>NW_028230455.1:4362605-4976263 GCF_043228905.1 Azolla caroliniana | reverse complement strand
AGGCAGAAAATTGATATGGGCATCCTCGAACCGTCGAGTGCCCCGTACTCGAACCGGTGGTTTACCGTACCAAAGAAGAACGGGACGTTGCGCTTCATTCAAGACCTGCAACCGGTCAATAGAGTGACCATTCGGAACGCAGGAATCGGTCCAACGATAGACGAGTTCGCGGAGGCCTTCGCCAGAAGGTCGATCTACTCGGTCGGTGATCTGTACTCGGGGTACGATCAGTTCCAACTAGCCATAGAGAGCAGAGACATTACGACGATGCGGACTCCTCTCGGCCTAGTGTGGATGTGTACCCTGCCACAAGGAGGGACGAACTCGGTGGCCCACATGGTGAATGCGATGAACAACGTGCTGAGGGATTGTATCCCGGACATCACCATGCCGTTCTTGGACGATATCCCGATCAAGGGATGTCCGGTGGAAGACAAGGACGAAACGATCGGACCGGACAGATGCCGGAAATTCGTGGCGACACACGTTGACGACTGCGAGAGGGTGCTGCAGAGGCTAGAGGACGCGAGGCTCACCTTCTCCGGGGAGAAATCGGCCTTCGGGCAATCAGAGATCATGGTCGTCGGACATCTATGCGGACCGTATGGCCGGAAACCATCTTCGGCCAAGGTGGAAGCCATGTCTGCTATGAAGCCTGATTGTAACTCGGTCACAGAGGTACGGAGGTTCTTGGGAGCATGCGCGTTCTACCACATATGGATCCCGCATTACGCCCACGTTGCCGAGCTGCTATGCGGGTTGCTGAAGAAGGGGCGAAAATTCGAGTGGCGAGACGAGCATGCGGAGTCAGTCCGAAAGATGAAGGAGGCTCTTGCCGCAGCACCGGCACTGGTGCTATGCCGGGGAAATTACGATTCCAATGGACAGGCCCCTTCTAGATAATTGACGAGTTTAACGACACATTCCAACTCGTCACACTTGCCGGAGACATCGTCAAATGCTGGATAAATGGATTCCGACTTCGACCTTACCTCGGAGATACCCCATATAATCCCTTTGCCGAGTCCCACGACATGGACCAGTTCACGGATGACGCCACGAAGGAGGCCACGTGTCCCCGAGTTCCAAGTTCCGAGTCTCCGAGTTCAGGTAAACGCTACTAGAGGCCCAATCAGAGCAGTCATGCCGATCGACTTCTGTTGAGAGACAAGCTCAACATTTGTGCGTAATATGATGCGTAACCAGTGCGTAGACTGGGTGCATAAAACCGGTACGCAGACCGGTGCGTAGAAAGGCCGTATCGGTGCGTAGACCGAAAGGCCGTTAGAAAGATATTCCTCGTAAGGAATAGTTTTGGGAGTAAGTGTCGAGGCTCGTTTATGAGCAGTCAAGTACTGTCAGCCGTTGTCAGGGCTTGTATAAAAGTGCTCACTGAGCACATCTTATGTACAGATTGAGTATTATTTTCGAATTTAAGTTCTTGTGTTACTCTCTCTCTGTCTCTCCTGTGCGTACTATGAAAACCTAAGCTTTCCATTAAACCTGCGTTTTCTGTTGTTCGGTTTTCCTATATTGCTTCAGCACGCCATTCTTTTCATGGTATCAGAGCGTGAGGGTTGAGAACCTCTGCAACTGACTTTGCTTGAAGGAAAAACCAACGAAGAAGAACAAGAAAACCGATGGATAGAGGAATGGCTAGCTCGCTTCCAACGGAGAAGCTCGACAGAACCAACTACGCATCTTGGTCCTACAAGATGCACCAGTACCTGCTTGGACACGGTTACTGGAGCTATGTCGATGGAGCAAATGACACAGCACCCGATTCGACACACAAAGACTTCCCGGCGTGGAAACAATTGGCGAGCAAAGTGCTATATTGCTTCGCGTCTTGTGTGGGTGAACAATTGCTAAGCTACGTTCGGGATGCAAAAATGCCGAAGGGTGCATGGGAAAATCTAAAGAAGATTTTCGTCGCGAGCACCACAGCCAGGAAGCTTCAGCTTCGACAGGAGTTGAGCAACCTACAACAACGCGATTTGTCGGTGGCTAACTATACCTCGAGGATTAAGGAAATATGCGACTCCTTAGCCTCCATCGATGTGAACATCGACGAAAGGGAGATGGTCCAGGTCTGTCTCTAGGGTTTGGCGTCAAAGTTCGGGGCGTTCCGAACTACAGTGTGTACCCGGGAGAATACGCCGTCCTTTTTCGACTTACAATCGATGCTCCTGGTAGAGGAGAACCACGCGGGTGTGTCGACGAGCATGCAAACCGACAACAAGATGTTGTACACGGAGGGAGAAAGACCCCGTGGTCCTAGCGGATGAGGCGAGTCGGTACGCAATGGAGGCAGCCGACGGGATCAAGGAAGAAAGCACCGAAGTGATACCGACAGCAATTCCGAACCCTCTGGAAACAGGGGGAGTCGAGGCGACGAGAACCAGAAAGGGAAATCTGCCACGGAATGCTGGTACTGTGGCAAGAAAGGCCACAGGGAGAGCGAGTGCTGGAAGAAGTGCGCCGAGTCGAAGAGGTCTGGTTCCGGACATACCGACAAAGGAAATCGGCAACGATCGCACTACGTCGAAGGATCCGGAAAAGCCGGAAAAGGGTCAGTCTTCGTGATGAGACACGAAACGAAGCAAACCCAATGAAACAGTCTGCCCCGAAATCAGACGAGGTGTGGTATGTCGACTCCGGCGCGTCAAACCACATGACGTGCCAAAAGGAGTGGTTCTCATACCTTGAGAAACCGACGCAACCAGGAATAGTCGCAACTGGAGACGATACTCCCCATCTGATCGCGAATGTCGGTGATGTTCCCTTGAGCCATGTCGGGCAGAAATGGAAACTTACGAACGTGTTACACGTCCCGACCATCACGAAGAATCTGGTGTCGGTCGGGCAGATCGTCGACCAGGGGATGCAGGTTCGGTTTACGCATCTTGGGTGCTTCATTGAGGAAGAAGGCCATATTATTGCGCAAGGGCGCAGAGATGGGAGGATGTTTATCCTCGAATCTACTGACGGTGGCACCGCAATGTTCGCGAAGGGACAAAAAGTCAAGTCGGATATCGACTTATGGCACAAACGGATAGGCTACGTCAACTACCAGCGGCTTCAAGACCTGCAATCGAAACAAGTGGTGTTTGGATTGCCCAAATTTAGTGGCCGGAAGGCACAAATTTGTGAAGCCTGCCAGCTTGGGAAGCAACACCGACTTCCTTTCCCAAACGAGCGTAATCGGAGCCGGAACAAGCTAGACTTGATACACTCTGATGTGTGGGGGCCGGCACAAAACGTTAGTCTTGGCGGGAGCCGATATTTTGTCTCCTTCATCGACGACTACACGCGCGGCACACGTGGATCTACCTCATTGAGAGGAAAAGCGAAGTCTTCGACTGTTTCCGAGACCTCAAAGGGTTCGTGGAAATGGAAACAGGAAGAAAGATCAAGTGCCTGCGGTCGGTTGGCGGAAAAGAATACTTTTCCGGTCAATTCAACAGTTATCTACAACAGATGGGAATTCAGCGCGAATTCAGTTGTAGATACATGCCGGAGCAAAATGGCATGGCCGAGAGAAAAAATTGGTCAGTTGTGGAAGTTGCACGCGCAATGCTGGAGGAGAAGAGGTTGCCCAAGTTCTATTGGGCCGAGGTGGTAAGAACTGCAGTATACATCCAAAACCGGATCGGAGAAAAAGTGTCGGCGTACGAGCTATACTTTGGAACAAAGCCGAACTTGCGATACTTACGAGTTTTCGGTAGCATTGCATATGTACATGTGCCGAAGGAGAAAAGGAGGAAGTTGGACGCAAAAGCCGAGAAGTGTATCTTGGTCGGCTATTCGGACGAGCAGAAGGATTATAAGTGCTATAACCCGCGTACCAAACAACCGCCCGCGCGTGAGCCGCGACGTTGTGTTTGATGAGTCCGCGTCCTGGTACTTGCCTCCGACTCTGGACCTCACCTCCAATCTGAGTTCTGACGATGAGGACAGCGAGGCCGAGGTTCCTCTGGTTGAGCTTGAAATTGGGACCCCCGAAGAGAGTCTGATTTCGGTTCGGTTAAGTGGATCGAATGGACGATTGAGTCAGTACGACCAGTTCGATGAAGAGACGGCGAGTAGTAGAGACTCGGCCGTGCATTCCCCGCGTAGGAAGCTGAGGAGACGGCTTACGCGCGAAGAGAAAGGGAAGAAGAAGGTGTCGCATTCCGGCACGGATAGGAACGAGTCAATCGGACGCGTGTCCGACTCCAAGGGAAGCGGTGACGGGCCTTCAGGAACGAAGTCCACGTCGGCCGAGAAGACCTCGACATCAGCTAATAACCAATTACGCCGATTTACCCGCCAAAAGAACCCAGTTGTGCGGTTTGGATACAACGAGTGCATGGTGCATCACTATGCGTACATGACCCGTGTAGCGGAAGTGCGTGAGCCGGGGAGCTACGCAGAAGCGGCAAAGGACGCGAATTGGCGCGCCGCGATGGAGGAAGAGATGCACGCATTGGCGGAAAACGAGACCTGGGACCTGGTTGACGCACTGAAGGGTGTGAAGCCGATCAGATGTAGGTGGGTGTACAAGGTCAAGTACAACACCGACGGCTCAGTTAACCGATACAAGGCCCGGTTAGTGGCAAAAGGCTACGCGCAGAAACACGGCATCGACTACGATGAGACGTTCACGCCGGTCGCAAAGATGACGACCGTCCGTGTTTTGTTCGCAGTAGCCGCGGCCAAAGGGTGGCACCTCCATCAGATGGATGTAAAGAATGCATTCCTGCAAGGTGAGCTTGAGGACCAACTGTACATGGTACAACCCCCTGGATTTCACTCCGGACCGAACACGTTGGCAGTATGCCGATTGAAGAAGTCCCTTTACAGACTGAAGCAAGCCCCGCGTGCCTGGAATGCGAAAATCACGCATCGACTGCGTCGGATGGGCTTTGCGACGTCAAAATCGAACTCCTCGTTGTTCATTCGGAAAGGTCGACTCGGGCTGGTCAGTATTTTACTCTATGTTGATGACTTGGTCATCATCGGCGCCGACCTAGGTGAGAACAACCGCGTGAAGCTCCAACTTCCGGCATTATTCGACATGAAGGATCTGGGGGACTTTCATTACTTCCTTGGGATCGAAGTGATCCGCACCCCCGAAGGCATACTAATCAGCCAATGTCATTACGCGCTGAATATGCTCTTCAAATTCGGGATGGCAGACTGTAAGTCCGTCTCGATTCCTCTGGATAGAACTGTCAAGCTTCGCCCCAATTCCGGCAAGGTTTGCGATCCAACAAGGTTCCGACAAGTTGTCGGAAGCCTTATCTACTTGACAATCACCCGACCCGATCTCAGTTATCCGGTCGGGGTGATCAGTCAGTTCATGGCGCGACCTACCGAGGAGCACATTCAGTGTGCGCAACGCGTACTGCAGTACGTAAGCGGCACTAAGGACCGCGGACTGCTATATCGGACCGATACAGCCCCGCAGTTGGTCGGCTACACTGATGCCGACTGGGCCGGCAATGTCGCCGATCGCCGATCCACGTCTTGACATGCGTTCTCTCTTGGGAGTGCCGCGATAGCGTGGAGTTGCAAGAAACAACCGATAGTTGCAGTGTTAAGCACCGAAGCCGAGTATAGAGGAGCGGCTGTCGCAACATGCGAAGCCATATGGTTGAAGCGGCTACTTAAGGATCTGCAGGTGGAGGTGTCCGATCCAACGAAGATCTACTGCGACAACCTCAGCAGCATCCAACTCGTGAAGAACCCCGTCTTCCACGCACGGACCAAGCACATTGAAGTGCACTACCATTTTGTCCGTGAGCGTGTCCTTTCTAGTGAAGTCGAATTTCAATATGTTCCGACGGATCGGCAGATCGCCGACATCTTCACGAAGCCTCTTGGTCTAGACAAGTTGCGGCAATTTTCGGGTGCGCTTCGGTTGCGTCATTTGGACGTGCTGAACTTGAGGGGGAGAAATGTCCCAGATGACCATGAAAGGGAGTAGGAAAGGAGCGGAAAAGACCTCGGATTGGCTGAAGGAGCCGAGAGCGGATCCGCGGAAGAGTCCGAAAGCGGACACAAGGGGAGTAGCCGAAAGAAAGAGCCAAAGTCAACCAGGCATGGGGGAGGTGATGCCGTCAAGGGCGAGAAGACCAGAGACGAGTTGGAGATAGCCAACTCGGATGAGAGCGAAAACCGATCGGAGGTAGCCGAGTCAGTTCGGATGTTTGATTCAGATACACTGAATCAATTGAGGGCCAAGCGGGAAAGAAGGCAGCAGGAGAAGCGCCAACACCGCGACAGCAAGGGACCTGTGAAGGGCCGTGGGAGCAGACAAGCCGACCAGAAGGGTCGAAGCGCTCGGAGTCGAATAGGCCGAGGAGCGCGAGCGAGGCGTGGAGCTAGGAGAAGCCGGAGCGTAGGTCCGACAGAGCAGGCGGAACCTCAAGTTGAGCTTGAGGGAGAGTGTTGAGAGACAAGCTCAACATTTGTGTGTAATACGATGCGTAACCAGTGCGTAGATTGGGTGCATAAAACCGGTACGCAGACCGGTGCGTAGACCGAAAGGCCATTAGAAAGATATTCCTCGTAAGGAATAGTTTTGGGAGTAAGTGTCGAGGCTCATTTATGAGCAGTCAAGTACTGTCAGTACTTGTGTCAGCCGTTGTCAGGGCTTGTATAAAAGTGCTCACTGAGCACATCCTATGTACAGATTGAGTATTATTTTTGAATTTGAGTTCTTGTGTTACTCTCTCTTTGTCTCTCCTGTGCGTACTGTGAAAACCTAAGCTTTCCATTAAACCTGCGTTTTCTGTTGTTCGGTTTTCCTATATTGCTTCCGCACGCCATTCTTTTCAAGTTCCAAGTTCTGAGTCTCCGAGTTCAGGTAAAGGCTACTCGAGGCCCAATCAGAGCAATATCGGCTCGAACAACTCCTCGAACTTGACGAACATCAAGTGGCCAGCATGGCTCAATTGGAACAATGCCAACGGCAATGCAAAGCCTTCGTTTATCATCACCGGAAAGGTACGGAGAAAACACTTACCATCGGCAAACCGGTGTCGTGAAGATTTCCGGCCACGGTGTGAAACCGGGATAGAAAGGGCAAATCGGTGGTGTGCAACATGTGCACATGCACTTGTATATTTGTGTAATAAGAATAAGATAGCCAAAATGTAAGGGAAGGGTAATAATGTAAGGTGCCAAAGGGGCACCACGGAATTTGTGGAGAGTAAATGTGATGTGCACTTGTAGACTAGGGAGAGATACATAAGGAACAAGAGTGTAGGAGTGATGGGCATTGAATAGGACGGCTAGGTGAGTGAGAGTTATGGTTGACAGTCTCAAGATTGAGATAAAATATTCTCCTTTGAAAAGGAGAAGGGGGAATTTGACCACTCATCTTGTATTGGGCCTCACCCCTTACATCTATAAAGGGGAGTGAGGGGTCACATTTGAAGGGGTTGCCTAATTTTGAGTGTGAGTGAGGTATACCACTTAGTCTAGGGTCCTCCTTCTTCCCATTTCGTTTTAGGGTTAGAGTTCGCTTAGGGTTTTCTTATTTCTTATTCTTCCTACTAATTCGCTTACGTTTTCATATATCGTGGGGGGGGGGGGGGGGGGGTGCGGCCTATGCGGCCACGATTATTGTAATCATTCATTTCTTAATAGAACTTCTTGTTGAGTATCTTGATTGCATCTTCTTCTTCTTCTTCTATCATAATTTCGTATTCGTTCTCTTCTCCTCTTGAGCTAATCTTCCATTCGTTGTCTTAACCTTTCTCCTCTTCTCCCTAGTCCAAGACCCCTGTGGTCCCGCCTAGGATCTACACGTACTCGCGAAACTTCGCGACACCGGTACTGGTCTTCCAAACATGACTTGGTGCTATGCTGGGGAAATTACGATTTCGATGGACAAGCCCCTTCTGGATAATTGACAAGTTTAATGGCACATTCCAACTCAGCACACTTGCCGGAGACATCGTCAAAAGCTGGATAAATGGATTCCGACTTCGAGCTTACCTCGGAGATACCCCATATAATCCCTTTGCCGAGTCCCACGGCATGGACCAGTTAACGGACGACGCCACGAAGGAGGCCACGTGTCCCCATTGGTAAAACAATGACCTACCCACCAAATGTATATAGTAGGAAGAGTTTTAGCATTTAAATTAGCCTTACCTAAACTACCTAACAAATCACCCCAAATAACAACATTTTCTTAGGCACACCAACTAGTCACCTTCACCTTAAAGTAGAATAGTTAAGGAACATGCACACCAAACATAGCACTCTTGTGATGCATGGCCATAAGACCTTATTATGGTAGCCACAACCAAGAATCTAAAGGATCTCCTCCTTGCACAAAACCCTAGGCAGTCACATAAAAGAAACTACCCCACACACAATGCGCGCACTCACACATAAGCGTTCTTGCCTTCACCACCTTCAAGCTCCCAAGCTCTCTTGCGTTCTCATCGCTCCTACAAACAGGCCTCCTCTCGCCCTTGTAGCCCCTGCACAGAACAACGGTGTCCTCCCCAACCATCTTCTTCCATCTCTGTGTATCGCCCTCGTCTTATCGCTTCCCCCCACGCCCCTGTCAGCAAACCTTCGAGTCCACCATGCCTCTCGTAGCATCACAGGAAACCCGTTATTGGCTACAACAACGAGGACTGGGCGGGTACGTACGAGTCATCGATGCCCTAGCGCACCCTAACGCCCAAGCAATAGCACGCAGAATCCACCCTGACACAGTAACCGACAACATGATTCGCGCTGCTCTGGACCTTGCGTGAGGTGGAGACCATGAGGTCGAAATTCCTCCCCACTTGACCCTCAAGGAATATTTTGGGATGTATTCGATGTCGGGAAAAGCCTACCGCAGTTACGGAGGACCAAACAAGGCTTTTGGGGAGATCGCCCGGATTTTGATGGAATACACCTTTGTGCATACAAATCCCACGAGTATGCCACAGAATAAAGCTACCATCATCATCAAAACGTACGAAGGCGACAAAATCGATTGGGGAATCATCACTAGTGAAGGAGTCTGTGCAGCGCTAGAATCTTTTCAAATCGGTAAGCGATTGTTATCTGTGATGAATCATTACCTCACAGTCCTCTACCCACCTCTGTTTTCCCCTCATCGCATCCTTACCTCTCCACCACCACCATGGAAACAACGGGAGAAAATTTTGGCGTTAACCTAGGAAGAATGGGAAGATCCCGCCTTCTTCACCTCCCTCGGCCGTTCGGAATCCTACTCCCACCTCGGCACCACCCCCACAAAAAACACAGAAGCAACGGGCATTACCAGTGACCCGTGTTGAATGGGACGAGGCCGAGGAGCCCGTCACTGAGGATGTCACCATACGACAAAAGACACCAAGGACGTTGATGCCTTTTCCACAACCGAGCCCACGCCCCACAAACCAGCAACCCTTGGGCATACGACAACAAAAGAGGAAACAAGCCGAGGAGCCAACACCACAGGCCCCAGACTCATAGGATCAACCGAAAACAAGACGACGCATCAATCGCCAGTCGACCACGGAACCGGAGGGGACCCAACATCAGAAAGCAAAGGAGGCTAGCCCGACCTCCACGGCCATGGTACCCGTAGAGTCATGGCTCTAAGTAGGTAGGATCGAGCATGGACAAACAACGCAGATATCAGAGGAGGAAGTCCTCGGTTACAAAGACCTCCTCATAGAGGCATACGAGTTCAGTGCACTACTTCGACTAGGCACAACATATGAGTTAATGGATTTCCTCGCGCGTGCCCAAGTAGCTGCCGACACTCGTATGGCTGAGGAGCATGCAGAAACCAAGATGATCCAAAGCGCCCTAATGGGAGAAATCTAACAGCACGAGGATCGAGACTTACAAAAGATAGGGCAGAAGAAGCAAGCACAGAATGCTTCTCTCCTCATGGAGTTACCAGATCTGAACACGACCTTAGTTGAGGCATATCAAAATCTGCACCACACAACTCGGGCAGCCAAGGACATGGCCCGACGTATCGAAACAACACATCAGCAGGCCAAACGGGCCACCGAGCTATGGCAAGCCGCCGAGCAGAAACTGGCGTCATTAGAGCAGCAACATCAAGAACAACCACCCTTAACCCTCCTTGCCCCGAGTAACGATGTCCTACCAGCCCCTCCGCTGAACCCGAGCCTAAGTGCTAATGTTACCGAAGCACACAACGATGACACAACTCACCCCAGGGTAGCCACGGTCGTTACAAGCACAATGACGGATTCGGTACAGACAAGCGAGACATCGTCACTGGCAGATAAAAGCCCGCACCCCCAAACCAGCCACGCTTCCACACAAACGCCACCACCACCTGTCGTCATGGAAAGATCTACACAGATGGACAGGGAACCCACTCCCCGGAACCAACAAGCTGCAACCCAGACATGGCCTCCCCTCCGTGACTACCAGGAGGAGCTTAAGGCCCAGATCACTCTGGCTGAGTTAGCAGAACAAAACCACAATAACATTATTGGCCAACTACGGGAACAAGCCACGGGCCATGAAGTTGACCTCAAGCGACTGCTTGCTGAAAGCTCGGCCGCACTCAAAGGACAAGAAAGAGAGGTGATGAACCTTCAGGTCTCTATCACCGAGGCCAAAGAACGATTCCTCAAAGAAACAGAGAGGAATAGCCAACGGGAACGCGAGCTATTCGTAGACAACCAGGAATTACGCCATCAACAAAGGGCATTACAAGAATTGGCAAACGAACACATGCAAAAGTGGAGGATCTCTGAAGAGCAAAGGGAGAAAATTTTTGATGCTTATCACCAGTTGCAAACAGAGGACATCGCCGCTAGGGAACGACAACAGGACGCTTGGAGACAGGAAATGGACGAAACTGTAGCTCAGCTCACCAAACGTTACGAGCAGACAATCGTGCTCATAACCGCAAAAGCAAAAGATAACCAAGCTACTATGGCGCTCCTCATCCGCAAATGCCAAGAAGACGCCAAGGACGCAAGGGAGGAAGTGGAAGTTCACCGAGCTAGCATCGGCATGGACGATACTAAAATAAAGATCCTAATCAACAAGTATTGCCAGCAATTCACCAAGAAGATCGAGGAAACGCTCGACCGTGTACGGCAGGAATGGTCAGCCCAAGCTGCTGAACTACACATATTACGCACAGACGCCGAGAACCAAAGGAAGGAGCGTCAAGGGTTTTACAAGATGGATGACAGTAGCATCCAGACCCTCCGTGAAGACTTGATTGAGGAATATCATATCTTAGCAGCATCCCACACCGCGGCCATCGAGCAACTTCTAGAGGAATTCAACGACGATCAAATGATGTTCCGTTTAGAAGCCGAAGCTTACGAGGAGGAACGCCTAGCTACCCTGACTAACAGAGCTCCCACGACCGATGAGCACGAACCCGAGCCACCCACCACGGAAGCTAGACAGGAGGAATCCGCCCCTACAGATCCCCACATCACAACCGAGCCACAAACTACGACCACGACCCTACCTGAATCGGAACCAACAGAGAGTGACACACGCGAAGACACAACCATCCCCAACTTGGCAGCAAAACCCCCATCACCAACCCCACCTTCCGAGTAGCCAGACCAAACCCATAAGCCCTTGTATAAACGGGCAACTTTTGTAAACTTTTTTGTTTTTGCAAAATCTGTGGTTATCCCTCCACATTGTGAATCGTGGGTCCGACGGACAAAGTCCTGTCCCACGGGCATGCCAGGTGTTGTCCATAGGCCAGAAATATAAATAAATAATATGTAAACTCGTCGGTAGGTAGAAAAGTAGGTGCGGAAATAGGTAGAACTAGAATAAGTCGAGTTTTTAGCCCTCACAATCAACCGATGGCTCGGCTCTGTCTAAAGAAGAGAACTATATAAACCGAGATCTGCATACCTCAAAGGGGGGGGATATCTAGATTATTTAGCAAGATTAATATCGTAGCACGGAGCTCTACACAAACTGTTCCGGCCAAGAACCGTGTACTGTAATCATTGTGAGCTTACTCATTTAATATAAGTCTCGCTCTTACCGTTCCTTCATATGTGTAGTCTCCCCGTACTCGTAAACCGAGCTACATCTATGTATAACGGATTGTAGCCCGTGTACGCTCCTCGTTCCCATAACGTCTTCTCGGTGCAAGAGAGGCTTCCACGTAACACGACCCCTTGATACCGATAGCCTGTGGGCTCATCGAAGGTGTTTCCCCCAGAAACAGTTAACATCCGGATGGTATCCGAAACCAAGAGCTGGATCAGATTGTAACTAGTAGGCCAAACCATTAGAGGCCTACGAATCTAGCCTAGTATGTAGGTATATTTTTAGGAGTCAGTGTTAGTCGCTCGTATGAGCATTGAAGTACTTGTCAGGACTTCTATCAATCCTTTTTAAGGACTTGTATAAAAGTGCTCACTGAGCACATTGTATGTACAGAGCGTTATTATTTTGAATTGAGTTCATTCTATTCTACTCTCTCTGTCTCTCCCATGAACTGTGTATTCTAAGCTTCCATTAAACCAGTGTTTATTCTCTGTTGCTATCCGGTGTAACCGGTTTTGTCAAAGCTTCTACACATTAACTTTAACAAAGGGCAAAAGGTCAAGTTAGACATCAACATGTGGCACAAGTTGATCGGCCATGTCAACTTCCCGCGGCTTCAAGAAATGCAGACGAAGAACATCGTTTTCAACTTGCCCACATTTAGTGTCCGAAAGGGCCAAGTCTACAAAGCTTGCCAGTTAGGAAAGCAACACTAGCTTCCATTCCCCAATGAGCGTAATCAAAGCCGAAACAGCTCAATTTGATCGATGACTACACTTGGCACACTTGGGCGTGCTTGATCGATAAGAAAAGCGAAGTCTTCTCTTATTTTTAGAAGGTGAGAAGCCTGGTCGAATGGGAGACTACCAAAAAAATCAAGTGCCTAAGGTCCGATGGCGGGAAAGAGTACTTTTTAGACCAGTTCTCAAGCAATCTGCAAAAGGAGGGAATTCGCCGTGAATTCTCCTGCAGATATACGCCGGAGTAGAATGGTGTAGCCAAAAGGAAGAACTGGTCAATTGAGGAAGCATCTAGGGCAATGCTAGAAGAGAAGAGCGTGCCCAATCCTGCATGTGTAGATGTTCGATTCTGTAGGTAAACAGCTGGCTTGACCGCCTCAGCCATGTAGAACTACACAAGCTCTCCTTTGGGAAGAAGCTGAATCTGGCACACTTGAGGGTGTTCGACAACATAGCATATGTGCATGTGCCAAAGGAGAAGCGAAGGACGCTTGATGCCAAAGCCGAGAAATGTATCTTGGTCAGCTACTCGGACGAGCATAAGGGTTGTAAGTGTTATAACCCCCAAACGAAAAAGGTTCAAGTTAGGTGCGATGAAAAGGACAAAATCCAGGCCAAGCCCAAGCCCAAGAACCAAAGAGGAGCAGAAGAAACCGTGAAGCCAAGGAAGAACAAGAGGAGGAATTGATGCACAAAGCACAAGTTGAAGTCGAGGAGGAGCGAGCCGACAACCAAGCTGAGAAGGAAGCCAAACAGAGCAAAGGCCCCAACCCAAACAAGAATCAACAGAAGCACGCGGCCAACAACCAACCGAGGAAGAGCAACTAATAAACAACGAACAACCGAGGACAACAATGATTCAGATGACTCAGCTCAAAAGCCGCGCCATCTTGCATATTTTTTATGAGGAATAAGTAATTGATTTTTGTAATTCGATTTTTGCGAAATTTTTTTGTAGGTTCCATGTGCAAGGCACTATCCCACAAGCGTGTTAGGTGTTGGTCAGGTAGGACAACCAAAGGTGTGAAATGGGACAGAAGGCTAAGCACAAGTCAACCGAAATCGGGAAAAGACAAACAATGTGGCAGAACTGGAACATATGAAAATTAATGATTAGTAACGTTTTATTTCACGTTCTTTTAATCGATCATGCTTCTTATAAATAGGAAGCATGGATTCTTGTATAAGGGGTTGTGTCATAGAGAGGGTTGGTGGGTTGTATTGATAGAACGAGAGGTCATACAAAGAGGTGAGTGTCTCTGAGAGCGTAGAAAGTCATAACCGACACTCGATCAATTTTTATTGTGATAGTTCTATATAAGTAATATAATTCTTTGTGGGGAACTTTGTATCTTGATCTTTAAGTTCTCTATGGTGTATCGATTATTACTGTGAAATCATATGCACACATTGGTTGTAGCCGATTCTACAGAATACCATACCTTGCGTTCCTTTTGGGCCTATAGTGATTGGTCTGTATTCCCGAGTGTCGTCCAAGGAAAACAATTGGGGTATCCTCGGTGTGAGATACCAACTTAATCTTTGTGTAAAGTTACCCCGCTTCCCGAATCCGACTAACTACAATGTCGACGAGACAACCCGAAACCTTTCCCCTCCTTCCTACTACAAGACCTTGATTTGGTTACTCGGGATTTAGTAACGGACCGTGTGTTTCTTCAAAGGGGAGTAACAAGAAAGGTGCAACTAGGCTACATGTTGTGGCACAATTCAACAAAGTGGTAACTCTAGATATTCTAGTAAAGGTTGTGGAATTTCAAGAAAGATTCCAAGTAGATTGAACTGGATTTCGTCAACCCTTGTTAGATGAATATATGCTTGCCAACCATACTAGAGTCACAAAGAAAACCTTTCTCTAATGGACCGAGAAAGGAGGGACAAAATCTCCATATCAGAATTACTGAGAGAATTTCAAAATAAGTACAACAAGGTCTAAGTGATGGATCAAGAGCTTCTTTAATCTGAAAAGGTGGATTTGTTTGTTCAAACAACAAGCAAATCATTTACAAAATATCTAGCGATCCTTCTGGAGAATCAAACAAGCAGAATTAGACCTTTGTCCAACTACGCCAAGCTCCTAAAAGTTTGCCTTATACTCCTTGCAAATGGAGGACGCAGAAATCTCAAAGAAGATTGTCGCCAAAAATAGTCCAACACAAGAATCAACTACAACAGGAGAAAAAGGAAAGGAATTAGATTCATCAATTGACGAGCTAATTAAAGGCATGTTGATAAGGCAACATATTCTCTTATTCTACTCAATATTTAGCTTGGCCCAAGTTTCTATTTTGAATGTGTTAGTGTGTACACATCAATGTGATCCACGGCCCACCTTCATGAGCTTTCACATTGCTGACGTTATTTTCCTTGACATGCACATCCAAATTTTCATTAACATGCATTTTGCAGGCCAAATTTGCATATCTTGGACACAATTGGATGAAAGAAATTTGTTTTTCAATACCATCCAATTTCCCATGTGGTTGTTTATATTAAAATATTCCTCTTCGTCCAAATTATCAATAACTTGAAATAAATCTTGATTTTCATATCCAGTTAACAAGGTAATGTGAAAATCTGCATCAGAAAACCCAAACAGCTGCTGCATAGTGTGCACATTTCAGAACAAATCGCACGCTACCATAATCCAATCTTTTCAATGTAAGCTAATAACGTGAGGGAAACGCAATTAGGAAGGAATGGTTCTTTTTTTAAAGATGTATAACAAATAATCGCAGTTTTAATTTCCAAAATCCAAGTAAATATAGCTCAACATGCTATTCCAACTTCATAAAAAGAAGAAAAAAGAACAGAAATACATGCAATGACTTCCGATGTGCATATTTAATCAGTAGGACCACCGGAGTCTTAAGATCGCCGATTCACACTATTCTAATGGAAGCCAAAATTAAATATGGAATTCTGACATTCACAGATAGGCAGAGAGACATCACATAACTTCTCAGTAGTGTGTATTCATGAATTAATGTGGACAGACCTAGCAAGAACATCCACCTTGCTTGCTATCAGACTTTAGGTGAGCAGCTGTAGACTTGAGATTCACATCCACCATATCTTCTTGTTTCGTTGAGAGGGATTCCATCCCAGGTAAAGCTGCAGCTATTTTACGAAACAACGCCTACATACAAGTGTAAGAAAAAAGAGAATGATTGATACCAAAATAGATCATGTGATTGCATGCCATTTTTAGAAGGGTTAACAGTATACCAAGATGGAGAAAGACTCATACCAAATAAAAGACCAAATGATGACATGCACATTTACGTAAGGTGCAGATGCATACCTTGATGTTAAACCCTGCCTTTGCACTGGTTTCAATGAACATGACTCCAAATTCTCTAGATTTTGCGTCACCCTCTTCTATGGAGACTTGCCTGCATGCACATGTATTTTTTCTATCAATATCACATTGAGATAACACCATTCTAACAGATGCACTGCAGTTGGTAATTTAAAGTTACTCAAGAAGAAGTTGAGATAATGAAGACATCAACAAACAAGTCAGGTTGGGAATTTGTAAAACACATGATGTAAATCCACAACTATGCACTCAGTCACACTCATCACCTCCCAAACTTCACAACTTCTTGTGATTTGTTACTCTAATAGATGCCTTCCTACCACTAAGAATGTAATAGTCTATTGATGGTTAATGATAATTCCTCTCCCAGGACTGCAAAACAATGTTCCTGATGGACAAGGTGATCCAGGACCAGATGGCATATCTACATTGTCTGTTCATCATCAATCTAATCTATGCCAAGATTGACCTGCATCTTGTTCAGCTCAGCAATCTACTGAATGTTGAACTATATCATCTTTGTTAGACCCCAACCTAATAGCATTACCACATCGAGAAGGAAAACGTGCGATAAAAAAATAGAATCTTATATTTTATAGAGAAATACGAAGGTTTCACCTTGAGAATTCAAATATTTATAGGGGTAAATGACTAGCATCATCTACTCCTTTAAAGATATTGTCACAGGCTGAATGTGCAGATATGTACACAGGCATTTGCAATGCCACATGTCACATTGAGATGCATGGTGCTCCATGGGCCCAGTATATATGCTAATAAATGATCCAATGAAAGGCTATGGTTGACTGGGGAGGTTCATATTCTTCTCCCACCGTTCTGAACGTGACACAAATGTAGGATTATATCTGAATTCTTCTAAAACTCGCAATGTTGACTGGGATGTTCGTAAATCCCCTAAACTGTAGGTTTTTGAATGATGACAACAAAGAACAAAAATAGGAGTAGGAAAGAATTTAGAATTTTTCTCGCAATGAGAATTTATAAGTTACCTCTTATCTACCAAATCTGTTTTGTTTCCGACTAGAACAATTATGACATCACTTCCCCTCTCTGTCCGTACCTCCTCAACCCATCTGGCAGTATTTAAAAATGATTGCCTATCTGGAAATGAAAAACAGGAATATGATTACATCACTCTAAAGGAAGGAATTAATAAGGTGGTCAATAAATGTAGCTTACTGGCAACATCATAAACAATAACAGCTACAGAAGAATCTCGAATATAGCTAGGAATAAGGCTGCGAAAGCGTTCTTGTCCGGCCGTATCCCTACACATCAAACCTCGAATCATTCATGCATATGTCAATCATGTCTATGGACTGAACAAAAAGAAACTTCTGAAGAACCATAGCATTTCTAAAAAACAAAAATAAGTTAAAACACACCAGAGTTGCAAGCGAACAGTTCGATCTTCGAGATACATTGTCTTTGAAAGAAAGTCAATACCAATAGTGGCCTGCAGTAGTTAAATAGTTACACTCTTATTATAGATTATAAATTATATTTCCAATCATCATTTGCAACCAAGTAATGAACTAATAGCAAAAGAATAATATAATGACTAACACTATACCTTATGCCACATAAACAATGAAATATCTCTATGATGCCGCTCAAAACTCACACCATGAAAATTCTTACAGAATCTTAATGATTTTGTAACAATCACTACATGCCAAGGAAACATGGTTCAAGTATGATGCCTTCTATAATGCTAAATATCATATCATATTCACCCAAAAATCAAGCAAAGTGTGTTACAAACTTCATGCATTGAGACTTTCGCGTTGTAAGTTTGTCGATTTACAACTTACACAAGTTTTCAAGTGTCTATTGACTCTAAATGCATTATAAAAAGTTCGTACATTGAGACTTCCATGTTGCCATAAGTTTGGACATTTACAACTTACACAAGTTTTCAAGTGTCTGTTTTCTGATAATGAATTATTTGATGTTATCGATCTGAAGTATTCCATATCTTATTAACATCCCTCAACAGTAAAATACAAGTCATACAATCTAGCGCATCATACAAGTCAGTTGTTGCATTATTGCATAATCCACACCAACCTTAAATGCTTATATACATTTGATGGACTACCAATTCGATGAATGTCGTGTATTTGCTTGTACATGTACTATTGGTATATGAATCTAGATACACACACAATTGTGTATTATTTGCCTCATAAGCGTATTAAACCCTAGACTATCTTAAATCAATAATAGCAACCATTATGCTAACCAAATCTTCCTTTGTCTTCTGGATCTAAAAAATGAATGCTTGGTCCAAATTCCTCATCAATACATTATCGTGTTATATTAGATAAAGCATTTGACTTAACTGCATGTAATCAGCTGCATATGATATCTAGATCCTTCCTGTCATGATATCTTCAAAGAAGTGATATGCATACCTATTGCTACTATTAGCCAAGGGTTGGACCCAATAAGATATGATTCAGCATCATCCCATAATAGGAAATCATTCAGCATCGTCCCATAATAGAAAAAGATATAGCAGCATCTAAACTGACTTGTAGAGAATATATGCATCTATATTCATCTAGCCTGTCTCGTTAAATTTCATCAATTACATATAAATTTATGTTAATATCTCGATTCAGAGATCAACCCTCAATATTCACACTACAAAAAGTTTGGCCGTGTATCTGAGGTTTGGAACAGTCAAGCACTTTTTGACTCACGTAATTAAGGTAGGTATACAGCAAACACATGCAATCTCTCTTGTGAGAGGCTCCACAGCAGTAATTCCAATTCATAGCTTGGATGGAAATGGCGTGCTTAGCAAACAAAAGTGTCCCTCAAGTTACAAAATTATATTTGAATACAAGGATTTGGAATGGCCAAGTCTTGGCTAGACTCTATCTTAACTGGCAAACATAAATGCCATCCAACTTTCAAGCTACAAAAATCATTCTGAAATCTGAGGATTTGGAAATGTTTAATGTTTGTTTGACAGATCAATAGCTGGATTGGGTCGTGCTAGCAAACACCAGTGTCATTGAACCTAAAAACCTTTATTGAAGTCAAGCCTTTGGAACTGCCAAATCCCTTTTGACTGATCTTTTCTACACAATGGAGGTAGATGTATGCCAAACCATCAACTTTCTTGATCTAGAATAGTAGCTCCACAGTTCCCTTCATTTGTAAACAGATCTGACTTTGCTTGGAAAACACCAAATGTCAAACCAAAAAAAAATCTCAAACCTATCATTCTAGACCTAGCAAATCCTTTTTTATCATTTTGAATTTTCACAGACTCAAGGCAGGTATATGCCAAATCATCAGATCTTTGTTGCGGGGGAGTGGGTTCTCAAATAATGTTTGGACTTCACAACTTGTTAGATTTGAGCTGGCTTAGAAAACACACGTGTCATTCACGCTACAAGAATCATTCTTCAATCAGAGGGTTTAACCAACTTTTGTAACAAAATCAAGATACGAGTATGCTCATTGCCAACCCGGCAGTTCATTTTTGTTTAGTAAACAGGATTGCCATTCAAGCTACAGATATCATTCTTGGATACAAATGTTCCAAAAATTATTCAACTGAACATTTCCACAGAATTGAGGTAAATGCCAAACAATCAGATTTTTTTCTGTTTTGGGGATTCCAGTATGGTAGTTCCACTTCATCATTCATTAGATTTGACATCAGTAAGCGAATAGAATATGTGATTTGAGCTACAAAATTATAACTGTCCAGACTTTTTCGATGAAACATTTTTCACAGAATCAAATGTAGGAATGTGCCAAACCATCAAATATTTCTTGGCAGAACAACAGCTCCAATTCAAAAGAAGAATCAAAAGGATCCCCATTTTTTTGTAGAAAATAACCAACTGAAGTCCAGAATAATCATTCCAGTTCATCACTAACGAGATTTAACCTTGATTCACATGCAAAAATAAAAGGAATACTAATTTTCAGTACATAAAAACCAACAGCATAAGCAACTGTCGTCCACAACAATAGTTTCAGTTCATCATTAGCTAGATTTAACCTTAGTTCGCAAGCAAAAATAGAAGGGATACTTCTTTTCCAGTACATTACAACCAAGAGAAGAAGCAACTGAAATGGGACAAAAAGGAGGACATACATAATGGCATTAGTAGTAGTGTAATGTTTCTCATTTCCACCTATAGATAGATGACAGACCAAATTCTGCACAATTTCGACTATACAGAAATCAATGAATGAATAAACATTGGATGTGTAAAGATTCTCATTTCCACATATAGATAGATGCGAGACCAAATTCTGCATAATTTCGACTGTACAGAAATGAATGAATAAATTATTGAACCGTGTACAATTTGATAATCAATGAAGAAACCCTAACGTACGAAATACAATGCAATGTACTGATCAACCAAGAAAGGAAAAAGCAGACGAAAAACAAAATCTAGTCAATTAAGCAGACAGCAATCTATAGTAAGAAAATAAAAAAGCTGGGACTTACACAGAAGGCAATCTACTGATCAATCAAGAGTCCCTAAAGAAAGAGAAAGTAAAACCTAAACGTTAAGCAGAATGCAATGTAGTAACCAATCACAGAAGCCTGATGGATTAAGATAGAGATCCATCAAATATTAATTGATATACTCTATGAACAACGATGAAAGAGCAAAACAGAACAGATCGACAGAGAGAAATGAACAAGGAATAGATACTTGGTAAGTGTTGTCAAACTTGTCGTACATGAATCTGGTGATGATGCTAGTCTTACCGACCGATTGATCTCCCAGGAAGACAAGTTTATACTTAGCAAGAGGAGAGACAGTCGGCACGGAAGAAGAACCCATCGTCAACTCTCTCTCTCTCTCTCTCTCTCTCTCTCTCTTTTCTCTCCTCCTGGTCCCTCTGTGTGTGTGCGTGTGCGTGTGTGTCTGGGATTCTGTTTATTTTGGTATGAAAAGCATAAAAAGAGAAAGATTAGTAGTGGTAGTTCATCATCATCATCCTCCCTCCTTCTTCTGTCTCTCTCTCTCTTGGGTTGCGATGATATGTCTCATGTCAGCGAAAAAACAAAGAGAGTGTAAGACGGAATGAAATGATATGTCTCTCTCTTTCTTCCTCTTCCTCTTCCTCTTTCTTTAGAGGAGAGTGAATGTGTATGTGTTTTGTTTTGTTTGGATCTGGATCGAGCCCAGCAAAACCAAAACTAACCACACACAATCGCCTTCCTATGTCCTCTTCTTCTCCATTATGTCAATCAATTACATATAAGTCTTTGTTTTGTCGGACTCGTGTTCGGGGCCATCTATATATCCGCACGAACTGTAGTAGTAGTAGTAGTAGTAGTAGTAGTAGTAGTAGTAGTAGTAGTAGTAGTAGTAGTAGTAGTAGTAGTAGTGCATGTATGTATTCAAACAACACAAGTGACAACACTAAGAATCGTTGTTGTCCCTGCCATGAATGACCTAAGCATGAGGCACACAAAAAAACCTTTCATTGTCCAAACCACAATAGGAAGGAAGGTAAACACTCTTGCGGTGTTTTAAGAATAGACAACATAAAGGCAACTCCTTCGACGGCACAATGCCCACGTAGCTATGTTCATGCCAATATATTTGCAACTTCACTAGACATTTAGAAAAGAAAATTCGTAGTCATAGCCTAGAGTTTGCTCTTCATTAATGATTGATTAATATGTATTTATTAATGAAATACCTCATTATTAATCAAGAACTAGCCAATATATTTATGAAGCAATTGGATGAGCCCAATACTGTAATCATAGCAAGTAAGATCCATAATAATGATGAGGGTGAGTTATGTCTTGTGTTTATCCTGGGCCCGGATTAGCCGCAAACACAGGGTGTCCTATTCGGAACACGTATCCAAAGGGTGGTAGGGATATGGATGATTATCTGGTATTCATCCAACAAGTTATATGCAACACTCTTGTTGCTACCCGATTGCCCTCCGGATCGCTTAATACATATCCGATCCGTAATTACACACGTATGATTAATAATTACAACGCAGATGGTAGTACACAAAAGACAATAAGATTAACAAGAACACACTTAAGCTTGTATTACTTCCGTCAAATTTATACATCCATCCAGATGCTTTTATAGGCATCCAGTACAGGTTACAAAATGGTGCCTTACTGGCTAGCAGCTACTAATCGGTGCAGATCCGGATCCGTTCCTATAAAATTACTAACTAATAAATTTACATTATTCATCCGACTCTTCCCTGTCCACACTTCTCCTCCGGATCATACTCCTATGACCAACACATGGCATGCCCATGGGACAATGCCTTGCATATCGAACCCACGGGTTAGCTCCATCCCTCTTCATCAAGTATGACCAATATGCTCTAGTCCAGGGGTTCGAGTGGTTCCTCCTCCATTTCCGTCATGCTATTGCCGCTGCTCTTGTTCCGGTAGCTTCTCATTTGGCTCTGGCTCTGGCTCCGTTTTTTATGTCTGTTTCGTCCTCCGTGTCACCGGCGTTGTCTCCGTCTCACGCACCAACTGTTGATCCGACTGCTTCTATGTGGAGGTCCTTGGCTCTGACTACAGCTCTTCATCACTAATATTTATCTGGACGGCCTTTTTCTCCGCTTCCTGTTGTCGTCTCTCCCATTCATAGCCTTCCAACTCCAATGTGTTTTGTAGTTGGTCATCCTCGAATCCTTCAAGCAGCCTTCGAATCGCGTCCATTTATGCATTGGCCATGGCATAAAAATTGTCGGACAAGTCCTCCTGGATGGTGATAATACTAGCTTCATCCATCTTGTAGAAGTTCTCTCCAGTCTTCTTGTGGTTCTCGGCATCCACTTGAAGAAGTTGAAGTTCAACCGCCTGCGTAGCCCATTGTCTCCAGATCGCCGCGGAGCACTCCTCAGTCTTCTCTTTTGTTGAGCGGACAAGCTCAACTAGATCTGGATCGGCTGAATAAGCCAGAGCCGGATCGGTATCAATATCCGGAACAGAGAACCAGATAGGTATCCGGATCGGTATCTGGAACCAAGAGCCAGATCGGAGAGACAGATCGGATTGCAACCGATAGGCCGTTAGAGGCCTATGGTCCTAGCCTAGTATGTAGGCATATTTCTTGGAGTCAGTGCTAGTCGCTCGTATGAGCATTAAAGTACATGTCCGTCTTTTATGGACTTGTATAAAAGTGCTCACTAAGCACATTGTAAGTACAGAGTGTTATTATTTTAAATTGAGTTTTGATCGTTCTGCTCTCTCTGTCTCTCCAGTGTACTTTGTATTCTCAAGCTTCCATTAAACCTTAACTTCTATTTATTGTTGTTATCTGGCTGAGTCAGTTTGTCTACAAGCTTCTGCATGCAATTCTTTTCATGGTATTAGAGCGCGAGGGTTGAGAACCTCTGCTGCCGACAATTGCTTGAAACGGACAAACCCTAATCACCGGTAAACAACAAAAGAGAGAAGAAAGATATGGACAGAAGCATGGGGAGCTCGCTTCCTACAAAAAAGCTCGACTAGAGCAACTATCCATCCTAGTCATATAAAATGCACTAGTAACTGCTGGGGCATGGATACTGGAGCTACGTGGAAGAAGAAAATGTAGCTGTCATGAACACATGACCATTATGGCGTCATCCGGACTTGAACCTCGAACCATGTAATCCATAATTGAAAACCTCAACCATTAAGATAACTTATTGTCATATGAGAGGATAAAAGCTACTTTTTGTATTAGATTGATTATTGTAAAAACTCTAGATCATTCTAGAATGTTCTAAAATGTCCTAGAACATTCTAGGTCTAGAACATTACAGAAATCTCTAAGCTATTCTATAGGAACCTATAAATAAGGGCATACATGTATTCTCAAATCAATTCGAATCAACACCAGTCTTTAGCTCTCATTACATATGTTGTATCCATTCCCTTTCTTTCTCTATTTTAATACACCCATTCTTCTCTTAGCATTTCGTTCCTTTCTTCTCGTGTTCCTTATATCCTTGCATACACTTCCTTGTCCAGTTTCCGTAGTAGTGATTGATGGACGTCCTATAGCTTCCAGGAAGATATTTGAAGAGTCTGAGCCAATACTCATACACTTAGGTGATTTAGGATGTGTATTTTCCTTTAACATAATTCGTAGTCCTGAGCATCCAATTGTCCTCGGTTTGCCATGGTTCAAGCTACATAACCCTAGAATCGATTGGAGGAAGCGAGAAATTTGGTGCCCTTCAGCAGAAAATATTATTGCCAAGGATCGAACTCAAGATTATTCTCTTGAAGAATATAGTTCTACCAATGCACCATCTCCATTTCATCACCATCACATTGCAACAATTGCACCAAGTGGGAGGCAAGGAGGACCTTTTCTTATTTGCAATATCAGTGACACCTTCTAGTGCCACTCAAGGGAATTCAGACATCAAAATTCCCAAAAAATATCAAGACTATGCTGATGTTTTCGACAAAGTCAAAGCTAGTGTTTTTCCAAAGCATCGGCTGTACGATTGTTCTATTGATCTCCAACCAAGAAAAGAGCCACTTTGGGGTCCGATTTATAATTGATCACCCATTGACCTTGAGGTTCTTCGAGAATACATCGAGGAAAATCTTGCACATGGGTTTATTCGACATTCAAAGTCTCCAACTGGTGCTCCTATCTTTTTTGTGAAGAAAAAAGAAGACTCTCTTCATTTGGTCATGGACTATCGAGGCTTAAATAAAGTCACCATAATGAATAAGTATGCTCTACCTTTAATCTCCAATCTCTTAGAACACATTGGTGGGGCAAAGCATTTTACCAAAATTGATCTAAGGCGTGCATATAATCTTGTTCCAATTTGTCCGGGAGATGAGTGGAAAATTGCATTTCGTACTCGGTATGGTCTTTTTGAGTATACAGTCATGCCTTTCGGGCTCACAAATGCACCCGCCGTATTTCAACATATGGCAAATGACATTTTCCGATTTCTGTTAGGAAACAAGTCCCTCCGGATGGGGAAGTGAGAACCGGATGTGGTGTACCCGGCAAGCACCGGATGACGAGTACCCGGCTACGGAGGACCCGGTGAGAACCGGATGTGGTGTACCCGGCAAGCGCCAGATGACGAGGAATACCCAACTACGGAAGACTCGGTGAGAACCGGATGAGGAGTACCCGGCAAGAGCCGGATGGTGAAGGCCCGGTGAGAAGTGCTCACTGGATGAAGGGACATATTCGTAAATATGTTTCTGAGAGTCCATCGAGGCTATATTTGTAAATAGCCGAAAAGTCATATTAGTATAAATATGACTTAGGGCAAAATTTATAGTCGTTATTGTCATTCTTGTTGGTGTGAGATTAGAGTGTGCAACAGTGTACAGAGAGAGAGAGAGAGAAAGAGGTCGCTGCCTCTGTTGTAACCGCCGCCTGTGGCAAAGATAACTAGCTCGAGGTCGTTGCCTCGGTGCTTTACCATTGTACATTCTAACATAGTGATAGTTTGCAGCCCTGTGGGCTGTCGTGGTTTTCTCCCTAGTTTGGGTTTTCCACGTAAACATCATGTGTACTCTTCTCTCCATTGCGTCGTGCTTTCATTTCCCGTTTTCTGTGTTTTGATTCTAAGCTCGGTTGTGGCCGAGCGCTGTTTATCGGAGCGTGTAGTTCCTGTCAAAGTGGTATCAGAGCAAAACGACACAGAAAATGGACGATTCGTTGGGAGGTATGTTCAAGCTCATCGGCTCCAACTATTCGGTGTGGAAGTCGAAGATGAGGGACATGCTTATGGTTAAAGATCTTTGGTTGTTGGTTCAGTTCGGGGACAAGAGACCGGACAAAATCGACGCCACGATATGGGAGGTGATGCACATGAAGACAACGACGTACATACGATGCTTCATCGACATGAGCCTATACAACAACTTCAATGAAGAGAGCAAGGCTCATGAGCTCTGGGAGAAGATCGGCATTATGTTTTAGAACAAAAATGTTGTTAACCAGGTTTCGGTATTCCGGAAGCTAGTAAGACTTCGGTACCAAGATGGCTCCAGCATGGCGGAGAACATGAATGCCTTCCAGGGGCTGATACACCAGGCAACATCATTGGAAGTACCTCTCGCCGATGAGGTACTAGCGCTACTCCTGCTCGGTTCCCTCCCGGATAGCTGGGAGACATTGGTTGTCACTTTGGGCAACGCCGGGCCGGAAGAGAAACGGTTATCCCTAGCAAGAGTGAAGTCGAGCTTGCTAGATGAGGAGGCGCGTCGGAAAGATAAGGATACGAGCTCCGACACAGGAACCGCAGCCCCCAGAACCAGGAAAAGTAGGGGACATGATCAAAGTCAAGGGGGAGGCCTACTTGCTTCTATCGCGGCAAGCTGGGACACTTCCAGAAGAACTGTCGGCATTTCCGAAAAGACAAGGAAACCGACGGTACCTGTTAACTCTTAGGGCCGGACAATGGCCTAACACAGGGTGTCTACGGAAGACACTTCACCAAAGGGGTGTTACGGCAACAGGATTAAACTCAATGATTAATCCGACTTAATTAGGTTACTTAGCATGATCGTCTTTAATAATCACACGCGTAAGATATAACCATGAATGCAGAACGGCAATTAACACAGAGAGATAACAACACTAAGCTTTATTAATTAACCGTTGTTCATTACATTGTATCCGGGCCTTTAAATAGGTTTTCGGTCTGTATTACAAAACGGTGCCATCCGCACCTGTTCGGGATCGGTCCGGATCCGGAACGGCATACTGATTCCGGTCCGTCCGTCCACACTCATAGCTTACTTACAACCATTCCTACTAATTAAATAACTCCCCGTTTCACACTCTGGACTCCTTTGCCGGCCGGTAACACATGGCACGCCCGTGGGACAGTACCTTGTACGTCGAATCCACAACCGACCCTTGCTATTCTTCGTCCAAAATATCTTGAATGCTTTGTTCGAGAGTGTCCAATGGTTCATCTGGAATTGGTTGTTGTTGTTGTTGTTGCTGCTCTATTGATGTCTGCTGCGACGGGTCCGTTGGTGGCTGTTGCGGCTGCTCCTCCGTTTGTTGCTCTGATACCAGCGTCTCCGTCGTTGCTCCCTCCGTCGTAGTGGTCTTCGGTTGACTGGTTCCGGGCTGGTCCTCGGCCGGCGACGGTTCCTCATCACTAAGGTTAACCGTTGCCGCTTCCCGTGCTTTTTCTTCCTGAACCTGGGACCGCTCGTAGCTTTCAAACTGGATTTGAGCGTCCAGCCTATCATCGTCTAGTTGAGCTACGAGTTGCCGGACCTGCGCCAGCTGTTCATCCGCCAGGACTTTGAAGTCGTCGGCCAGCTCATCCCGTATGGCGGTGAAGTCCTCAGAAGTCAACGTATAACAATCATCTCCTTCCTTCCGCCGGTTTGCCACGTCTGCCCGTAGCAATTGGAGTTCCGCCGCGTTTTGTGCCCACTTTGTCCACCATCTTACGGAGCTTTCGTCAATCAAACGTTTTGTCTGATTCAGCCATGCCCGGAGGATGCACTGAATCCGGCCCGTTCCCAATTGCGATTTGATTTCCGCCGCTTGCCGTTCCTCCTTCAGTTGCTTGATGATTTTGACGTTGTCTTCCGCCTGCTCCTTATAATGCATCAATTGCCTTTGATATGTGCTTTGTAATTTCTGCAATACCGTTGACGCTCTCTCCTTTTCTTCCTGCTGCTGCCTCTGGAGCTCCATCCGGACCTTCTCCGCCTCGTCCAACCGTCTTGTATTTTCCGCACGTTCGTTGGCGATCGCCATCGTGGCCCGATCAACTTCCTGCTGGAGCTCGGCCATCCGTTCCTTATGCTCCGTTTCCAGCCGTTTGTAGTCCCGGTGCAGGTGCTCAAAATCATCCGTCTTTTGCTTGAGCCGTGCGTTGATCTGTCGACGGGCCCGGTCCTCGTGGTCCTTCTACTAGCGGAGCTCTTCCTTTAGCCGTTCAATTTCCGTTTCCGCCATCTTCCGCAACTTGTCCTTTTCTTGCAACACTTTGTCTTTTTCCTCCCTTAGCCGGTCGTACGCTTGATGGCCTTTTCGGAGGCTCTCCTCTGCCCGGCGGAGGTTCTTAGCGGTCTTCTTTAATTTGGCTTCGGCCGCTGTCTTCAATTCCCGTTCACGGCTCCTTAGCGCTTCTTGTGCGGCAAGTTCATCTCTCAATTCCGCAAGCTCCTGGGCTTGTGCTGCATCTCTCGCTAGAACAGTTTCCGTTGCCGGGGTCTTATTGGTATGTACAGGTCGATCTGTTTCTTTATTCTGTACACTTACCGGAGTCACCGGTGATTGGATCTGTGTTGCCGTTAAGGCCATTTTGGCCATCTCTGTCGTGACCTGATCCAAGTTTTTTTCAAGGCACCGGATTCTGGACCGTTCGCTTTGCGCTCTTTCTTCTGCCTCAATATACCCCACTGCTTCGACAATCTGTTCGCCTATCCACTGGTGCCTTGTTGCGTTTGCCAAGAGGTTTGACGGATGGGCTCACTTGTAGATGGGTGATCCCGCCTGATTGCGCCGAGTTGCAATTCCGTTTCTGCCCGTGGACCACCCTGCTGTCCTCGTTCCCCTTGCGCTTCTTCTTGGTTGGCCGAGGGAGGCTGCATTGACCTTTTCAACTCTGGCGGGATGGGACTTGCCGGTGTTGCCGGTGGTGCCGGGGCTTTTGATTCCGGTGCCATGCGCACCGGTTCTGGTTCTTCCCTTGGCGTGGGAGTCTCAGTATGGGGATCCAGTGTTCCCTCCGTTTGAGGGTCCGAACGTTTCCCGGCTGCCTCAACGGTCCTTGCCGACGACCGTCGATGGAGGTGCTCCGTAGGCTCCTCCTCTATTTCCTCTTCCTGAGTCCCGGCATTGAGTTTTGCCGCCAAGGGGTCCGCTTCTCTATTCACCGGTCGGCGGAGTGTAACCTTTACGGGCCGTGCCGGTGGTTCCTCCTGCGCATCCGTTGGTCGCTTCCGGCTGACGCTCTCCTTTCCCGCCTGTTCTGCGTCCGCCGCCTTCCCCTTAGTAGCCTTGGAGGCCAACAACTGTTGTCTTTTAGAAGCCGTCTTTGGGGTGCCGTCCGCCACTCTTCCTCGCTTCTTGGGCTGGATGGGCTGGACGAGTGGCACAAGCAAGGTGAGCCACTGCGTTACGGCGTGCCATATCCTCCGTTCGTCTCGGCCTTCTTTGTCTTCTTTGCCTCTGACGATCTCGATCGCCGCACACAACCCGTCTGCGATCAATACCGGCCAATCCACCTTGATCCCTTCATAGGTGGCGATGATCATCCCTGCCCGGTTCTACGGCATGACAGGGGGTCTAGGGTACACATGGCCGTATTCGTGGAGCACACGAGCAATCTCGTGGAACAACATATCTCCGCTGCCCTGTGTCCGGTAGCCCTTGCTGGCTAGGGAGTACTCACCAAAATACCTGATGAGTTGCTCCGGGGTCGGATTGTCAATTGTGAGTATGCCTCCCTCCGGAAGGCCTGTTAACGCTCGAATCGCCTCCGCCGTTATGACCTCTGTGTCGATTTCTTTGATCACCTTGTCGGCTTCTTTGTGTGGCGGTACTTCCATCATCATCAAGAAGCCCTCGAGCCCGTGTTGCTTTAGTCATGTCTTGGTGGCTTCCGACAGCGTTTGTGGGTCCATGTCTGTGTCGAGGTCGGATTGCGGTGGCGAGGTTGGATGGTGATGAGAGTGAGATTGAGAGAGAGAGAGAGTTCAGAAGGCGGGGGTTCTCTGTGCGTAGGTTCTCGTCTGATGATCTTGCAGCGCCTTGGTGCTTCTGTGCTCCTGGGTTCGCGAAAGTAAAGGGTCTCCACGCGCAATGGTTTTTCTCTGTGCATTCTGGCGCCTTTTTCGAGTGTGCACGTTGTGTACTAAAATAGCATTATGTCCTGTCGTGGCGCTTTAAATGCCCACTACGTACCTTTTCGCTCCTCGCTCTTTCGTCCATTCATTCCTCGCTTTTGCATGATTACTTCGTTTTTTTTCTTCTTTTTTTTTACTGTTAGTGTGACGTTACTTGTCCGTTGGTCCTATCGGACCCTTACCGGCCTCATTCTCCCCAGTTACCGGCTCGCCGTCTCTGCTGTCTTGGTGGTTGCCATTTCCCTCATCGGTGTCGGTCCTTTGCTCAAATGGGTTCTTAGGCATCGGTCCTCTATATGGCTTCAATCGGAATCCGTTGACCCATTTGCCTAGCACTTCGCCGCAAGTGTCCCTAACTAGTAGGACCCATTATACTCACGTGTCAGCCAATACGGTCCGGTCCATCTAAACCGTAGTTTACCCGGCACCTTGCCCATCCGGGTCTGAAATACTAACACCGGTTTGCCGATTGCGAACATTTTTTCGTTTCCTTTCCTGTGCCGGTCGACAAATGCTTTCCGTCGCCGTTGTTCCAATTCTAAGTGCAGGATGCTTGCTAGTCGTTGTTCCTCGAGTTCACACAACGCTGTTAACCGTATTGCCTCCGATTCCTTCTCGTTTAGCCGTTCCCGTAGCTGGATCCGTAAGTTGGGTACTTGGAATTCCACCGGCATTACCGCCTCTAGTCCGAACACTAACCGGAACGGTGTTGTTCGGATGCTCGTTTTGTATGCCGTCCGGTATGCCCAAAGCGCGCTATGTAGCTTGGTATCCCAATCCGTTCGGTTTTCGTTGACGATCTTCTGGAGGATATTCTGGAGTGTTTTGTTCGTCGATTCCGCTAACCCGTTTGCTTGTGGATAGTATGGTGTGCTCCGTTTATGGACAACGGCATAGAATGTCGTCAGGCTTTCCACTACTTGGCCGAGAAAGTACCCCCCTTGGTCGCTTATTAATTCGATTGGGCATCCGTAATGGCACCAGATGTACTTGTATAGATATTTCGCCGTTGACACAACGGTGTTGTCTCTTAAGGCTTTGGCCTCCACCCATTTCGTGCAGTAATCCGTCGCGACGATGATGACCCGATTACCCGTTCTCATTGCTGGTGGTTTGAACGGTCCAACAAAGTCCAGCCCCCACTTCTGGAATGGCTCGAGTGGTAGTACCGGCTGGTGTGGCATACGAGCCTGCTTCGTTGGCTGGCCCATTCGCTAGCATAGGTCACATTCTTTTGCATACCGTACCGCATCTCTTAATGTCATTGGCCACCATAGGCCACTTTGCCATATTTTCCTGGCCGTCGCATCTCCGGCATAGTGACCTCCGGCAACTCCGCAGTGGGCTTCCCTCAGTATCAGGTCCTTTTCATCGCTGCGCACAACCCGTCTCCATATGCCGTCCGCGCCCTTGTGGTAAAGTGTGTCTTGTAGTAAGCAGAAATGTCAGCTTTGCACCGCTAGGCGTTTTCGTTCATCCCGGTTCATCTCTTCCGGAGGCAGTCCTGTGCTCAGAAACTGGTGCATGTTTGTGAGCCACTTGTCTTCCTGTGCCACCGTCTCATCTGCTGCCATTTTCGTAGTGACTCGCAACAGCTCCGCATTTGGAAACTCATCCGCTACTCCATCACCCGTCTCTCCGGACTCTAATTGGCTTAAGTAATCCGCCACGGCATGCTGTATACCGGGTCGGTGGAATATTTCAAACTCGAATTCCTGTAACAGTTAGGTCCACTGGGCCAATTTGCCGGTGAGTGACGCTTTGGACACCAGGTAAAGGAGTGCCAAATGATCTACATGGAAGGAAAACTTCTTCCCAATAAATAATGCCGAAACTTTGTCACACTGTAGATCATCCCTAGAGCTTCCCGTTCCGTGGTAGAGTAGTTCCGTTCTGCTTGGGATAGCATTCGGCTGGCATAGTACATTGTGTAAAAAGTAACATGCGGAAGCAAGTATGAAGACCGAATAGAAGGAAGAAAACTCAGGTTTAATGGAGAGCTTGAGCTCACGCAGTATACACGGGAGAGACAGAGAGAGTGAGAGAGAGAAAACACAAGAACTATATTCAACACTCTATACATATGTGTGTTCAATGAACACTTTTATACAAGTCCTCGAAGGACTGACCAAAGTACTGACGGTACTTCAATGCTCATTAAGAGCTCCTACACTAACTCCCAAACATATTCCTCACGGAATATCTTTCCTAACGGCCTCCCGGTTTACGCACTCGGCCTAACCGATCGGTCCCAACCGATCCGGTCCTCGGCTTCTTCAGCCGATGCGGCCAATGTTGAGCTTGTCTCTCAACACTCCCCCTCAAGCTCAACTCAAGGCTCTTCGGGATCCTCGGGCTCATAGCTCCGGTTCCTCCTAGCTTCACGCCTCGCTCGCGCTCCTCGACCTGTTCGACTCCGCGCGCTTCGACCCTTCCCGTCGGCTTGTCTGCTCATGCTGCCCTTATAAGCTCTTCTGCTATTGCGGTGTTGACGCTTCTCCTGCTGCCTTTTCTTCCGCTTGGGCCTCGGTTGATTCAGCGTGTCTGAATCAAACATTCGAACCGACTCGGCTACCTCCGATCGGTTTTCGCTCTCGTCCGAGTTGGCTGTCTCCAACTCGTCTTCGGTCTTCTTGACCTCGGTGGCATCATCTTCCCCATGCGTGGTTGGCTTCGGCTCTCTCCTTCGGTTGCTCCCCTTCTGTCCTCTTTTGAACTTTTTTGCGGGTCCGCCCTCGGCTTCTTCAGCTGATCCGATGTCGAACTTGACAACCGAGTCAACCGAGTCAACCGACTCAGTGGTGTCACGGTCTCCGCTCCTTTCCTGCTGTCTTGCTTGGTCGTTCGGGACTGTTCTCCCCCTCAAGCTTGGCACGTCGAGGTGATGCAATCCGAGCGCACCTGAGAATTGCCGCAACTTGTCCAGACCAAGAGGCTTGGTGAAGATGTCGGCAGTCTGCCGATCTGTCGGAATGTACTGAAGTTCGACTTCACTGGAAAGGACACGCTTACGGACGAAATGGTAGTGCACCTCAATGTGCTTGTTCCGTGCATGGAAAACGGGGTTTTTCGCGAGCTGGATGCTGTTGAGGTTGTCGCAGTAGATCGTCGTCGGATCTGACACCTCCTCTTGCAGGTCCTTAAGTAGCCGCTTCAACCATATGGCTTCGCATGTCGCGACAGCCGCTCCTCGGTAATCAGCTTCGGTGCTCGACAGTGCAACTGTCGGCTGCTTCTTACTGCTCCACGCGATCGCGGCACTCCCGAGGGAGAACGCGTATCCGGATGTGGATCGGCGATCGGCGGCGTTGCCAGCCCAATCAGCATCGGTGTAGCCGACTAGCTGTGCGGCTGCATCGGTCCGATATAGCAGTCCCCGGTCCTTAGTGCCGTTGACATACCGAAGTATGCGTTGCGCACACTGAAGGGGCTCCTCGGTAGGTCGCGCCATGAACTGACTGATCACTCCGACTGGATAACTGAGGTCGGGTCGGGTGATGGTCAAGTATGTAAGGATTCCGACAATTTGTCGGAACCTCGTCGGGTCGCATACCTTTCCCGTATCGGGACGAAGCTTGACGGTTCTGTCCAGAGGAGTCGAGACGGACTTACAGTCGGCCATCCCGAATTTGAAGAGCATACTCAACACGTAATGACGTTGGCTGATCAATACGCCTTCGGGGGTACGGATCACTTCGATCCCGAGGAAGTAATGAAGGTCCCCCAGATCCTTCATGTCAAACGATGCCACAAGCTGGAGCTTCACGCGGTCGATTTCACATAGGTCGGCGCCGGTGATGACCAAGTCATCAACATATAGTAAAATACTAACCGGTCTGAGTCGACCTTTCCGGATGAACAGGGAAGAGTCCGATTTTGACGTGACGAAGCCCATCCGACACAGTTGTTGCGTGATCTTCACGTTCCAGGCACGCGGGGCTTGCTTCAGTCCGTAAAGGGACTTCTTCAGTCAGCATACTGCCGAGGAGTTCGTTCCAGAGTGAAATCCGGGAGGCTGTACCATGTACACCTGTTCCTCAAGGTCACCTTATAGGAACACATTCTTTACATCCATTTGATGTAGGTGCCACCCCTTTGCTGCGGCTATTGCGAGCAAAACACGGACGATCGTCATTTTCGCGACCGGCGCAAACGTTTCATCGTAGTCGATGCCGTGTTTCTGTGCGTAGCCCTTTGCCGCTAGCCGAGCCTTGTACCGGTTGACCGAGCCATCGATGTTGTACTTGACCTTGTACACCCACCTACACCCAATCGGTTTTACCCCTCTTGGTGCGTCAACCAGGTCCCAGGTCTCGTTCTCTGCCAATGCGTGCATCTCTTACTCCATCGCGGCACGCCAATTCGCGTCCTTCGCCGCTTCTGCGTAGCTCTCCGGCTCACGCACTTCCGCTATACGGGTCATGTACGCATAATGATGCGCCATGTACTCGTTGTACCCGAACCGCAAAACAGGGTTCTTCTGGCGGGTAGATCGGCGTAATCTCACATCAGCCGATGTCGAGGCCTTTTCGGTCGACGCGGACTTCACCTTTAAAGTCCCGTCACCGGTTCCCTCAGAGTCGGACTCGCGTCAGTCTGACTCGTTCCTATCCGTGCCGGAATCCGACACCTTCTTCTTCCCTTTCTCTTTGCGCGTAAGCCGTCTCCTCGGCTTCCTGTGCGGGGAATGCACGGCCGAGTCTCCACTGCTCGCCGGCTCTTCATCGGACTGGTCATACCAACTCAGTCGTCCAATCGGTCCACTTAAACGGAGTGAAATTAGACTCTCTTCGTGGGTCTCGATTTCGGGCTCAGCCGGAGGCATCTCGGCCTCGCTGACCTCATCGTTAGAGCTTGGATTGGAGTCTGGGTTCGGAGTCGGGGGATGGTACCAGGACGCGGACTCGTCAACCACAACGTCACGGCTAACACGCGCTTGTTTGGTGCGAGGGTTATAGCACTTATAACCCTTCTGCTCGTCCGAGTAACTGACCAAGATGCATTTCTCGGCCTTTGCGTCCAGCTTCCTCCTTTTCTCCTTCGGTACATGCACATACGTAATGCTACCGAACACCCTCAAGTGTCGCAAGTTCGGCTTCGTTCCGAAATATAGCTCGTGCGCCGACACTTTGTCTCCGATCCGGTTCTGGATGTATACCGTGGTCCTTACCGCCTCGGCCCAGTAGAATTTGGGCAAGCTCTTCTCCTCTAGCATTGCTTGTGCCACTTCCACAACTGACCGATTCTTCCTCTCGGCCACGCCGTTCTGCTCCGGCGTGTATCTACAACTGAATTCGCGCCGAATTCCCATTTGTTGTAGAGAACCGTTGAATTGACCGGAAAAGTACTCTTTTCCGCCATCTGACCGTAAGCACTTGATCTTTCGTCCCGTTTCCGTTTCCACGAACCCTTTGAGGTCACGGAAATAGTCGAAGACTTCGCTCTTCCTCTCAATGAGGTAGATCCACGTGTACCGCGTGTGGTCGTTGATGAAGGAGACGAAATATCGGCTCCCGCCAAGACTAACGTTTTGTGCCGGCCCCCATACATCGGAGTGTATAAGGTCAAGCTTGTTCCGGCTCCGGTTTCGCTCGTTGGGGAAAGGAAGTCGGTGTTGCTTCCCGAGCTGGAAGGCTTCACAAATTTGTGCCTTTCGGCCACTAAATTTGGGCAATCCGAAAACTACCTGTTTCGATTGCAGATCTTGAAGCCGTTGGTAGTTGACGTGGCCTATCCTCTTGTGCCACCAGTCGATGTCCGACTCGGTTTTTCGTCCCTTCGCGAACATTGCGGTGCCGCCGTCAGTGGAATCGAGGATGAACATTCTCCCGTCTCTGCGCCCTTGCGCAATCACACGGCCTTCTTCCTCAATGAAGCACCCGAGGTGTGTAAACCGAACCTCCATCCCTTGGTCGACGATCTGTCCGACCGAGACCAAGTTCTTCGTGATTGTCGGAACGTGTAGCACGTTCATGAGTTTCCCTTTCTGCTTGACATGGCTAAGGGGAACTTCTCCGACATTCGCGATCGGATGCGGAGTGTCGTCTCCAGTTGCGACTACTCTAGGTTGTATCGGTTTTTCAAGGTACGAGAACCACTCCTTATGGCTCATCATGTGGTTTGACGCGCCGGAGTCTACGTACCACACCTCGTCCGATCTCGGGGTGGTTCATTTCATTGAGTTTGCTTCGTGTCTCGTCACGAAGGCAGACCCTTCTCCGGCTCTCTCGGAGTCTTCGGCGTAGTGCGATCGCTGCCGATTTCCCTTGTCGGTATGTCCGGAGCCGTTTCCGGAATCGGTTCTCTCCGAATCGGCGCGCTTCTTCCAGCACTCACTTTCCTTGTGGCCTTTCTTGCCACAGTACCAGCACTCTGCGATGGCCTTCCCTTGCCGGTTCTCATCGCTTCAACTCCCCCTGTTTCCGGAGGGTCCGGAGTTGTTGTTGGCATCACTTCGGTGCCTTCTTCGTTGATCTCGTCGGCCGCCTGTATTGCGCACCGACTCGCCTCGTCCTCCACGTCCACGGGGCCTATCTCCCTCCGTGTACAACATTCTGCTGTCAGTGTGCGTGCTTGTAGACGCACCCGCGTGGTTCTCCTCTACCAGGAGTATTGACTGTAGGTCGAAAAAGGACGACGTATTCTCCCGGGTACACACAGCCGTTCGGAATGCTCCGAACTTCAACACCAAACCTTCGAGACAGATCTGGACTATCTCGCTCTCCTCGATGTTCACCTCTATGGAGACGAGGGAGTTGCAGATATCCTTGATCTTTGAGGTATAGTCGGCCACCGACAAGTCGCGTTGTCGTAGGTTGCTCAACTCCTGTCGGAGCTGAAGCTTCCTGGCTGTGGTGCTCGCGGCGAAAATCTTCTTTAGATTTTCCCACGCACCCTTCGGCGTCTTTGCATCCCGAACATAGCTCAATAGCTGTTCGCCCACACACGACGCGAAGCAGTATAATACCCTGCTTGCCGATTGCTCCCACGACGGGAAGTCTCTGTGTGTCGATTCGGGTGCCGCGTCATTAGCTCCTTCGACATAACTCCAGTAGCCGTGCCCGAGCATGTACTGGTGCATCTTGTAGGACCAAGACGTGTAGTTGGTTCTGTCGAGCTTCTCTATTGGAAGTGAGCTCGCAATGCCTCTATCCATCGTTCTTCTTGTTCTTCTTCGTCAAGCTGTGTCGGCTGCAGAGAGGTTCTCAACCCTCGCGCTCTGATACCATGTAAAAAGTAACGTGCGGAAGCAAGTATGAAGACCGAACAGAAGGAAGAACGCTCAGGTTTAATGGAGAGCTTGAGCTTACGCAGTATACGCGGGAAAGACAGAGAGAGTGAGAGAGAGAAAAAACGCGAGAACTATATTCAACACTCTATTCACCACTCTATACATATGTGTGTTCAATGAACACTTTTATACAAGTCCTCGAAGGACTGACCGAAGTACTGACGGTACTTCAATGCTCATCAAGAGCTCCTACACTAACTCCCAAACATATTCCTCACGGAATATCTTTCCTAACGGCCTCCCGGTTTACGCACTCAGCCTAACCGATCGGTCCCAACCGATCCGGTCCTCGGCTTCTTCAGCCGATCCGGCCGATGTTGAGCTTTTCTCTCAACACACTGGCCGGTACCACTTCGGCTCCGTAAGCTACATCAGTATGCTTCCGATTGCGATGTTGAAGGCGTCCACGAACACATGAAATTCTTTACTCCAATCCGGAGGCTGCACTACCGGTGCTTGCGACAATAGTACCTTGAGGGCCCTATACGCCCTATCCTCGGTGTCGGTCCACTGAAATGGTGTCCGATGTACGGCGGCATGCAACGGTGTAGCCAGGTCGGCCAAGTATCGGAGCATCCGGCTGTGCCACTGGATCTGGCCAAAGAACCGGCTTAATGCCTTTGCCGTTGCCGGCGCCGGTGCTTCTAATATGGCTTTCACTTTGTCCGGGTCGACTGCAATACCTTCCTGGCTCACAATATGTCCTAATAAAGTTCCACTGGACACGCCAAATACACACTTTGCCGGATTCAAGCTTAGCCGGTACGTTCTACATTTTTCTAGACAAAGACGGAGGTGATGAAAATGGTCCTCCTCCCGGCTATAGACGACGAAATCGTCAAGGAAAACCTGCATAAAAGCCGGAATATATTCACCAAAGATTTCCATGATGATTCGTTGAAATGTTGCCAGTGCCGTTTTGAGTCCGAACATCATCACCACGGCCACAAACACCCCCCATTCGGTGACGAAAGCCGTTTCCTCTTGGTCATCGGGGTGCACCAGATCTGATTATACCCGTTGAATCCGTCTAGGAAGCTATAGAACTCATGGCCGGCGACGGCATCCAACACTCCATCTGTGAACGGAAGTGGAAACGCATCCGTTACCGTAGCTGCATTGAGTTTCCGGTAGTCCACACAAACTCGAATTTTTCCGTTCTTCTTCGGTACGACTACGATCGGGCTTAGCCATGTCGCTTTCTTTACCGGACGGATAAAGCCAACTCTTAGCAGTTTGTCGATTTCCTCCTTGACTTTGGCGGCATAATTGGGATTCATCCGGTACCGTCTTTGTGCCACTGGTTTTGCGTCCTTGCTCAAGTGAACCTGATGCTGGTATAACTGAGGGTCGAGTCCTCGCATGTCTTCGTATGACCAGGTGAACACATAGTGAAATTCCGTGAGAAGTGTGATCATCGCCGTTTTGTCCTCGGACTTCATCTCCTTGGCGATGTGCACCGGATTTGCTTCGTCCGTGGTCCCTAGGTTCACCTCTTCCAGTTGCGACGCTTTTACGCGCTGTGAAACGGCCATTTCCCGTTCCAACGCTTCCTGCGCTTGCCGTAACTCCCGGATTGCGTCTTTATCCGGTTCAGCTTCAGCCTCTTCCGGTTGCGGTAAGTATGGTGCTACTGCTTCGGCAATGTCAATTTCGAAGAGGGGTATGATCTTCGGGTTTTCCTGCAAGTAGTGAGCTTCTTCTTCGTCAACTAACCCTTCTAGCATGTTGACGCACTCTGCATACAACGGTGTACATTCCTTGCCAGTGCTCGTCCTTGGCTATGTTGGTACCCGTACCTTGGCTTTTCCTCGCCGGAAGGTAATTATATTTTTCCTCCAATTCTGTTTGATATGTGTCGTTTTCAACCACGACCGCCCCAACAATAGCGGGTATGCGCCTTGTGCCTGTAATTGTAGCACTACTGCCGAGATGTGAAATGTATGACCGCCCACGGTGACTTCTAATTTCCGTATTAATCCTGTCGGCTGCACTGAGCTTGTATCGGCCATCCGCAACCAGAACGGACACGGCTCCCACTCGTGGATTCCTAGGGCATCACACGTCCGGAGGCTTATTACATTCACCCTAGAGCCTCCATCTATAACTGTGCCGGGGAGTTCTTTCCCTTTTACAATGGCAGTGATTACCGGATTGTTGGTGTCCACCACCGTTGGTCCCTCCTCCGGATTCGAGAAGAGTACCGGTGCCGGTGATGATTCTCCTGCCGTCATGGCCGTCTTCAGTCCTTCCGTGAATCTTGGCACGAGTTGTAGGAGTCTTCCTAGTGGCAGCGTAATCTAGCATTCTTGCAACGCCTGCCATGTCTCGTTCTCGGAGTGACTACCGCTGGCAAGCCCTACAGTGTTCTCCTTTTGCCGCTGTAAGTCTGTGACATTCTGCTTGTTTGCTTTCTTCACCCATTCTGTCGCTTGCTTCCAGATGGTCTCCTGCGTCTTCCATTCCTTGGCCATGCCCTTCGACCTTGTGGTCACCTGCTGCAGATCTGCCACCTCAGGAACTACCATATTTACCTCCGGTCGTTTTTCATAGCTCTTCACCGGGCATTGATTACTATAATGGCCTTCCTGTCGGCAGTAGTAGCAGTAGGCTTTCCGGGTATTGCTAGATTCGGCATTGTCTGTTGTACCCGAGGCAGGTCCTGTGGTACGCGCGGGGTTTTGGGCCGGTTGGTTGCTTGAAGCTCCTTGTTCCGGATCTCGTGGGTAGCCGCCTTTTTTGAAATGTCGTTTTTTGTTATAGCTCTTCTTATTGCGGTACTCTTGATGAGGTTGCCCGTTATATCTGCCGTATTCCTCCCGTTGCTGACGATACTCGGGGGAGTGCTCCTGGTCGTAATTTTCGTATCGTCTATTGTAATCCCAGTACCGATCATGCCAGTCATAGTTATCCCGCCGATCACCATACCGGACATCATTCTCCCGTTGATCGCCATACCGGACATCTTGTTCCGGTCGGTCGCGGTCCATTCGCCGCCAACGTTCCTCTTCTTCATCCTAGCTGCTGTGTGGCTCAATTTGTCGGATGGGCGGTGCTTGCCGGTTCAATAGATTATACTCGCACCTATCCGTCGTATGGCCCTTGGATTGACAGATTACACATTGCGTCCTCATAGTGCATTCTAGAGCCGAGTGTCCGGAATTCAAGCAGGTGTGCACTGTATTGCTTGCCGAAACCGGAGGTCTTCATCGGACGGTAACGCCCGTTGGAGTGCTCCTAGTGTGAGCTAGGAGCTTGTCTTTTCCATCTCTCTCACCCGGTCAATGACCTGGTCGATGGTACTGGTGCGGAAGTCAATTACCGTGCAAACCGTGCGTAGGGGTTCCCGGAGCGCGTTTAGGAATATAGTCCGTAATTCCTCCTCCGGGGGTGCGCGGGCAAGCTGACTATGCATCCGTTGAAACCGGATGACAAACTAGGGAATGCTCTCCCCTGCCTCCTGTCGGATGGTATAAAATAAGCCTACCATTACGGTCTGGTCCACCTCCTTTTGGAAAAAATGCAAGAATTTAGCTTTTAAATCTGCAAAGGTGTTGATGGTAGATGGGTCTTGTGTCCAGCGCCATCTTGCTGCCGGTCCCTCCAATGTGACGCCAAATTCCGCTATCTTAGAGTGTTCCTCTTCATCCGGGGTCAATCGATGGGACACATGGTTGGCTTCCCATGTCTGTTCAAAGGCATGCACATGAGCTTCCGCGTCCGGATCATCTCTATACTTGGAGTACTGGAACGGCATGTCGTCGTCCGGTATCGGTGCGCGGGCTGGCAGTGTTGGTGCTCGTTCCGGGATTTTCTTCGGCGTCGGTGGTCTTTCCTCTTCATTTGGTGATGGAGGCCTCTCCTCTTCGACTTCCGGTGTCGGAGGTCGCTCTTCCTCTGCTGGTTCCGGGGGTTCCAGCGTTAGCACTTCCGGTTCTGGTGTCGGTAAGGTATCTGATCCTTCGTCCTCCGGTCCGCCTGGGGTTTCGTTGCTGCTACGGTAGTTCGTGTGCACGCTGTATTCCCCTTCGGAGTCCGATTCATACGCTGAAAAGGTTTCTGCTTCGCCTTCTCCGTTTGCCAACGCCTGGAGAAGGGATTCGGTTTCCCGGAGGCTGCTTAGGCTGCTACCGTCGTCCGGGTGCGATGTTTGCTGTAACCAGAGGGAGTCCTCCGCTACTCTCCGGATTACATTGGAAAACGAGCGATCTGCTCTAATTTCTTGCGCCGCTTGCTGGAAAGCCTCACGTCTCCTTTGCCTTTCGGCAAGGCGTTGAGTTCGATCTGTAACCAGGTCGTGCATTGATCTAGTCATCCATCCGTGCCGTCGTTCGATGCAAAAACAGGAATTGTGGTCGCCAAAAACTGTGTTAACTCTTAGGGCCGGACAATGGCCTAACACAGGGTGTCTACGGAAGACACTTCACCAAAGAGGTGTTACGGCAACAGGATTAAACTCAACGATTAATCCGACTTAATTAGGTTACTTAGCATGATCGTCTTTAATAATCACACGCGTAAGATATAACCATGAATGCAGAACGACAATTAACACAGAGAGATAACAACACTAAGCTTTATTAATTAACCGCTGTTCATTACATTGTATCCGGGCCTTTAAATAGGTTTTCGGTCTGTATTACAAAACAGTGCCATCCGCACCTATTCGGGATCGGTCCGGATCCGGAACGGCATACCGATTCCGGTCCGTCCGTCCACACTCATAGCTTACTTACAACCATTCCTACTAATTAAATAACTCCCCATTTCACACTCTGGACTCCTTTGCCGGCCGGTAACAGTACCGATTCGAAGCGGACACTGGACCGGAACGGTAAAGATCGGAGGGGAACGGACCCGAAGGGAACGGCGACAATCATGGCAAGTGAAGAAGAGTTGATGCTCATCACCGAGGAGAGTGAGTTAAACCTTGTCGGCGACGAGATGACCTGGGTGGTCGACTCCGGAGCGTCGTTGCACCTTACCTCGGATCGGAAATGCTTGTCATCCTACTCAGCCGGTGATCACGGTTGTGTCCGGATGGGGAATGAAGGTACATGCCGAATTGTCGGCATAGGAGACGTGTGGCTGGCAACACCAACCGGATGCAAGCTGCTGCTAAAGGATGTCTGACACGTTGTGGAGGTTCGTCTGAACCTGATATCAGCCGGTTGGGTAGATGATGAAGGCTACATGGGTAGCATCCGGAACGGTGTTATGAAGTTCAGCAAAGGGAGCTTGATTGTGGCTCGGGCCCAGAAGGTAAACACGTTGTACCTGATGAATGCCCGGTTATGTTCGGAAGAAGTGAACGTGGCATCCGACACTACCGGTGAGCTGTGGCACAAGAGGTTGTGTCACATGATCGAGAAGGGGATGAAGAGGCTTGTAGACGACAACCTCATTCCAGTGAAGAACATGCACTTGGAGAAGTGCACTGATTGTCTGGCCGGTAAACAAAACCGGACCTCCTTCCGATTGAGGCCACCGATGAGACGAAATGCACCATTGGAGTTGGTGCATACTGATGTGTGTCAAGTGGACACGAAGTCACATGCCGGATCGCAGTACTTCGTGACGTTCATAGATGACCACAACCGGAAGCTGTGGGCCACACCGTTGAAGACGAAGGATCAGGTGTTATCCGTCTTCAAAGAGCTCCATGCGAGAGTGGAAAGAGAAACCGGTCGGAAGCTGAAGGCGGTTCGAGCAGATAACGGAGGTGAATACCGGGGGCAGTTCGAGGAGTACTGTCGCTTGAAGGGAATCCGGCTCGAATTTACCGTGCCGAAGACGCCGGAACTAAACGGGCTGGCCGAGAGGATGAACCGGACCATAATGGAGAGGGTTCGGAGTATGCTGGCGCATGCAAAACTACCCAAGAAGTTTTGGGTTGAGGCACTGTTGACGGCGACATATGTGATAAACAGATCACCCTCATTACCCTTGGACGGAGACACGCCACAGAGAGTATGGACCGGTAAGGAAGTATCTTACCGGCATCTGAAGGTATTCGGGTGTCTTGCATACTTGCATGTTGCCAAGGACCGGAGAGGAGAGGTAGATCCAAAGACCCGGCCATGCATATTCCTCGGTTACGGCGACGATGAGTTCAGCTACCGAGTGTGGGACCCAGTCGACAAGAAGGTATTCTGGAGTCGAGATATTATATTCATGGAGGACAAGACGCTCGCCGACTGGGAGTTGGAGAAGAAGGTAACGAACTCCGAGTCGACCGGTAAGGATCGATTCTACGATGCGCAGACCCAACTGGCAAGAGACCGGTTAGCACTCGAGGAACCAGCCGGTTATGGTGAGGATACCGAACCGGCAGAAGAAGAAGTAGAGGAAGCTGAAACCGGAACTGGCCAAGACCCCGAATCGGATTCGGATGAAGAGCAAATGGAGGAACCGGTTACTGAAGCCCAAAGACGGAGATATCCTCTGAGAGAGAGAAGGCCCCCCCGGAGATTTCCGGATGCAGAGCATGTGCTGTTGACCGATGAGGGGGAGCCAGAAAGCTTCGAGGAAGCTAAAAGTGACACCCACAGCCGCAAATGGTCAAGTGCCATGCAGGATGAGATGGATTCCCTGCATGAGAACCATACGTACGAATTGGTGGAGTTGCTGAATGGAAAGCGAGCACTCTGAAATAAGTGGGTGTACAAGTTGAAACTGGGAGATGTTGGAAACCCCCCGAGATACAAAGCCAAGATTATGGTGAAGGGGTTCCAGCAGAAGAAGGGCGTGGACTTCGACGAGATATTTGCCCCGGTAGTAAAGATGACCTCCATCCGGACGGTGCTGAGTATAGCGGCAAGCATGGACCTCGAGGTAGAGCAACTGGATGTGAAGACGATATTCCTTCACGGTGACCTCGAAGAGGAGATCTACATGCAGCAACCGGAAGGATTCGTGGAGAAAGGGAAGGAGTGCCTAGTTTGCCGATTGATGAAGAGCCTGTACGGACTGAAGCAGGCTCCCCGGCAATGGTACCGGAAGTTCGACTCCTTCATGACCGATCAAGGGTACCACAAGATGCAGGCCGATCACTGTGTGTTTGTGAAGAAGTTCGAAGGAGGCGACTTCCTGATACTCCTCCTGTACGTGGACGACATGTTGATCGTCGGACGAGACCAAGCCAAAATACGGATGCTGAAGAAGGCCCTCAACCGGACCTTCTCAATGAAAGACTTGGGTCCGGCAAGACAGATGCTGGGGATGCATATCATCCGGAACCGGCCAATGAAGCAATTGTGGCTATCACAGAAGAAGTACGTGACAAAGGTGCTTCAGCGGTTCAACATGTTGGAAGAGAAACCAGTCGGATCGACACTCCCAGCAAACTGCAGATTATCCAGTAAGCAAAGCCCGAAGACGAAAGCAGAGAAGGCTGATATGATGAAGGTTCCATATGCCTCTGCTGTCGGGAGCTTAATGTACGCAATGGTGTGTACTCGACCGGATATAGGATACGCAGTCAGAGTGGTGAGCCTGTTTATGAGCAATCCCGGCAAAGAGCACTGGAACGCGGTCAATTGGATACTCCGGTACTTGAAGGGAACTTCGAACATGTGTCTCCGATTCGGCTCCGGAAAACCTCAACTTGAAGGTTTTACTGATTCAGACATGTCGACTGATGTGGATACAAGCTGGTCTACATCCGGGTATGTAATGACATATGCAGGGGGAGCTGTTTCGTGGCAGTCGAGGCTGCAGAAGACGGTTGCATTGTCAACCACGGAGGCGGAGTACATGGCGGCTGTGGAAGTCGGCAAGGAAATATTATGGATGAAGGACTTCATCGGGGAGCTCGGTATCCGGCAAGATGAATACCGGCTCTATTGCGACAGTCAAAGTGCCATCCACCTTGCTAAGAATGCGGCCTACCATTCCCGGACGAAGCATATCCAACGAAGGTATCACTGGATCCGGGAAAGAGTAGATGACCAGGAGTTCGAGCTGACGAAGATGCACATTTCCAAGAACGGGTCAGATATGCTGACCAAAGTACTAATACCCGACAAGCTGGACGCATGCCGGAAGCGGGTCGGACTAGTAAGACATCCCATGCCGGAGTGAAGGGGGAGTTTGTTAGGAAATAAGTCCCTTCGGATGGGGAAGTGAGAACCGGATGTGGTGTACCCGGCAAGCGCCGGATGACGAGTATCGGGCTACGGAAGACCCGGTGAGAACCGGATGTGGTGTACCCGGCAAGTGCCGGATGACGAGGAATACCCAGCTACGAAAGACCCAGTGAGAACCGGATGAGGAGTACCCGGCAAGAGCCGGATGGTGAAGGCCCGGTGAGAAGTGCTCACCGGATGAAGGGACATATTCGTAAATATGTTTCTGAGAGTCCATCGGGGCTATATTTGTAAATAGCCAAAAAGTCATATTAGTATAAATATGACTTAGGGCAAACTTTATAGTTGTTGTTGTCATTCTTGTTGGTGTGAGATTAGAGCGCGCAACAGTGTACAGAGAGAGAGAGAGAGAGAGAGAGAGAGAGAGAGAGAAAGAGGTCGTTGCCTCTGTTGTAACCGCTGCCTGTGGCGAAGATAACCAGCTCGAGGTCGTTGCATCGGTGCTTTACCGTTGTACATTCTAACATAGTGATAGTTTGCAGCCTGTGGGCTGCTATGGTTTTTTCCCTAGTTTGGGTTTTCCACATAAACATCCTGTGTACTCTTCTCTCCATTGCGTCGTGCTTTCATTTCCCGTTTTCTGTGTTTTGATTCTAAGCTCGGTTGTGGCTGAGCGCTGTTTATCGGAGTGTGTAGTTCCTGTCAATTTCTTGGATATCTTTCTCATCATCTACCTAGGTGATTTGTTGATTTACTCTAAAACACAGGAGGCGCATGATATACATGTACGGAAAGTACGTGAACGCCTAAGAAACTATGGTCTTTATGCCAAACTTGAGAAATGCAGTTTTGATTGCAAACAAGTCGAATTTTTGGTATACACTATTTCATCCAAGGGTATTTTCATGGATCCGGCAAAAGTTCAAACAATATTGGAATGGAAACCCCCATGCTCAGTTCGGGACGTCTAGTGTTTCCTTGGATTTGCGAACTTCTATCGCAAATTCATATGTAATTATTCAAGCATTGTGTTGCCCCTCACCCAACTCACCAAGAAAAATCAAGCATTTTTTCGGAGTATCAAAGCGGACAAGGCTTTTACTCAACTGAAAGAGGCATTCACATCAGCACCTATCCTAGCGCATATTGATCTCGAAAAGCCATTTACTATTGAAGTGGATGCGTCAAACTTCGCATTGGGGAGTATCCTATCACAACCAGGCAAGGACGGGCAGACTCATCCAATCGCGTTTCACTCAAGAAAATTTACTGTTTCGGAGATAAATTTTGAGGTGCATGACAAGGAGTTACTAGCTGTGGTTGACTCATTCGAGCAATGGTGTCATTTTCTAGAAGGATCGCCTCATCAGATTATCATTTATAGTGATCACAAAATCTCACATATTTTCAAGCAGCTCGAGTATTAAATAGACGACAAGCTCGGTGGGCCCAATTTCTAATGCATTTCGATTTCAAGATCATTTTTCGCCCCAGAAAACAAGGGAAAGCAGATGCTTTGTCTCGACGTTCGTATCTAGCTCTTCGACATGGAGATCTGGCCTTTGACAATCAAAAGCAGATTCTCCTCGGTCCATCAAAGCTACATGCAACAACAATTTATGCCATGCCACTTGATTCTAGCCTTCTTGACACTATTCAGCAACAACTTCACTTTGATGATTTGGCCAAGGATGTCTTAGCCCACATTGGTTCAAGCCGTCCATCTTGCTCCACATTGCAATGGTCATCTCAACATTATTAGGACTTCAAGTGGCAAGATGGCTTACTCTTCTACAAGAATCTCCTTTACGTCCCTAACGGATCACCCCAACTTCAAGTGTTAGAACATTGTCATGATGCCCCCATGGCTGGACATTTTGCTATTGCCAAGACCATTGAGCTGGTGAAACGTTCGTTTTGGTGGCCTCACATGCAAAAATTTGTCAAAGATTACGTTTGCACATGTGACACTTGCCGTCGTGCCAAAGCAAGCCATGGTAGTCTATTTCTATGGATTTCATTACGGATCTTCCACCTTCCAAAGGCTTTGATAGTATTTTAACAGTAGTGGATCGGTTCACAAAGATGGCACATTTTGTACCGTGTGTAAAGACCATTAGTAGTGAAGAAACTATAGATCTCATTATGCGTGAGGTATTTTGCCATCATGGTCTCCCAAATGATATTATTAGCAATCGAGGTCCTCAATTTATCTATGGACAGGCCTCAAAATCTTTTGCAAACTCTCTTCAACTTATCATCCACAAACTAACGGACAAACAGAGCGCACAAATCAAACACTCGAGCAGTATCTTCGATGCTTCATAAGTTATCAACAAGATGATTGGAGCAATATTTTACATCTTGCTGAGTTTGCATACAACAACACGGTACACTCTTCTACCAAAGTTACACCTTTCTTTGCCTACACTGGCAACCACCCTCGATGGTGTATCCTGGATCTCCCTGAGGTGTCACGAAACCCTAGTGCAGCACATTACCTCCACCGACTACAACAAATCCAGTTTGAGTTATCTTCACATCTTCAAAAAGCGCAAGCACACCATGAGACCAATGCCGATCAACATCTTCTTAAGTCTCCTTTTTAAGGTTGGTGACCGAGTATGGTTGTTTCGTCGTCACATCAAGACTACCCGCCCGTGTGCTAAGCTTGATTATGAACGCTTAGATCCTTTTGTCATCATAGTGCGGATTAATGATGCAACATTTCGTCTTAACCTTCTTGCACAAATGCGGCTTCACCTAGTCTTTCATAGCTTTCTTTTGGAACCTTGTTGCACCTCTTTAATTCCTAATCGTGTCGTACCACCACCGCCTTCTGTCCAACTGGTTGATGGCCCCGAATACGAGGTGTTGGGAATGCCGTCTTCTAATGCGGAACAAGATCAACACTCTTCTAGGATAAAATCGTAAATGGATGCAAGATCATAGCTTTGATGGCAGCAAAGACAGAAAGTAAAAGAGAACTAATTTGCAAGAGAGAGAGTCAGAGTTCAATGAAGTTTACTACAACTTTTTACAAAATGACCAACCAACCCGTAACTGGGTTACAAAGTCAGGTTATATACTGACTAACTTAGGGCAATTGCCCTTCTCACTATTTACGTAAATAGCTTAAGTCTAGTGTGTTCAAAAGGAGACAATGTGAATACGTCCATTAGAAACCCGTATTCAACACTCCCCCGTAATGGGTGTATACATCTGAAATCGGTAATCGAAATGAGTATATAATACAAATTGATACAAAGTTCCAAACAGCCGAAGTCTGATGTCCGATTTAATCGAACTGATTCTTCATTACGCACATGTGTTGCCTAAGGGATCGAAATCGATTCACCGAAAGACACTTGGCTAATGCGTCTGCGACATTATCGGTTGTTGATATTTTCTCTAGAACGGTTTTCCCTGTAATGACGCAGTCCCGAACAAAATGATATCGAACGTCGATATGCTTGGAGGCGTTGTGATGAACCGGATTTTTCGATAGAGCAACAACACCCTGACTGTCACAGTAAACAATTGGAACCGAGCCGATTTCGGCTTGTCGAAATGTGCATGTGTTAAGAGTCTATTACTAATCAATAGACCAAACTAAAGTAAAAGAAGGAAAATAGAATGGATAGAAGAACCCGTTCCACCTGACCACCCCCGAGCTATGATCTAGACATAGCCAACCTACCACCGACGTCGCATATTGCTAGATATTAGGATGACTAATACCTTGGAAGAGATAAACATGATCGTCGAGACGAAAGCCTAGCCCGCACCACTAGTGTCTAAGACGGCAGCCTTCTGACGTAATGTCATTATGAGGGTAGCTAAGCCTCATATTTATACCTTTTCCAAGGCCCCTTGAATAGATGTGCCTTTCTAAAAGGCTCTCAATTCATTGGTTGTCCAAATCATGATAGTGCATGCACCAATCATTCCTTCTATCCAATCATTAGTCCCCTTTTTAACATTAGTGAACATACCCTTCACTAATGTAAATATTGGTGACCTACCCTCTCCAACGTTATGTGTACATAACAGCAGGCCAGCCGACCGAGCCATAAGGCCTCTTTTGCCGCATCGGACGCGACTATGTATTTAGCTTCGGTCGTTGATGTGGCGGTGCACTCCTGAAGTTTCGACTTCCACGAGATCACTCCATTGCCAAGTTTAAAACAATATCCGGTTGTCGATTTATGATTGTCTATGCAACTTGCAAAGTTCGAGTCGGTGTATCCGACTATGCTTGAGATGTCGTTCGGGCCGAACAGAATACCAAGGTCTTTTGTGCCCACGAGATATCTAAACACATGCTTGACTGCATTCCAGTGTGATCGGCCGGGATTATGCATAAATATGCTGATGACTCCAACGGTGTGAGCGATATCAGGCCGTGTCGCGACCATCACATACATTAGGGAGCCAATTGCCGGTGCATACGATACCGACTTCATAATTTCCCCCTTCGAACCGGATGTTGGGTAGTCTCGTCGAGATAGTCGAGTACTAATAGGGAGCGGGGTAGAGGCATATTTTGTCGAGCGCATGTTGAAGCATTCTAGGACACGTCCAATGTAGTCGGATTGGGATAGAAACAATTGTCGTTGATTACGATTCCGACTGATCTTCATACCAAGAATGCGTCATGCTGGACGGAAATCCTTCATGGCAAACTTCAATCGTAGTTGCCGAACAATTTCGGCGAGTTCTCCTGCATGGCATCCAGAGCTTAGCATGTCGTCCACGTAGATGATGAGGAAGATGGGTGATCCATCTCGAGTTGTCTTCGTGAAGAGACAATGGTCCTCATCGCTCTTTGAGAAGCCAATCTATTGGATGAAGTCGTCGAACTTCTTGTACCACTGTCGTGGCGCCTGTTTCAGGCCGTAAAGATTCTTCCTGAGTTGGCAAACTAGATGTTCTTGGCCGGACGCCACGAAACCTTTTGGCTACTCCATATAAATTTCCTCCTCAAGATCACCATGGAGGAAAGCCATTTTGACATCTAGCTGAATCAGCTCCAAATTTTCGGCTCCTACTACGTCGAGCATGAATCGAAGGGTTGTCATCTTCACCTCTGGCGAAAATATTTCGTCAAAATCGACACTGTGTTCCTGTCGAAAACCCTTTGCTACTAATCTAGCTTTGAATTTTGGGTTGGCTGAATCAGACGTCTCCTTAATTCGATAGACCCACTTACACGGAAGAGCACGTCGATTTTTTGGTAATTCGACCAGGTCCCATGTCTTGTTTGCATGAATGGAGTTCATTTTGGACTCCATTGCCAGATGCTAGGTGGCCGAATCGACTGATGCCGATGCTTCTTCGTATGACGTCGGTTCTCCGACGTCCGTAAAGAAGATGCTGGGAGAGTATCTCTCCGGGGGTTGCGACAGTCTCTCGGATCTTCGAGGTATGACTGGACTAGTCGCATTGGGTGTCGTGGTCGAATGGTCCAAAGCCGAATTGTTCGGCTATGCTGAGTCGAAATTCTCCGAGTCGGTGTTTGAAGGTTCAACTACCCGTGAGGTTGACCGTGTGTTGTGTGCTACTTCATGAAGGGTTGGCACATCGGAAAAGATTGCCCTTCGGACTTCGATCGGCTTTTCGACCGATTGATGCATGGCCGACTCATTGAACTAGACGTCCGAACTTCGGACAATCTGTCTGTGTTCGGGGTCCCAAAGTCGGTATCTCATTTCACCATCTGTTCCATAACCAAGAAAAATACATTTCCTAGACCGTGATGCAAGTTTGCGGCGATCATCTTTCGGGGCGAGGTCATACGCCTCACATTCGAAAATCCTCTGCTTGTCGTAATTCGGCTTACTGCCAATCCATAATTCCTGAGGTATCCGAAGTTCTAGAGGCCTACTCGGCGACATATTGATTATGTGTACTGCTGTAAGTGGGGCCTCTACCCAGAATCCATCTGATAGTCCGAAGTGTTGGAGCATGGAAACTATCCGTTCTTGAATTGTCCAATTCATTCGCTCCGCAATTCCATTCTGCTCCCAACTCTGAGGTGCCATAAATTCACGTCGTATGCTGCGTTGTCGGAAAGATTTGACGAATTCCTCTTATTTGAACTCTCCCCCGTTATCGGACCGAAAGCGTTTCAATTTTCGGCCGGACTGATTCTCAACCATGGCGAGCCAATCAGAAAAGATCGAGAAAACACGATCTTTGGTTTTGATCAGATAAGCCCACACCTTCTTAATCGAGTCGTCAATGAAGTTGACGAAGTACAGAGCACCGCCAAGGGATTGATGTGGCATAGGACCACGTACATCCGAGTGGACCAAATCAAGCGGACTCGATTCTCTCAGGGTAAATGAAGGGTGTGTTACGACTATCTCTTGCCGTATTGGCAATGCTCGCAGAACTGATGATCTGAGAAGGAGAGTTTGGGGATGTATCCGTCTCTAGATAAGTGCGTGATGCCGGCCTTGCTGAGGTGTCCGAGTCTTCCGTGCCAGAGTGATGACACGGGAATGTCAACCAAAAACAGGTCACCCTCTCTAAGTGTGACATGCAAAGGATACAATGAGTGTATCTTCGGTCCTCGAGCAAGCAGGAGGTTCCCTCTATGGAGCGTCCACCCTCCTGGTGAGAACCCAACATGGATGTCGTCTTCATCCAATTGTCTGACTGAGATCAGTGGACTTGAGAGCTCAGGTACATGTCGGACATTGCGTAATACTAATGTAGAGACACCCTCAAGGTTGAGCTCTACCAAGCCGATTCCAATTATGTCGCAGTGTTGCGAATTTCCTACTCGAATAGAGTCGGAATGTTAGGCCGTGTATTGCCGAAATTATGATTGATGAGGAGTGACATGAAAGGACACACCCGAATCTAAGAGCCACATGCTCGATTCTTTAGGCGTAAGCAAAACTTCTAATTCAACTGGGTTCTCAATTGATAGTATATTTGGGTCGTTTGTCAATACTTCTGCTCATGTAGTTGATCTCCTCGTGTCGGCCACTCTTCTGCTCGGCTCGCTGAGCCTTATCGTTTTTGTCCTTGAATGCAGGACAATCAGCTTTGATGTGTCTGGGTTTCTTGTAGTAGTTGCAGACTCGATTATTCCGGGACTTGCTCCGACTTCGCTAATTATTCGGTTGTCGTGAAGAACTTATTCCATGGCTTTTCGATTAGTTAGTCAAACCTTGTACTACATAAGCGTTGTCGGCTGAGTCGTTAGCAAACATTTTTCTCCGAGTTGCTTCAATCAGAATTGCACTCGTGATTGAGGAGTACTTAACGGCAACTGTCGACGCATTGCACACGGTTGTAACGAAAATTTCCCACGAGGGAGGGAGACTACTCATGAGCAGCATTGATTTTAGTTCATCCTCGATAATTGTACCCTGGGCAGAGATTGGGGAGCTTAAGCTTTCGTACTCATTCAAGTGTGCCTGGACCGAGTCAGACTCTTTCATCCAAAGTTATAAAGGTGCCGAATCAGGTATATCTTGTTAGCGTTGACCTTCTTTTCGTAAGTGTTTGAAAGTGTCTTCCATAGTTGGAAGGCAGTCAAACATGATTGTAGTGTGAAGTACATGACTCCGATAGGCACATCTGAATGGTGGCTCGGACGATTCTTTCGAGCTTTTCCCATTCAAGCGACTTGTATCCTTCTGGAGGGTCTTCATTCTCAATGGGGTCAATTTTCCCTTTGACTATTAGATAGTCTTGCATCTACTCCTTCCAGAAGTTGAAGTTCGATCCGTCGAACTTCCGTAGACTCATCTCTCACACACCGGATATTGAAATCATCTGTGTTGGTATAATAGACTGTTACCGGCCGGCAAGGAGTCCAAAATACGGAGTGAAGGAATTAATTAGATATGGTTGTAAATGAGCATAGTGTGGACGGACGGACTGGAAACGGTATGCCGTTCCAGATCCGGACGGATCCCGAATAGGGTGCGTTTTGGCGCCTTTTTCGAGCATGCACACGTCGTGTACCAATTTAGTATTAAGTAGCGTGGCGTCTCTTAAATGCCCACTACGTACCTTTTCGCGCCTCGCTTTCACACCCGTTCATACCTCGATTTTTAATGATTTTTTTTTTTATTTAAAATTTTTAATGACGGTGTGTGACCTTACACATCCGTAGGTCCCTTCTGACCCTGACCGTTTTCCTTACGGGTTGCCGTGTCTTCCTTCGTCTCTACTACGGGTTCCCCGTCGTCTTTTTCTTCCGGATTGATCCGTACCGATCCCGGACAGGTTCCTGGTATAGTGCCGGTGAGCTGCATAAACGGGTTCTTTGGCATCGGTCCTTTATAGGGCTTTAGTCGAAATCCATTCACCCACTTGCCTAGTACTTCCCCGGCAAGTGTCCCTATCTGATAGGACCCGTTGTATTCCCGTGTCAGCCAATACGGGCCTGTCCATCTGAACCGGAGTTTACCCGGCATCTTGCCCATCCTCGTTTGGAATACTAGCACCGGCTTTCCGATTTCGAACATCTTCTCATTACCTTTCCGGTGACGGTCAACGAACGCTTTCCATCGTCGTTGCTCCAGTTCCATGTGTAGGATGCTGGCCAGCCGTTGCTCCTCCAGTTCGCATAGTGCTGCTAGCCGTATTTCCTCCGACTTCTTTTCATTCAGCCGTTCCCGTAGTTGGATCCGTAAGCTTGGTACCTGAAACTCGACCGGCATGACCGCTTCTAAGCCGAATGCTAACCGGAACGGCGTTGTCCGGATACTCGTTTTGTATGCCGTTCTGTACGCCCATAGCGCACTATGGAGCTTTGTGTCCCAGTCCGTCCGGTTTTCATTGACAATTTTGCGGAGAATGTTCTGCAGCGTTTTGTTGGTGGACTCTGCTAACCCGTTCGCCTGTGGGTAATACGGTGTGCTTCTTTTATGGACCACGGCATAGAACGTTGTTAAGCTTTCCACTACCTGGCCGAGGAAGTGGCCTCCTTGGTCGCTGATCAATTCAATCGGACATCCATATCGGCACCAAATGTTCTCGTACAGGAATTTTGCTGTGGATGACGCGGTGTTGTCTCTCAGGGCCTTAGCTTCCACCCATTTCGTGCAATAATCCGTTGCCACGATGACATAACGATTACCCGTTCTCATTGCCGGTGGCTTGAACGGTCCGACAAAATCCAACCCCCACTTCTGGAATGGCTCTAGTGGAAGTACCGGTTGGTGTGGCATTCGTGCTTGCTCCGTAGGCTGGCCCATTCGTTGGCATAGGTCACATTCCTTAGCATACTTGACGGCATCTTTTAGCGTCGTGGGCCACCATAAGCCGCTCTGCCATACTTTCCTCGCTGTCGCTTCCCCGGCATAGTGTCCTCCGGCAACCCCACAGTGTGCTTCCCGTAAGATTACTTCTTTCTCGTCACTACGGACTGCCCGTCGCCATATTCCATCTGCTCCTTTGTGGTAGAGAGTGTCCCGTAACAGACAGAAATTGCGGCTCTGCACCGCTAGTCGTTTCCTCTCGTCCCGGTTCATTTCTTCCGGTGGCAGGCCCGTGCTTAGGAACTGGTGCATGTTTGTCAGCCATTTATCTTCTGATGCCACCGTGTCGTCCGCTGCCGTTTCCGGGGTGATACGGAATAACTCCGCGTCCGGGAATTCATCCGCTACTCCGTCGCCTGGTTCTCCGGACTCTAACCGGCTCAAGTAGTCTGCTACGGCATGCTGGATACCGGGCCGGTGGAAAATCTCGAATTCGAATTCCTGCAACAGTAAGGTCCAACGGGCCAACTTACCGGTCAGGGACGCCTTGGAAACTAAGTAGAGGAGCGCCGAGTGATCCACATGGAAGGAGAACTTCCTTCCCAATAGGTAGTGACGAAACTTTGTTACACTGTAGATCATGCCCAGAGCCTCCCGTTCCGTCGTTGAATAGTTCTTCTCCGCTTGGGACAGCTTCCGGCTGGCGTAATATACCGGCCGGTACCATTTAGGCTCCGTAAGTTGCATTAAGGCGCTGCCAATAGCGATGTCGGAAGCGTCCACGAACATATGAAATTCCTTGCTCCAATCCGGAGGCTGCACGACGGGTGCTTGCGATAAAAGTACCTTCAGGGCACTGTATGCCTTATCCTCCGTATCCGTCCATTGGAACGGTGTCCGATGTACCGCGGTGTGTAATGGTGTCGCCAAGTCCGCCAAGTGACGGAGCATCCGGCTGTGCCACCGGATCTGTCCTAAGAATCGGCTTAGTGCTTTGGCTGTTTTCGGCGCCGGTGCCCCTAGTATGGCGTTTACTTTATCCGGGTCGACCGCAATGCCCTCCTTACTTACAATGTGTCCCAGCAATATTCCACTTGAAACTCCAAAGATGCATTTTGCTGGGTTTAAGCTTAGCCGGTATAACCTACACTTTTCAAGGCATAACCGTAGGTGCTGCAAATGGTCTTTTCCCCGGCTATAAACTGCAAAATCATCCAGGAAGACTTGCATGAAGGCAGGAATGTATTCGCCGAAGATCTCCATGATGATTCGCTGGAACGTTGCTGGTGCCGTTTTTAGGCCGAACATCATGACTTCGGCCACAAACACCCCCCATTCGGTGACGAACGCTGTCTTTTCCTGGTCGTCCGGGTGCATCCGGATTTGATTGTACCCACTGAACCCGTCTAAAAAGCTATAAACTTCATGACCGGCGACGGCATCCAGTACTCCGTCCGTGAACGGAAGAGGGAATGCATCCGTAATTGTGGCGGCATTTAGTTTCCTGTAATCAACACACACACGGATTTTACCGTTCTTCTTGGGGACGACGACGATGGGGCTCAGCCACGTCGCTTTCTTTACTGGCCGGATGAAGCCCACTCTTAGGAGTTTGTCGATTTCCTCCTTCACTTTGGCGGCGTAGTTGGGGTTCATTCGGTAACGTCGTTGCGCCACTGGTTTCGCGTCCTTGCCTAGGTGGATCTGATGCTGATATAATTGAGGGTCCAGCCCTCGCATGTCTTCGTATGACCAGGCGAATACGTCGCGAAACTCCGTGAGAAGTTTGATCATCGCCGCTTTATCTTCCGGCTTCATTTCTTTGGCGATGTGTACCGGCTTTGATTCGTCCTTGCTTCCTAGGTTCACTTCGTCGAGCTGGGATGCTTTTACCCGTTGGGAAACGGCCATTTCCCGTTCCAACGCTTCCTGTGCTTGCCGTAATTCTCGAATCACATCTTCCTCTGGTTCAGCTTCGGTGTCGTCCCGCTGCGGCAAGTATGGGGCTACGGCTTCCGCTACGTCAATCTCGAAGAGTGGTACGATCTTCGGGTGTTCCTCCAAGTACTGGGCTTCTTCGTCGTCTGCCAACCCTTCAAGCATGTTCACACATTCCGCATACAGCGGTGTGCATTCCTTACCGTTGCTTGTCCGTGGTTGTGTCGGTACCCGGACCTTGGCTTTTCCGCGCCGGAAGGTAATCATATTTTTTCGCCAATTTTGCTTGATGTGTGCTGTTTTCAACCATGGCCTGCCCAGCAACAGAGGGTACGCGCCTTGTGCCTGTAGCTGCAGCACTACAGCCGAGATGTGAAATGTGTGACCTCCTATGGTGACTTCCAATTTCCGTATCAAGCCCGTCGGTCGTACCGAACTCGTATCCGCCATCCGTAGCTAGAACGGGCATGGCTCCCATTCATGTATTCCCAAGGCATCACACGTACGGAGGCTTATTACGTTCACCCCGGAACCTCCATCGATTACGGTGCCGGGAAGTTCGTGCCCTTTGACAATAGCTGTAATCGCCGGACTACTAGTGTCCACCACCGTCGGTCCCTCCTCCGGGTTCGAGAAGAGGACTGGTGCCGGTGGGGCTATGCCGTCTGTCATGCCCGTTTTTAGCCCTTCCGTAAATCGCGGCACGAGCTGCAAGAGTCTTCCTAACGGCAACGTGATCTGACATTCTTGCAGTGCTTGCCATGTCTCGTTTTCTGGGTGGCTACCGCCGGCACTCCCTATGCTATTTGCCTTTTGCCGTTCCGTGTCCGCGACGTTCTTTTCATTGGCTTCCTTCACCCATTCCGTCGCCTGTTTTCGTATGGCCTCTTGTGTTTCCCACTCTTTGGCCATGCCTTTCGACCGTGTGGTTACTTGCTGTAAATCCGCCACTTCCGGAACCACCATATTAACTGCTGGTCGTTTCTCGTAGCTCTTTACCGGGCACTGGTTACTGTAGTGGCCTTCCTGCCTGCAGTAGTAGCAGTACTCTTTACGGGTATTGCTGGATTCAGCATTGCTGGTAGCCGGAGTTGGTCCCGTAGCGAGTGGTGCGTTCTGTGCCGGTTGGCTCCTTGGGACTCCATGTTCCGGGTCCCTAGGGTGACCACCTTTCTTGAAATTACGTTTCTTATTATTCTTATGTTTATTTCGGTAGTCCGGTCGTGGTGGATCGTAACATCGGCCGTAGTCTTCCTGGTGCCTTCGGTAACCAGGGGAATGGTCTCTGTCGTATTGCTCGTGTCGTCTGTTGGGCTCCCGATAACGGTCCGATCGCTCATACCGGTCGTAGTTATCACGCCGATTCCCGTACCGACCATCATTCTCTTGCCTGTCTCCGTACCGGACATCCTGTGCCGGTCGGTACCGGTTCATTTTTTGCCAACGATCTTCATCTTCGTCTTGGCTGTTTCTTGGCTCGATCCGTCGGACGGGTGGTGCTTGTCGGTTTAACAGGTTATACTCGCACCGGTCCGTTGTATGACTCTTGGATTGACAAATCACACACTGAGTGCGCATGGTGCACTCTACTGCCGAGTGTCCGGCATTCAAGCAGATTGTGCATTGAATTGCCTGCCGGAACCGGAGATCTTCCTCGGTGGGTAACGCCCGTTGCAGTGTTCCCAGCGTAAGCCATGAGCTTGTCTTTTCCATTTCTCTGACCCGGTCAATGACCTGATCGATGGTGCATCCTCGAAAGTCGATCACCGTACACACCGTGCGTAACGGTTCCCGGAGTGCGTTTAAAAATATCGTCCGTAATTCCTCCTCCGGGGGTGCACGGGCAAGCTGGCTATGCATCCGTTGGAAACGGATGACGAATTGGGGAATGCTTTCCCCTGCCTCCTGCCGGATCGTATAAAACAGGCCCACCATTGTCGTCTGGTCGACCTCCTTGTGGAAAAAATGCAAGAATTTTGCTTTTAATTCTGCAAATGTTGTGATGGTCGCCGGGTCCTGCGACCGCCGCCATCGTGTCACTGGTCCCTCCAACGTGACTCCGAATTCCGCTATCTTCGAGCGTTCTTCTTCCTCCGGTGTCATTCGCTGGGACGTGTGATTTGCTTCCCATGTCTGCTCGAAGTCATCCACATGCGCTTCCGCATCCGGATCATCGCGGTACTTTGAGTATTGGAACGGCATGTCGTCGTCCAGTATTAAGCCGCGGTTTAGTGGCGTTTGTTGATATTTTTCCGGTTCTTTCTCCGGTTCCACTTCCGGTTCTTTTGCCGGTCCTTTTTCCGGTTCTTTTTCCGGCTCTTCTTCCGGTACCTTTGCCGGCCCTTTCGTTGGTGTTGGTGGCTTTGCTTCTTCCACTTCCGGTGTTGGTGGGTTGACGGCTTCCGTTTGCGGTTCCGGATAGCTCTGGTTGAGCGGTTCCGGTTCTGGAGTCGGCACGGTATCCGACCCGTCGTCTTCCGGGCCGCCGGGGGTATCGTTGCTGCTCCGGTAGTTCGTGTGCACGCTGTATCCCCCTTCGGAATCCGATTCGTAGGCTGAAAAGGCTTCTGCCTCGTTTTCTCCGCTTGCCAGCGCCTCCAGGAGTCGTTCGGTTTCCCGGAGACTACTTAGACTGCCTCCGTCGTCCTGGTCGCGAGTTTGCCGTAACCGGAGAGATTCCTCCGCGACTCTCCGGATCTCGTTGGAGAACGAACGATCCGAGCGAATTTCCTGCGCTGCTTGCTGGAAAGTCTCACGCCGTCTTTGCCGTTCGGCGAGGCGTCGAGCTCGGTCTGTAACCAAGTCGTGCGTTGGTCTAGTCATCCATTACCGTCGTTCGCTGCGAGAAAGCAGGAATCGTGGTCGCCAAAACTGTGTTATTCTCTTAGCCGGACAAGGCCTAACACAAGGTGTCACGGAGACACTTCACCAAAGGGTGATTACGGCATAGGATTAAGATTCAACGATTACACCGACTTACGTAGGTTTCACGATTAGATTGCTTTGGTTAATTACACGCGTAAGATATAACAGTAATTACAGAACGGAAATCAAGACAGAAGTATGAACATCAGAATCTCTATTAATTATCCGCTGTCATTACAATAGGGTCCGGGCCTTTAAATAGGTTTCCGGCCCGTAGTACAAAACGGTGCCTCTCGCACCTATTCGGGATCCGTCCGGATCTGGAACGGCATACCGTTTCCAGTCCGTCCGTCCACACTATGCTCATTTACAACCATATCTAATTAATTCCTTCACTCCGTATTTTGGACTCCTTGCCGGCCGGTAACATAGACTTTGTCCGGAGTTAGCTACAAACTGTGGTGGAGTGCAGCAGCCTGGCTCACTCGATGTCGTTCTAGCCAAAGTTGAACACAAGTCGTGTCAATTACGAATTGTTAAGAATTAGGTGATTAAATATGGGTTAATTAGTATCTAATTATGTGATTAGTTCATAAGCGGAAGATTAAGTGATATGTGTGTCTATGTGTGCGTATGTGTGTGTGTGAGAGAGAGAGAGAGAGAGAGAGAGATACACTTATGAACAACACAAGATGGGGGATGAGTAACCTCGCTCTGATACCATGTTAAGAATTATGTGATTAACTATCTCTTGTTAAGTGGATTCCGGGTCAAGCGGAGTCGGAGTCAAAGTTGTCTCTGGTGCATACCAGGTTGCGGATTCCTTGAAGACTACATCTCGACTTACCCGAACCGCTCAGGTAGAAGGGTTGTAGCACTTGTATGCCTTCTTCTCAGACGAGTATCCTATGAGGACTTTGTGTTGGGCTTCTGTCGGTTTTTGTTCGGGATGCGTACATTCACAATGCTTCCAAACACCTTGAGGTACGACAGGATCGGCTTCCTTCCGACGAGGAGCTTGTAGGGAGTTAGCTCATGGACTCCATTGGTGGTGCACCGGTCCATGAGATAGATGGCCATGGATGCCGCTTCGGTCCAATAGAAGTTCGGCATGTGCTTCTCATGTATCATGGCGCCTGCTACCTCGAGTATTTGCCAATTCTTCCTTTCGGCTACTCCATTTTGTTGGGGTGTGTGTCAGCATGAGAATTCTCTACGAATGCCTTCACTTTGGAGGTAGGAGGTGAATTCGTCGGAGAAGTACTCCTTGCCTCCATCCGATCGTAAGCATCGAATGTGCCGACCGTTTTGTTTTTCGACTTGACCCTTGAGCTTTTGGAAGTGGGTGAACACTTTGCTCTTCTTCTTTATCAAGAAGATCCATGCGTAACGTGAGTAGTTGTCGATGAAAGTGACGTAGAATCGGCATCCGCCGATCGTCGGCGTTTGAGCTGGTCCCCATACATCCGAGTGTATGATGTCGAGGAGGCCTTTGCTCGCGTGGCCCTCCTTCGGGAATAGGAGTTGATGTTGTTTGCCGAGTTGACACGCTTCATGTTGAGAGACAAGCTCAACATTTGTGCGTAATACGATGCGTAACCCAGTGCGTAGACTGGGTGCATAAATCGGTACACATAACCTGGCCGTATCGGTGCGTAAACTGAAAGGCCGTTAGAGAGATATTCCTCGTAAGGACTAATTTTGGGAGTGAGTGTCGAGGCTCATTTATGAGGAGTCAAGTACTGTCAGTACTTGTGTCAGCCCGATTGTCAAGGCTTGTATAAAAGGTGTTCACTGAGCACGTTGTATGTACAGATTGAGTATTATTTTGAATTGAGTTTGTGTGTGTTCTCTCTCTCTGTCTCTCCCGCGTACTGTGTATATTCAAGCTCTCCATTAAACTTGCATATTTTCTGTGTTCGGTTTTCTATTGCTTCCGCACATAATCTTTTTCACTTCACATACTCGGTCGACTCGTTTTGACTTGAATGTCGGAAGTCCGATGACGATTCCCTTTGCTTGCATAGCTTGAAGCCACTGGAGGTTTATGTGGCCGATTCTCTTGTGCCACAACTCGATGCTTGTCTCGGTTTTGAGACTTTTAGCATACATTGCCGATTTTACCTCATTCGAATTGAGGATGAACATTCCTCCATCTCTCCACCCCTTCCATATGAGTCGACCATCTTTCTCGATGAAGCATCCTTCTTTGTTGAAGCGAACTTCCATTCCTTGGTCCACGATTTGGCCTACCGAGACCAAATTCTTCGTTATTGTGGGCACATGCAGGAAATTCTTGATGCAATTGTTCCTTCTATCGTTGCCAAATGGAACGTTGCCGATGTGCTGAATGGGATGCGTTGTGTCGTCTCCCGTCTCTATGTAGCCGGGTCGATCTGGTGATTGACAAGGTATTGGTTCATTTGTTCGCCAATGCTTCTTTAGGCGTCTTGGCGTCTCGAATGTGGCTAAGCATGTGGTCGTGGACACATGTTGCCAAACAATACATGACTCAACTCGCCGCTTGCTCCCATGTTGCGTAGTCGGCGTTCTTTGAGTCGGGTCGATTTTCTTGAGCGCCGTTGATGTAGCTCCAATACCCTTGGCCGATGAGGTATTGGGTCATCTTGTACTCCCAAGATGAATAATTGCTCCGGTCTAGCTTTTCACTAGGGAGCGAGCTACCCATTTGTGTGTTCATGTTGATTAGTGTCTTCTCTTCTTTTGCTTTTCTTCCTCTATCACGTAAACGTGCTACGGTAGCGGATAACCGGAATTTGTCGTTGGCGTTTCGAACACACAATTATGAAGAGGCGGATGGGCTTAGTGGATGTGCTAAACCTCGCTCTGATACCATGTTAAGAATTAGGTGATTAACTATGGGTTAATTAGTACCTAATTATGTGATTAGTTGATAAGCGAAAGATTAAGTGATATGTGTGTGTGTGTGTGTGAGAGAGAGAGAGAGAGAGATACACTTATGAACAACACAAGATGGGGGATGAGTAACTATATTAAATTAGCATTATCATCATCAAATACAAAAATACTTACAATGAGGTATATATAGATCTCATGTGCAAGGGTGCACATGTGTGAGGATAATATAGGTACAAAGGTGTAAGTCCTATATTAAATGTACCTAGGAGTGGAGGATCTAGAATATCCCACTCAAGTACAAGGTCCTATTTAAGGCGTTATAGTCAACACTTCTAACTAGATTCTATCTAGGTAACTACGAAGATACATGATTGACTAACTAACTAAACTAAGTTGAGCTTGATCTCTCAACACGAATATCGTTTTTCTTTTTTTTCGAGATTTTCCAACACGGATTATGTGCAGTACTCCAGGCCGATCCTGTTTCGGTTAACTACAACGATGAGAGGGATGCATCCGACTGGTCCTCCTGAATGTCATTTAGTTGAATGAAACATAGATTGGAGTTGCCCCTGGGGTCGTGTTTTGCTTCAGGTGACTACGGCGAGTAGGAGAAAAGTGTCAGATGACCTATTCGATTTCCGCCTAGCCGAGTGAAGCAACGATTTGGCCTAGTTAGGATAGAAGTCTCACTCCGAGTGGCTATGATCACATAAGCAAGAGTGACCTAGAATAGTAGAGTGCATACTTCATCACGTTTCTCTTTGCGTAAACAATCTTGTTGTATGTCGCCGGTCGAGATCAGCTAAGATCTTCAAGATACACAAAGGAGAGTTATCGATGGAGACTACATAGAAGGCGGCAATAGAATCAAGGGAAAAGTACCAGGATACCGCTAGAAGTTCGTCTATTTACCAAACTACCCCTATGTCCAAAAAATTACACTTTATATAAAGTAATTATACACTCAAATCTACAAGCCCTATTTACCAAAGATGGAAGAAATGGACTCGAACTAGCCCTATGTATCAAAGATTTGAGTGTATAATTAATTTATAAAGTGTAATTTTTTGGACATAGGGGTAGTTTGGTAAATTTGGAACTTCCAGGGGCATTTTGGTAAATAGATGAGCTTCCAGGGGTATCCTAGTACTTTTCCCTAGAATCAAATACAAAACTAGGCTCTGATACCAAATGTTGGGAACACCGTCTTCTAATGCGGAACAAGATCAACGCTCTTCTAGGATAAGATCGTAAATGGTTGCAAGATCATAACTTTGATGGCAACAAAGACAGAAAGTAAAAGACAACTAGTTTGCAAGAGAGAGAGTCAGAGTTTAATGAAGTTTATTACAACTTTTTACAAAATGAGCAACCAACCCGTAACTGGGTTATAAAGTTAGTTTATATACTGACTAACTTAGGGCAACTGGCCTTCTGACTATTAATATAAATAGCTTAAGTCTAGTGTGTTCAAAAGGAGATAGTGTGAATACGTCCATTAGAAACCCCGTATTCAACATGAGGTAGCTGCTATTCTCGATTCTAAGATTGTGCGTAATAAGCTTTATTATCTAGTTGAGTGGCTTGGCTATCCATCGAGTGATCGCACTTGGGAACCTGTCGATAACATTTGTAATGCTCAAGCTTTTGTTGATGACTTCCATTGCCACTATCCAAACAAACCTGGCCCTACAATGTTAACGCCGAGTTAGCGTTCTCGAAAGAAGGATATTGTCATGAACAGATGACCATTATGGCGTCATCCAGACTTGAACCTCGAATCTTTTAATCCATAATTGAAAACCTCAAGCATTAAGATAGCTTATTGTCATATGAGAGGATAAAAGCTACTTTTTGTATTCGATTGATTACTGTAAAAACTCTAGATCATTCTAGAATGTCCTAGAACATTCTAGAACATTATAGAAATCTCTAAGCTATTATATAGGAACCTATAAATAAGGGCATACATGTATTCTCAAATCAATTCGAATCAACACCAGTCTTTAGCTCTCATTACATATCTTGTATCCATTCTCTTTCTTTTTCTATCTTAATACACCAATTCTTCTCTTAGAATTTCGTTCCTTTCTTCTCGTGTTCCCTTATATCCTTCTTCCATCACTCTATCTTTTATTCTTCGTTCTGACAGTAGCAGCGCCGGATTCGGCACACAAGGACTTCTCGGCATGGGAGTAAGGAGCGAGCAGAGTACTGTATTACTTTGAGTCCTGTGTGCTCGGCTACATGCTCGGCTACATCAAAGATGCCAAGTCGCCGAAGGAGGCTTGGGAAAATCTCTAGATGATTTTCGCCGCAAGTACCGCGGCTTCGATGTTATAGCTCCGGTAAGAGCTCCATAGTATCTGGCAACGGGACATGTCGGTTACTGACTACACCACCAAGATCAAGGAGATCTTCGATGCGCTCGGGTCCATCAACGTGACGGTGGACGAAGACGAGATGGTCCAAATCTACCTCGGTGGTCTAGCACAATGGTACGTGCCAATCCGGACAACGATTTGCACCCGGGAGAAGCCACTGACCTTCTTCGACCTGCAATCGATGCTTATGGTCAAAGAAAATCACATGAGTGGGTCAAGGACCACTCAATCCGATAGCCGGATGTTGTACATAGAGGCGGATTGGACCCGTGAGTGTGGAGGACGAGGTGGGTCGTGTCCGAACTAAGACAGAAGATAGAGTGGCGGAAGAAAGATATAAAGAGATCACAAGAAGAGAGGAATGGAATGATAAGAGACGAATGAATGTATTAAAGTAGAATGAGAATGGATAGAAGATAGGTGATGAGAGCTTAAGAGTCGTGTTCATTCAAATTGATTTGAGAATACATGTATGGCCCTATTAGGTTCCTATAGAATAGCCTTGAGATTTAAATAATGTTCTAGAATGTTCTAGACCTAGAATATTCTAAGATGTTCTAGAATATTCTAGAATGTTCTAGAATGTTCTAGAGTATTTACAATAATCAGTGTATTATAAGAAGTAGCTTCTATCATTTCATATAATCATAAGTTATCTTAATGGTTGGGTTCTTGAGTATGTATTACAAGGTCTTGGGTTCAAGCCCAGGTGAAGCCATGATGTTTATGTATTCATGACACTATCTCCCCTTTGAGAACAATGAGTGGAAGTTGGCGTTAGCAATGTAGAGCCCGGTTTGTTTGGATAACTTCGACAAGAGCTTGACCATTAGAAACATTATTGACAGGTTCCCAAGTGCGATCAGTCGGAGGATAGCCTACCCAATTAATAGAGCTGGATAGGGGGCGGAGATGGCACGACTCGATTAGGAATGGAAGAGGTGCGACAAGGTTCCAAACGAGAGCTATAAAAGACTGGGTGAAGCCACATGTGTGATGGATGGGTGAAGCCACATGTGTGCTGGAAGGTTAAGACAAAAGGTTGCATCATTAATCCGCGCCGTGATGTGAAAAGGACCTAAGCATTGATAATTGAGTTTCTCACAGGGTCATGTAGTCTTGATGTGATGACGAAGCAACCACACTCGATCATAAACCTTAAAAGGAGACTTAAGACGATGGCGATTTGCATTAGTCTTATGTTATGCTTGAGCTACGTGAAGATAACGCTAACTGGATCCGGTGTAGTCGATGAAGTTGATGCTCAACACTAGGGTTTCGTGCGACCTAGGAAAGATCTAGGATACACCATCGAGGATGGTTGCCGGTGATGTTTTCTGATCGCTAATCATATTGTCTAGAAGACCATGATGTCGAAACACTTCACACATAATGAGATCTGTGGTTTCCTGACTACTGATGCTCTTTACACATGGTAAAAAATGCCTTCCGGGGTGCGGATCACTTCGATCCCAAGGAAGTAATGAAGGTTTCCTAGATCCTTCATCAAGAATAATGCCAAGTTGGGATTTGACGTGGCCGATTTCATTCTGATCGGAGCCGGCGATGACTAAATCATCAACATAAAGTAAAATACTAACTCACCCATTCTAGCCTTGCCAGATGAAGAGTGAAGAGTCTGATTTCAACGGATCGAACCCCATCCGATGCAGGCTCTGAGTGATCTTTGTGTTCCAGGTGCATGGGGCTTGCTTGAGTCTGTAGAGGAACTTCTTCAATCGTCACCGCCGATGTATTCACTCTAGACTGAAATCTGGGGGGCTGAACCATATACACCTGCTCTTGAAGATCACCTTGTAGGAACGCATTCTTTACATCCATTTGATGTAGATGACACCCCTTCGCCGTTGCCATCGCAAGCAAGACACGGGCAATCGTCCTCTTCGCGACCGGCACGAACGTCTCATCATAATCGATGCCGTGCTGCTGCACATAGCCCTTGGTCACTAACTGGGCCTTCTACTTGTTGACGGAGCCATCGGTGTTGTATTTAACCTTGTATACCCACCGACAACCGATCATCTTCACTCCATTCAGTACATCTGCTAAATCTCACATCCCATTTTCCGTTAGTGCGTGCATCTCTTCCTCCATAGTGGCATGCAAATTTGCGCCCTTCGTCGCTTCTGCGTAGATCTCCGGGTCATGCACTGCCACCACTTTTGTCATGTACGCATACTGATGCGCCATATATTGGTTATACCCATACCGTTTGACGGGGATCTTCTGGGGGGTCAATCGGCACAATTTCTGATTTGCCGATTTCTTCGCCTTCTTAGCTAACTTAGACTTCTCTTCCGAACGTCCGTCTTCGATCTGTTTGGGGTCAGATTCGCTTCGCTCCGACTCGTCTCTGCTGGTATTGTACTCCGACATCTTCTTCTTCCCTTTTTCTTTGTGAGTGAACCGTCTCCTCGTTCCCTTGCGCGGGAAGAGCATGGCTAAATGTTCACTTCTCCCTGGCTCATCATCCTACTGGTTCTTTAGACTCAACGATTCATTCAGCCCCCTCAATCGAAATGAGATTGGACTCTCATCTAGAGTACTGAATCCTGCGTCCTCTTCTACTCGGATTGTTTTGGGCTCATTGGCCTCATACTCTGGAATCAGGTTGGAGTCGGATATTGGAGTCAGTAGAGAGTACCATGATGTTGACTCATCAAATTCGACATCTCGGCTCACTCGAACTTGTTTCGTTTCAAGGTTATAGCACTTATAACCCTTTTGATCATGTGAGTACTAACAAGGATACACTTCTCCAACTTTCTCTGCTCCTCTTCTGGCACATGCACATATGAAATGCTACTGAATATCTTAAGGTGCCTTAAATTCAGCTTCCGCTCGAAATACAGTTCATGTGCTGACACCTTATCCCCAATTCTGTTTTGGATGTAAAAGGTCGTCTAGACTGCTTTGACGAAGTTAAACTTGGGCATGCTCTTCTCTTCCAGCATTGCCCATGCCGCCTCCACAATTGACTGGTTCTTCCATTCGGCCACACCGTTTTGTTCTAGTGTGTATCTACAACCAAATTCTCTCTGAATTCCTAATTGTTGCGGATAATTGTTGAATTGGCCGGAAAAGTATTCATTTCCACAATTCGATCCCAAGCACTTGATCTTCCTTTCTATTTCCCGTTCGACTAAACTCTGCAAGTTCTGGAAACAATCGAAAACTTCGTTTTTCTTCTCGATGAGGTAGATCCATGTGTGTCGACTATAGTCGTCGACAAAGGAGACGAAATATCGGCTCCTGCCAAGACTAATGTTCCATGACGGTCCCCATACATTTGAATGTATTAGATCGAGCTTGTTACGGCTTTGATTTCTTTCGGTGGGGAACAGAAGCCAGTGTTGCTTCACAAGCTGGCAGGCTTCGCAAATTTGGGTCTTTCGGGCATTAAATTTCGGCAATCCGAAAACAACTTGTTTCGATTGCAGGTTGTCAAGCCTCCGGTAGTTGATGTGGCCTATCCTCTTGTGCCATAGATCGATATCCGACTCGATCTTCGGACCCTTTGCGAACATAAAGGTGCCGACGTCATTGGTGTCGAGGATAAACATCCTCTCGTCTCGGTGCCTTGCGAAATTATTCGGCCCTCTTCCTCAATGAAGCACCCGAGGTGCGTAAACCGTGATGGAAATGATCCACACTTTCTGAACTTCACCTCTCGGCCACAACCAAGGAAACACACGAATCGTTGTTGCAGAAAATAGGAAATGCGAAAAAATAGAGAGGACACACGATTTAACGTGGAAAACCCTGTACGGGAAAAACCACGGGAGTACAAGACTCCGAACCAAAACTATGCACAGAGAAGTATACAATGGCGAGCTGCAAGGCGACGACCTTGAGCCCGCTGTCCTCGCCACAGGCGGCGGAAATACACAGAGGCGTCGACCTCTTCCTCTCTCACGCTCTATCTCTCTCACGGCTGCTCTCACTTCACTCCTCTTGAGTGGAAAAACAGAAAAATGATAAGCAACATTAAAACTGTTTGCCCTAAGTCATATTTATACACATATGACTTTGGGGCTATTTACAACTATAGCCTCAAGGGCCCTTGGCAAACATATTCACAGATATGTCCCCGCATCCGGATCTCTCTCCGGGTACATTCGTCATCCGGCTCCAAAACCGGGGTCTTCATCATCCGGTTCCGAAACCGAAACCGGGCTTGTCGGCATTCATCTCCGATATCCGACCATCCCATCCAAAGGGACCGTAATCCCAACAAACTCCCCCTTCACTTCGGCATGGGATGTCTCTCCAATCCGATCCTCTTCCGGCATGCTTCCAGCTTGTCGGGTGTGAGTACCTTGGTCAGCATATCCGACCCGTTCTCGTCCGTGTGGACCTTCGTCAGCACGAACTCCTTGTCTTCTATCCTTTCCCGGATCCAATGATATCTTCGCTGGATGTGCTTCGTCCGGGAGTGATAGGCCGCGTTCTTTGCAAGGTGGATTGCACTCTGACTGTCGCAGTAGAGTCGGTACTCCTCCTGCCGGATACCGAGCTCTCTAGTGAAGTCCTTCATCCATATTATTTCCTTGCCGGCTTCAACAACCGCCATGTACTCCGCCTCCGTGGTTGACAACGCAACCGTCTTCTGCAGCCTCGACTGCCATGAAACAGCTCCCCCTGCATACGTCATCACATACCCTGATGTGGACCGGCTGGTATCTGCATCAGCCGACATATCCGAATCGGTGAAGCCATCGAGTTCGGGCTTACCGGAGCCGAATCGGAGGCACACGTTTGCCGTGCCCTTCAGGTATCGGAGTATCCACTTGGCAGCGTTCCAATGCTCTTTGCCGGGATTGCTCATGTACCGGCTCACCACTCCGACTGCGTATCCAATGTCCGGTCTTGTACACACCATTGCGTACATCAAGCTTCCGACGGCAGAGGCATATGGCACTTTCATCATGTCCTCCTTCTCAGCCTTTGTCTTGGGGCTTTGCTTGCTGGACAGCTTGCAGTTTGCCGGGAGGGTCGATCCGACCGGTCTTGCTTCCGACATGTTGAACCGTTTAAGCACCTTTGTCACGTACTTCTCCTGTGACAGCCACAACTGCTTCTTGCTCCGGTCCCGGATGATGTGCATCCCTAGTATTTGTCTCGCCGGACCCAAGTCCTTCATTGAGAAGGTTCGGTGAAGAGCCTTCTTCAGCATCCGTATCTTGACCTGGTCCCGTCCGACGATCAACATGTCGTCCACATACAGGAGGAGTATTAGAAAGTCTCCTCCTTCGAACTTCTTCACAAACACGCAGTGGTCGGACTGCGTTTTGAGGTACCCTTCGTCGGTCATGAAGGAGTCGAACTTCCGGTACCATTGCCGGGGAGCCTGCTTCAATCCGTAAAGGCTCTTCTTCAACCGGCATACCAGGTGCTCCTTCCCTTTCTTCTCGAATCCTTCCGGTTGCTGCATGTAGATCTCTTCTTCGAGGTCACCGTGAAGGAATGCCGTCTTCACGTCCATCTGTTCTACCTCGAGGTCCATGCTTGCCGCTATGCTCAGCACCGTCCGGATGGAGGTCATCTTCACTACCGGGGCAAATATCTCGTCGAAGTCGACGCCCTTCTTCTGCTGAAACCCCTTCACCACGATCCTGACTTTGTATCTCGGGGGGTTTCCGGCATCTCCCGGTTTCAGCTTGAACACCCACTTGTTTCGAAGTGCCCGCTTTCCTTTCGGCAACTCCACAAGTTCATATGTGTGGTTCTCATGCAGGGAATCTATCTCGTCCTGCATGGCACTCAACCACCTGCGGCTCTGGGTGTCATGCTTTGCTTCTTCAACACTCTCCGGCTCCCCCTCGTCGGTTAGCAGCACGTGCTCTGGTTCCGGAAATCTCCGGGGGGGCCTTCTCTCTCTTAGAGGATATCTCCGTTCCGGAGCTTCGGTAACCGGTTCTTCCGATTCTTCTTCATCCGAATCCATTTCGGGATCGGGGCCGGTTTCGGTATCATTTTCATCTTCTTCGGCCGGTTCTGATTCTTCACCGTCTTCGGCCGGATCCTCGAGTGCTAACCGGTCCCTTGCCGGTCGGGACTGCTCCTTGTAGAGTTGATCCTCACCGGTCGACTTGGAGCTCTTCATCTTCTTCTCCGACTCCCAGTCGGCGAGTGTCTTGTTCTCCATGAAGATGATATCACGACTCCGGAATATCTTCTTGTCGACCGGGTCCCATACTCGGTAGCCGAACTCGTCATCGCCGTAACCGAGGAATATGCATGGCCGGGTCTTTGGATCTAGCTTTCCTCTCCGGTCCTTTGCCACATGCACGTATGCGAGACACCCGAACACCTTCAAATGCCGGTAGGATACTTCCCTACCGGTCCACACTCTCTGCGGCGTGTCTCCGTCCAAAGGTACTGAGGGTGATCTGTTTATCACGTATGTCGCCGTCGACATCGCCTCAGCCCAAAACCCCTTGGGTAATTCCGCATGCGCCAGCATACTCCGGACCCTCTCCATTATGGTCCGGTTCATCCTCTCGGCCAGCCCGTTCAGTTCCGGCGTCTTCGGCACAGTAAACTCGAGCCGGATTCCCTTCGAGCGACAGTACTCCGCGAACTGCCCCCGGTATTCCCCTCCGTTATCCGCTCGTATCGCTTTCAGCTTCTTGCCGGATTCCCTTTCCACTCTCGCGTGGAGTTCTTTGAAGACGCACAACACTTGGTCCTTTGTCTTCAACGGTGCCGTCCATAGCTTCCGGCTGTGATCATCAATGAATGTTACGAAGTACTGGGCTCCGCCATGTGACTTCGTTTCTACCTGACACACATCAGTGTGCACCAACTCCAATGGTGCGCTACGTCTCGTCGGTGGCCTTGAATGGAAGGAGGTTCGGTTCTGCTTACCGGCCAGGCAATCGGTGCACTTCTCCAGGTGCACATGCTTCACTGGAATAAGGTTGTCTTCTGCAAGCCTCTTCATCCCCTTCTCACTCATGTGGCACAGTCTTTTGTGCCACAGCTCACCGGCAGTGTCGGCTGCCACATTCAGCTCTTCCGGACATAACCGGGCATTCATCAGATACAGTGTGTTGTCTTTCCGGGCCCAAGCCACTATCAGGCTCCCCTTGCTGAACTTCATTACGCCGTTCCGGATGCTACCTGTGTAGCCTTCATCGTCTAGCCTCCCGGCCGAAATCAGGTTCAGTCGAACCTCCGGAACGTGTCGGACATCCTTCAGCAGCATTTTGCATCCGGTCGAGGTTGTCAACCACACGTCTCCTATGCCGGCAATCCGGCACGTACCTTCATTTCCCATCCGAACACAGCCATGTTCACCGGCTGTGTAGGATGAGAAGTATCTTCTTTCCGGGGTCAGGTGGAACGACGCTCCGGAATCGACCACCCAGGTCGTCTCATCGCCGGCAATGTTTAGTTCACCTTCTTCGGTGATGAGCATGATTTCTTCCTCACTTGCCGCGAGTGCCGTCGTTCCTTTCCTGTCCTGCCCTCGCCGATCCGGACCTCTCCGGTCCGTGGCTCCCCGGTATGCACCGTTTCTCTCCGGTGATTTCTTCAAATCGGTGTCGTCGGCTCCGTTGTCCTTTCGGTAATGCCGACAATTCTTCCGGAAGTGCCCCGGCTTCCCACAGTGGAAGCATGTGGGTCTTCCTCTTGACTGCGACCGGGTCCCCGACTTCTCCCGTCTTTGCGGACTCCGGTTCCATTGTCTTCCCCGTTCCGATTCGGTACGCAGCGCCTTCGAGTCGGAGGCCGGTTCTTTATCTCTCTGACGCGCTTCTTCGTTCAAAATACTTGTCTTTACCGTTTGTAGGGACAAGTTATCTTCCGTGCAGGAGGTGCTGAGAGTCACCACCAAGTTCTCCCAGCTTTCCGGCAATGTACACATCAGAATGATGGCTTGCATTGCATCCTCCAGCGGGAACTTGATCGCCGCAAGCTGGTTCACGAATCCCATGAACGTGCTTACGTGTTCCACCATACTCTCGCCGTCCCGGTACTTGAGGTTCACTATCTTCCTCATCAGGGAGGTCCGGTTCAACGCATTCTTCCTCTCGTAGAGGCCCGACAGCTTCCGCCACATCTCATATGCGTTGATGTCGTTCGCCACATGTTGTAGAACGCTCACGTCTACGTATTGCCGAATGGTTGCAACGGCTTTCCGGTTCAGAAGCCTCCATTCCGACTCAAGTACTCCCTTCGGTATTTCCGACCTGTCAATCGGTTCGTACAGGTCCCGAACAATCAGAAGATCCTCCATCTTGATCTTCCAGTCGGCGTAATTCTGCGCATTCAGCACCATCATCCCCGGCTGCCCGTTGCCGCCGCCTTCCATTTTCTGCAGCAGCCCGCTCTGATACCAAATTGATGGAAATGATCCACACTTTCTGAACTTCACCTCTCGGCCACAACCAAGGAAACACACGAATCGTTGTTGCAGAAAATAGGAAATGCGAAAAAATAGAGAGGACACACGATTTAACGTGGAAAACCCTGTACGAGAAAAACCACGGGAGTACAAGACTCCGAACCAAAACTATGCACAGAGAAGTATACAATGGCGAGCTGCAAGGCGACGACCTTGAGCTCGCTGTCCTCGCCACAGGCGGCGGAAATACACAGAGGCGTCGACCTCTTCCTCTCTCACGCTCTATCTCTCTCACGGCTGCTCTCACTTCACTCCTCTTGAGTGGAAAAACAGAAAAATGATAAGCAACATTAAAACTGTTTGCCCTAAGTCATATTTATACACATATGACTTTGGGGCTATTTACAACTATAGCCTCAAGGGCCCTTGGCAAACATATTCACAGATATGTCCCCGCATCCGGATCTCTCTCCGGGTACATTCGTCATCCGGCTCCAAAACCGGGGTCTTCATCATCCGGTTCCGAAACCGAAACCGGGCTTGTCGGCATTCATCTCCGATATCCGACCATCCCATCCGAAGGGACCGTAATCCCAACAAACCGCACCTGCATCCCATTGTCGATGATCTAATCGACCGACACCAAGTTTTTGTGATTCTCGGGACATGAAGCACATTTATAAGCTTCCCTTTTTGTCCAACATGACTCAAGGGAACATCTCTGACATGCATGATCGAGTTAGGAGTGTTGTCTCGGGTTTCGACAACTCCTGGTTGCTCTAGCTTTTCTAGAAATGAGAACCACTCTTCATGGCTTGTCATGTGGTTTGATGCTCCAGAGTCAACGTACCATACTACCTGAGATTCGGAAGTGGTCTTCTTCATTGAGTTCGTCTTGTGCTTCATCACAAATGTTCTCCCTTTTCTGGTCTTACTGGTTTTGGATCCTTCTGATCCTTTTGCGTAGTGTAAGCTTTGAATTAACAAACTCTATTTGGGAAGAAGCGTTTAAGATAGACCACTTCAACCTCTTTCGTTTCTATTTATTTGTCTTTCTGTTTCATTATATATATACTAAATTTATATTACAAAATTTGATTACCAAAAGAAGTTGTTCTAAGAGGATTAGAACTCACAACCTTTTGTTTACAAAGAGGTGTCTAAAATACACCACTTCAACTTCTTCATTTTTTTGTATTTCCTTTCTTTTCTTCAACTCTTGTCTTGATTTATGCAGGCTTTGCATCCCACACCCACGTGAGCTTCTTCACTCGCCTTTCCTTCCTCTTCTTCCCCTTCTTCCCCTTCTTCCCCCTTTAGCCACAATGGGTGTGGCTTATATAGGGTGGTCAACCACCCTACCACCCTATTGAGGTGGTTGGTATTTTTTTTTTTTTTTTACTATTATTTTATTTATTGATTCTACAAATTCGATTTTGTAGTTGTGCGTTTGAGAAATTATAGAAATAACCCTCATTTAATTTTGACTCCCCCTTTTGACATAATTACATTTGTGTCCCGAGTAAGATTAATCCTTCCGAAGCTTGTATCTTGGGCTCTGAAACTCCAATTCATGAACTGAAAATTTGCACATGCTCCTCATCACAAGATCTATATAGGAAATTTCTTTCTATAGATTTTTGACATCATGAAGCAATAACTTCACGACACCCACCCCCTCTGAACTTGCAGACTTGTGGGCGAGTTCACACCACTTCAATTTGATCCTCTTCGAAAAATTCTTCATCCTCATTTTCTATGAAATTAGGTTCGGTGTATTCTCTTCTTTTAAAAATCTTTATTCTTTTTCCCGCAATTGGTGTCTAGATCTGAGTCCCATCCAACTCGTTCAGGTAGTAGGTGTTGGGAGACAGGTCCCTCCGGATGGGAAGGGAGAAGAACAGTGCTGATGAACATGTCGGTTGATGTGGATACCAGCCGGTCTATATCCGGGTATGTAATGACATATGCAGGGGGAGCTGTTTTGTGGCAGTCGAGGCTGCAGAAGACAGTTGCATTGTCAACCATGGAGGCGGAGTACATGGCAGCTGTGGAAGCCGGCAAGGAAATTTTATGGATGAAGGACTTCATCGGAGAGCTCGGTATACGGCAAGAGGAATACCGACTCTATTGCGACAGTCAATGTGCCATCCACCTTGCTAAGAATGCGGCCTACCATTCCCGGATGAAGCATATCTAGCGGAGGTATCACTGGATCCGGGAAAGAGTAGATGACCAGGAGTTCGCACTGACGAAGATCAACACGGCCGAGAACGGGTCAGATATGCTAACCAAAGCGCTGACACCCGACAAGCTGGACGCATGCTGGAAGAGGATCGGATTGGTAAGACACCCCATGCCGGAGTGAAGGGGGAGTTTGTTGGGAGACAGGTCCCTCCGGATGGGAAGGGAGAAGAACAGTGCCGATGAACAGTGCCGATGAACAGTGCCGAAACCGGATGAGGAGGACCCGGCTACGGAGAGCCGGATGATACAGACCCGGTGAAGACCGGATGAGGAGGACCCGACTCTCCGGAGCCGGATGATACAGACCCGGTGAAGACCGAATGAGGAGTACCCGGCTACGGAGAGCCGAATGGTGCAGACCCTGTATGAACCGGATGAAGAGACATATTCGTAAATATGTTTTCTGAGAGTTCATCGAGGCTATATTTGTAAATAGCCGAAAAGTCATATTAGTATAAATATGACTTAGGGCAATTCTTTTTTGTTGTTGTTGTTATTTTCTGTTTTGCACGAGATCAATGTGCGTAACTGTACAGAGAGAGAGAGAGAGAACGAGGTCGTTGCCTCTATGGTAACCGCCGCCTGTGGCGAAGATCGTGAGCACGAGGTCGTTGCCTCCGTGAACTCGCTGTTTGTACATTCTTACATAGTGACAGTTTGCAACCTGTGGGCTGCCGTGGTTTTTCCCCTAGTTTGGGGTTTTCCACGTAAACCTCCTGTGTATTTTCTCTCCTTTGTGTCGTGCATTTGTTTCCCGTTTTCTGCGTATGAAAAGAAGCTCGGTTGTGGCCGAGCGTTGGACATAAGGAGCGTTGAGTTCCGGACAGTAGGTAGCCTTCTTAGTCACCTTCTGTACTTCATAAGGCCCAAACCACCGTTTTGTGAACTTCCTCATTGTACTGTACTGGTTCTCAAGGCTACTATCCAGTACCAACACCCAATCTCCTTCTTGAATCTTTCGTGGTCTTAATCTGTTTACTTTGTCAAATCTTGCTTTGTTCTTTATCCGAGCTTCCTTCAATTTCTCAGTAGCCTTTTCTACATCTTCTGCTTGACATTGTGGTTGTCGGATACGAACAACTAGCAAGTTTTCTCTACTCATCTCTAACTCCCATGATAACATTGCCCATGTACCAATCTTCTCTTCAATCGGCATCATCGGCCTTTGTCCTATCATGAGCTCTATCAGCGTATATCCTATCACCGAACTCTGTGTGGTCCTATCCGCCCACAATGCATATGGCAAGACCTTCGGCCAATTACCTACTTTACCTTTACATGCCTTTGCAAGTGCTTTAACTATCTGGCTATGATCTCTTTCTATCTTTCCATTTGCCTCAAGATTATATGCCATCGTCAATGATAACCGAATTCTAATTCTATCAAAGCACTGTCTTGCTTCATCAGAATTGAGCTCGCCTCTATCAACCACTATCTTTCCTATACACCCATATCTACATACTATATCCTCCAATATGAATTGAAATACTACCGATGTGGTCTTCGATCTTAGTGCTCTTCCTTCAACTTGATTTGTAAGGTCTTTCAACTTGTAATGTATAGTCGGTGAATAGGTCGGGTGCAACTCATCTCTATGCTTAATGTTGGAGTAGATTTGACAGGTTGGGCATGTCTCAACATACCTCATGATTTCGTTGTAGAATCTTGGCGACCAATATCTTTCCTTTATTTTACTGAATGTTGCCTAGACTCCACGGTGTCCAGCCCACTCCCTGTCATGTAATTCCTTTAATATTTGCTCCCGCTACACTTGGTCACAGATAACCTGATGTGGATTTCCCATTTTATACTCTGGGTGCTTCCAAAAGTAACCTTGATGCAAAAAAAATCGGTGTGCCTTCTTTCGGAAATTTGAGAAGTTTCTCCGACTCCAAGTTCCTTCCTTCCATGGTGCTTGTAGATACTTCTCGATTTCCTTAAACTCTTCGTTATACTTTTCTTCTTTAAACTCATATTCTTCATGTTGCTCACCCCCTCTAATTGCATTTATGACTAAAGCTTATTCTTCTTCATGGCTATCTGATTCTGCTACTTCCTCTTTTCAATATTTCGCTCTGGATAACATTATAGCCATTGGATTCTTCTCACCATATATATGTCGAACATCTGGGTTGATGGTTTTGATGTAGACACATCACCTAAGCATTGCTTGGTCTGGAATATTACAATTTGCAATAATCCCAAGAACTAGCAAGCAATCTGTCTCCACAATCACCTCAGCACCAACCAGATAGTCCCTATCCGTCTTGATAGCAATGACTATCCCCCAAAGCTCTCTCTTCACTTGCGCGTAATTTCCCTGACGTCCACTAAGTACCTTCGCACCAAATCGAATCGGATGTCTTTCTCCTTCCTTATCTTGTTGGCTTATCACCCACCCGATTCCAATCGGACTTTAATCAACTGTGAGGATTATCAGTCGGGTGTAGTCAGGTTGTTTCAAAGTAGGAGCTTGTGCCAAATTCTCCTTCAGTCTTCTAATTGCATTTGAGTGTTCTTCTGTCCATTTGAATGCTTCCCCTTTTCTTAATAGTCGATACAATGGATCTGATATGTGGGCATAATGTGGAATCCACCTACAATAGAAGACACAACATGCACCCAAGAACCTCCGAACTTCAAATACAGAGTTGCATTCCTCTTTCGTATTCTGTATTGCATTGATCTTCGCTGGTGCTGGCTTCCTTCCGTATGGCCCACACATATGTCCTACCACTAGTACTTCTTGAACCCCAAATATTGATTTTCGAGCCAAAAGTGTTAGGTGTACCTCCTCTAGTCTTGAAAGCACTTTATCACAATCTTCTACGTGATCCCAGAAGAACTTCCGACATCTACCACTATCCAATTCTTCATTCTTCATTCTTTCCTCGCATCCTTTAATGGGTATATCATCCAAGAAAGGCATGGTTATGTGAGGAATAAAATCTCGGAGAACTTTATGCATACCATTCATCATGTGAGTGACCGAGTTGGTCGCACCTTGAGGTAGGGTGCACATCCGAAGTAATCCAATATGAGTCCTAATAGAGGTGATATCTCAACTACCGACTGGAAGCTGGAACTAGTTGTAGCCGGAGTAGAGATCACACATGGAGTAGATCGCGCTTCCGACGAACATCTCTGCAAACTCATCTACTATCAGCCCCACTCCTGAATTCCAGATAGTAGCTTGATTCATAGGTTGCATGTCTTCATTGAATTGAAGTCGCCCATCCTTCTTTTGCATCGTAAACCATCTACTCGAGTATGGAGTGTTTGATGGTTCCAAGATGCCCATCTTCATTTTCTCTTTTAGAAGCTCGATTAATTGCGGTATCCTTGCTCTTGGCACTAGGATTGACTTCAGATTCCATGGAATGTGTGGGATCGTGAAGATGACCATTGGTTCAACTACTTTTGGATCCACACATCCAATTTGTTTAGGGTTGAAGGAGAATGGTTTCCTGTGCCACCCTAGAATTTTTCTAAATTTTGCTTCTTCCGTAGGCGTTAGGAAGTCCCCCTTCCAATTCTTAGTTCTGTAATTGTTTCTTCCGTGAATTTGTGCCCAATTCTCTTTTGATCTTGACGAATTGGCTCAGTTGACACCTCCTTCATTATCTTTTCACCGTCTTCTGGAAGTGGTGTTGTTGCTGGCCGGACCTTCTTCTCCACTGCTTTGTACTTTGTGTTTATTCGAGCTTCTTCATTTTGAACATACTCCTTGATGGTTTTGAATAGCTCGATGGAATTTACCACAACTTCAACTTCATCATCTTTCTTCATTAGAGACTCCAACTTTCCTATTATATCTTGAAAACAATATTCTTCAAATATATTCACTAATTTTTCTTCTGAATCTATCATACCTCTACCTTGTAATTCTTTTTCTATTTTTCGGAATTTCATTCCTTTGAAATGTTCTATTATAGTTGCGCCATGTATCGACGCAACATATAATTTACCTTTATCTTGAATGCTATGAATGAGGCTTCTTACCTCCCTCGGGCCATCACAACTCCTTTTTGTAAGGAATTGTACCGACCTCTTCCCATCCTAGCTTCAAATCCTGGCAAATGTCGCTCCGTTATCAATCACTTTAGTCTCCATTTGTACTACTATGATGTACGGTTGCCCTAGGATTATTGGATAAAATGACTTCTCTTGGACAAAGAAGTTTTGATCTACTGACATGTCCCCAATTGTAACTTTAATATTTGGGCATGCGCCACATCAATCCTCCACGACCTCAGTCGCTGCTCTCACCTTCCAACGGTGGTTCCTTTCAATTGGCCATCTCCCGTGATTGTAAAAATCAGACGGTATGATATTTATCTCGGAGCCATGGTCGGTGAGTGCCACACATGGTTCCACCTGATCCCCAATTCCGACTGGAGCCTCGGTTGTCACTCGAGCCCAGTGTGTGTGGGTGTAATGGCTTCGTTACTCTTCATGACTACGTTGTGTGTCAGCACTCCGTACCCTGGCTAACAATGCAGTCTCCATATCTTCATCTTCCTCCTGTATCATGATGGTATTTACTCCACCCGTTTCTTCAACCAGTTGTCCTTTTCTCCGAATCATATCAATGATCACTTCATGAAATTTCTTTTGTCGCGATCCCTAGCACTTCTCAGAGTGTTAAGATTAGATTAATGTATTCATATGGAACGATAGATGTCTTCAAGAGTTTCATAGTGTATTTTATTACGCATGAAACAGATAAACAAGTATCAAGTTATGTGAGTGTGAAGTTTGTAGAAAAAGAAAAGAAAAGACAAAATTGTGAGATATCCCACATAGATAGGACAACATTGGAACCCAGGATATATAAGGGAAACCAAAACATATTCATTCTATCAATATGTGGAGCATAGAATGTTCAAGGTGACTGCGTGGACGTTTTTGGGCGTACACGTGCATGGCCGCGTGGATGCGTACACGGTGCGGGTTGGATGTGCGCGCGTGCGTGGATGCATACATTGCGCGGTCGGGACTTTTGCGCGTGGACGCGTCTACGGTTTGGTTGTGATGCACGTATGCGGTCGGGACTTTTGCGCGTGGACGCGTCTACAGTTTGGTTGCGACGCACGTACGAATTGCGTACGGGCTAAACTTTATGGATGATTGTGTCATTTGGCCGAATTATACGGATAGTCGCATGCAACCAAAAGCCAAGGCCATACAACTAAAAGTAAAAGGCATACATCTAAAAATGGAAGCATGTAACTAAAAGTAGACGCCATGCAACTAAAAGTGGACATGCAAAGTAACATTGGGGAGGAGGATCAACAAAGAGCTTGATATATGTCCCATTTTTTCCCTCTAACTTTTTTTTTCCCCCTCCTTTCTTCTTCTCTCTCACATTCCTTGGGGGAAGAAATCTCTCTCATATTGATATCGGACCACTCCTTACATGGTTGTCAGCTCCTTCCTTTCAAGAATAATCTCACATATTCATATTGGATCACTCCTTATATGGTTGTTGGCTCCTTCCTTTCAAGAATAATCTCACATATTCATATTGGACCACTCCTTATATGGTTGTTGGCTCCTTCCTTTTAGGAATAATCTCACATATTCATATTGGACCACTCCTTATATGGTTGTTGGCTCCTTTCTTTAAAAAATTTATCTCTCATTTTCATCTCCAACCCATTGTAACAAGATTCTTGATTTATAAAAGAATCTATTTTCTTATGCAATAAACGAATGTTTTCTCTCATCTACTCGTCTTATATGTGAATTGCTTGTGTTATACGTGTTGCACTAAATCCTTCTAGTCTAGAACCCGGCGGTTCCGCCTCACGATCTGCACATAGTGACAGATTTTCACGACATCGGGTGTCCGAGGCTTGGATTTTTCCATTTTGATAGAAGATAACATTTCTTTCTAATGCTCCCTTATGGCTTTGACAATCCCTTTTTTGGTGCTCTGTGCTATCGCACCATATGCATCGGCGGATGAATTCACTCTTTTCTCCTTCATTGGTCTTTTGTCGAACACCTGAGCTTTCACCCTTCTAAGTTTTGTGAACTTGAGTTGTAGATCCCGCATTCCCTTTATCAATTCATCAATCGCAGATTCTGGCTCCTTTCCTTTCCTAACATCCGTTCGAGTTCCTGATTCTTGTTTTGGATGTTCTCTAACTGTTGTCTTTATTCTATTGTCATAGCCATCCTCCATCCTTAGCGCCCTCCTTCTTAGTACTCAACAAGCCTCAAGTACTTCCGCCCAATCGGACACCAAACCGGTTGTGCTTGTCCGGTCTTCTAGAAGGATGGTGATATCTTTTCTAAAAGATTTATCTCCCGCTCGGACGAATAAATCCACCTTCTTTGATTGTAGTAGTTCTTGGTCTCTTACTGAGAGCTCATTATATCTTTTCTCAAACTCTCTCAACAATTCTGAAATTGAGAGTCCTTTAACCCCTTTCTCGGTCCATTCAAGAAAGCTTTTCTTTGACATTCTGGTCCGGTCGTCTAGCATATATTCATCAAGCAATGCTTGACGAAACCCGGCCCAATCTTCACGGAATTTCTCTGTTAATTCTGTTACCCTCGCTCAGACATCAAGTGTTCATTTGTACCCCGGTTGCCCCTCTATTGGCCATCTCGTATTCATAGAACTCAAGGAACTAAATGACGTCCTCGCCATTAAATTTGCTTACCCTTTCGATGACTATTTGTACGGCGAGCGTTAACTCACTTTCCATCTGGTTCATTGCAGTTTGCTCTTGAAGCATCTGATTCATCGTCGTCATCATGAAACTTGCCATCTCTTCATTGAAGCCCTTATTTGCCATCTCTGTGTTGGCACATTTATCCGTCATTTTCTTTGATTTTTCGACCTTCTCTTTGGAAAACTTTAACTCCGAAACTCCCCATGTTAACGACACTTCACATCGGGTTCACCAAATTTGTGTCGAGAAGATTGTGGTTGTGTGTCGCAACTGCCGATGTTCTGTGACTCGGGGATGATCAGGGTGACAAGGTGTAATCGCAGATGATGCGATGACAAGACGCCGAGAAGGCAATATAAATGCGACGTTGTCGCGAAAAGAATTTTATTTGTAAAACAACCACATACAATATTTATTTGCCAAAGGTTACTTGGCAAGACTTGAACTCACAAACTCTTTTTGAGAAGAAGCGTTTCAGATAGACCACTTCAACCTCTTTGGTTTTTATTTATTTGTCTTTCTCATTCACTTTATATATACTAAATTTATATTACAAAATTTGATTACCAAAAGAAGTTGTTCTAAAAGGATTTGAACAAACAACCTTTTGTTTACAAAGAGGCGTATGACATACACCACGCCAACTTCTTCCTTTTCTTGTATTTCCTTTCCTTTCTTCAACTCTTGTCTTGATTTATGCAGGCCACCATCTTCGTTGGTAAGCTCTACATCCCACACCCACACGAGCTTCTTCACTCGCTTTCCCTTCCTCTTCTTCTCCTTCTTCCCCTTCTTCCCCCTTTAGGCACCATGGGCGTGGCTTATATAGGGTGGTCAACCACCCTACCACCCTCTTGAGGCGGTTGGTATTTTTATTTGTTTATTTATTTATTTATATTTTATTGATTGATTCTACAAATTCGATTTTGTAGTTGTACATTTGAGAAATTATAGAAATAACTATCATTTAATTTTGACTACCCTTTTGACATAATTACATTTGTGTCCCAGTAACGTTAATCCTTCCGAAGCTTGTATCTTGGCCTCTGAAACTCCAATTCACGAACCAAAAATTTGCACATGCTCCTCGTCACAAGCTCCATATAGGAAATTTCTTTCTATAGGAAATTTAGGGGAGTTTTTAGAGTACCTAAGCTTGAATATGGTAGGTGTAAGGGAAGATTTATTTTTATGCTTATGGATGAGAGTATTCCTAAGGGAGAAATGATGTTTTTTAAAGGATTTAAGGATGAAATTTGGTGGGTAACCTCGGCTAATGAGTCTAAGGAAGAAACGTTTTTTCATTTCTAGGTACCCTATAGGTGTGCTTTCTCTAACTAGGTAGCGTTTTAATTCGTTCGAAATAAAATTTTGTTTGACATGTATGGGATGGTCTGAAGAGAAGGGAAGATATTGATAGGAATTTAATGGTTTTTGGAAACAATTGAAAGAGAACTTAGAGTTCTCTAGATTGATCCAAATATCCAAGAATGGGAGCCTAGTGGGGGATGTATGGATCATAAGTTTAATAGAGTTATTGGTCATAAGGCTATAGAAACTGAGGTAGTCTAAGAGTTGGGGTTTCGTACCTGTCCAAACCTTGAATGCATCATCAATGTACCTAGTAAAATAGAAGAGTTGGGGTGTGGTTTGTGAGTTTTCTAGGTGTGATAAGAAAAGGCATGCATAGACAACTGAGAAGTTGCTACCCATGGTTGTTCCTTTGATTTTTTGGTATACTTGCTTATCGAAGGTCAAGTAGTGATACTCTAGGGTTAGAGCGCTAAGGGTATAGATAAGATTCGTCTTGGCTAAGGAAAAATGGGGGGAGATGATATGGCAAAGTCTTCGAGTCCTAACTTAGGGGGGATGCTAGGATAAAGGGATTCTACATCAAAAGAGAAGATGAAAACCTAAACCCTAAACCACCGTTTTGCGAACTTCCTCATTGTACTGTACTGGTTCTCGAGGCCACTATCCAATACCCACACCCAATCTCCTTCTTGAATCTTTCGTGGTTTTAATCTGTTTACTTTGTCAAATCTTGCTTTGTTCTTTATCTGAGCTTCCTTCAATTTCTCAGCAGCCTTTTCTACATCTTCTGCTTGACATTGTAGTTGTCGGATACGAACAACTAGCAAGTCCTCTCTACTCATCTCTAACTCCCATGATAGCATTGCCCATGTAGTAATCTTCTCTTCAATTGGCATCATTGGCCTTTGTCTTGTTGTGAGCTCTATCGGCATATATCCTGTCACAAAACTGTGTGTGGTCCTATCCGCCCACAATGCATATGGCAAGACCTTCGGCCAATTACCTACTTTACCTTTACATGCCTTTGCAAGTGCTTTAACTATTGGGCTATGACCTCTTTCTATCTTTCCATTTCCCTTAGGATTGTATGTTGTTGTCAATGATAACCGAATTCCAATTCTATGAAAGAACTGTCTTGCTTCATTAGAATTGAGCTCGTCTCTATCAACCACTATCTTTCCTATACACCCATATCTACATACTATATCCTCTAATATGGATTGACATGCTACCGATGTGGTCTTCGATCTTAGTGCTCTTCCTTCAACTTGATTTGTAAGGTCTTCTCTAGTGAGTACCAAGAACTTCTTTTGACCTGCCCCATTGACATTGCCACTATATCAACCATCCACTTGTAATGTATAGTCAGTGAATAGGTTGGGTGCAACTCATCTCTATGCTTAATGTTGGAGTAGATTTGACAGGTTGGGCATGTCTCAACATACCTCATGATTTCGTTGTAGAATCCTGGCCACCAATATCTTTCCTTTATTTTATTGAATGTTGCCTACACTCCACGGTGTCCAACCCACTCCTCGTCATGTAATTCCTTTAATATCTGCTCCCACTACACTTGGTCACAGATACCCATTGTGGATTTCCCATTTTATACTCTGGGTGCTTCCAAAACTAACCTTGATGCAAAAAAAATCGGTGTGCCTTCTTTCGGAAATTTGAGAAGTTTCTCCGACTCCAAGTTCCTTCCTTCCATGGTGCTTGTAGATACTTCTCGATTTCCTTAAACTCTTCGTTATACTCTTGTTCTTTAAACTCATATCTTCATGTGGCTCCCCGGCTAATTGTTCATTGCTCCCCGTCTCATCATCCTTCTAGTCCTTCAGACTTAGCGCTTCATTCGCCCCCCTCAATCGAAATGAGATCGGACTCTCATTTAGAGTACTGAATCCTGCGTCATCTTCCACTCAGATCGTTTTGGGCTCACTGGCCTCATCCTCTGGTATCGGGTCGGAGTCGGACATTGGAGTTAGTAGAGAGTACCATGATGTTGACTCATCAAATTCGACATCTTGGCTCACTCAAACTTGTTTTGTTCGAGGGTAATAACACTTATAACCCTTTTGATCATGGGAGTAGCCCAACAAGGATACACTTCTCCAACTTCGGGTCCAACTTTCTCAACTTCTCTTCTGGCACATGCACCTATGAAATACTACTGAATATCTTAAGGTGCCTTAAATTCGGCTTCCGCCCGAAATACAGCTCGTGTGTTGGCATCTTATCCCCGATTCAGTTTTGGATGTAGAAGGTCGTCCGGACTGCTTCGGCCAAGTTGAACTTGGGCATGCTCTTCTCTTCCAACATTGCCCGTGCTGCCTCCACGATTGACTGGTTCTTCCATTTAGCCACACTGTTTTGTTTTGGTGTGTATCTGCAACCAAATTCTCTCCGAATTCCCATTTGGTGCGGATAATTGTTGAATTGGCTAGAAAAGTATTGTTTCCCACCATCTGATCGCAGACACTTGATCTTCCTTTCTGTTTTCCATTCGAGTAAACTCAGCAAGTTCCGAAAACAATCGAAAACTTCATTTTTCTTCTTGATGAGGTAGATCCATGTGTGCCGACTATAGTCGTCGATGAAGGAGACGAAATATCGGCTCCCACCAAGACGAACATTCCCTGGCGGTACCCATACATCTGAATGTATTAGATCAAGCTTGTTACAACTCTGGTTTCTTTCGGTGGGGAACGGAATGTTATAGGTTTTAGGGTCAGGGTTAAGGACGATGATAATCATGATAAAGATAGACATGGTGGTTATGATGATGATGGAGAGTATGGGATTGATGGCGAGAGAGATCATGTGCATTGAGAAGCATTGCGGGGTGGGGGGGGGGTGCCTAGAATGGCTCCACCCCCCTCCCAAGGGGATTCAACGTTGAGGGGGAGAGAGAGAGAAAGAGAGATGACAAGAGAGAGAGAGATTGAGAGAGAAAAATGATCCCTTTCATTCATTCCCCGTAAGGGGTTAAATAGTACAAGAGGGGGTAGATACATAGGGGTGTAAGCCCCATTGAGCATTCATACTGGACACTCACTCACACCTCCTCGTATCCATCCACATGCACACACGTGTGCATGTGTTCACATACGTATAGACTCACAACTACATTTATACCCCCTACACATACACAACATCATGATAACATTCGACCCTTGCTCATCACACTTGACTCTCCGTACATCTCATACGGGGTAACACAATATGGCACGCCCGTGGGAAAGTGCCTTGCACGTCGATCCCACATGCCTTGATGATCATATTTCTTCGACCGGAACTTCCATCGGTCCTTTCATTGATCAACTCCCTCGATTGAAGTGCTTGACTCGAACATCTTTGTCGGTCAGCAAATCTTCCGCGACACGAACATTCTCGTTCTGTCGACTTACGAACTTCGTAAAATCATTCGAGTCGTCAAAAATATGTTTTATGTATGTGTGTTCTTCCTTTGATTTTTGTGTGGGTTGTCGTGGTTGATCACTTCCATTTCTTTAGGTGGATAAGTTTTTAAATTTAGGTATTTTTAGCCTCAAATTTACTAAACGAATGACAATGCCCTTAGGTTTTGAAAACTCCTCGAATGCCCCTTATCATTCTCTTTTTCCCTCTTTTTTCTTTTCTTGTTTCCTCGTTTCTGTCGTTTCCCTCCTTTCTATCTGTCTATCTCCTCTGATTCCTTCCTTCTTCTTCTTCTTGTTTTCTTCTTCTTCAACTGTCTATCTCCTCCGATTCCTTCCTTCTTCTTCTTCAACGTCTCTTTCTCTGTGTTTTCGATTTCTTCTTCCCTTCTCTCTTTCTTTCCTTCATCTCTGTTTTCGGTTTCTTCTTCCTTCTTTCACCACCCCTATGTCCATTGTCCGTGGCTGTCACGCTCTGTTCTTGTCTGTTGATGTGTGTCGTTGTGTCTGTACGGCCTTCTCTATTCATCTCCATCTTGATCTCTGTTTTTGTTTTTGTTTCCGTCTCTAGCTCTGTCACCGTTGCTGTTCGGACGTGGTTGTCCGGCCGCCGCTTTCCGTTGTTATTCTACCATCTTTTGGCGTCGTTGTCGTCTTTGTCAGCCCTGTCCGGCCATTTTCTGGTCTGCCATCTCTGTTCGGCTGTCTTTATTCTTTACGACCAGATGACGTTCGACTGCCGATGTGGCCGTTGCTGTCCGGCCATTCCGGCTCTCTGGCTCCTGTCCGACCGCTCCAACTACTATCCGGCCACTTCAGAGTCGTATTGTCTTTCTGGCCCTCTAGCCACTGTTCGGTTGTCTGGCCCATCGTTTCAGCGTCATCACCGTTCAGGCCGTCGGCTCTCCGGCCATTCCCGTCGCTTTTCGGTGTGGTGTCACCGTTCTGGTCGTTGTCCAGCCGCTTCTCGGGCCGCTCCGGCTGTCTGTCCGGTTGCTGTTTTTTTTTTGCCGCCGCCGCCGCCGCCGCTTGTTGTCTGGCCTCCTTCGTTTCCCCGACCGCTCCAGCTGCTCTAGCCACTGTCCAGCTATTTTGACCGGTTACCGGCCCTTTTGGCCGCTCTTTCCACTGTCTGCCCCGTTTGGCCCGTCCGACCGCTTCTCCGGTTACTCTTCCGCTGATGTCCGGTAGTAAGTCCGGCTATCTCTGTCGTCCGACACATTCGGCTGTCTCTGTCTAACTTGGCCGTTGTTGGTCCGCCACCACTTTAGCCGTTGGTATGTGGCCACCACCGTTTGATCGTCGTCCTGGCTCCGTCACCGTTCCGACTGTTCGGCCCGTCTGGCCGGCTGTATGGCGGACTCCATCTCTGGTCGTCTCCGACCGTTTCCTCTGTTGATGTCGCTTTTCTAGCCATTGAACCGTCTTATCCCGGCTCGTTCCGACAGTCGGTTTTGCTGTGTCTTTTCGTTTGCCTCTGCAACCTTCCGAACACCGTTGCTATTTTGGCCGTCATCCGTCGCCTTGTCCGGCATGTCCGTCCATTCTGGTTATTCTGATTGCTTGTCCGGCAACATCTTTCCGGCATCTCCATCCTGTTGTCGGTTGTCTTGGCCATCATGGTTGTCTCTTGCAGCACACTTTCTTGCACACACATGCCATTGCTAACCGCACATTTGCACATTGTCATTTCTATTCTCGCACACTCACGTAATGCCATCATTTCGCGACTTCCTCTCATGCATTGTCATCGTTTTTGTACATCTTTGGCAACATGTCTCGAACATTTAGGACAAAAACAGACCAAACAAAGCATACACATATAGAGATTAATTCGTTGTGGAATTGTGCATCAGTCAATCTTCCATTTCCGACTTCTTCTGCACATCATTGTCATCATTTGTCGCTTTTCTTGCATACTTTTGCAGCGAATAGTCATCACGCCATTGTTCTTTCTCATATTTCCACCAGTTCTCGCACATCGTCGATTCGACTTCTCATGCTGATGAGGGTTGCATCATTGTTCGCTGCGTATTATTCTTCAACTTCGTCTCCAAAGGGGGGTCGCCTTAGTGGTCGCCAAAAGGTGTTATAGGTTTTAGGGTCAGGGTTAAGGACGATGATAATCATGATAAAGATAGACATGGTGGTTATGATGATGATGGAGAGTATGGGATTGATGGCGAGAGAGATCATGTGCATTGAGAAGCATTGCGGGGTGGGGGGTGGTGCCTAGAATGGCTCCACCCCCCTCCCAAGGGGATTCAACGTTGAGGGGGAGAGAGAGAGAAAGAGAGATGACAAGAGAGAGAGAGATTGAGAGAGAAAAATGATCCCTTTCATTCATTCCCCGTAAGGGGTTAAATAGTATAAGATGGGGTAGATACATAGGGGTGTAAGCCCCATTGAGCATTCATACTGGACACTCACTCACACCTCCTCGTATCCATCCACATGCACACACGTGTGCATGTGTTCACATACATATAGACTCACAACTACATTTATACCCCCTACACATACACAACATCATGATAACATTCGACCCTTGCTCATCACACTTGACTCTCCGTACATCTCGTACAGGGTAACACGGAAGTCGGTGTTGCTTCCCAAGCTGGCAGGCTACACAAATTTGGGCCTTTTGGCCACTAAATTTTGGCAATCCGAAAACAACTTGTTTTGATTGCAGGTTGTCAAGCCTCCAGTAGTTGATGTGGCCTATCCTCTTATGCCATAGATCGATATCTGACTCGATCTTCGGACCCTTTGCGAACATAGCGGTGCCGACGTTATTGGTGTCGAGGATTAGCATCCTCCCGTCTCGGCGCCCTTATGAAATTATCCGGCCCCCTTCCTCAATTAAGCACCCGAGGTGTGTAAATCACTCCTACATCCCATTATCTATCGAGAAATAGTGTGGAATATTGCTCGGCCACAACCGTGTCTTGAACACTTCGATGAGAATGGAGAACATAGAAATGGGAACTAAGGAGGGAACACAAGATGTTTACGTGGAAAACCCTAATAGGGTAAAACCACGGGAGCCACAACAGCTTCTTCGACCGGTCCCGGATGATGTGCATTCCCAGTATTTGTCTTGCCGGCCCCAAGTCTTTCATTGAGAAGGTCTGGTTCAAACCCTTCTTCAGCATCCGAATCTTGCCTGGGTCTCGTCTGACGATCAACATATCATCCACATATAGGAGGAGTATTAGGAAATCTCCTCTGTCAAATTTCTTCACAAACACGTAGTGATCGGCTTGCGTTTTGTGGTACCCTTGGTCAGTCATGAAGGAGTCAAACTTCTGGTACCATTGCCGGGGAGCTTGCTTCAGTCCATATAGGCTCTTCTTCAGCCAGCACACCAGGTGCTCCTTCCCTTTCCTTTCATATCGTTCCAATTGATGCATGTAGATCTCTTCTTCGAGGTCTCCATGTAGCAATGTCGTCTTGATGTCCAGTTGCTCTACCTCGAGGTCCATGCTTGCCACTATGCCTAATACCGTTCGGATGGATGTCATCTTTACTACCGGGGCAAAGATCTCATCAAAATCCACTGCTTTCTTCTGCTGGAAGCCCTTCACCACAATTCGGGCCTTATACTTGGGTGGATTTTCGGCATCTCCCAGTTTCAACTTGTACACCCACTTGTTCCCGAGTGCTCTCTTCCCTTTCGGCAACTCCGTCAGTTCATATGTGTGGTTTTCATGCAGGGAATCCATCTCATCCTGCATGGCACTCAACCACTTGCGGCTATGGGTGTCTTGCTTTGCTTCTTCGAAGCTTTCCGGCTCCCCCTCATCGGTTAACAACACATGTTCTGCATCCGGAAATCTCTGGGGGGCTCTTCTCTCTCAGAGAGGATATCTCTGTCCCTGGTTTCTGACAGCCGGTTCCTCCGTTTGTTCCTCGTCCTCATCCAATTCAGGATCTTGTCCGGTTTTGTTGTCTTCTTCTTCGATTGGTTCGGTTTCCTGTCCATATCTGGCCGGTTTCGAGTGTCATCCGGTTACCCGCTAGCGTCCGATTTTCAACCGGGTAAGTCCATGTGTCCTCAAGCTGGTTTTCAATGAATGATCCGAAGTTCATCACCTTCTCCGACTCCCAGTCGGAAATGGTCCTGTCTTCCATGAAGACTATGTCCCGACTCCGGAACACCTTCTTGTCGACCAGATCCCACACCTAGTAACCGAACTCATCATCGCCGTATCCAAGGAATATGCATGGCCTGGACTTCGGATCTATCTTTGCTCTTTTGTCCTTCACCACATGCACATATGTGAGACACCCGAACACCTTCAGATGCTGGTAAGAGACATCTTTACCAGGCCATACTTTCTGAGGTGTGTCTCCGTCCAAGGGTACTGAGGGTGATCTTTTTATGACATAGGTCGCCGTCGACAGCGCCTCAGCCTAAAACGTCTTGGGTAGCTTGGCATGTGCGAGCATGCTTCAGACTCTCTCCATTATGGTCCGGTTTATCCTTTCGGCCAACTCGTTCAATTCCGGCATCTTCGGCACGGTAAATTCGAGCCAGATCCCCTTCGACCGACAGTACTCCTTGAACTGCCCTCGGTATTCTCCTCCATTATCCGCTCGAACCGCCTTAAGCTTCCGATTGGTTTCTCTTTCCACTCTCACATGGAGCTCCTTGAAGATGGATAGTACCTGATCCTTCGTCTTCAATGGTGAGTGTTGTATGTATGGCTGGACTAGCCTCAACACAGGTGTCTATCCGACACTTCTCCAAAGGGGTGGTAGGGATAGGATGTTAATACACGCGTATGATAATTACACTTAAGCACAGACGAAGACAAGATTAATCAGTATAAGCAAAACTATATTAATTCTTCGCCCTTTCATTACAAAACATCGGATCCTTTTATAGGCATCCGGCCAGATTACAATCGGTGCTCGGTAGGCAACCGTTAACCGAAACCGAATCGGTTCGGATCCAGATCGGTTACAACTACCGGATCCGTCCCTCCTAATAATTCTATTCCTATTTCTATATTTATCCGATCCGACCTTGCTTTCCCATTTGCCTTGTCTGACCGGCCAACACATGGCACGCCCGTGGGAAAGTGCATTGCACTTCGAACCCACAGCCGGCTTCAGTCTTCCTCCAAATTATCCAGCAAACTCCGCTCAGAGGTTTCAAGTGTTGTTGTGCCGTCTCCGACTTCCGATTGGATTGGCTGCCTTTTCGCATCTTGCTGCTCCGACTCTGCTTCTACCGGTAGTACCAGTGTTTCTTCTGTATCCTGTCCGGGTCTGTCCTGCTCTACCTCCGTTCCGTTCCCGGTATCGCTTTCTCCGGTTTCCACTGGTTGTGTCCTTTCCTCCCCGGATTCGGTACTTCTCTGTCTCCACTCTGCATCATCCCCGGCATCAACCTGCTCTTGCTCCGGAAGTTCTTCCTCGGGTACTTCTTGTCGGGGTGCATTGTTGGTTGGGTCCTCTTCAGCCGGTCGCTCGCCCTCACTAATGGAGATCGGCGTTGTGTGTCCCTCGGCTTCCTGTCGCAGTCGGTCCTTCTCGTACCCTTCCAATTCTAGTTGGGTTTCGAGCTATCCGTCATCCAACCTCTCTACTAACCCTCGGATTTCCTTGAGATGCTCTTCTGCTAGAGCATAGAAATCCTCCGACAGTTCTTCCCGGATGTTGACGATACTTTCTTCGTCCATTTTATAGAACCCATCTCCGTTTTTCTTCCGATTTTCTGCATCAGCTCGGAGTATCTGCAGTTCAGCTGCCTGTTGTGCCCATTCCCTCCAGAGCTTCTCCGTGCTTTCATTTATGCTGGCCTGAGCTCGGGTACTCCAACTTGACATGATGAACTTAATTCGGCCAACCCCTGCTTTAGCCTGTTCCGAAGCTGCTTGTTTTTCCTTCCTTATCCGTTTGATGATGTCGGCCATTAACTGAGCTTGAGCTTCAGAGTCGGCTTTTTGCTTGTCACAGGTACTCCGCCATTTGTTGATTTCGAAAGTCGACTTCACTTTTTCCTCGTTCCGGCTCTTTGTCAGTTCCCCTACTTTCTGCCGAAGTACTTCCATCTCCTTTCTTTGTTCCGACGTCAAGGTCTTCTCCGCCGATACTTCCTCCCTCGCTTTGGACAATTCCAAGCGGTTTTCCTTGAGCTGCTCTTTCAGCTTCTCTATCTGTCGGTCGTACGTTGCTGCCTGACTCTTGATGTCCGACGTGGCCTGTTTATAATCCTTACATAGTCTGTCGAATTCCTCCGTCTTCTGTTTTAGGCGTCGGTTCGCCTGAGCTCGCAACTGATCATCCCGGTCCTTTTGTTGTCGGAGTTCCTCTCGCAACCGCTCAATTTCCTGCTCCATTCGTCGGCGCAGCCTATCTTTTTCCTTTTGCAGTGTCCCGTTTTCTTCTTGTAGTCGGTCATTGGTGGCTTTGCTTCGGCGAAGGCCTTCCTCCATTCGCCGTTTGTCGTCTTCTACCAACTTCCGCTGTTCTCTTTCGTTATCTCTCAATGCCTCCTGAGCCTGTAATTCTTCTTTCAAAGTTGCTATTAACTTCTCGGTCTCAGGGCCAGTTTGCAAGGCCCTCTCCGTTTCTGGTTCGGCTTGCTTTTCTGATGTCCCGACCGGCTCGGTGCCATCTTGTGCTTGTCGGCTGCCTTCTTTTGCCTGTGCTAGCTCTTCTTGCAGCTCATGTAATTGTGCCCGGAGCCTGACCATATCCTTAGTCATCGTCCTAGTCACTTCTTCTCTTTGCTCCTCCTCTTTCTCCATCTGGTCTGCTACTCCCGACAACTGCCCTGACAACCACCTTAGCCATTGTGCCTTTGTTCTGCCTTCGTTGGTGTCAGCAGGCGTGCCTAGCTCCGACTGTTTTTCCGGCTGTTTCTCCGGCCTCTTCTCTTGTTCCGGCGCTTGTTCCTTTCTTTGTTCTTCGAACTCCGCCGCCGTCGGTTCCGGTACTGCCGTCTTTGGTGCAGACGGACCTTCATCCTGTGTCGCTTCTGTTCCGGTTACTGGAGGCGGTTCTTTTGCCCTTTGCTGAGTTCCGTCCGCTGTTGGGGTCGGTCTTGTCGCTCGTTTCTCCTTTCCTTGCCTGGGTGGTAGTATTAACATCGGTTCGGATGAGTCTTCCTCTGTTTCAGCGTCCTCCGTCGGTGCCACTATTGGTTCCTTTACTGGTACCGGTTCCGATTCGAGCGTTACTGGTTCGGTGTCGGTTTGCCTCTTGCTGGTCTTCTTTGCCAGCTTCTCCTTGCCTTTTTCCGCCTTTTTCTTCTTCGTTGTCGGTTGTTGTTGCTGTTTCTGTGGCTGCCATGATGGGCCTTCCTCCCTATGCTGTCGGGATGAGTCTTCTTCCCGCGGTTGTCGAGATGAGCCTTCTTTCCGCGGCTGTCGGGATGATCCTTCTTCCCGCGGCGCTTCTTCTTCCTGTGTCCATCCTGGAGTGTGTTTCTCTAGGATTCGTCGGCGCTTCATGGTTTGCTTCGGGGTAGTCTCCTGCCGACTTCTTTGCTTGTGCTTGATGGGGGACACCGGTGGGACCAACACTGTTAACCATTGGGATATTCCGGCCCATGGCTTCTTCCCTTCCACTAAGTGCTTGATCGCCTCTTTCAGTCCTTCGGTGATGAAATGGAGCCAGTCCCCCTGCAGGCCTTCGAATGTCGCGATGACGATCGCTGCTCGGTATTTGGCTATGGCTGCCGGACGAGGGTTCACGAACCCGTACTCCATCAGGGCGCGGGCCACCTCTCCGAACAGCAGGTTCTCTCCGCCCTGTGTGCGATACGCCTTGCTGCTAAGGGAGTATTCGCCGAAATACTCGAAGAATATTTGGCTCGAGGGTAGCTCTATCGTCTGAAGTCCTCCCTCCGAAATCCCTGTGAGCGCTTGTACCGCTCCTTCAGTGACCTCTGCTAAGTCCACCGCTGTTGCCGCCTGCTCTGGATCCTTGTGTGGTGGAGCGTCAGCGACCCGCAGCAGCCCTCCTAATCCGTTCTCCGTCAGCCATTGTCGCGCTCCGTCCGACAGTGCCATCGCTTCTTCTTCGTCTGCTGCTGCCTGTGGTCTGAGGTCGGGGTGTAGGTGTTCTGCGCGTCGGATCTTGCTGTCTTGAGCCTGCGTTTGCTTGTGGGAAAATTCGTAAAAAGTGAACCCTTCTCCGGTTCTTCCTTTATATAGTGGCGTTTCCCTCGAGCCGCCTTTTCCTGTTTTTCGCGCGTGCCCTGCCATAATTAGCATGTCACTCTTTAATTTTGACGGCTGCACGTGTTCTGCCTTGAATAGCATGTCCTATTTTTGGCGCCTGCGCATGCTGTGTCATGAATAGTATGTCTGTCCTTTGCTGCCGCGTGTCATGCTTGCGCTTCTTTGCCGCGTGTGTCGAATCTCCTACGTGTCTGTCATTATGACTCCTTAATTGACGCGCGTTTTAAATCCTGTACATCGGCCCCCCACGTTCTGTGCTTTAAATAGCTCGTGCACCCGTGTGACGGTTGTAACTACCTCCTTCATCATTACCATGATTTTCTTGATCTTCTTGTCTTGAATTTTCTTGACCGTAGCACCACGTCATCATTTTTTTTTTTTTTTTTTTTTTTTTTTTTTTAATCATATGCCGCATCATTGTTCGGTTCCCCCCCGATGTGTTCGGGTTGGTGCGCCCTGTTGTCGGTTCCTCGTTGTTACGCGTCGGTGTCGGCTCCTCGGTCCTCCGTATCTGTGTCGGTTCCTCGCCATTCAGGATGTCCGGTTCTTGCTTGAAGGGGTTAGCTGGCATGTGCCCCTTATACGGTTTTAGGCGAAAACCATTTGCCCATTTGCCCACAACTTCTCCTGACAACGTCCCGAGCTGGTAAGACCCATTGTACTCCTTTGTGATCCAGAATGGTCCGGTCCACCGAAATCGCAATTTCCCTGGCATGCTCCCCATCCTTGTCTGGAACAGTAATACAGGTTTCCCGACCTCGAATTCCTTTTCGTTACCGCGCCGGTGTCGGTCTACAAAGGCTTTCCTCCTCCTTTGCTCTAGTTCTAGCTGTAGCAGGCTGGCTATTCGATTTTCTTCCAGTTCTAACAGCATCTTCAGCCGGATTCGTTCGGATTCCTTCTCGCTTAACCGCTCCTTAACCTGTATTCTTAAGCTAGGAATTTGGAATTCTACTGGCATGACTGCTTCCAAGCCGAATGCCAGTCGGAACGGGGTCGTCCAGATGCTGGTCTTGTACGCCGTTCGGTACGCCCACAGCACGCTCTGCAACTTCGTGTCCCAGTCGGTCCGGTTCTCATTGACGATTTTTCTAAGGATGTTCTGTAGCGTTTTGTTTGTTGATTCCGCTAATCCGTTGGCTTGAGGGTAGTAGGGAGTGCTTCGTTTGTGTACTACCGCATAGAATGATGTCAAACTTTCCACCACCTGCCCGAGGAAATGTCCTCCCTGGTCACTGATCAGCTCAATCGGGCATCCGTACCGACACCATATGCATTCATATAAAAATTTGGCCGTGGACACCGCCGTGTTGTCCCGTAGTGCCTTTGCTTCTACCCATTTGGTGCAGTAGTCGGTAGCCACTATTATATACCGATTTCCGGTCCGCATTGCCGGTGGCTTAAAGGGGCCGACAAAGTCCAAGCCCCACTTTTGAAATGGTTCTAATGGCAAGACCGGGTGATGTGGCATCCGGGCCTGCTCCGTGGGTTGGCCCAGTCGTTGACACAGGTCGCATTCCCTGCTATACTTAACGGCATCTCTCATGGTAGTAGGCCACCATAGTCCGCTCTGCCATATCTTCCGGGCTGTTGTTTCGCCGGCATAATGCCCGCCTGCAATTCCACAGTGGGCTTCCCTCAGGATCAGATCCTTTTCATCGCTCCGCACTGCTCGCCTCCATACGCCATCTGCCCCCTTGTGATAGAGGGTGTCTCCTACCAAGCAGAAATGTCTGCTCCGTACTGCCATCCTTTTCCGTTCGTCTCGGTCCAGGTTTTCCGGGGGAACTCCGGTGCTCAGGAACTGATGCATTTCGGTTAACCATTTGTCTTCGTCCGCTACTGTGGTCTCCGTTGCCGGTGCCGTCGTGACCTTAAACAGCTCGGCGTCGGGAAATTCATCCTGTACGCCGTCCCCTGATTCTCCGGATTCTAGCCTGCTCAGGTAGTCTGCTACCGCATGCTGCACCCCGGGTCGGTGGAAAATGTCGAATTCGAATTCCTGTAATAGCAGCGTCCACCGTGCGAGTTTTCCTGTCAGGGCTGCCTTTGACACCAGGTAGAGTAGTGCCGAGTGGTCAACGTGGAAGGAGAACTTTCGTCCGAGCAGATAGTGCCTGTACTTTGTGACGCTGTACACCATTCCTAATGCCTCTCGTTCCGTTGTAGAGTAGTTCCGTTCGGCTTTCGAGAGTTTCCTGCTTGCGTAGTACACCGGCCGATACCATTTCGGTTCCGTGAGTTGCATCAAAACGCTGCCGATTGCTACGTCCGACGCGTCGACGAAGACGTGAAAGCTTTTACTCCAGTCCGGCGGCTGCACCACCGGAGCTTGTGACAGCATGACCTTCAACGCTTGGTAGGCTGCCTCCTCCGTTTCTGTCCATTGGAAAGGTACTCTATGTACAGCAGCGTGCAATGGTGTCGCAAAGTCGGCAAGGTGCCGTATCATCCGACTATGCCACCTTATTTGACCAACGAATCGGCTTAAAGCTTTTGCGCTATTCGGTGCCGGTGCGTCGAGAATTGCTTTTACCTTATCCGGATCTACCGCGATTCCTTCTTGACTCACCACGTGGCCTAACAAATTGCCGCTTGCGACTCCAAAGACGCACTTAGCCGGGTTCAGACTTAATCGGTACTCGCGGCACTTTTCTAAGCATAGTCGTAGGTGATCGAGATGCTCTCCGTGTCGGCTGTAGACGGCGAAATCGTCTAGGAAGACCTGCATAAAACCGGGAATAAAATCACCGAAGATTTCCATAATTATCCTTTGAAATGTTGCAGGGGCTGTCTTTAATCCGAACATCATCACGACCGCGACGAACACTCCCCATTCCGTCACGAACGCTGTTTTCTCTTGGTCAGCCGGGTTCATTCGGATTTGGTTGTAGCCGCTGAATCCGTCCAGGAAGCTGTAAACTTCGTGGCCGGCCACCGCATCTAGCACTCCGTCCGTGAATGGTAGTGGAAAAGCGTCGGTTACTGTCGCGGCATTTAGTTTCCTGTAGTCCACACATACCCGGATTTTGCCGTTCTTTTTCGGGACCACCACTATCGGGCTTAGCCAGGTTGCCTGCTTGACTGGTCGGATAAATCCGACCCGGAGAAGCTTGTCAATTTCCTCCTTCACCTTTGCCGCATAGTTTGGATTCATCCGGTACCGACGTTGAGCGATGGGTTTCGCGTCAGTACTTAGATGAATTTGGTGCTGGTAGAGCTGGGGGTCCAACCCTCGCATGTCTTCGTATGACCATGCGAACACGTCCTTGAAATCCGTTAACAGTGCTACCATTGCCTGTTTTTCCTCCTTCGGCAATTCCTTCGCGACTTTTACCGGTCGGGGTTGTTCTGTTGTGCCGAGGTCCACCTCTTCCAGCTGAGATGCTTTCACCCTTTGGGATATCGTCATTTCTCTTTCTAGGGCTTCCTGTGCTTGGCGTAGTTCCCGGATCGCCACTTTGTCCGGCTCGTCCGGCATTGTGATGTACGGCTCTACTGCTGCCGTGATATCCACCTCAAAAAGTGGGACGATCTGTGGGTGTTCCTCGAGGTACCGATCAACTTCCTCATCCGGTAAGCCCTCCAACATGTTGATGCTTTCGGCATATAAAGGGGTTGCCTCCTTGCTAGTGAGCACCCGTGGTTGCGTGGCTACCCGTACCTTTGTTTTCCCTCGTCGGAACCTGATCATATTCTTTTGCCAGTTTTGCTTGATATGCGCCGTTCGCAGCCATGGTCGTCCTAACAGTAGGGGATATGCGCCTTGTACATTCAGCTCTAGTACCACGGCCGATATTCGGAATACGTGGCCTCCTATTGTTACTTCCAAGTCCCGGATAAGACCAGTTGGTCGGACTGAGCTTGTATCCGCCATGCGTAACCAGAAGGGGCATGGTTCCCACTCCTGGATGCCTAGGTCGTCGCATGTCTGTCGACTAATGACGTTCACCCCGGAGCCTCCGTCAATAATTGTTCCTGGAATCTCCTTTCCTTTGACGATTGTCGTGATTGCTGGGCTACTGGTATCAACCACCGCTGGGCCTTCCTCCGGGTTGGAGAAAAATGTCGGTGCCGGCGTCGGCGTCGGTTTGCTCACGGCGGCTTGTAAGTCTGCTGTAAACCGCGGCACCAACTGTAGTAACCGTGCCAACGGCAGCACGATCTGACAATCTTGTAGTGCTTGCCATGTCGGGTTTTCTCCTGGTTGTACGATTTCCTCCTCCCTTGGCATATTTTGGTTTCTTACTTCCGCCGCACCTTGTTCGTTGGCTTCTTTGATCCATTGTGCCGCTTGTTTTCTGATTGCTTCCTGGGCTTCCCATTCGGCGGCCTTCCCCTTCGACCGCGTGGTAACCTGCTGTACTTCGGCTGTCACCATGTTGACTGCTGGCTGCTTGTCGGCTGTTTTGCTTGGGCATTGATTACTGTAATGCCCTTCTTTTCGGCAGTAATAACAGTACACCCTGTGCGTGTTGCTGGATTCTCCTTTTTCCCATGTTTGGGGGAGGGGCATTCCCCGGCGGTTGTCCTCGGTTTTTCGGTTCTCCGGTGCCGCTACTGGTTTGTCATTCCTTGTTGCCTCCCGACGCTCCTCTCTACGGAAGAATCCACGCCTTTGGTTCCGTCGGAAATTCCGGTTCCCTGGCCGCCTTTCTTCTCTGCGTCGCTCGTATTCCGGGGATTCGTCTCGGTCGTACCGGTCCCGGGGGTAGCTATCCCTTCGGTTCTCCTCTCGGTCGTACCGGTCCCGGGGGTAGCTATCCCTTCGGTTCTCCTCTCGGTCGTAGCTGTCGGGTCTTCTATCGGGGTATCTGTCGCCGCGTTCTCGTCGGTAGCGGTCGTCCCTCCGGAATCGATCCTCTTCCGGGTCCCGATTGCGCGGTTCTATGTGTCGGACCGGTGGCGCTTGTCGAGTTAACAGGTTATACTCGCATTGGTTCGTTGTGTGGGCGCGAGAATTGCATATCATGCACTGTGCGCGCAGGGTGCAGTCAACAGTCGAGTGCCCCGAATTTAGGCATGTTGTGCATTGTAGGGCTTGTCGGAACCGGAGGTCCTCCTCCTTCGGAAGCGCCTGGTGTAACGCCCCCATCGGCAAGAAGGAGCTCGTGTTGTCCATTTCCAGGACCCGATCAATGACTTGGTCCATTGTGCTGGTGCTGAAATCGAGGATTCCACACATCGCTCGAAGTGGGTCTTTTAACGCAGCCAAAAAGACTGCCTTGGCCTCCTCTTCGGGTGGTGCTCTTGCTAATTGACTGTGCAAGGTCTGGAAACGAATGATAAATTGTGGGACCGTCTCGTTTTCTCCCTGCCGAGTGGTGTAGAATTGTCCGACCAATTCCCTTTGTTCCACTCGTCTATGAAACAAGCGTAAAAACTGGGTTTTCAATGCCTCGAACGTGGCGAAGCTGCCTGGTAAGTGCTTGCCGTGCCACCGGGCCGCCGGTCCTTCTAATGTCATGCCGAATTCGGCGACTTTGGATCGGTCGGCCTCGGGCTCCGTCAGTCTCTGGGACACGTGGTTGGCTTCCCATGTTCGCAGGAATGCATACACATGTGCCTCTCCGTCGGGCTCATCCCGATACTTTGGGTACGGATACGGCATCGTGTCGTCCCACTGATTCTCCTGCGCTGGTTCCTCCGATGTCGGTCTCCGCTCCTGCGGTTCCTCCGCAGGTGGTGTTGGTATCCGCTCCTGCGGTTCCTCCGCGGGTGGTGTTGATAACCGCTCCTGCGGTTCCTCCGCGGGTGGTGTTGATAACCGCTCCTCCCTCCTCGGCGATTGCCGATCACCGAACTCCAGAGTTATTTCCTCCTCTGGCTCCGATGTTGCTGAGTGATCCGACTCAAAGGGGTTGTTCTCGTGGCTGCTTTTATAGCGGGATCTCACGCTTTCCCCGCTATCCGAATCCGCCTCTAATGTTGCAAATGCCGCTGCGTCCCCGTCGCCGCCAGCGAGAGTCTGTAGTAGTGTCTCCGCTTCTTGGAGGCTGGTTATGCTACTGCCTTCGTCGGAAGCTTGTAGAACCTGGAACTGCAGTGCGTCTTCTGCGATTTGCCGAAGCGTTTTTGAGAATGACCGATCGCGCCGGATCTCGTCGACGGCTTGCTGCAGGGCTTCCCATCGTCGCTGCCGTTCAGCGTGGCGTCTCCCTCTTTCGGTGATGTGGTCGTTATTTTGTCTAGACATCCATCCCCCGGTTGTCCTCTGCACTCTGCAGGAATCGTGGTCGCCAAAATAGTGTTGTATGTATGGCTGGACTAGCCTCAACACAGGTGTCTATCCGACACTTCTCCAAAGGGGTGGTAGGGATAGGATGTTAATACACGCGTATGATAATTACACTTAAGCACAGACGAAGACAAGATTAATCAATATAAGCAAAACTATATTAATTCTTCGCCCTTTCATTACAAAACATCGGATCCTTTTATAGGCATCCGGCCAGATTACAATCGGTGCTCGGTAGGCAACCGTTAACCGAAACCGAATCGGTTCGGATCCAGATCGGTTACAACTACCGGATCCGTCCCTCCTAATAATTCTATTCCTATTTCTATATTTATCCGATCCGACCTTGCTTTCCCATTTGCCTTGTCTGACCGGCCAACAGTGAGACCCATAACTTCCGGCTATGGTCATCTATGAATGTCACGAAGTACTACGATCCGGCATGTGACTTCGTGTCCACTTGACACACATTGGTATGCACCAGCTCCAATGGTGCATTCCGTCTCATCGATGGTCTTGACCGGAGGGAGGTTCAATTTTGCTTTCCGGCCAAGCAATCGGTGCACTTCTCAAGTTGCACGTCCTTCACCGGAATGAGGTTGTCTTCGGCAAGCCTCATCATCCCCTTCTCACTCATGTGACACAATCTTGTGCCACAACTCATCGGCAGTGTCAGATGCTACATTCACTTCTTCCTGGCATATCCAGGCATTCATCCAGTACAATGTGTTGATCTTCCGAGCTTGAGCCACTATCAAGCTTCCCTTGCTGAACTTCATAACACCGTTTCAAATGCCACCCGTGTAGCCTTCATCATCTAGCCGGCTGACTGATATCAGGTTCAGTCGAACCTCCAGAACGTGTCAGACATCCTTCAACAGCAATTTGCATCTGGTTGATGTCGCCAACAACACATCTCCTATGCCGATAATTTGACATGTGCCTTCATTCCCCATCCGGACACAACCATGATCACCGACTGTGTAGGATGAGAAGCATTTCCGGTTTGGGGTAAGGTGGAATGACGCTCCGGAATCGACAACCCACGTTGTCTCGTCGCCGACAAGGTTCAACTCACTCTCCTCAGTGATGAGCATTAGTTCTTCTTCACTTGCCGTGATCGCCGTCGTTCCCTTCCGGTCCGGGCCTCGCCGATCCGAACCGTTTTGGTCTAGTGACTTCTTCGAATCGGTATTGTCGGTTCCCTTGTCTTTCCGGAAATGCCGATAGTTCTTCTGGAAGTGCCCCGGCTTGCCGCAATAGAAGCAAGTGGGCCTCCCCCTTGATTTTGACTGTGTCCCCAACTTTTCCTAGTTCTGGGGACTCCAATTTCTTTGTCTTCTGCGTTCCGATTCCGTAAGGAGGGCTTTGGCGTCAGAGATCACCTCCTTGTCTTTCCAACACGCCTCCTCATCTTGCTAGGGATAGCTGTTTTACTTCTGGCCTGGCGTTGCCCAACGTGACAACTAACGTCTCCCAGCTATCCGGGAGGGAACCGAGCAGGAGTAGAGCAAGTACCTTATCGGCGAGAGGTACTTCCAATGAGGTTTCTTGATGTATCAGTCCCTAGAAAGCATTCATGTGCTCCGCCATACTGGAGCCATCTTGGTACCAGAGTCTTACTAGCTTCTGGAATACCGAAAGCCGATTAACAACATTTTTGTTCTGAAACATAATGCCGATCTTCTCCCAGAGCTCATGAGGTTTGTTGTCTTCATTGAAGTTGTTGTACAGGCTCCTGTCGATGCACTGGATGTATGTTGTCGTCTTCATGTGCATTACCTCCCACACTGTGGCGTCGATCTTGTTCGGTCTCTTGTCCCCAAACTGAACTGGCAACCAAACATCTTTGACCACGATCATGTCCCTCATATTTGACTTCCACACTGAGTAGTTGGAGCCAGTGAGCTTGAACATGCTGCCGAACGATTCTTCCATTTCCTGTGTTGTTCGCTTTGATACTAGTTTGTCGAGAAATAGCGTGGAATATTGCTCGGCCACAACCGAGTCTTGAACACTTCGATGAGAATGGAGAACACAGAAATAGGAACTAAAGAGTGAACACAAGATGTTTACATGGAAAACCCTAATAGGGGAAAACCACGGGAGCGAGAGTTTTGTACTATCTCGCGTTTTGTGTGCGCGACCAGATGTTGGGCTACATCAGGGATGCGGAAACGACAAAAGATCCCTGGGAAAATCTCCAGAAGTTTTCGCCACAAGTACTACATCTCGGAAGTTGTAGCTCCGACAACAGGGCGTGTCGGTCACTAACTACAGCACCGAGATCAAGGAGACTTGTGATGTGTTCGGTTCCATCAACGGTGTTGTGAAGTTATTGCTTCATGATCAACACAAACTTGTGACGAGGAGCATGTGCAAATTTTCAGTTCGTGAATTGGAATTTCGAAGGCAAAGATACAAATTTTGGAAGGATTAATGTTACTCGGGACACAAATGTAATTATGTCAAAAGGGGGAGTCAAAATTAAATGAGGGTTATTTCTATAATGTCTCAAATGTACAACTACAACATCGAATTTGTAGAATCAATAAATAAAATAATAGTAAAAAAAAGTATAAAAAAAAAACCAACCGCCTCAAGAGGGTGGTAGGGTGGTTGACCACCCTATATAAGCCACGCCCATGGTGGCTAAAGGGGGAAGAAGGAGAAGAAGAGGAAGGAAAAGCAAGTGAAGAAGCTCATGTGGGTGTGGGATGTAGAGCTCGCCAAAGAAGATGGTGGCCTGCATAAATCAAGACAAGAATTGAAGAAAACAAATAATATACAAGAAAATGAGGAAGTTGGTGTGGTGTATTTCAAATGCCTCTTTGTAAACAAAAGGTTGTGAGTTCGAATCCTCTTAGAACAACTTCTTTTGGTAATCAAATTTTGTAATATAAATTTAGTATATATAAAGTGAAAGACAAATAAATAGAAACCAAAGATGGTGAATGGTCTGTCTTAAATGCTTCTTCTCAAATAGAGTTCGTGAGTTCAAGTCTTGCAAAGTAACTTTTGGCAAATAAATATTGTAAGTGGTTGTTTTACAAATAAAATTCTTTTCGCGACAACGTCATATTTATCTTGCCTTCTCGACTTCTTGTCATCGCACCATCTGCGATTACGCCTTGTCACCCTGATCATCCCCGAGTTACATAACCACAATCTTCTCGACAACGTGATGGTGGACGAGGTCGAGATGGTCTAGATTTGCCTCGGTGGTCTTGCACAACGGTACGGGCCAATCCGGACAACAATTTGCACCTGGGAGAAACCACTATCCTTCTTCGACCTACAATCTATGCTAATGGTCGAAGAAAACCACGCGAGTGGGTCGAGGACCACTCAATCAGGTAGTCGAATGTTGTACATGGAGGCTGATCGGCCGTGTGGGCATGGAGCATGAGGTGGTTCGGCACGCAATAGTTGTTGCCGATAAGAGCAGAACAGAAGGAACGGAGATAGTGCTGACAGCAGTTCCAGACCCTCCACAAGCGGGGGAAGTCAAAGCGGCGCTGAAAACCGGCAAGGAAAGGCCAAATTGGAATGCTGGTATTGTGGTAAGAAAGGCCACCGAGAAAGCAACTACTGGAAGAAGTGCACCGAAGGGTCCGGTAAGGCCTGACAAGGAAACCGTCAAAACTTGTACTACGTAGAAGGATCAGAAGGATCCAGAACCAGTAAGACCAAAAAAGGGCCAACCTTTGTGATGAAGCACAAGACGAACTGAATGAATAAGACCACTTTTAGATCTCAGGAAGTATGGTACGTTAACTCCGGAGCATCAAACCACATGACAAGCCATGAAGAGTGGTTCTCATTTCTAGAAAAGCCGGAGCAACCAGGAGGTATCGAAACCGGAGACAACACTCCTCCCCCGATCATGCATGTTAGAGAAGTTCCCTTGAGTCATGTTGGACAGAAAGGGAAGCTTATGAATGTGCTTCACGTCCCGAGAATCACAAAAACCTGGTGTCGGTCAGTCACATCGTCGACTATGTTGGGAAATCGATCCCTCCGGATTGAAACCTTACACAAGAGAGAGATAGAGTTAGAGCAGAACACTTCTCAATTTCAAAATAATAACACTTTGTACATAGAATGTGCTCAGTGAGCACTTTTTATACAAGTCCACAAATGGATTGACATGTACTTCAATGCTCACATGAGTGACTGACACTGACTCCCAAAAATATGCCTCCGTACTAGGCTAGATTCGTAGGCCTCTAACAGCCTACCAGTTACAATTAGATCCGGTTCTCTGATCCGGCTCCTGTTTCTGGACATCGATCCGATTCTCCATTCCGGATACCGATCCAGATCTAGTTGAGCTTGTCCACTGAACAAGAGTGCACATTGTGGTTGTGCGAGAAATTTGTGGAAGGATTGGGCTTGGTCGAAGATGTGTGGAAAGCATGGTCGAAGATGATCATAGGCATAAAGCATTGCATCAAAGTGTCATACTCACACTCTCGAATTTGTTTAGGGCAAAGTGTGCATAGTCGACCACTCTCATCACTTGTGCCCCAATGCCATGTCGCACATCGCAATACATGTGAGTTATGTCACATGGAAGCAATGGTTTTGAATGAAAGACAACGAGATGAGCTCTAGCATGTATCGTTGTGTATGGTTTCCTCATTCCACAAAGAATATGGTTTTGTAGTTAGGTGCAACATGTGTAGTATACTGTGTGAAGCGTGAGCCTCCACATTTGTTCCATGTCATCATACATTGGCGTTGCAAAAAGGCCTCATTTACAGAGGAATCTAGTGACGCATCATAAAGTAAGTGTGTTTGCATCCCATCTACCAAACTAGTTTTACATATCTTGCATCCAACCAGAACACAAAATTAGGCTTTTATGGGCTCTTTTGGATCTTTTTGCTTGCTTCCCATGCAATTATAGGAAGTCGATGTGAGGAACTTTTTTGAACCTTAAGCATGCATTCAACAACCCTTTCCATGTCCATGATCTCAATGGGAAGTGATCCTATCTCAAGGAGGAGGGTGTAGGGCGTTTGTTTCTTAACTTGTAGAAACTTTGTAAGAAAATGTTTTAAGACATTTTCAAACTCTTTCCAAGTAGGTTTTTAGGGATCCTATCACCCCATACTTCCACCCCTAGAGAAGCATTGGTGTCACCAAAGTGTCGAAAGGGATGGAGTTTCTTGTCACGGACACACCAAGCGCGGACTAGGACGGAGCACAGATGATGGGGCTACAAGCGACATATGAACATGGAGCTAGATGTGACAAGGCTAGGAACTCTAGATGTTGTGAGCGACATGAGGGCATGAAGACAGTAATAAAGATCAAGGAGACAAAGATGAGGCGAAATGAGAATACTAGATTGATGTGTCAATGACTGATGTTGAATCCTATGAAAGGGACCAAGGAGGTTACAAGTATTTATACAATGAGTTGAAGTACATGCATTAGAATATTCTTGAGAATATTTTGGAGAATATTCTAGAACCCTCTAGAACCTTCTAGTTCTAGAACATTCTAAAAACTCCTAGAACTTGAATAGATAATCTATGAAGATATACATAACACGATTATGTAGTTGGATGTGTTGGTTAAAATATAACACTTGACTATAATACAAGAGGTCAAGAGTTCAACTCTTGACATAATTGTTGTCATGTTTGTGACATTTCTCATTTGTCGATGTGAATGCTTTCTTAACTACGGGTGACTTCATAAGATGCACATCAAAGCCACCGAACTCACTATCAAGTGAATGAGTCGATTTGTTGCAATTGAATTGATCGTCTTCATATTCTGGCAATTTGGCCTTGCCTATGTCCATCTTCGAACTTGCCTGAGATGTGCTCTAGTCACATGGGGGCTCTTGCGGCCCACTGAGCCTAGTTGTGATCGGGCTTCCTTCAAACATGTGCCTTAGTTGATATTCGTCTTCAATCTCTTGGTTGGTAAAGTTTGGGTTGCCTGGGGTTGGAGTCGGAATCGTCTCTAGTTTGTAACAGGATGTTGATTCGTCAAAAACGACGTCCCGACTCACTCGAACCTTCAAAGTAAAGGGGTTGACCCATTTGCACCCATTTTGCTCCAATGAGTATCCTACAAGGATACATTTCTTTGACTTGGGATCTAGCTTTTTCCGCTTCTCGTTGGGGATGTGCACATATGCAAGTGACCGAATATCCTAACATGGGATAGATCCGGCTTCTTTCCATAAAAATTCTCGTGAGGAGTGAACTCGTGCACTTCGGATGTTGTGCACTGGTTCATGGGGTAGACGGCGGTATTTGCAGTTTCTGCCCAATATGACTTGGGCATGTGCTTCTCGTGGACCATGGCCTGTGCTACTTCGAGGATGTGCTGATTCTTGCGTTCGACTACACTGTTCTGTTGCGGTGTGTGTCGGCAAGTAAATTCTCTCCGAATTCCTTCTTGTCGAAGGTATGCCGTTGTCGTGAAGATCCGTCACTACGCGCGGATCGTGAGGCGGAACCGCTGGGGTTCTGGACCGGAAGGATTTAAAGTCGGTACAAGCTTTGGCGCAAGCTTTAGTGAGAAAGTACTTAAGATAGATTGGGAAAGAGAGAAGTTGAGATTAAACGATTGAGAGTGATTGATTGAACTTCTATCTTTAGATTTAAGAAACAAGTTACACGATCAATTTGATAACCAATTTCTTCTTCTTAATCTCATAACAAAAAAAAATGCCTTTTTCTCCTCCCTCTTTCTTCTTTTATAGATGCTCTCATGCATATGATGCATGTGAGGGTACAAGACATGCATAAAATGCATGTTTGCCATTTGGCGCTTATGTATTACATGTGGTGCATGATAACCATGTCACTCATTTTAGCTCTCATGTATGAGAATTTACATGTAAAACTACAATGATAGAAATATAAATTCAACTAAATGGCATGGCTTAATGGTAAACCAATTGACACTTAACTCGGAGGTGCAAGGTTCGAATCCTTACTTGCCCTCCTTGTATGTGTATATATATTTATATATTTATTTATCTAGTCGCCGGACGTCGGTTCCCGGATGCCGTCGTCTTACCTCGTCGTCTCCGGTTTCCGCCGGATACCTTCACGTTGTCGTCGCCGGATTGCCTGCTCCATCGTCGGTCCGGTTTTGGTTGGCCAAAACCCTTTATGCGTAGCTAGCCCACCTCCACTCTTAGATCAAGTTACCTTTAACTCTCTATGCTCCACACATAGACACAAAGATAATATCTTTTGCTCTACCTTATATATGATGAGAGCCGTATTTGTCGTGCCTATGTGGGATATCTCACAATTTTCTCTTTTCCTTTCACAAACTTTATACCCTCATATCTTGACATTTAGTTGTCTGTTTCTCGTGTAATAAAGTGCATTCGAAACCTCTATCATTTTGTACTTAGATATTAAATTTATTTAAAATGTTATCTTCAAAATTATTGTATTATGTGATTCATACTCGATTTCGTATGTTTTATGGGATTTTCACACTATTGCCGAAAATCTTCACGACATCCACCCCCACCAAACCGCACGTCCTCCGGTACGTGTCAAGAAGAGAGAAAGTGAGATTTCGGCTACGGTGATCAATTAGATTCCTCCATGTCTTCATTTACATCCGCCCTATTATGTTCATCGTCGAGGTGATCGAGGTCAGGATCCTTGTCTTGTCTCTTTCTTGAAAATCTTTACTCTTTTTCCCGCAATGGGTATGGCCAACCTTGATCCGTCTAGTTCCACAAGGTGGTATGTGGCATTATCATTGGCACTTGTCACTACATACGGCCCGAACCATCTTCTTGCAAACTTCCTTGTTGTACTGTGTTGATTGTCAAGGGTGTTGTCGTAAACCAAAACCCAATCCCCTTCTTCAATCTTCTTGGGACGAAGTCGATACGTGTTGTCGAACCGAACTTTGTTCTTTACTCGGGATGCCTCCATCATCTTTCGCGCTTTTTCTAAATCTTCAGGTCTTCTTTCAAGTTGCCTTATCCGTGCCGCTAATAACTCTTCTCGGTTCATCTCGTTCTCCCACGGTATCGCTACCCATGAGGCGATCGTCCTTTCGATGGGCATAATCGGCTTTTGTCCATACATAAGCTCCATCGGCATATACCCTGTCACCGAGCTATGTGTCGTTCTATCGGCCCACAAGGCATAGGGTAATAGTCGTGGCCAATTCCCGACTCGACCGTTGCATGCCCGTACGATGGCTTTAATGATAGGTCCATACCCTCGCTCGATCTTCCCATTCGCTTCTGGATTGTAGGCAGTCGTGAGGGAGAGCTTCACGCCTAGTCTTTCGAAGAACTCCGTCGCTTCGTGCGCGTCCAACTCCCCTCGGTCGGCCATTATCTTCCCTACACATCCATATCGGCAAACAACCTCTTCAAGCAGAAATTTGCAAATGGATGAAGTCGTCTTATTTGTCAAGGCTCGTCCTTCCACTTGATTTGTCAAGTCTTTCCTTGCCAGCACTAAGTACTTCATTTGTCCTACTCCCATTGGCATCGAGACCAGATCCACCATCCATTTGAAGTGTATGGTGAGTGGGTATGTCGGTTGTAATTCATCACGATGACGTATATTTGAATATATTTGGCAAGTTTCGCATGTGGACACGAAATGGAGTACATCTTTGTACATGCTTGGCCACCAGTACTTCTCCTTCAACTTTTCGAACGTCGCCCATGTTCCTCTATGACCTGCCCAAGCACTATCATGGAATTCAGTCATCAGCGTCTCTTGCTCTTCTTTCTTTACCACCACTCGACGTAGTATTCCTGTCCTTCTTTTTGGATGTCGCCAAAGGAATCCTCCCTTCAAGAAGTATCGGTAAACTTTCTTTCGGATTCGTAGGGCCTCCTCCTTTGTCAACGAAGCATCTGTCATCAATGTTCTTAAGAATCTACCGATGAGTAACTACTCTCCTTCGCACTCGTTCTCGTTGAAGGCGTGGAGGGTTTGCGAGTCTTGGTCTTCCGCCGACAATCGAGCCATCTTGAAGAAGTCGAGGGCGACATCTTCATCTTCTGAAACCATGTTACTTCCATTTGAAAATCTTGCCCTCGACAGCATGTCAACCATGGCGTTCTTCTTCCCTGCAATGTGACGGATCTCTGGGTTTAAAGACTTGATGTAGGAGATCCACCTTAGCATAACAAGATCTGGGGTCTCACATCCCAAGACCATTCCGAGAATTGGGAAACAATCTGTCTCTATTATCACTTCTGACCCGATTAGGTAATCTTTGTCTGTCTTCACTGCCGACACAATACCCCAAAGTTCCCGCTTGACTTGGGCATATCTTTGTTGCCGTTCGCTAAGAACCTTTGCTCCGAACCGGACGACATATCGCGCATTATCTTCACCTTCTTGATTGATGACCCACCCGATTCCGGTTGGGCTCGTATCTACGGTCACGTAAATTGGTTTCCCTTCGGCATAGTCGGCCTTCCTTAGTGCCAGAGCTTCAAGAAGCAGTTTCTTTAATCTTCGCATCGCATTTGTGTGCTCGTCTCGCCATTCGAACTTCATTCTTTTCTTTGGTGGTCCATATAACGGTTCGGCGACATGAGCGTAGTGAGGAATCCATATATGATAAAACGCACACACTCCAAGGAACCTTCGAACCTCCGTTTGGTTTTCGCATTCTTCTTTCATGTCTTGGATTGCGTTCACTTTGGATGGCGAGGGCTTCCGGCCGTATGCTCCACACAAGTGACCTACCACCAAGATCTTCGGTTGCCCGAATGCGGATTTTTCTCCCGAAAATGTCAAATTCACATCTTCGAGCCTTTGAAGCACCTTCTCGCAATCTTTCATATGATCCACAACGAACTTCCTACAACCTTCCTTATCTTTCGATTCATCTTTCTCCTCATCCGAACATCCTTTCATCGGAATATCATCCAAGAATGGCATCGTGATGTCCGGAATGCAATCCTTCAAGACTTTATTCATGGCATTCACCATATGAGCCACCGAGTTCGTTGTGCCTTGGGGTAAGGTACACATCCGCCCAAGCCCGATCGAAGTCCTCATGGTTGTAATGTCCCGACTGTCGATCGCCAATTGGAATTGGTCATATCCAGAGTAGAGATCGCCAATGGAGTAGATGGACCGGCCCGCAAACGCTTCGGCAAATTCGTCCACGCTCGGACCGATTCCAGCATTTTGAATTGTCAACTTGTTGATGGGTTGAAGATCTTGGATGAATCACAATGATCCATTCTTCTTCGGCACCGTGAACCACCTATTGGAATAAGGAGCATTCGACAGTTCTAGAATTCCTATACTCACCTTCTCCTTTAAGAGCTCGATCAGCTTCGGAAGGTGTGCTCTCGGAACCAGTATCGGTTTCAAATTCCAAGGCACATGAGGCACCGTGAAGATCACCATCGGCTCTATAACCTTTGGGTCGGCGCATCCGATTTCTCGTGGGAAGAATGCGAAAGCCTTCCCATGTCTCTCAAGCATATTGCGAAACATTCGCTCCTCTTCAGGGAGAAGGAAATCCTCCTTTCCAACTCGTAGCTTCCCCTTCGTCTCTTTGGTGAAGACATGACCTATCTTCTTCGGATCTCTTAAGCTTGGATCGTTAGCGACTTCCTTCATCTTTTGCCAGCTATCTTCCGGTAGCGGAGCCGCAACTGGCTTGATCTTCTTATCCACCGTTTTATATTTCGTGTTGATGTCAGCTTCCTTCATCGAGATGCCACGACGGTATTCATCGATGATAGCGTACATGTTGACAGAGTTAACCGAAATCACGCGTTGGTTGTGAAGATAGCTCAAGTCCACGACATCCTCGATTTCGCCGATGGTGTCGTTAAATGAGGCTTCTTCCATAATATGAGTCACGAGCTCTCCTTCTTCTATTATGTTCCCTTCTTTTAGCATCTTCTCGAATTCTTGTATCCGGCGCTTGTGCTTCTTGTCGGGTAGTACTAGTTTACATGCGCCACTGGGTGTGACACATGTTGCTTCTCCTCGCAATCCACGCACTCTTTTTTCTTGTGGGCTCTTGTGATTGCTCGGACTATTTGTGCCCCATGCTTCAATAGTCCGCTCTAAAAATCCGAGCATTTGTCTCCGAGACTATCTCGATTCCTTTCATGATTGGCTCGCACCGTTAGGAATTGGACCGATCTTTGGTTGTCAAGACTCTTTATTCGTGCGAAGGCTGCTCCATTATCGAACACTTTGGTCTCCATCCGAGATGATGTGATATAAGGTTGCCCTAGGATGACAGATTGCGACGCCGATTCTTGTACGAAGAAGTGTTGATCCATCTCCACATCCCCGATCGTGACTTTGATATTGGGACAAGCTCCGTACAAGTCCTCCGTAGATTTTGTTGCCGTGCGAATCTTCCATCCGTGGTTTGTATTGATTGTCCATCTTCCTTTTTTGTAGAAGTCGGTTGACATGAGGTTGATCTCCGAGCCGTGGTCGATCAAGGCTACCACGGTCTCTTTCTTCTCCCCGATCTTCACCGGCGTCTCCGTTGTCGCTTGTGCCCAATGAGGTCGAGTATAGTGGCTGTCCACCATATCTTCATCGACTTCGTCTCTTGCCATTGTTATGGCATTTGTTTTTGCTTTTTGCGGCTTCTCTTCTTCCTCGTCCGATTGTTGTCTCTTTCTCTTTACAAGGTCCACGATCGTGTCATGGAACTCCTTCTTCGTAATGCCAAGCAATTCCCTCAAGGACAAAGTTACGTGGCTATCAAGAACTCGTTCTTCGAGAATCTTCTTTAGGTCCGTCGTCTACTCTATGTCCGACCTTAGCTTATAGGTAGGTATAGTCCTTGTCCTCCGAGCGGGGTCTTCGACACCAACTTTCACGGGCCGAACCGTTTCTTCAACTTGTATGCTCGGTTCCCCTTTTCGGCTTGATTCTCGTTCCTCCGTTTGTAAAGGTCGACTCGTCTCCGCATCATCCTTCTTTTTCGCGTTCCTTGTTTCATGTCTTTTTGATGGGCCTTGCTCTTCTATTCTCTTTCTCTTTTCTTCGACGAACACCTCATGGTTGTCGCACATCACCTCTGCGAGTATGGTGTTGTCGTCCACCGGATCCGACCACCCGGTTATGCTTTGCACGCTTCGGTCCGCAAGCTCTACCTCGTTCGATGTGACTTTTCCCTTCTTCTCATATTCGAGAACGGAAGTCCAAAACTTTGCTCCCGCTCTAGCAGCTTCAGTCTTGTCTTTCCCGACTCTTATTCCGGCCGACGCAACGCAGCATAGTGCATCGAATCCACATGAGTCGCATCGGCATCCTCCATAGATTTCTTCATTCCTCCTCTTCCAAAATTCACCCGTAGGGGTCTTATAGTCTCGCTTGAGCAGATCATGTTGTCCTCTATGTATACGATATTTTGTCTAATCGCCTCTCTAAGGCTCGCGCAATCCCTTCTCATGTGGTCCATGCTATCGCACCACACGCATCTAAAGGGTTCTTTTCCTTTAGGGCCCCGACGATTCATGTTGGCTAGCGTGACCTTCTCGAACTTCTTCGCTAGCTCTCCAATGATGTCGTCCTCAATCTTCTTTTCTTCCACGTTACTTTGTCTTGGCGGCTCAGCTACTTTCGGCGGTCTTGCTTTCTCCATGGTAGTCGATCCCATCAAGTCGGTGTCATCAACCCATTGGCCACGCTTGTCGAGCCTATTGCATGCCTGCTTCACCACGATCCAGTCCGCTACGAGCCCATTTGCTTGGCTATCTTCTTCGAGAAGAGTCCCCAACTCCCGTCTATCCTTTATTTCCACGGCCTTCAAGAAGTACAAAGTCTTGTCCTCTTCAAGCAACACTTGGTCCGTACTGGGGAGACGACTAAACATCTGGTCGAATTCTTCATACACCCTCGAGACACTCATCTTCTTATTCTTCTTCTCTATCCACTTCATCAGGGCATGTCGAGTCGTCCTCGTTGAGCCTTCAGTCACGAACTCCGCTAGTATCGTTTTCTCGAACTCGGACCATGTTGTCTTACCTTCTTGAAGCTCCATGACGTGTCTTTGGATGTTGTTGGCGACAACTCTCTTGAAGCTTGCGAATTGACGTGCCTCGGACACGTCCCTCCGATTCATCTCCCTTCTATATGCATCAAGGAACTTCGTAACGTTCCTTCCATCGAATTGGCCCTCGAGCTCTACGACACGATCAACAGCCTTCTCCACGCTCGCGTCGTTGTCCCGAGATCTCATCATTTGCTCGATGATTAGCATCATCCTCTCGAGCTCTCCCGCTTGGTTGCTTGAGGACGCCATCTCCAAGTATTAATCTCGACTTGATCCTTCCTACCGCCTCTTTCACGTCGGGTTCACCACTTAATTATGTCATGAAGATCCGTCACTACGCGCGGATCGTGAGGCGGAACCGCCGGGGTTCTGGACCGGAAGGATTCAAAGTTGGTACAAGCTTTGGTGCAAGCTTTAGCGAGAAAGTACTTAAGATAGATTGGGAAAGAGAGAAGTTGAGATTAAACGATTGAGAGCGATTGATTGAACTTTTATCTTTAGACTTAAGAAACAAGTTACACGATCAATTTGATAACCAATTTCTTCTTCTTAATCTCATAACCAAAAAAAATGCCTTTTTCTCCTCCCTCTTTCTTCTTTTATAAATGTTGTCATGCATATGATGCATGTGAGGGTACAAGGCATGCATAAAATGCATGTTTGCCATTTGGCGCTTATGTATTACATGTGGTGCATGATAACCATGTCACTCATTTTAGCTCTCATGTATGAGAATTTACATGTAAAACTACAATGATAGAAATATAAATTCAACTAAATGGCATGGCTTAATGGTAAACCAATTGACTCCTAACTCGGAGGTGCAAGGTTCGAATCCTTACTTGCCCTCCTTGTATATGTATATATATTTATATATTTATTTATCTAGTCACCGGACGCCGGTTCCCGGATGCCATCATCTCACCAGCGCCAGATGCCGTTACCTTGTCGTCGCCGGATGCCGTCGCCTCGCCGTCGGATGCCGGTGTCTCACTGGCGCTGGATTGCCGGCTCCATCGCCGGTCCGGTTTTGGTTGGCCAAACCCCTTTACGAGTAGCTAGCCCACCTCCACTCTTAGTTCAAGTTACCTTGAACTCTCTATGCTCCACACATAGACACAAAGATAATATCTTTTGCTCTACCTTATATATGATGAGAGCCGTATTTGTCGTGCCTATGTGGGATATCTCACAATTTTCTCTTTTCCTTTCACAAACTTTATACCCTCATATCTTGACATTTAGTTGTCCGTTTCTCGTGTAATAAAGTGCATTCGAAACCTCTATCATTTTGTACTTAGATATTAAATTTATTTAAAATGTTATCTTCAAAATTATTGTATTATGTGTTTCATACTCGATTTCGTACGTTCTATGGGATTTTCACACTATTGCCGAAAATCTTCACAACACCGTGAACGCATCAGAGACGTATTCCTTTCCTCCGTTTGACCGAAGACATCGTACATGGTAGCCGGTTGTCTTTTCTACTTCTCTTTTGAATTTTTGGAAGTGTAAAAACACTTCGTTCTTCATCCTCATCGGAAAGATCCATGTGTATCTAGAGAAGTCGTAGATGAAGGTAACATAGTACCGACATCCTCCGAATGTGGTCATCTGTGCCGGTCCACACACATCTGAGTGGACTATGTCCAATAGGCCTTTGCTCACATTCCTCTCCTTTGGGAATGAGTGCCGATGTTGCTTGCCGAATTGGCATGCTCCACATATTCCTTCAATCTCTTTCTCTTCGAACTTCGGAAGTCCAATAATGACTCCTTTCGATTGCATCGCCTTGAGTTTGTTGAGATTGATATGGCCGATTCTTTTGTGCCATAGTTCTATGTCGGTGTCGGCTTTGAGGCCCGTTGCAAACATGGAAGATTTTACCTCATTCGATTCGAGGATAAACATTTGGCCTTCCCTTCAACCACGAGCAATTAGTCGACCTTCCTTCTCGATGAAACAACCACCTTGGTTGAATTGAACTTGCATCCCTTGCTCCACAATTTGGCCGACCGAGACCAAATTCTTGGTTATGGTGGGTACATGCAAGAAAGTTTTTATGCAAGTTTGTTCTCCGTATTTCCCAAATAGGACATTGTCGACATGCTAAATCGGATGAATGGTGTTGTCTCCAGTCTCGACATAACCGCGTCGATCCGGCTCTCGAAGGTCTTGGAACCATTCTTGATGGGACGCCATATGGTTCGAGGCACTGGAGTCGATGAACCATACATTTTCCGGATTGGAGGCATTAGTTGAAGTAGAGGTCGACATAGAATTTGCTCTATGTCTCATCACGAACATTCCACCATGCTTTTCATAGTCAAAATTGGTGGCGTAATTGGTGAGTTATCGGCGTGTGGAAGCTGACTCACACTTCTTCTTTTGACACTCTTCTTCATGGTGACCAATTTTCCCGCAATATCCGCATTTGATCAAGGTTGGTCGGCTTGGACCGGAATGGAAGCTCCCCCTTCTTCTGAAGGTTCCTTGATGGCTTCCGTCTTGTTGCTGAAATTGGGAGTTGTTTTCGTAAGTCAAACCTTATTCGCATTGTCCTTGGCCGAATCGACCTCTTGCTTGGCTGTGTCCTCTTCCTCTGTTCGAATGTGTGTAGAGCATGTGGCCTTTCAAGGCATTGCTCTTTGTTCGAACATGGTTTTCTTCAACCACCAACATGGATTGCAGATCGAAGAAAGACGGAGGATTCTCCCGTGCTAGTACGATGGTCCTCATCGTGTTGAACCATGGTGCAAGGCCACCAAGGCATATTTGCACCATCTCATCATCCTCCACATTGACGCTTCTTGACCCGCGTGAGTCACAAAACTCCTCAATCTTCAAGGTATAGCTTGTGATGGACATATCCCTTTGTTGGATGTTGTTCAACTCTTGGCGGAGTTGAAGCTTCCGTGACGTTATGTTGGCGGCAAATATCTTTTTGAGATTCTCCCATGCTTCCTTCGGCGTCTCGGCTTCTCGAATGTAGCCGAGCATGTGCTCACGAACACATGTCACCAAATAATACATCGCTCGGCTTGCCGCTTGCTCCCATGTTGAGTAGTCGGCGTCTTTCAGGTCGGGTCGATTTTCTTGTGCTCCTTTGATGTAGCTCCAATAGCCTTGGCCAACAAGGTATTGGTGCATCTTGTACTCCCAAGATGCAAAGTTGTTTCTATCAAACTTCTCACTAGAGAGAGCACTCCCCATTTGAGTATTCATTATGTTGATGAAACTTTCCTTCTTCTTTTCCTTCTCTTTCGAGCACGAGCTATGTAGTGGCACTACGATAGCGATGAGCCGATTCTTCTTGAATGTCGAGTAGAGCACAACACACTCAGATGGGCTAGATTGAGCTACCAAACCGCTCTGATACCATGTAAAGAATCAATGGTGATTTTGTGCAGTAGAATAGGTTAGAGATGTGTGTTGTGTGTGTTAGAGAAGAGGAGAGGAGGAGAGGAGAGAGACACAAGATAGATAGAATATTAAGAAGATGTATATTACAAAGGATATTAACCGACACATTAAAAAGTAGGAGGAGGGTGCTTTATATAGTCACCCTCTCTCATCACTAACTACCGAAGCTCATCGGTCATGGCACATGGGTAATGCGGAAACTCATTAGTTATGTGTTATAGATTTATGATTCTATGACACATAGTTAATGTGTAGAGAGTAGTGGTGTGAGTTTTGACCTTTGAGTGTTCATACACTCTCAAGGTGTGTTCACACACTAGACTAGGTTGAGCTTGATTCTCAACATGACCTAACACTTAATATCTCCATGATTGCATGAAGAGAGAGAGGGAAAACCACTCGAGTGGGTCGAGGACCACTCAATCGGAGAGCCGTATGATATACACAGAGGCGGATTGAACCCGTGGGCGTGGAGGACGAGGTGGATTGGCACACAATGGAAGCGGCCAACAAGAGCAGAACCAAAGGCATAGACACAGTGCTAACAACAGTTCTGAACCCTCCACAAGCAGCGGGAGTCAAGTTGGAGCCAGAAATTGGTAGTCGAAAACCAACACAGAATGCTGGTACTGTGCGAGAAAGGCCACAAAGAGAGCGAGTGTTGGAAGAAGCACACCGATTCGGATAAATCCGGATCCAGCACGGCCAGACAAGGGAACCATGAAAGCTCGCACTACGTAGATGGATCGAAAGGATCAGGAACCAGGAAGACGGTAAAGCGCAAGCCTTCGTCATGAAGCACAAGGCTAACTAGATGAAGAAGACTACTTCCAAATGGGAGGAAGTATGATACGTTGATTCTGGAGCGTCCAACCACATGACAAGCCATGAAGAGTGGTTCTCCTTTTTGGAGTGTTGTCTTGCTGGCTGGACTAGCCCCAACAGAGGTGTCCTTCCGACACTTCTCCAAAGGGGTGGTAAGGTTAGGATGTTAGAACACACGTGTAAGATAATTATTATTAGCACAGACGGTAAGGAAACACAGACAAAGAAAAGTACGCAATGGATAATCTTGTATTACTTCCGTAAAAACATTACAATTCATTGGATCCTTTTATAGGCATCCGGCAAGGTTACAAAACGGTGCGCTTAGGCAACCACATCCAAATCGGTCCGGATCCGGATCGGTACAACTGTACCGGATCCGTCCCTCCGAATAATAATTCTACTAATAATTACTTTATATTTCTATATCCGATTCCGCCTTCCCACTTGTCCTTCCGCGTTTGCCTGACCAACACATGGCACGCCCGTGGGAAAGTGCTTTGCACTTCGAACCCACACACGGCCTCAATCTTCTTCCAATATATCGAGCAAAGTCTACTCGAAGGTGTCAAGTGGTGCCTCCTCTTCGGTTTCCTGTTCCTTGCCTGCCTCCCCTCCGACTTCCGGTTGGATTGGTTGTTGCTCCGACTCCTCTTGGTTCTGTTGTACTGGTGCTTCCTCTCCGTCCCTTCCGGGTTCGTCTTGTTCTTCTTCCATTCCAGGCTCCGTTTTATTACCAGTGTCGCTTTCCCCAGTCTCGACTGGTCGGTTCGTTGCTACTTCTTCCTCTGCTCCGACGTTAACCTGCAACGGCCCTTCTTCACTCTCGGCGTTGGCCTGCAACTGCTCCTCCCGATTCATCTGAACCGGTTGTTCATCTTCGGTTGCTTCCTGTCGGGGTGGTTCGGTGTCGGTAAGTTGTGTCCCAGCCGGTCGCTCTTCATCACTTATTGTGATGGGCGTTGTTTTACCCTCGGCTTCCTGTTGTTGACGTTCTTGCTCGTACTTCTCTAACTCCATTTGCGTTTCGAGCTGCCCGTCGTCCAGTCTTTCCACCAACCCCCGGATCTCCTTTAGATGTTCTTCTGCCAAAGCGAAGAAATCCTCTGACAATTCTTCCCGAATGGTGACTATGCTTTCTTCATCCTTTTTATAAAATTTGTCACCTATCTTCCGCCGGTTCTCAGCATCAGCCCGGAGTGTCTGCAGCTCTGCTGCCTGTTGTGCCCACTCCTTCCATACCTTCTCAGCACTTTCATTGATACTTGTCTGAGCTCGGTCCCTCCATGCCGACATGATGAACCGGATCCGGTCCACTCCTACTTGAGCCCGTGCATTCGCCTCTTCCTTTTCCTTCCTCAACCGTATTATAATTGCCGTCGCCACCTGGGCTTGGCTTTCATACTCCGCTGCCTTCCGTTCATATGTACTCTGAAGTTTGTTCAACGTATAAGTAGCCCGTTCCTTTTCTTTGTTACGGTTCTTAGCCAGCTCCAACTTTTCCCGCCTCAACGCTTCCAATTCCTTCCTTCGCGCCGTTGCTTCGGTTATCTCTGCCGACAATGCTTCCTTTTTGGCACTCACTTCGTCCATTGTCTTGGCCAGATCCAAGCGAGTCTCCTTCAGCTGCTCTTTAAGCTTTTCTATCTGCCGGTCATACTCCGCTCCCCGTTTCCTGTTGTCCGACTTGGCCTGCTTGTGGTCCTGATACAGCCTGTCGAAATCCTCCGTTTTTTGCGTCAGTCATCGGTTCACCTGAGCCCATAACCGGTCGTCTCGGTCCTTCTGTTGCCGGAGTTCTTCCTGGAGACGTTCTATTTCTATCTCGGCATGTCAACGCAGTCTATCCTTTTCCTTTTGCAGCTTGTCCTTCTCCTCTCTCAGTCGGTCGTTATTGGCCTGGCCTTTCCGGAGGCCCTCTTGCATCCTCCGTCTGTCCTCTTCCGCCAATTTCCGCTGCTCTCGTTCATTTTCTCTCAACGCCTCCTGAGCCCTTAACTCCTCTCTCAAGGTTGCTATGAATTTTTCGGACTCAGGGCCGGTTTGCAAGGCCTTTCCTTCCACCCGTTCCAGTTCCGGTTCCGGTTGCTTTCTTGTTGTCCCGACCGGCTCGGTGACAACCTGTGCTTGTTGGCTCGTTCTGGCTACTTCCGCCACCCTTTCGTTTGCCTGTATCAGCTCCCCCTGCAACTCCTGAATCTGTGTTCGGAGCGAGACCAATTCTTGGGTTGTTGTTCGCGTCAGGTGTTCCCTACGCTTTTCCTCCTCATCCATTTGGTCTGCTACCCCCGACACTTGTTCTGAGAGCCACCTCAGCCACTGTTGCATGGTACTTCTTTCCAGTCCATCATCTGGGGTGCTTTGCGCGCTTCTGCTCCTTGGTCCAGGTTGTTGGTCCTGTCCACCCTCCGGCTGTGTTGCGGTCTTTTCTGGTTCCGACACCCGTTCATTTCCCAAGTCCGGGAATGACGGTTCTCTGCCGAAATCTGGCAAAACCTGTTCCGGTGCTACCTCCTTTGGTGCGGCCCTGGCTTCTTCTTGTTTCCCTTCTGCCTCGGTTACTAGAGTCGGTCCCTTCGCCCGTCGCTGAGTGCCGCCATTTGGTGGAGCTGGTCCTTTCGCCCGTTTCTCCCGACCTTGTCTCTCCAGTGGTTCGGCTGAGTCCTCCAGCGGTTCCCAGACGGATCTTTTGTACAAAGTCCTCTGGTTCAGGTTCCGGCCGTCGCACTGGCCATCGCACTGGCTCTTCTTCAGTCGGTTCTTGTGCGTGGGTGGTCTTCTTTGTCGCTTTTTCCTTCCCCTTCCCCGTCGGTTTTGCCTGTGCCGCCACCTGTTTCGGTTGTCGTCGGGATGGCCCTTCTTCCGGTTGTTCTTCTCCTTCCTGGGTCCATCCCGGAGTGTGTTTTTCCAGGAGTTGTCGACGTTTTGTTTTCTTCTTAGGAGTGGTCTCCTGCCGACCTCGCTTCTTCTGTCTGATGGGGAGAACCGGTGGAACCAACACAGTCAGCCATTGCGCTATACCGGCCCATGACTTCTTCCCGTCCACCAAGTTCCCGATCGCGTCCTTCAGTCCTTCGGTTATGAAGTGGAGCTAGTCCACTCACAGCCCTTTGGTATGGCCAGGGGACGAGGGTGTACAAACCCGTACTCCATCATGGCACGGGCCACCTCCCCGAACAACAGGTTCTGTCCGCCCTGCGTTCGGTATGCCTTGCTGCTTAACGAGTATTCTCTGAAGTATTCAAACAGAATCTGATTGGAGGGGTTCTCGATAGATCGGAATCCTCTGGATTGTAGTCCTGTGAGCGCCTGCACCGCGCCTTCCATGACCTCCAACAAATCGATTGTTGCTGCCACCTACTCCGGTTCTGCGTGTGGTGGAGCGTCGGCGATGCGCAATAATCCTTCCAAACCATTTTCTATGATCCATTACCGTGCTTCCTCTAACAGCGCCATGGGTCCTGCTTCTTCCTCCAGGGTTTGTTGTTCGGTGTGGGAGATACGCACTGAGTGTGTGGGTGCTCTTCTGTGCTCTTGCGCCTGTGTGACTGAAAATTCGTAAAACATGAATCCCTCATAGGCCTTTGGCTTTTGTAGGTGCGTTTTTCTCGAGCCGTCCTTCCCTGATTCCCGTGCATGCATCCCTCCTGTCATACTTAGCAAGTCCTTTCTTAATTCCCGCGTATGCTTTCTCCTCGTACTTCGGTGGCTGCGCTTTAAATAGTAAGTCCTTGCCCACGCTCTATGCGTTAAATAGCAAGTCCCCCACGTCTCTCCATTTATTAAATGGCGCCTTTTCATTTAGTAATTGGCGGCGCTTCCTTTATTAATGACTAGCGCTCCCACCTCTTCCATTCTCCTTCATCATTATTACCTATTTATTCTTATTCATTTATGTTTTCATTTAGTATATATATTTTTTTTTTTTCCGAAGTCTGTCACGTCACTTGTCGGTTATAACCGAGTTGTCTGGATCGGTTCTCGCCAGTACCGGGACCTCTTCTTGCCGGTTATCCGGACCGCGTGGTTCTGTGTTCCTTTGGAACGGGTTGGCTGGTTGTGCCCTCCTTGATCTCTTATTAACTCGATCGGGCAACCATACCGGCACCATATGCATTCGTATAGGAATTTTGTTGTGGAAGCAGCCATGTTGTCCCTTAATGCCTTTGCCTCCACCAACTTGGTACAGTAGTCGGTAGCCACTATGATATAACGATTTCCGGTTCTCATGGCCGGGGTCTTAAAGGGAGCAACAAAGTCCAGTCCCCGCTTCTGAAATGGTTCCAAGGGCAGAACCGGGTGGTGCGGCATTCTGGCCTGCTCCATTGGTTGGCCTAGTCGCTGGCACAAATCGCATTCTTTGCTATACCTTACGGCATCCTTTAGAGTGGTTGGCCACCATAGCCCGCTTTGCCATATCTTCCGGCCTGTTGCTTCGCCAGCATAATGCCCTCCAGCTATGCCACAATGGGCTTCCCTGAGGATCAAATCTTTTTCGTCACTCCGCACCGTTCATCTCCAGATGCCGTCTGCCCCCTTGTGGTAAAGGGTGTCTCCGACCAGACAGAAGTATCTGCTTCTGACCGCCACCCGTTTCCTCTCGTCACGATCCATGTTTTCCGGGGTACTCTGGCGCTTAGGAACCGTTGCATTTGTCCTTGTCTGCCATGGCTTGTGCTTAGGTACTCTGGTGATCCATTTGTCCTCATCTGCCACCGTTGCATCCATGGTCGGCTCTGTCGTGATCCGGAACAGCTCGGCGTCGGGAAACTCATCTTGTACGCCGTTTCCTGCTTTGCCGGATTCGATCCTACTTAAGTAATCGGCTACCGCATGCTGCACCCCGGGTCGGTGGAAGATGTCAAATTCGAATTCTTGTAGGAGCAATGTCCACCGCGCGATCTTCCCGTTCAATGATGCCTTTGATACCAGTTAAAGTAATGCCGAATGTCTACATGGAAGGAGAATTTCCTTCTGAGTAAGTAGTGTCTGTACTTTGTGACACTATATACCATACCCAAGGCCTCTCGTTCCGTTGTGGAGTAGTTCCATTCTGCTTTTGAGAGTTTTCGGCTCGCGTAATATACCGGCCGGTACCATTTTGGCTCTGTTAGCTACATTAGAACACTACCGATTACAACGTCCGACGCGTCGACAAAGACGTGAAAGCTTTTGGTCCAATCTGGTGGTTGAACTACCGGGGCTTGGTAAGCATAACCGCAGGTGATCGAGATGCTCCGCTTGTCGGCTGTAGACCGCAAAATCGAGATGCTTTCTTTTCCTCGTTCGGCAACTCCTTTGCCACGTTGACCGGTCTTGGCTTGTCCGTCGTACCGAGGTCGACCTCCTCCAGCTGGGATGCCTTCACTCTCTGGGATATTGTCATTTCTCTCTCTAATGACTCTTGTGCCTGGCGTAGTTCCCGGATCGCTGCCTGATCCGGTTCGTCCGGTTCCGGCGTCATGATATATGGTTCTACCGCTGCCGTGATGTCGACCTCAAATAGCGGTACAATCCTTGGGTGTTCCTCCATGTAGCGATCGATCTCTTCATCTGGTAACCCCTCCAACATATTAATACTTTCTGCATATAATGGGGTTGCTTCTTTGCTGGCGATTGCTCGTGGTTGCGTAGCCACGCGTACCTTCGTCTTCCCACCCCGGAATGTGATAATGTTCTTTTGCCAGTTTTGTTTGATATGTGTCGTTCGTAGCCATGGCCGTCCCAGCAGCAGAGGATAAGCTCCTTGCACATTCAGCTGCAACACCACGGCCGATATGCGGAATATGTGGCCTCCGATTGTGACCTCTAGGTCCCGGATAAGCCCGGTCGGTTGGACTGAGCTGGTATCTGCCATGTGTAACCAAAAAGGACACGACTCCCATTCCCGGATGCCCAGGTTATTGCATGTTTGCCGGCTGATGACGTTTACTCCTGATCCTCCGTCAATGATAGTTCCAGCGATTTCCTTTCCCTTCACAATTGTTGTGATTGCGAGGTTGCTTGTGTCTACCACGGTCGGTCCTACTTTCGGATTGGAGAAAAATGTTGGTGCTGGTGTCGGCTTTGGTTTGATGACGGTCGCTTGTAGATCCGCCGTGAATCGTGGTACCAACTGAAGCAATCGTGCTAATGAGAGCACGATCTGACACTCCTGGAGTGCTTGCCATGTCGGATTGTCCTCCGGTTGTGTGATTCCTTCCTCCCTTGGTGCGTTCTGGTCTCTTATCTCCGCCACATTTTGTTCGTTGGCCTTTTTAATCCATTGCGCTGCTTGCTTCCTAATTGCCTCCTGGGCTTCCCATTCAGCAGCTTTCCTTTTTGACCGAGTCGTGACTTGCTGAACGTCGGTCACTTCGGCAATAACCATATTTACTGCCAGCTGTTTTTCGTTCGTCTTGATTTGGCATTGATTACTGTAGTGCCCCTCTTTCCGGCATTAGTAACAATACACTTTGTGGTTGTTACTTGATTCTCCTTTGCCTCCGGTTTGGGATGTGGGTATTACTCGACGGTTGTCTTCAGTTTCCCGGTTATCCGGTGCCGATGCTGGGTTGCTATTTCTTGCTGCTTCCCGGCGTTCTTCCCTGCGGAAAAATCCTCGCTTTTGATTCCGTTTCAGTTCCCTTGTCGTCTGTCGTCTCTGCGTCAGTCATATTCCCGAGAGTCATCTCGCTCGTACCGGTTCCTTCGGTAGTCGTCTCTGCGTTTTTCGTTGCGGTCATAGTCGTCACATCTTCGATCAGTATATCTATCGCCGCGTTGGTCGCGGTCATCTCTCCAGAATTGGTCTTCCTCCGGGTCCTGATTGTTTCGTGGTTCTATGTGTCAGACTGGTGCAGCCTGTCGGCTTAGCAAGTTGTACTTGCAGCGATCCGTTTTATGTGCCCGAGAGTGGCAAATCATACACTGTGTGCGCATGGTGCAGTTGACCGTTGAGTGGCCTGAATTGAGACATGTCGTGCACTGCAGAGCCTGTCGGAACCTCAAATCCTCTTCCTTTGGAAGTGCCCAGTGTAACATCCCCAATGACATGAATGAGCTGCTTTTGTCCATCTCTAGCACCCGATCAATGACTTGGTCCACTGTGCTGGTATAGAAGTCGAGGACTCCGCACATTGTTCTCAGTGGTTCCCTTAATGCAGCCAAAAATACTGCTTTAGCTTCGTCCTCGGGAGGTGCTTTTGTCAAGTGGTTGTGCAAGGTCTGAAACCGGATTATAAATTGCGGCACGGTTTCGTGCTCCTCCTGCCGGGTGGTATAAAATTGCCCGACCAATTCCCTTTGTTCGACTTGTCTATGGAACAACCGAAGGAATTTTGCCTTCAGGGCGTCAAAAGTGGCAAAGCTGCCTAGTAAATGCTTTGCATGCCAACGAGCGGCCGGTCCTTCTAGTGTCATGCCGAATTCGGCGACTTTGGACCGTTCGGCCTCCGGCTCTGTTAATCTCTGAGAAACATGATTGGCTTCCCATGTCTGGAGGAATGTGTAGACATGAGCCTCCGCGTCGGGATTGTCCCGATACTTTGGGTACGGATACGGCATAGTGTCGTCCAAATGGATCTCCTGCTTTCTCCGCTCTTTCTCCGCGGTTGGTGTCGGTATCCGATCCTTTGATTCCTCCGCTGGTGGTGTCGGTGACCGATCCTTTGATTCCTCCTCGGGTGGTGTTGGTGTCCAATCCTTTGATTTCTCCGCGGGTAGCAAATCGAGGCGGCATATCACACTGAATCAACGCTCCCGCCACCATTGGAGGTTCCTTCCATCCATTTTTTTATTTTCAGGACTAAAATTTTTCATTTCTTCATTTTTCAGTACTAAATTTTTAGATTTTACAATTGTCATATTTGCTCCGTAATTCTAATGTTCGAAACGAATTATCTCACTTTGCAGGCCACATTTAAAAACATTTGATTGTGTTTTCTTAGTGTAGTCTATATATAACATTAACTACTCTCACCGGACACTTAATTTTTTTGGATAAATCTAGTGACCAAATGGGGGTCCCCAATGAGAGTGAGTTGTCAAGTAACTCATGTATATCTGAAAGGACCAAGAGACGGGTGGTTCTTCACATAGTCCGTTATTTGGTAGAAATAACGAAGAGATTTAGTGAAGAGGATCGTAGGGATATTATATGTAGAGTGTTACACCATCAACGTTTGAATGAAGACATGGAGAGAATAAAATTTAGGGACCAATGTGTTTCAGAAGAGATTGTAGAGTCTATGAAGTCATCCCTAGACTTAGTGAAAGTTGTAGACAGCATAGACAAACTTGCTGCAAAGAGGGCAGCCCTACACATGGTTGTGAACAGTGTGAGAGAAAAAAAATATAGTGATACTAAAGTTGCCTTAGCCCTGGGTATTCAAAGAAGGAACTTGAGGAAACATCGCCGAAATATACACTACAACCAATTCAAGTGGCTGGGGTTGGGACGTAGACGACGATGTGATGCCTTATCTCAAGAGATTATTGAGAAAGTGGATTCATTTTGGGCCAAAAATACGCGTGTCTCACGAAATAAGAAGGACGTGTGTAGACAACGAATAAGTCAGGGTAAGTACTAGATTCACCCTAGGCACTTCTTGGAGATGATAGAGGTATTCCATTTTTTTATATGAATTCACAATCCATAAAATTGTGTTCTGACCAAGTGTATATTAATGTTTGCTATATATATTGGTTGATGTAGGCTGAATTGTACATGAACTTTAAAGACCAACATCCAAGCTTGACTGTTGGAGTCCGCAAGTTCCAAGGTTTGAAACCATTTTATGTTAGAAAATAAAATAAGAGGAATACATGTTGTTGTGTGTGCCACGTGAAGATGGACATGTTAAGGCTAGGAGTGAATGCAATGCGTTGTCGTGCCTTACGGCTCCGGATCGTTGCATGAGTTGGGTGGGAACCGCTGGGGTTTTGGACTAGGAGGAAAGAAAATTCTAAGGCAATTAAGAATATGAAATATATTGTAAGAAAGAAAGATATGAAAAACTCGTGAATCCCACGAGTATAGTGTATTATATATTGAGTACACAAATTAAGAGAGAAAAATAGTTAGCAAACTCGTGGATCCCACGATTATATTATATTAATCTCCTTGTAAAATAATCAACAACCTCTATACATCTTTCTCTCTTCCTTATATAGTGTTGGAAGAGTCTAAGTTTATCACATGCAAGCATCATGCTTTTCCTATCTTTACTTTTCATGCACACTGCATGTGCATGATTAGCTTTCTATCTCATCTTTTCTTTTAACTCGAGTGTCCATGCATGAATAACTTTTTGTACCATGCATGTCTAGAAATTTTACATGGGATAAAGTTTAGTATAACTTTAAAATTCATAATACGCTAGTATAATGATAAGGCTTAACATTTTTAACATGGAGATGCAAGGTTCGAATCTTTCCCTATGCATGTAATATATATATTTTTATACTTTCTTCTATTTACAAATATGTCTCTTCATCCGGTGAGAGACTCTCACCGGCCTTCTTCATCCGGCTCTTTCCAGTTCTGCTTCATCCGGTGCTTGCTAGTTTTCTTTGTCCGGTTCTTACCGGGACCTCCTTACTGATCTCTTCATTCGTTTCTCACCGACTCTCACCAGCCTTCTTCATCCGGCTCTTGCCGGGTCTCCTTACCGGTTTCGGTCCTTATCGGTTCCTTCTTTCGGTTCTCACCGGGTACTCCATGCCCTATCCGGAGAGACCAAAAATGTAATTTTTCACATAGTGTGCGAATTACACTACGACACTCGCCCCCTCCTAACCCACACATCCTCCGATATGTGCCGAAGTCCCCGATGCTCGCTTCCTCCGATTCTCCCCTTAAGTCGACTATGAGTTCTAATCCACTTTCTTCGCTTTCCAGATCACCGCAATCTTCGTCTGATTGCTCCTTCTAGTCGGTCTTGTCTAGGATCACATAGGGTTCTTCATCAGTCCGCTTCTTGAAAATCTTCACTCGTTTCCCGACTATAGGCACTCGTAGCATTGTTCCATCCAACTCGCATAGTCGGTAAGTTCCGTTGTCGAAAACTTTCCGAACCTCGTATGGCCTGAACCACCTTTTCGCGAACTTCCGCATCGTTGTATGTTGATGATCCAAACTACTGTCGTAGAAAATCACCCAATCTCCTTCTTCAATCTTCCGCGGTCGTAGTCGGTGCTTTGTGTCGAACCGGCTTTTATTCCGGAATCGCGCTTCTTGTTGTCAGCGTATTGCTTCCGCTATGTCTTCCGGTCTTCCCTCCAGTTGTCGTATCCGGACCGCTAGTAGTTCTTCCCGGCTCATCTCTTCCTTCCATGGTAGCATTGTCCATGTCGCGATTGCGGTTTCCGTTGGCATTACCGGTGCTCGTCCGGTCAGAAGTTCTACCGGCATGTAACCGGTTACAGAGCTATGCGTGGTTCGATCCGCCCATAGTGCATACGGGAGCATCTGCGGCCAATCCATCACCCTTCCGTTGCATGCTTTGGCAAGTGCTTTGACGATCGGACTATGTCCTCGCTCGACCTTCCCGTTGGCTTCCGGAATGTATGCCGTTGTTAGTGTTAACCGAACTCCATGTTTGGCGAAGAATCCCCTAGCTTTATCAGAGTCAAGTTCTCCCCGATCCGCAATCACTTGTCCTACGCATCCGTACCTGCAAAACACTTCTTCCAAAAGAAATTGACATACCGCAGAACACGTTTTCCTCCGTAGCGCCTGACCTTCTACTTGGTTTGTGAGATCTTCCCGAGCTAACACCAAGTACTTCTTTTGTCTGATCCCGGTTTGCATGGCTACAATATCGACCATCCATTTGAAGTTGATTGTCGGTGAGAATGTCGGATGTAACTCATCTCGGTGTCGAACTCCGGAGTAGATTTGACAGTTCTCGCAGCTTTCCTTGAACTCCGCGACATCTTTGTACATATTATTCCACCAATATCTTTGCTTGATCTTCCCAAATGTTGCCCATGTTCCCCGATGTCCAGCCCAATCAGATTCGTGAAATTCGGACATTACCTGGTTTCGTTGCTCTTTTGTCCCGACTACTCGAAGTGGTATACCACCCGGTCTTTTCGGCTCCCTCCATAAAAATCCATTTTTCAAAAAGAACTTTCTAACTTGTCGTTTCTTACTTCGGATCTTGGCTCTCTTCTCTTTATTGTCCGATGATTCCTCGATTTCTCGTAGCATTTTCTCGATCAACAAGCTTTCTCCCTCGTATTCTTCTTCTTGGAATTCTTGGATTACGTCCACCCGGCATATGTGCTCCGAAGCAAAGTAGTCTTCGGAAACTTCTTCATTATTGGATTCGGTTATGTCATCTCCGAACCACGCCCTTGATAGCATATCCGCTACAGCGTTATCTTTTCCGGAGATGTGTCTTACCTCCGGATTAAGTGACTTAACATATGAAATCCATCTTAGCATAGCCACATCCGGTATCGTACAACACCGCATCATCCCGAGTATCGGAAGACAATCCGTTTCGATCACTACTTCGGCTCCAATCAAATAATCTCGATCCGATTTGATTGCTGACACGACTCCCCATAATTCTCTTTTAACTTGTGCATATCCGCGTTGCCTTTCGTTGAGAACCTTTGCTCCGAATCGGATCGGATATCGTGAACCTTCCGGATTGGCTTGATTGATGACCCATCTGATTCTGGTTGGACTTGTGTCAACCGTTACTATGATCGGTTGGTCATAGTTCGGCTTCTTTAGTGCTTTTGCCCTCCGTAGTGATTTCTTGAGCTTCTTCACAGCTTTGGTATGCTTTGGTTTCCATTCAAACTTCTTACCCTTCCGCAACAAGTGATAGAGTGGGTCCGCTATATGTGCATAGTGCAAAATCCATATGTGGTAGAATGCACATGCTCCAAGAAACCTTCGAACTTCGGATTGTGACTCTCATACTTCTTTCATAGCTTGAATCGCATCGATCTTGGTTGGTGACGGTCTTCAGCCGTAGGGCCCACATAGATGTCCAACTAATCCTATCGGTGTCCACATGGTAGTGATGTCTCGGCTCTTCACAGCTAGTTGGAATTGGTCATATCCGGAGTATAGGTCTCCGATGGAGTATACCGCGCGACCGGCAAATGCTTCTGCAAATTCGTCCACTATCGGACCGACTCCGGAGTTCCGGATCGTGACCTTGTTCACCGGTTGCAAATCTTGAATAATCGGAGTGACCCATTCTTCTTCGGAACCGTAAGCCATCGATTTGAGTACGGAGCATTTGATGGCTCTAGAATCCCCATCGCCAACTTCCCCTTGAGCAAGTCGATGATTTTCGGAATATGCGCCCATGGCACCGGAATTGGCTTCAGGTTCCACGGCACATGGTCAATCGTGAAGATCACCATCGGCTCCACTATCTTCGGGTCAACGCATCCTATTTCTTTCGATGTAAATGCAAATGCTCTCCCATGTCGCTCTAGCATCCCACGGAATCGTTCTTCTTCATTCTTTAATAGGAACCCACCTCCACTGATTCGAAGTTTCTTCCGGGTCTCATCCGTGAAGGCATGTCCGATATCCATGGACTTCCGAAGTGTCGGATCCCCCCAAACTTCTTTCCTCTTTTGTTCGCTATCTGCGGGTTACGGTCCCGTGGCCGGTTTCACTTTCTTCTCCACGGTCTTGTATTTTGTACTCACCAGTTCTTCTTCTTTGCGGAGCGCATCCGGCCCCATTTTCACAATGATCTCGTACATCTCGACCGACTCCACTGGAATTACCCTGTTTCCCTGGCTTGTATCTTCCGCGAGCTCTTCAAGCCGTTGTAGTGTGCTCCCATAGAACACTTCTTCGACTATTCCCACGATTTCTTCGTCCTCTTTTATTATTGATGCTGACCGTAACTTATCCTCCACTTTTCGGTATTCTTTCTTCATTCCTCCGGTTACAGCCATGTACGTGGATGCCCCATCCGGACCGATTCGTACTTGTTTTGCACCAAGGGGTTTCTTCCTGTGTGGGGTATCAGGGCTTCTTGAACTATCACTTCCCCACTCCGCAATAGTCCGCTCTATAAATCCATTCTCGTTTGGGACAAGAGCTCCCTCTTGTTCCTTTCATGATTCGCCGACACCTCCGTTTTGGCTCCGAATTCGTGCAAAAGCCGCACCACTATCGAGCACCTTCGTCTCCATCCGTGATGCTGTGATAAAGGTTGCCCGAGGATCATGGAGTGTGAGACCTCGTCTTGTACGAAGAAATTTTGGTCGATCTCGACATCCCCGATCTTCACTGTCACATTCGGACAAGCCGCAAATAGATCTTCCGTTGTTTTAGTGGCCGCCTGGATCTTCCACCCATGATTCGTGTTAATAGGCCACTTACCCTTCCGGTAAAATTCCTTGGACATCAAGTTGATCTCCGATCCGTGATCAATCAATCCTAGCACGGGTTCTTTGATGTTACCGATTCGGACTGGAGTCTTCGTAGTTGCGCGTGCCCAGTGTGGCTTTGTGTAGTGAGAATTCAGTATTTCGTCCTCCAATTCAATGTCATTCATTAGAACGGTATTTGCATTCACCCTTGGAGTGTTCTCCTCCATACGTTGCCTTTTTCTCTTCACAAGATCCACAAGAAGATCGTGGAACTCCTTCTTCGCTATTCCGAGTAGTTCTCGAAGCGAAAAATCTACCCGGCTATCGAGGATTCTCTCCTCGAACAACTTTTTCAAGTCCGTTTGTTGTTCGATGTCCGAGGCGAGCTTGAATGCCGGAATCATCTTTTCTTTTCCCTTACCTCCGGAGTTCCAGCTTTCCGATGTCTTCAATGGACCGGTCGCCTCATCCGTGCGTCGTTGCTTCTCATCTACATGGGTAAAAGCATGCAAGTGGAAACACTATTATAGCTAATTAGCTACTAAAATGGCCATAGCTAATTAGCTATTTGTTTAGCTAGTCTTTTTTGTGGGAAAATCAAATATTTGAAAAACTAATTTATGAAAAAACTCAAATATTTGAACTTCTGTTTCAGACGTAGTGGAACTTGGGGAATATCACCATCATCTAAGGTCGACTTCAATGTCATCAATTTCCTGTTTAGCCTAAGTCTGATTTTGAACGCAGATGGAGTACTCAGAGCACGAACGCAGACGTAGCTCCCGCAACAGCAAAAAATCGACATTGCAGATTGAGAGCTACAACACAGAACCCGCTCGATCATCGTCCAGGTATGTTTCAGTTACAGAAACCCCAAACATTTGTTTTTTCTTTTTGACTACTATCTGAACTTTGGTGCCGATTCATATTTCCCCAAAATCGAATAGGGCGAAGTCCTTGGAGTCCCATACAAGGATGTCTCGTAAATCGGGGAGTAGCAACAGGTGTGTTTATATTACTTTTTTTGTGTTTAATCCTGTCTTTAGTGATGATTGGGGTTTCTGATTGAAATTTTTGATTAGGGTTTTTGTTTATAAATTTCTTATTAGAATTTCTGATTAGGGTTTGTGATTGAAATTTCTGATTAGGGTTTGTGATTGAAATTTCTGATTAGGGTTTTTGATTATAAATTTCTGATTAGAATTTCTGAATAGGGTTTCTGGTTACAAATTTTGATTACAAATTAGAATTTCTGATTAGGGTTTTTGTTTGTAAATTTCTGCTTAGGATTTCTGATTAGGGTTTGTGATTGAAATTTTTGATTAGGGTTTCTGATTGAAATTTCTGATTAGGGTTTTTGATTATAAATTTCTGATTAGAATTTCTGAATAAGGTTTCTGGTTACAAACTTCTGATTACAGATTTTGATTAGGGTTTCTGATTTCAAACTTCTGATTACAGATTTTGATTAGGGTTTCTGATTTCAAATTTCTGAATACAAATTATGATTAGGGTTTCTGATTTGCTAAGTTAAAGATTTTTCACCATTTTTGTTGTTGTTGATTGGGGTTTTTGATTCTCACATATTCTGATTTTGCACTATTTCTGATTTCTGAAATGATATTTCAGATGGCTCGTTCCTCCGTATACGAGAGTGCTAAACTTCGCAAAATTTTGCGAGACAAAGGAGGACTTCCACAACACCTATGGTCTGTCACTCGAGGGTGTTGACCCTGCTGTCCTAAGTGATAAATTGATCAGTGATATAGACTGGATGACAGTATATACAGTGCCTAGAGTCAAAGGCAAGGTCAAGCTGAAGCATGCACGAGCCGACTTGTACGATGACTGCATGAGACTGCACCAGAAAGTTCATCAGGAGATCCCAGTCAACAATGAGTTGTCAGTTTCATTTGCTAGAGCATTTGCATATGAGTACTGCAAAACAGCGAAGGAATCTAGAGACCCTGAAATGTATAGGGTAGCTTGGGCAGTCTATGGTGAGGCATCGGTAAAAAGATGCCGAAAGATGGGGACCTTGGCACAAAAAATAGACAGATTTTGGAGCATGGCAGCTGTTGATGCAACTGCCGACTCCCAGCAAGACCGGGGGCATACACCACACCGACACCCAAGGAAAGCCAATGTCGATGATACAGGTGAGACATTGGTTAGCTATATGCTAAAAAATGTCCATGAAGCCTGTGAGACATTGGCATTTTTTAAGACTGATTTAGAGAAAGCCACAATGGCTTCTGCAATGGAGAGCAAAGTTACTTCTGCTGTTACAACAATTAGAAATAAGATTCAGGTAACTATTGTTTTGCTGGTATGTGATTGTGTTATAAATAACGGGTAAAATGTGCTAATCAAGCATTATCTGGAATAGGTTGCGCAACAGGAGCTTGAATTAGAGGGGCCACTGGATCCCCAGCATAAAATAGAACTGCAAATAGAGATCCAGGTTCTTTCAATGAACCTGGACCTTCTAGGTGTAAATACTGTTGCAGATTACAATTTGGATAAGCTTCAAGTAAGTTAACGATTCCTGAGCAAAGTTGTTGTATCTTTCAACAACAAGAATAATTAATCGGTAAATTTCTCTGTTGCGTTGAAGGAACAATACATTCATCAAGAACAGGTAGTTAACTGCCTTAAGAAGAAGCTACATTTTGTGGAGGGAATGGTAAGGACCAGACAGGATTTGGACCTGAACATTCTTGCTCCCTTACCAAATGAAGTAGAACCAGAAAATGATTTATTGACAGTTCAAGCACGTTGCATCGCTTGCGGGTTAGGTGTGGAGGACAAAACTGTGTCTTCGTTGGTTCACCTACAACCATGCAACCACACATACCATCTGCTTTGTTTTCAACATGCCTGTCGAATTGCTGCATTCTGTTTGGGAGATTGCAGTACAACTCTACCAAATGAGTGGAGAAAACTAACAGGTATACCATACTGTAGCTAATAAGCTTAGTCTTTTCTAATTAGCTATCCTACTAGCTAATTAGCTACTGGCAGCTAATGTGTAAAGTAGCTAATAAGCTATCCTAGTAGCTAATTAGCTAGTACCATAGTTGTGTAAAAAAGCTAATTAGCTATCCTACTAGCTAATTAGCTACTGGCAACTAATTAGCTATCCTACTAGCGAATTAGCTATCCTAGTAGCTAATTAGCTACTGGCAACTAATTAGCTATCCTACTAGCTAATTAGCTATCATAGTAGCTAATTAGCTACTGACATAGTTGTGTAAAGTAGCTAATAAGCTATCCTAGTAGCTAATTAGCTATTGGCAGCTAATTAGCTATCCTAGTAGCTAATTAGCTACTGGCAGCTAATTAGCTGTCCTAGTAGCTAATAAGCTATCCTAGCTACTACATAGTTGAGAAAGTAGCTAATTAGCTTTCATTGTAGCTAATTAGCTATCCTAGCTACCACCATAGTTAGTAAAGTAGCTAATTAGCTATCCTAGCTACTACCATAGTTAGTAAAGTAGCTAATTAGCTACCATAGTAGCTAATTAGCTATCCTAACTACTACTATAGTTGTGTAAAGTAGCTAATAAGCTATCCTACTAGCTAATTAGCTATCCTAGTAGGTAATTAGCTATCCTAGTAGGTAATTAGCTATGGTACTAGCTAATTAGCTAGTACTATAGTTGTGTAAAAAAGCTAATTAGGTATCCTACTAGCTAATTAGCCACTGGCAACTAATTAGCTATCCTAGTAACTAATTAGCTACTGCCATAGTTGTGTAAAGTAGCTAATAAGCTATCCTACTAGCTAATTAGCTACTAGCAGCTAATTAGCTATCCTAGTAGCTAATTAGCTATCCTACTAGCTAATTAGCTAGTACCATAGTTGTGTAAAGTAGCTAATAAGCTATCCTAGTAGCTAATTAGCTACTAGCAGCTAATTAGCTATCCTAGTAGCTAATTAGCTATCCTACTAGCTAATTAGCTAGTACCATAGTTGTGTAAAAAAGCTAATTAGCTATCCTACTAGCTAATTAGCTACTGGCAACTAATTAGCTATCCTAGTAGCTAATTAGCTATCCTACTAGCTAATTAGCTGCTGGCAACTAATTAGCTATCCTACTAGCGAATTAGCTATCCTAGTAGCTACTACCATAGTTGTGTAAAGTAGCTAATAAGCTATCCTAGTAGCTAATTAGCTACTGGCAGCTAATTAGCTACTGGCAGCTAATTAGCTATCCTAGTAGCTAATTAGCTACTGGCAGCTAATTAGCTGTCCTAGTAGCTAATAAGCTATCCTAGCTACTACATAGTTCAGAAAGTAGCTAATTAGCTTTCATTGTAGCTAATTAGCTATCCTAGCTACTACCATAGTTAGTAAAGTAGCTAATTAGCTATCCTAGCTACTACCATAGTTAGTAAAGTAGCTAATTAGTTATCCTAGCTACTACCATAGTTGAGTAAAGTAGCTAATTAGCTATCCTAGCTACTACCATAGTTGAGTAAAGTAGCTAATTAGCTACCATAGTAGCTAATTAGCTATCCTAACTACTACCATAGTTGAGTAAAGTACCTAATTAGCTATCATACTAGCTAATTAGCTATCGTACTAGCTAATTAGCTATCCTAGCTTCTACCATAGTTTAGTAAAGTAGCTAATTAGCTATCCTAAATAACTGTCATGTTATTGTAGAATCTTGTGGATTAAGGACGGCACATGATGTGTCTGGTGCTGATGATGCTGCAACAGATGAGGATACTACTGCCAATGTGGCTGAAAGTAAGAGTCCTGCTATCACATCTCCTTCAGATCAGCTGCACCCTATTCTTTTGGAACAGTGTACTGAATTAGGCAACGATGTGAAATGCCATGAAATAGTGGAAACAACATGTAAAACTGAGGTTCACAACAACAGTGTTTATGAACACTTGATGCAACATTTCTTCGAGTCTCAAGACCTTGATTCCACCCCACCGAGCCCAACTACTGAAAATGTCCAAACAGATCCCTCTGTACTTGAAAAGCTAGTTCAAGAAACGGCTGATGTGCAATTAGCTGCTGAGGCGATGGGAAGGTTGTCGGAGGAGGACACACTTGCGCATTGGGTCCTAGAAGCAAGGCTAAATGGGGAACCAACCAGAAAAAGGCTGAAGAAGGGGCCACGATCGGGAACAAGACCAGTTACTCGGTCAAGGGGCCCAGACATAGTGGAGCGAAATACTGTTTAGTTGGATATGATTGTTAGCTTAGGGATTTTGCTAGGGTTTTATGAAGTTTTACTATCCTGTTGGACAAGTAAAACCTCAGATTGGTTGTTGCTTGATCCACATTATGTAATGGAACTCTATGATGTTTTTCCAAGATAATTTGAAGAGTGTTGTTCTATGACTGAAACTCTTTGATGTTCAGGATATTGTTTTGTGAGACTATTAGTTACTTTGTGAGTGTGAATATGTTGGTGTTTTCTGATGTTGCAGAGTCTAAAGGGTTTGATTCTATTGCTCGTAAGGCCAATGGCAGTGTGGATACTGTTGATGTTGCGGCATGTTTAAAGGGCCCCATCTTGAAAGTAGATGTAGCAACTGACACAAGTGATCTGGTCACACAAGTTGATCAAGCATGTAGCACGGATGACTTGGTGTTGCAGGTAGATGCAGCATGTAGCACGGATGACTTGGTGTTGCAGGTAGATGCAGCATGTGATACCAGTGGACTGATATCGAGCAGATCAGTAGCTACATGCACTGAGGTAATCCAAGGATTGATAACTAAGTCGACAAAACAAGAGCACCAGAATGTGAAGCTAGGCCCAACACAGTCGACTAGGGGTTTAAAGAGGAAAAGGACACCAGTTGTGTCAGCCGAACCTGAGCTGATTGAGATTGATCGTATCCTACCAGAAAATGGTGTAACAGCGGCTCAGTTTCAGGAATGGAAACCTAAACCACTAGAAGTCGAAAGAAGAGCCTTGATCTTGGAGCTTGATAAAGTCTTGATGAGTGTGAGATATATGCAGCCAAGGAGGGACGCAAATCAGTTTCTAGAGTGGGCTATGGAATACTTTGATTTGTTTATTTGGAGTGAAAAACCAAAATCAGATGTGTGGAAGTGTTTGGCAAGATTCTTCCCAAAATGGCGAAGTCGTTTTAAAGGTCAATGGGCACGAGAAAATTGTGAGCAAATGGAAGCTGCAAGATTCAAGAGACTTTCTGATTTTTGGGCTACTTGGCCTGAATATAATGCCCACAATACATTGATTTTGGATACAGAACATTTCCGACACTACTTCAATATTCGGAGATGCTGTCTCATTCTACCCGAGGAAATGCCTGAACAGTACCTGGTGCAAATAGTGAGTTGCCAACTAGGTGCATGGTTGTGGACTCCATACCGAGCTCAATATGCGGATAATATATGTAGACTCGTTCCACTGACTAGAAAGAGCTTAGCTGTTTATAGGAGATTTGTAGACATTTCCAATGGTAATTTATAAATATGTAAAGAGATGACATTATTCAATGAAGAATTTAATTACTTGTTCCCACTGTACTTATCTACTGTGTAATTTGAGGAATATGTTGCAGATTGTTGATTTCATTCTATTGATGACTATTTAGCTATTGACAGCTAATTAGCTGCATTTGTACAGCTAATTAGCTACTGATGACTATTTCGCTATAACTTATAACTTAAAACTTAACAAAAAAGACATGATTTTATTGAGAAAGAAGCACAGAAAGCAGACTGTATACAAGAAATTGATTCCAAACGAATTATTGATCTGTTTTCGCGAAATACATGTTTGTTTTACAAGAGAACATGGTAAGTGCTACTTGTAGCTACAAATTCCATGGCATACTATTGTAAATACATTTGTACAGCTAATTAGCTGCATTTGTACAGCTAATTAGCTACTAATGACTATTTCGCTATAACTTATAACTTAAAACTTAACAAAAAAGACATGATTTTATTGAGAAAGAAGCACAGAAAGCAGACTGTATACAAGAAATTGATTCCAAACGAATTTATTGATCTGTTTTCGCGAAATACATGTTTGTTTTACAAGAGAACATGGTAAGTGCTACTTGTAGCTACAAATTCCATGGCATACTATTGTAAATACATTCATACACATTAGCACCAACAGTGTATAAACCGGAGCAGCTATTGTATTCTGACATTGGGACGTTGATGCATCTGACCAAATGAGAGTACATATACGCCGCTGGTTTGTCTTCTAACAGCCTGTACACATATTCGTAGTCATCTAGTTTTGCATAAAAAATGCCTTCGATGTAGAATGTCCCGGCAGATACAAAATTTCCCCATGCATCTACAATATTCTGCCTTGCACACTGTTTACTAACCGTGCACTTTAATATATAGAAATCAGCACCCTCTGAATTGCCTTCTTCAGCATTTACAGCGAAGTTATCCCCAACGTTCAGGACATCACTCAAAGTATCTCCAAGTCCCTCATATGTGAAGTCAGCATTCTGCCCTGTTTCTCCATCAACTGCTTCCTTATCATTCAGAGTGTGATACTCCCAATTCTGAATGTATGCTTTGTTTAGACAATATCTCCAATTTCCCTGCACACAATGGAAGCAAAAACAAGTCAATTCTCTAACCGCAATACAATGACCATCCAACCTGGAATAACCGCGAACAGCATGCAGAGATCGCAATTCGGGAATTCCTTGGCACTCCCAGGTCTTCTCCCTATTTACTTCATCTATCTTCACTTCCCAAAATTCACGTTTGATATCTCGGACTTGCGAGGAATAAACACCTGTGGCACTCGTTGACATATTTGTTCTTAAAAATTCAACTAAATGTGATGCACAATTCATGTGCACACCATCTGTCTTTAGTTGTTCATGGGTAAGTGCCCGCTTTATAACAGCCCCTGCACCATCATGTTCACCTTTACCATGGCCAGACCCAAAAAAATTCCATCTCATCTCCAAACCTGTTATAGTAGGATACCTCCCCACAAAATAAAATGGACGTCGAGCCTTGAATTGTGACGCAGCTCCGTCAGACCAGACCCAATGTTGAGTAAGCTCCAAACGTTGAGCTAATAACCACTGCCAATGTAACTTAAAACAGTGTTGGACGAACAAGGTATCATGCTTCTTATCATCGGAAATAAAGAAATGAATTACTTTTTTAACATCACCTGAAACTCGAAAATATGTTATGTGCACAAAAATGGTTACCTGAACTGAACACCAATGCATAGATTGAATTTCATTCTGCTGCTTGAAAGTATAATTCTCTGCGAAATCTACTACTGAGACTACTACATCATTTGGGAAATCAGATATGCAAGTCTTAAACTGATGGGCCTGCCATGAATAAATGAAGTTGTGTTTAATGAACTTTCCTAGAGATACTACAAACAGAGACACCAAATCCCTTGGTTTAAGCATCTTCCGAACTAGATCCTTTCTTTTACACACATTTCCTTCGAAATTGGTGTTCACTGACTCAAATAACTTCACAGAGATCAATATTTCACTACTCAATTCATTTGGACACCACCTAAATCTAGTAGGGCCACAATCTTGACATATAAACCCATGACACATTTATGAATATGGAAGATAGCGTCAGTTTCTCTCGGACACAATATTGAATCTAATAAATAACTCATGGAAGAGATAACGTGCTCAGATGATTTACACTCCTCTTGCGGGCTTGATCGACAGATTGGGCACCCACATTTGCAAACTGTATTAGTTAGGGATGCGCTATGGTGACGTAGTAGATTAACAGAGTCCTTCAGAAAACCCATCTGTACATGGTAAATGCAACAACATGTGTATCGATCCTTTAAGCGTCTCACAAAGTGTGGCTTAAGAGACTCGAATGTTCGTAGTTGAACTTTGATAGTTGGATGCATTCGTTTGAACCTAATAAATAAATCGACCTGCGTAATAAAGGGGAATTAGTTATTCTCGTAACTAGCTAACTATCCTAGTAGCTAATTAGCTATTCTAGTAGCTAGTTAGCTATTCTAGTAGCTAATTAGCTATCATGGTAGCTAATTAGCTGTCCTAGTAGCTAATTAGTTGTCCTAGTAGCTAATTAGCTATCATGGTAGTTAATTAGCTGTCGTAGTAGCTAATTAGCTATCATGGTAGCTAATTAGCTATTCTAGTAGCTAATTAGCTATCATGGTAGCTAATTAGCTGTCGTAGTAGCTAATTAGCTATCATGGTAGCTAATTAGCTGTCCTAGTAGCTAATTAGTTGTCCTAGTAGCTAATTAGCTATCATGGTAGCTAATTAGCTGCTCTAGTAGCTAATTAGCTATCATGGTGGCTAATTAGCTTTCCTAGTAACTAATTAGCTATCATGGTGGCTAATTAGCTTTCCTAGTAACTAATTAGCTATAATGGTAGCTAATTAGCTGGTCTAGTAGCTAATTAGCTATCATGGTAGCTAATTAGCTGGTCTAGTAGCTAATTAGCTATAATGGTGGCTAATTAGCTTTCCTAGTAACTAATTAGCTATCATGGTAGCTAATTAGCTGGTCTAGTAGCTAATTAGCTATCATGGTGGCTAATTAGCTGTCCTAGTAACTAATTAGCTATCATGGTAGCTAATTAGCTGGTCTAGTAGCTAATTAGCTATCATGGTGGCTAATTAGCTATCCTAACTAATTAGCTATCATGGTAGCAAATTAGCTGGTCTAGTAGCTAATTAGCTATCACGGTGGCTAATTAGCTATCCTAGTAAGCTAATTAGCTATCATGGTAGCTAATTAGCTTTCCTAGTAGCTAATTAGCTGGTAATAACGAAATAACAAACTAGCTACCATGATAGCTAACTAGCTTCCAGTACAACTAATTATCTGGTAGTACCTAAATGAGGTATTGAGAATAGCTAATTAGCTATCATGGTAGTAGCTATTGAGAGTAGCCAGTTACCTATGTAGTAGCTATCATAGTAGCTAATTAGCTATCATGGTAGCTAATTAGCTTTCCTAGTAGCTAATTAGCTAGTAATAACGAAATAGCTAACTAGCTAGCAGTACAGCTAATTATCTGGTAGTACCTAAATGAGGTATTGAGAATAGCTAATTAGCTATCATGGTAGTAGCTATTGAGAGTAGCCAGTTACCTATGTAGTAGCTATCATAGTAGCTAATTAGCTATCATGGTAGCTAATTAGCTTTCCTAGTAGCTAATTAGCTAGTAATAACGAAATAGCTAACTAGCTAGCAGTACAGCTAATTATCTGGTAGTACCTAAATGAGGTATTGAGAATAGCTAATTAGCTATCATGGTAGTAACTATTGAGAGTAGCTAGTTACCTATGTAGTAGCGATCCTATTAGCTAACTGAGGTAAATGTAACTGATAAGCTAATTAGCTTTTCTGCTAACTGAGCTAATTAACTTTCCGAGTAGAGTCAAAACAAATGTTGAGATAAATGTAAATACCTGAGGTACATCAAGAATATGAATGGGATGCTCCTCGTATTGATTTCTTCCAACACGTTTCCTGCATAAATCCTTTTTATTGGGTGAAACCCTACTCTCATTAGTCCAAAACATTGTGATTACATCCTTGATTTCAAATGTTATGGGTGTCATTGGCTTACATCTTGTAGTTAGCTTTAGTAGACTAGTTCCTTCACCCGAGGAAATTATACGGTTCATTGTATTGTACACTGTTTTTCTACTAACACCAATTACCTTAGATAGCTCACTGATGTTTATATCGTCAACATCACTATTAAGTAACATCATTAGACTAGACCTTTTTAAGACAAGATCATCTTCTGACCTGCTCATGGATACGAAACTATTACGAAGATTATTTACTAAAATAGATGATATGTTTGCATTAAGACCATCACAATCAACTAAGTCCTTTATCGATGGATCATTACATATTCCATAAAGTACTACCTTCTTTTCTTCATTGCTGATGTGCTTGGTTTGAACATTGAAATAGTCTACAACCTTTCTCTCTATGATGGTAGTCGCATTACTTACATTCTCAGCTAAACTATCCTTACCTTTACTGAGTGTGGCTTTCGTATCCTTCAACAATTGACGATGTTTCCTTTTTTTTTCTGCCCAATAGTTTCGTATGGCTTGTTGTGTCCTGATAACATCATCCCTATCCTTATGATCATTGAGGGGTAATTCTAAACACCCTTCTTCCCCTTCCATTTGGCTAGACATGTTAAAACCCTAAATTTCCAGAAAAAAAAACAAGTATTAAAGATGGCTATGGGCAACAACAATACACAAAAATATTCCACACAATACACAAGATTAGACACAACAATACACAAGATAATCAATAGATAGAAAAGTTATTGCAATCCAAGACCGAACAGTAGAGGATTTCACTCCGTTGGATCCAACAGTTGAGGAGGCGATCCAAGACCGACCAATGGCAACAACTGAGTGTAGAATGTTGCCGTTGGATGAGTGAACTCCGTCAAATCGAAATGTGGAAGCAATCCGGAACTGGACAGTAGTGGCAACTGAGTATAGAATGATGGCAATGGAGGAGAGAACCCCGTCAGATTGAACAGTTACCGATGATGCTTGAAACGCACATAGAAGGCACTTGAGAATAGAGTGGCATAGAGAAGAGAACCCCGTCAGATTGAACAGTTACCAATGATGCTTGAAACGCACAGTAGCGGCCCCTGAGTGAGAGTGGAAAAGAGAAGAGAACCCCGTCAGATTGAATAGCTCTTTGATTATGCTTGGAACGCACAGTAGCAACCCCTGGGTGTAGAGTGGCAAAGAGAAGAGAACCCCGTCAGATTGAACAGCTCTTTGATGATGCTTGGAACGCACAGCAGCGGCCCTTGAGTGTAGAGTGGCACAGAGAAGAGAACCCCCTCAGATTGAACAGCTCTTTGATGATGCTTGGAACGCACAGTAATGGCCCCTGAGTGTAGAGTGGCACAGAGAAGAGAACCCCCTCAGATTGAACAGCTCTTTGATGATGCTTGGAACGCACAGTAATGGCCCCTGAGTGTAGAGTGGCACAGAGAAGAGAACCCCGTCAGATTGAACAGCTCTTTGATGATGCTTGGAATGCACAGTAGTGGCCCCTGAGTGTAGAGTGTCACAGAGAAGAGAACCCCGTCAGATTGAGCAGCTCTTTGATGATGCTTGGAACGCACAGTAGCGGCCCCTCAGTGTAGAGTGGCGGCAGGTGGACTCGATAGGGTTTAGCAACAGTGGTAGCAACTAACCCACAGTACTCAACTAGAGATGGCCTACGTGATGTGGCAAAGGATCATGCATAATGGACCTAGGAATTCGATATATAATTTATGGTACACATTTATGGTGCACACATCAATTTATGTTGCACATTTATGGCACTCATTTACATATGTAATTAAAACACTCTAGTATTTTCAATGGTAGTTTTTTGCATACTTAATTTATTAATGATGGCTTTTTACTAAAATGACTATTTATCAATGGTAGCTTTTTGCATAGCTAATTAGCTATGTCAAGGACATAGCTAATTGTTTCCACTCGTATGCTTCCACCCACATACACTTCATGCAATTGGCATAAAGCAAACACACTATTCTTATCCACGGGGCACTCCCATCCCGTAGCTTCCTGGATGCCTTCCGCGGGCGGTGCTTCGGATCTCGTTAGAGTCGGTTTTCTTGGTGCTTTCTAGCACTTCCGGCCAAAAAGACACCTTTGCTCCCGATGACTCCCCGACACGTATTCCCGCGGTTGTCGTGTAATTGCTCTTCGCCATTATTTCCTCCTCTAGGACCTTCTTCATGCCGCCTTTTTAGAAGTTCGGTCGGAGCGGCTTCCAAGAGTCCATCGAATGAATCCGATTTCCCTCGTGGTAGATAAGATCTTGTCGTAGCGCTTCCTTGTGCTCGTCGCAATCCCTCCGATCATGTTCGGTGCTATCGTACCATATGCATCGACAGTCCATATACTTGGAACTTGTGGGACGGTCATCCGACTTCTTCACCATCGCGAATTTTAGATTCTCCATCTCCTTCAGCAACTGCTCCACCATAGTTGCGTCGATTCCCTTCTCAGTCGTAGCTTCTCGAGCCCGCGGTTGATGGTCTTCCGATCCGGATCTCGGTTTCGGAATCGGTTCCGAAACCCTCTTTTCTTCGTTGGCAAGCCATTGTCCCCTCTTTGTGTATCGCGCGACGATATCCCGCACGCTTTCCCATGTTTTGGTGAGGCCACTCTCGGTAGTCGTGTCCTCTAGAAGCACTCCAAGATCCTTCCAGTCCCAGACGTCTACGGCTCGTAAGAACATGATAACTTTGTCCGGTGTGAGGATAGCTTGATCTCTCACAGACAACCTCCCGAACTGACTTTCAAATGCCGAAAACACATCGAGGACCTTCATACCCTTGTCCGGCGTTTCCACCCAATCCTCAAATCCTCTCCGCGTTGCCTTGGAGGAGTCCTCGATAGCGAACGTGGTCTTTAGCGCCTCTTCAAATGCTTCCCACGTCGGATTTTGTTGTCGTAGCCCGTGGATACTTGCTTGAAGCCCGTCGGTAGCCACCCGGTTGAAGGATGCCACTTGCAGTCCGCCTTGTAGTCCCGAAGATAGCGCGATACGTCCTTCCCGTTGAATTGCCCGATCCGTTGCATGAGCCGCTCTACTACCACCGCTATCTCCGACATTGCACGTTGTTCTTGAAGAATCCGCTCGAACATCATCATCATGTTGTTAGCCTCCGGTTGATTTTCCATCTCCTTGCCACCCGTGTTCACGTCGGGTTCACCACTTGTGTCGTGCCTTACGGCTCCGGATCGTTGCGTGAGCTGGGTGGGAACCGCTAGGGTTTTGGACTAGGAGGAAAGAAAATTCTAAGGCAATTAAGAATATGAAATATATTGTAAGAAAGAAAGATATGAAAAACTCGTGAATCCCACGAGTATAGTGTATTAGTGAGTACTCAAATTAAGAGAGTAAAATAGGTAGCAAACTCGTGGATCCCACGATTATATTATATTAATCCCCTTGTAAAATAATCAACAACCTCCATACATCTTTCTCTCTTCCTTATATAGTGTTGGAAGAGTCTAAGTTTATCACATGCAAGCATCATGCTTTTCCTATCTTTACTTTTCATGCACACTGCATGTGCATGATTAGCTTTCTATCTCATCTTTTCTTTTAACTCGAGTGTCTATGCATGAAGAACTTTTTGTACCATGCATGTCTAGAAATTTTACATGGGATAAAGTTTAGTATAACTTTAAAATTCATAATACGCTAGTATAATGATAAGGCTTAACATTTTTAACATGGAGGTGCGAGGTTCGAATCTTGCCCTATGCATGTAATATATATATTTTTATACTTTCTTCTATTTACAAATATGTCTCTTCATCCAGTGAGAGACTCTCACCGGCCTTCTTCATCCGGCTCTTTCCGGTTCTGCTTCATCCGGTGTTTGCTAGTTTTCTTTGTCTGGTTCTAAGGGTATACACGGGGACTTATGTGTCTGCACTTGTGAGGTTTGTAGACCAAATGGGGAGGATAATAGGTGTAATGCATGAAACATGACTTATGCATCCGTTTCTGAGCTATGGAGGTCTTGTGTTTGTGAAAAAGAACCATCATGTGAGTGGCATCGTCGTACATGTCTATTAAGAACATGTAAGGTTTGTCCGGTACCATTATTTTGTAGGCAGGAGCTTGATTTGGGAAATAGTCATATCGTGAAATGGAAATATTTAGAGTATGTGACTGAAAATATTGGCAAGGGACTTGTAACTAAGCATATCAAGGAAGTATATAAGGAGACATGTGCTCCTACCCTTGTCTCAGAATTTAAGAAACAACTTGGGGAGTTCATTCCACATAACTTTCGGAGTTATTGGCAAAATTCACAGTTCAAGGAATGTATTAATAACTTACCAACGGGTGTCATCGTATCTGTTATTGACTTTGCAGAAAACTATACATTTAAAGTTCAAAATGAGGTTCAATCAATGCATTGGTACAATGATCAATGTACAATACTTGTACATATTTGCTATTGGAGGCAAGACGGTGAGTTATATAAGAAATCAATATTTTACATTTCAGATGATAAAAAACATGATACACTATTTGTTCAACGTTGTTTTAAGCTTCACCATGCAAATTTATTGTCTCTAGGGTTAACCTTTAACGGTCATTGGGTTTGGTCTGATGGTGTTGCCTCGTAGTTTAAGGCGGCACGATCATTCTACTTTATCGTCAGGTAATTTTTAATCCATATGTTTAGTACTTATCATGCAATGTGTAAGGAAGTAATTCTTGTGTTAGTGCATGCATACTAATTATGTTTGTAACTATTCACACACAGTACTATTCACATGGATACATACTAATTATGTTTGTAACTATTCGAACACAGCACTATTCACATGGATGCATGCATACTAATTTTGTTTGTAACTAAGTTAACTGTTCTTGATTGATCAAATAGTACTATCCTATCACGTGAATCTGTGTTTATTATCTTTTAATCCATGTGAAGTGTTCTCCATAGACAAAGTGTACTATGTTGTGTGTTGTATCTTTACTAAATCAGTATTTACTAAAGAATGTAAATTACTCGTATTGTACTCTATAGTATTGTCCGTCCTTAAGAGAATTGTACTAATTATCTTTAATCCATGTGAAATGTTCTCCATAGACACATTGTACTATGTTATGTGTTGTATCTGTACTAAATCAGTATTTACAGAAGGATGTAAAGTACTCGTCTTGTACTCATAGTATTGTCTGTCCTTAATAGAATTGTACTAATTATCTTTTAATCCATGTGAAGTGTTCTCCATAGACACATTGTACTATGTTGTGTGTTGTATCTGTACTATTTTGTGTTTACAGAAGGATGTAAAGTACTCGTCTTGTACTCATAGTATTGTCCATCCTTAAGAGAATTGTACTAATTATCTTTTAATCCATGTGAAGTGTTCTCCATAGACACATTGTACTATGTTGTGTGTTGTATCTGTACTAAATCAGTATTTACTCAACTTGTACTCATAGTATTGACCGAAGTACATGTCTTTTACTCATAGTGTTGTCCTAGATTGAAGAGTTTGTACTAATTATCTATTAATTAATGTTGAGTGTTCTCCATGAACACACTGTATTGTACTTGGTGTTGTATCTATATTAAATCAGTAATTATCGGAAGATGTAAAGTACATGTCTTGTACTCATAGTACTGTCTTATATTCAAGAGTTCGTACTACTTATCTATTAATCCATGCTGAGTGTTCTCCATGAACACACTGTATTGTACTATATGTTGTATCTATACTAAATCAGTATTTATTGGGGGATGTAAAGTACATGTGTTGTAGTACTAATTATCTTCTAAGGAGGGTTGTGTTCTCTGTGGACACATTGTACTGTATTGTGTATTGTATCTGTACTAAAGTAGTAATGAATGTAAAGTACTCGTCATCAGCAACATAGTACTATCTGATATTGAAGAGTTTGTACTATTTATTTGTTAATTCATGTAGAGTGCTTTCCATGAATTCATTGTACTATGCTTTGTGTTGTATCTATACTAAATTAGTATTAATGGATGCCAAGTTCACATGGTTGACAACATAGTACTATTTATCTTTTAATAAGTGTAGAGTGTTCTCAATGGATACGTTGTGCTATGCTTTGTTTTGTATTTGTGCTAAATCAGTATTAATGGATGTGTAGTACTCTCGATTGACAACATAGTACTAATTTTGTTGGAAACCTAAGATACAAAAGCAGGTATTTCTCCTTATTCAACATTCGTATGCAATGGAACTCCTTCGGGTCTGGACATGGAAAAGGAGAGCATGATGGCGCGGGGGCTGTGATCAAACGTGCCCTTACAAGTGAGCAGTTGGATAATAATGGTGCTAAGTTACAAAATGCACATGATGTTGTGCAGTGGCTAACATGGAAGATGTCAAATGATGATAAGAACTGATTGTTTGTTGAAGTTCGCGCTGATGAGGTTGATAGTACTAAATCATATGGTTGTAAAACCGTGAAAGGCACATGCAACACCCATTGTGTATTAGGGTTTTGTTCCATGTGTATAGATGAAGCCTGGGATAAATGCATCAACCTATCAATCGTCGAGCCCTGGAAGTTGCAGAAGCTTGAGCCTGAACGACAAGATGATATTGAAGAGGATGTGCATTCAAATGATATTGTATACTACAACCAACATCAAGACTTGGCAGTTTTATTGGAAGTTGGAGATCATTTTGCAGTGCTCAAATCTCCTTAGAATGAAGATTTAGAAGACTACTACATTATGGTGTGCAAGCAAGGCAAAACATTATTGAAAGAAGTGGTGAGGGATGGCTGGGGCAACAATTTCAACCTTGGTGAGTCTGTCGTGTATGGAAACTATTATGCAAAGTTGCTGCAGTGCAAGAACACATATGCATTACTAAAAGAAGCACCGATCGCAATAATCTACGTTGATGCCATTCTTGCGATCAAATTCAATATGACTCGAGCAAAGCACAAGGTTAAGGGATACAACACTGTCTACAAGGTCCCCCAAGAGGTTCATCAGCACATATTAGGGGAGGTCTCTCTATTTAATGCTTGAAAGTCACCCTATCAATACATTGTACCAGAAAACTGAAAAACATCCACTTGTAGTTCACTATTTGATGTATTGATATATTAATTTTGATGATTGAAAAATGAATCGATATAATTCCTTTCTTCTATTATGTATTATGAATCGATATATTTGATGTATTGAGACTATTTATTGAGCTTGTATTGTAAGTGTTTATGGTAATTATAGAGTTGCTTGTTTCCATGGTTTAAGGTGTGAAGTCTTCAATACTTTTGTATTGTCAGTGTTTATGGTAATTATAGAGTTGCTTGTTTCCATGGTTTAAGGTGTGAAGTCTTCAATACTTTTGTATTGTCAGTGTTTATGGTAATTATAGAGTTGCTTGTTTCTATGGTTTAAGGTGTGAAGTCTTAAATACTTAGTAGCCTAAATATGGCCCAAACTTATTCAACTATCAAGTCTCTATTGTGTGCACTCAAGTCATTATTCAACTCTAACCATGTGCACTCAAGGAGACCATACTTCGAAGTATCAATATACATATTAGTACTAACACAAGTATCAATATACATATTAGTTTAGTACTAATGTCAATTGCAAGTATTAAGTAATACATAACAGTCTCCCAATGTGAATTGCAAGTATTAAGTAATACATAGTAGTCTCCCAAAGTATCTCAGTTAGACGGATACATACATCTGATGTAAAGCTCGGTTGCATGACAGTATATACCAGTCTTCTAAATCTTCATCTGGTATAACGAACTGTATATAACATCTCAGTTAACAATATAGAATTTTATTTGTAATCAACACAATCATGGTTGCATGGGAGTGTACCTGGGAGTGTGATAAATTTGTACCTCCCTCACCAAAGATCATTTCAGAATTAGCAATATAGAAATTCAGATTACACTACAACAGTTAACAATAGAATACATTTTCATTCTCTGCAATTGGCAATATAGAATTTCACACTGGTATAACTACTGAATTTTGGTATACCAAATAGTTCAATTTCAGACATCACTAACAGTTTAGCTAAAGTTCAAGTACAATCGAAAGACACTGGTATAACTATTTTAGATAAATGAGACAGTATTTTGGTATACCAAATAGTTCAATTTCTCACATCACTAACAATTCAACTAAAGTTCAAGTACAATCAAAAGACAATCAGGCACTAGAGGGCAATTTGGCTGATCTTGTAATGCGCTTGTTGTTGGTGCCAGTTTTTTTTTATTTTACATTCTTCTTTATCTTAAAGCCTTTAGGTATCAACTGACTAAGTGGCACTTCATCATTAGAGGCATCAGAGACAGGCGTGGATGCACGGGCACCTTGTACTAGTGGCACGCTTGAGAGAGCAACTGTGTTTTTTGCAACTACAATGCTTGTACACACATCCACAAAGGTACTGTCGATAGAAAAATTATCACTCATCTCCTGAATGTGGGTTGTTTTAGTACTCATGTTGTTGCTAGTATGCTCAGTCTCAGTACAATTAGGCTCATGTATGTGGGCTACAACAATACTCCTGGCGAACTCTTGGCTGGTCATAGTCACCTCATTCTTAAGACCACTGTGCTCTCCTTCTTGGGTCAACTCCTCTTGTACGGTGGCTATCACCTCATTCTTAAGAGAACCATGCTCCCCTTCTTGGGTGGTTTTTATTGCCTGGTCCTCATGGGTGATGCTAGTAGGCTCCCCTTCATTAGTGTAAAGAATCAAGAGATGGATTCTTGTGAAGCGGAATAGGTGTGAACTGTGTGTGTGTGTGAGATAGAGAGAGAGACACACACACACACACACACACACACAGAGTATACGCAAGGTTAAAAGTATATTAACAAAGGAGAAAGACTCAACATTATACAAGGTGGGAGGAGGGTGCTTTATGTAGTCACCCTCTCTCTTCATTAACTACAAGACTCATGGAGCATGGAGAATGTGAAAGCTCATAAGTTATGTGTCATAGAATATGATTCTATGACTCATACTAAATGCTAGAATACAAAGTGGTGACATAATGGTGACTCTTGACCGTTGGAGTGTCTCTTCACTCTCAAGGTGAGTTCACACACTAGACCAGTTTGAGTTTAATTCTCAACATGCCCCCTCAAGCTCAAGTCGGGTCGGTTTCAGACGGTATCCGAAATCCGCTTCAACTCACGTTTTGGAGTTCGCGTCGACTCGCTTTATGCGGAGTTGCGGAATCCGTGCTCCAGCTTGCGTTGTGCGTAGTTACGAAGTCTGTGCTTCGGCTTGCGTCTTTCTTCACGGCTTTGCGCGGTAGATCGGCTCTTCACTGCTTCGTTGCGTGGTTGCGGAATCCACACGTTATTGCGTAGTGTCTTTAGTACTCCCCCTCAAGCTTGGCAGGTCAGGGATCATCAATTCGAGATCGGTCATGAATTGCCATAGCTTGTCGGCTCCTATGGCTTTAGTGAAGATGTCGGCCGTTTGAAGATTGGTGCTAATGTGGTGTAGGTCGACATCACCAACCAGAATGCGCTCTCGGATGAAGTGATAGTGCACTTCGATGTGCTTTGTCCACTCGTGGAACACCGGGTTCCGAGCCAGATAGATATTGCTCATATTGTCGTAGTACAGGGAAGTCGGATCCTTGATGGGTATGCCCAGATCCTTCAAAATCCTCTTGAGCCATACGGCTTCACACGCAGCTACGACTGCGCCCCTATATTCCGCCTCCGTACTCGAAAGAGCGACAGTAGGCTGCTTCTTGCTACTCCAGGATATTGCTCCACTGCTGAGGGAGAAAACAAATCCGGAAGTTGATCTTCTATTAGCTTCGTAGCCGGCCCAATCGGCTTTGTGTACCCCTCGAGTCGTATTGGCATCGCAGACTTGTAGAGGATGCCACAATCCATTGTGCCACTCACGTAGCGTAGAACTCGCTTAGCGCAATCCAAGTGAGTATCACGCGGTGTTTGCATGAATTGGCTAAGGAGACCGACCGGATAACTGAGATCGGGTCGTGTGATCGTGTGAGGTAGATGAGACTCCCGATGAGTTGCCGGTACTGAGTCGGCTCACACGCTTTGGTGCCGGAGTTCGCATCTAGTTTGAGATTGCGATCGAGCGGGGTTGCCGCGGATTTGCACTCAGCCATCCCGAACTTGTATAACAAGTTGAGGATGTAGTGCCGTTGAGAGATCATGATTCCGGCCGGAGTCCTAATTACCTCGATGCCGAGGAAGTAGTGGAGCTCCTTCATGTCCGTCATCTCGAACTTGTTGGAAAGGAGGGATTTGACCTTATTGATTTCGACGAGATGCTCACCTCCAATGACTAGGTCATCCACATATCAGATGATGATGATCAGACTTGTGGAATCGCTTCGTATGTACAGGGAGTTGTCCGATTTTGACATACGGAAGCCGATTTGTTGAAGATATTGCGTTATCTTTGAATGCCAAGCACGCGGTGCTTTCTTGAGGCCGTAGAGTGGCTTCTTGAGTCGGCATACGGCTTTTGGATGAGTGCTCGAGTTGAAGCCAGGTGCTTGGATCATGTACACCTCCTCTTCTAATTCGCCTTGTAGAAAGGTGTTCTTGACGTCCATTTGATGGATGTGCCACCCTTTCACCACGGCAATCGCAATTACGGTCCCCACCGTCATCATCTTTGCCACCGGGGCAAAGGTCTCTTCATAGTCGACGCCATGTGTCTGAGCGTATCCTTTCGCTACAAGTCGAGCTTTGTAGCGGTTTACGGAGCCATCGACGTTATACTTCACCTTGTAGATCCATCTGCATCCGATCGCCTTTTTGTGAGGTGAGGTGGAAACGAGATCCCACGTCTCGTTCTTCTGTAGTGCCTGCATCTCTTCGTTCATTGCTTTGATCCATCGCGGGTCTTTCGCGGCTTCCGAAAAGGTTTCCGGCTCCCGTATTGTCGCTACCTTCATCATAAAGGCGTAATGGTACGCCATATAATCGTTGTAGCCGAATCGGCTTACGGGGTTCTTTTCATGGGTGGATCGGCGGAGTTTTAGCTCCGATTGGTACCTCGAAACCGCCGAACTCACTGTCGCGTGAGTGAGTCGATTCATCGTCGTCGAAGCGATCGTCTTCATATTCCACCATTTTCTCCTTGCCTTTGTCCATCTTCGGGCTAGGCCGTGATGTGCTTTGATCGCTCAAAAGCTCTTGTGGTCCGCTCAGTCGGGTCGTGATCGGACTTTCTTCGAACATGCACGTAAGATGATCTTCATCCTCTATCTCTTGTTCGGTGGATTCTGGGTCGAGCGGGGTCGGAGTCGAAGTTGTCTCTGGTGCGTACCAGGATGCGGACTCATCAAAGATGACGTCTCGACTTACCCGAGATTTTTGAGTTGAGGGCTTGTAGCACTTGTACCCCTTTTGCTCCAGTGAGTATCCTATGAGGATACATTTCTCCGACTTCGGGTCAAGCTTTTGACGCTTCTCGTCGGGGATGTGCACGTACGCAATGGAGCCGAATATCCGAACATGTGATAGGTTCGGCTTCTTTCCGAAGAATCTTTTTCGTGCGGAGTGACCTCGTGCATGCCGGATGTTGTGCACCGGTTCATTAGGTAGACGGCCGTATTTGCCGCTTCGGCCCAATATGACTTGGGCATATGCTTCTCGTTCATCATGGCCCGCGCTACTTCGAGGATGTGCCGATTTTTGCGCTCGGCTACTCCATTTTGTTGCGGAGTGTGTCGGCAAGTGAATTCTCGCCGAATTCCTTCCTTTCGGAGATACGTCGTGAAATCGTCCAAGAAGTACTCCTTGCTGCCATCCGATCGAAGGCATCGTACATGTCGGCCCGTGGCTTTCTCGACTTCATTGTTGAAATTTTGGAAGTGTCCGAACACTTCGCTCTTTTGCCACATTGGGTAGATCCAAGTGTGCCTAGAAAAGTCGTCGATGAAGAGCATGTAATATCAGCATCCGCTGAATGTTGCCGTTTGAGCCAGACCCCATACATCGGAATGAATTATGTCGAGTACGCCTTTGCTCACATTCCGCTCCTTCGGAAATGGGTGTTGGTGTTGCTTGCCAAATTGATGTGGCCAATTCGCTTATGCCATAGCTCTATGTCGGAGTCGACTTTCGTGCTTTTCGCGAACATGGCAAATTTCATCTCGTGCGAATCGAGAATGAACATCCGGCCCTCTCTTCTTCCACGTGCGATGATTCGGCCTTCTTTTTCGATGAAGCACCCTTCTTGGTCGAATCGTACTTGCATCCCTTGCTCAACCATTTGGCCGACCGAGACCAAATTCTTTGTGATGGTGGGTACATGCAAGACATTTTTAATGTATGTTTGCTTACCTCTTTCGCCGAACGGAACATTGCCGATGTGCCGAATCGTGTGTGTAGTGTTATCTCCGCTTTCGACATAACCGGGTCGCTCCGGCTCTCGAAGTTCGAGAAACCATTCTTTGTGGGATGTCATATGGTTTGAGGCTCCGGAGTCAACAAACCATACGTCCTCCGGATTGAGGGCACTAGTTGAGGTAGAGGCCGACATAGACTTTGCTCTATGTTTCATCATGAACATTCCGCCACGGTCGGAGTTGTATGCGTACATTCCACCACGATCCTCGTAGTCGGAGTTGTGCCCATACATTCCGCTATACTCTTCGTAGTCAGAATTGTGTGCATAATTCGTGAGTTGTCGGCTTGTGGAAGCCGATTCACGCATCTTCTTTCGGCACTCTTCTTCGTGGTGGCCGAGCTTTCCGCAATATCCGCATTCGGTTGCGTTTTGACGGCTCGAGCCGGAGTGGAAGCTCCCCCTTCTTGCGAACATTCCTCGTTGGCCTCCGTTTTGCGGCCGAAATTGGGAGTTGTTGTTGTAGGTCGGACCTCGTCCGCCTTGTCCTTGGCCGAATCTAACCCTCGCTCGTCCGCGTCCTCTTCCTCCATTAGAGTGCGTGTAGAGCATGTGGTCTTCCGACTCATTGCTCCTTGTACGCACGTGGTTTTCTTCGACCAATAGCATTGATTGGAGCTCCAAGAAGGACGGAGATTTCTCCCGTGCTAGAACGGCAGTTCGCATCGCTCCGAACCATGGTGCGAGGCCGCCGAGGCATATTTGTACCATCTCATCATCATCTATACTTACGCTTATTGAGCCGAGCGAGTTGCAAAGCTCCTTGATCTTCAAGGTGTATGTCGTGATGGACATATCCCTTTGTTGGATGTTGTTCAACTCTTGGCAAAGTTGAAGCTTCCTCGCAATCGTGTTGGCGGCGAAAATCTTTCGTAGGTTTTCCCACACTTCCTTCGGCATCTTGGCTTCTCGAATGTAACCGAGCATGTGGTCGTGAACACATGTCACCAAACAATACATCACACGGCTCGCGGCTTGCTCCCATGTTGCGTATCCGGGAGCCACTTCGGCGGGTCGGTCTTCATGCGCTCCTTTGATGTAGCTCCAAAAGCCTTGTCCGACAAGGTATTGGTGCATCTTGTACTCCCAAGATGCGAAGTTTTTTCGATCCAACTTCTCGGTAGGGAGAGCGCTCCCCATTTTAGTATTCATTATGTCGATTCTTCTTCTTCTTCTTCTTCTCTCTTTGAATGCGAGCTATGTAGCAAAGCTACGATAGCGATGAGCCGGTTCTTGGTCGTTGGCGTGGAGCACAACACACGATCACGATGAGGCAAATGGGCTAGATCGAGCTACCAAATCACTCTGATACCATGTAAAGAATCAAGTGATGGAATCTTGTGAAGCGGAATAGGTGTGAACTGTGTGTGTGTGTGAGATAGAGAGAGAGAGACACACACACACACACACACACACAGTATACGCAAGGTTAAAAGTATATTAACAAAGGAGAAAGACTCAACATTATACAAGGTGGGAGGAGGGTGCTTTATGTAGTCACCCTCTCTCTTCATTAACTACAAGACTCATGGAGCATGGAGAATGTGAAAGCTTATAAGTTATGTGTCATAGAATATGATTCTATGACTCATACTAAATGCTAGAATACAAAGTGGTGACATAATGGTGACTCTTGACCGTTGGAGTGTCTCTTCACTCTCAAGGTGAGTTCACACACTAGACCAAGTTGAGCTTGATTCTCAACAATTAGTAACGATGATCTTTCCACAATCCTCATGGGATTCTTTAGACACTACTAGCACATTCTCAGTACAATCAGGCTCCTCTTCAGTACTAGCAATGTTCTTTCCACAATCCTCATGGGATTCTTTAGACACTACAGATACATTCTCAGTACAATCAGTCTTCTGTTCAGTACTTGTCATATTCTTTCCACACTCCTCGTGGTCTTCTTTAGACAAATTATTGTTTGTACATGCCAACTGCTCTTCAAATATGAATGCTTCGTTTTTCTCACAGTCCTCATGTGTGGAAGATGTGCTTCCAGAGTCTGCCTCCGTGCAAAGGTTAATCCCAGAATCTAACTTTGCACTTGTGCTCCATATAGTTCCCGATTCATTTGATTGCAATTGGGAATCAGACTGCTCTTGTAAACCTAAATAATGGGATTCCAAAGAATATTAGTATCAATTCACATACTCAAAAGTTTGCAAACATACCAACAACAATGAACGTAGGGTTAAGAGCCACTTTTTTACCTATTGTTACATCGTCATATTGTACAGCCGTAGATACCCCATTGCAAGTGGTAGGCTTGGTCATCTTCTCCACAACATCTAAGTGCTCAACAGGGTTGTTATGATCTATAGAATGCACCAAAAGCAACACTATCATAGGGTTGTTATGATCTAAATCATTGTTTTCAAAAACCGGCTTTTGACGTGTACTTGGGAGTGTGATAAATTCGTCTTCACGATTAGGTTTTGGACTCGTATCTCCCTCACCAAAGATCATTTCGTCATCATCTAGTAACACAAGTACATGGTATTAGACAATGCATTAGGTTGACAACTCTCCGGATAGGTGAGAACATATATGACTCACCATTGCATTCAACTTTGCCTTTCTTGCCCTTTCCATACAACATTCTTGCAACATTCCTCTTCTTAGTTGGCTCTATTTCTAAAGAAATTAGGCATTCAACATTTTCTCAAATGAGAATTAAGATATGTTGGCAAAATTTGTGTTACTTGGATTGTTTTGATGTTGACCGGAGTTTGGGGAATTTGTTTGTAGAAGCATATGTTCCACTGCTCCAATGGCCCTTCTCATACATTCATCTTCATCATAAAACTCATAGGTTATTGGTAATGATGGTCCCTGAACCTTGGAATGTTCAGCTGATACCGAGGGTTTAGGCACAAGGGCCGGTTGTTCCATTACCTTCCCTGCGTGGAGTTGCTTGACACTACAACATTCATTGCAAGAAACCAAAAAACCTTCAAGGTTAGTACCGTGATATAAAATATACAATGTAGGTCACAAGAGCTACATTACTAATTCATTAAGCTACACCTAGTTCCCATATTACACAACTAGTACTAATCGTGAACAATGTATTACTCACTTAGTTCCCAATTTACACAAGTAGTACTAATCATGAACAATGTACTACTAACTTAGTCAAATTACACAAGGAGTACTAATCATGAACAATGTACCACTCACTTAGTTTCCAAATTACACAAATAGTACTAATCATGAACAATGTACTAATCCTGAACAATATACTATTCACTTAGTTCCTAAATTACTGAACTAGTACTAATAAGGAACAGAAGTAGTACTAATAATGAACAATGTACTGCTCACTTAGTTCCCAATTTACACAAGTAGTACTAATCATGCACAATGCACTACTCACTTAGTTCCCAAATTACTCAAGGACTACTAATCATGAACAATGTACTACTCACTTAGTTCCCAAATTACAAAACTAGTACTAATCATGAGCAATGTACTACTCACTTAGTTCCCAATTTACAAAACTAGTACTAATCATGAACAATGTACTACTCGCTAAGTACTAATCGTCAACAATGTACAAGTATAGTGTGTACTAACACTAGTACTAGGCACGTTGTAATATAGATTGGACTAACATCTAATCCAACAAATGTAGATTGGATTTTAGTACTAACGTGGTATTTTGCACACAAGTAATATTAAACGTGATAAGTGTTCTACACACCTAATTACATAACTTGTACTAATTACACCAACAGTATTAATCTTGAATAGTATTAGTACTAAACGTGATATGTGTTTGACACACCTCATTTCCAAATTACACAAACTGTACTAATATTCAGCAATTTACTATACACCTTGTTCCCAAATTACATAATTAGTACTAATTCCCAAGTTACACAAACAATACTAACAGTCAACAGTGTACTACAAGTATAGTGTCTACTAAACTAGTACTAGGCAAGTTGCAATATAGATTGGACGATGTTGTACCCGGTTCCCTTTTAGTACTAATTCTGGAAAATATCCCTTCAACTACACATACCAATTATATATTAAGAGTACTGCCAATACTAACCCACATAATTAGGGTTCCACATATTAGTTGTTAGAGATACACTAATCCATTGTTCTCCTAAATTTGAAGTATGAATTGTGGCATACACTAGTTCTAATCCAAATGTAAATTGACATCATATAATACAAACAATAGAATAGTAGAGGCACATACCGTACGGGTGTACTTTTAAACCCCAAGCATAGTACCACTCAGCCGCAATTGTAGTTTTATGGTCCATACATGTATTCTCTTTCTCAAAATGATACTTAGCACATAGCACATAATATATGTGCAAGCACGGTGTAATCACAACATATGCCTCCAACTTGAATCCGAGGTCACAAAATATACACCTGGCATATTGCAAACACAAGTTATAATATATTAGCTAATATGATATTCATACCACAGAAGTAGAAATAAATAACTTTTAAAGCCAATACCGTGATATAGCTATACTAATAATAGTACTTTCCATACCACTTGGGTGCTCAATTACAGATGGACACAAAGTTTCAAAACCTTTTTGTTTTAAATCCTGCATCAAGCACGCAAGGTTCTCGGAATGCAACTTTAAAGCTGATAACTTATTATCTATTTCGGAATGTGCATTCCTGCAAGTATCAAGGTCTCTCATCTGTGAACCTAATTGAGTGCCCATATTGTTTAGCTCTTTCTTCAACTCCTCTTTCAACACCTCACTTTTTGAATTTTGGATTGTCGATGCAATCCATTCATATGTAGTCTTTTCTGCCTGTATCTCAGCTGATTTAACTGCTTCCAAATCAACAAGTAGTGCTTGTATTCTTGAGCTCATAGATGCTATGCAACTGGCCATCATCTGTTCATTCTTTTCAATCATTGTGGCCCGTACCTTTGCAGATTGAACTTGGTGGACAGGTGTTGTAAGGAATATCCACATGAGAGGTTCCCAATGACTTCAAGCCAGTGTTGGTACTGGAGGACCCTTTATAATGTTCTGACCGATGCTGATTAAAATCTTCCCAATCTACGTCGATGCCACCCTGAACTTCACATGCAAATGTACGTGCAAAAACAATACCCACCTCATTGTTACAGATTTGATTTGTATCATAAACATGTTCATATCTCGTCTTCAATAAGTTCACATATTTCCTCCTCAATCCACTTATGTGGAATCCTCGCCTTGTATCGGGATGTGCTGACCCCCAGGTTTTTATCAACCACTCTTTCAGCTCAGGATAAACTTCAGGTCGTGCTCGAAGGAAATAACTCCATCCGAGAGGTGTGGCTTGAATGATGGAGTGGTACATCTTCTTTCTCTATATTGATGAATTCATCACCCTTTCTCTTGTGGGTGTCTTCTTGCTTTCTTTGAGAGGTGTCCTTTTTTCTTCCTTCACTGGTGTCTTCACTTTCTCTTTCATCAATGTCTTCTTTATGGGTGTCCTTCTCGTCGTTGTCCTAGTCATCACTATTCTCGTTGAATGAATATGCATGTACTAGAATAAAACTCATCAAATTACCATCAACACATAGCAAATCATCACATTGCATGTACAAGCCATGTCAAACACACAAAAACCCTAAATAGTCAGAAGAAAACTCATCCATGTCTAACACATACAAATTAAAAACAGACAGACGGGAAACATAGAGAAAACGAAAACATACCAACAAAACGAAAACATAGCAACTCATCATAGCCAACTCCATCTAAGTTGCATGTACAAACCATGTCAAACACACAACCACCCTAAACAGTCGGAAGAAAACTCATCCATGTCAAACACATACAAATTAAAAATAGATAGACAAGAAACACAAAGAAAATGAAAACATACCAGTTGGGCATGCAACACATAGACTATGAATAATCAAAACCTAAAAATGCCCATACACATACAAATTAAAAACAAATGGATAGGAAACAAAGCGAAAACAATAACATACCAGTTGGAGGCCGATGGAGCCAAGGTCGAAGGCAGAGGTACCACACCTTCGGAGCACACCAAGCCTTCAAAATCACCTATATGCAAGAGGTTGTTGACGAGGCTGTTGCAGAGGAGACAAACGAGCATACACAAGGAAAGAAAATCAACAACAAGAACATCAATCCGGGGAAACAGAAATCTATGTATATACAGAGACAGAGATTGAACCTGGCACAGAGGGGAACACAACAACAACTAGGCGGGGAAACAGAGAATCGAAGGTGGAGTGAGAGAGAGAAACAGAAAGAAAGAAAGAAACAGAGATTCAAAGGTGGAGTGAGAGAGAGAAAGAGAGAGATAGGTAATAGATATGTGTCGTCTTTCGAACTTTCTGCCTCTGTCTATCTGACAACTTCGAGACAGAAGAGAGAGAGAGAGAGACTGAGACTGAGACTGACCAACTATCACATTCCAAACCTTCTCCAGGTGTGCTTTCGTACAACTCTACCTAGGAGAATGAAGTTACAATTAATGTATTAAATACAGCCTTGGGACATTTCGAGTGGGACGTATATTATCTTTGTACATTCGAGTGTGATGTAATGAATTTGTTATTTGAAATTGAACACCATTCAATAGATGATAATTGTTTTATTTTCAATTTTTAATGTCTATTTTCTTCCTCAATTTAGTACTAAATTTTTGGCCAAAAGTTGGTACACCGTAGCATGCTTTGACCTTGAGGAGATTGATTGTGTAGATCCAAAGGTGGTGATGCCAATGGTAATATTTATTATCCCTCATATTCCTTGGAATTTTAAACCTATTGCAGTACCGAGAGCTCGATTACCTCAATTGTTGGAGCTGCTGAAGGATAAAGTCAAGATGAAGATTTTAGTGCCTTCAAATGCACCATACTCCAATAGATCAACATGAAGATGAAAGATAGTGGCACATGTCGGAGGATGTGTAGGTCTAGAGGGGGTGGATGTCGTGAAGTACAAAAGATTCACATTAAAAGTCTACAATAAGATAAATACATAAGACATCATATGCGTTGTTTTATTTGAAGTAGTATTTTATAGTCCAAACCATCTAATATACTACATGCACACCATGTAGCATATTATATGGGCAAAAGTCCTCTACTACATGCACACCATATAGCATATTACATGGGAAAAAGAGGACTTGAACCAATAACCCCAACCTTATGGCATTAAAACCTTACCATTTAGACTATACTTGTGATGTATATAGAATATATGTGTTGTAGTATTGTATGGTTTAAACCATGAAATGTACTACATGTGCACCATATAGCACACATGCAAGAGCCTCTCTGCATGTGCACCATATAGCATACATGCAAGAGCCTCTCTACATGTGCACCACATGGCCCACATGTAGGACCATCTCTTCCCTATAAAAGGAGAAGGGAGAATGGTCACAAGGGATCGAAGAAATCGAAATTGAAGAACTATATTGTATGATATATCAATCAAATAGAATTATATTACATAAGAGATACTATATATAATAGGAAGAAGGAAAGAAGTTGAACATAGAATAGAAGCTCTAGCTTGACGGTCGCGGTGCTCAACTCTCAAAGAAAGGGAGGCGGTTCAAGTCTTATCTTCATCGAAATATTGAAGTGAAGATTGTTGTGGCCTATTATCAAGAAAGAGAAGGGTGATTACCTTATGAGACAAAGTTCGATGGTTCAACGATGCTCGCAATCACTTTTGTAACTCTTTCATCAAATAATTATAAATTTCTTTTATTCCTTCACATATCATTTTATATCCTATCTTGTCATATCTTGTTGATCTCTATTTACTCTATCTCTACTCTTTCGTCTCTTCTATCCATAATCCCATTGATTCCTTCCTCACTTTCAGGATGTCTGTTGTCTACGCAACGCTACGCTTCTCAGCGAGCCACGCCGCGATAACGTTCATAAGTTTCCCCTTCTGTCTGACATGGCTGAGGGGAACTTCTACGACATGTTCGATCGGGTGCGGAGTGTTGACTCTGGTTTTCACCACTCCTAGTTGCTCTGGTTTCTCTAGGTATGAGAATCATTCTTCATGGTTGTTCATACGATTGTGGGGTGGTCTTCTTCATCGAGTTCACCTTGTGCTTCATCACAAAGGCCTAAACCCTAAACCCTTTTCTGGTTTTTCCGGTTCCGCATCCTTCTAATCCTTCAATGTAGTGCAACTGCAGTCGATGTCTGTGTACGGCTTTGGCGGACCCAAATTTGTCCGAATCGGTGTGAGTCTTGTAGCATTCATTCTCTCTATGGTCCTTCTTGCCACAATACCAGCATTCTGTTTCGGCCTTTGCTTGCCAGTTTTCGGTGCCGCCTTGACTCCCCTTGCTCCCGAAGTATCCGAAACTACTATCGACATGATAGTTATGCCTTCGGTTTTTAACCTGTCGGCTGCCTCTGTTGCGTGCCAACCTGCCTCGTCCACCACAACCACGGGGTTCTATCCTCCTTCGTGTACAACATTTTGTTGTCGGTGTGCATGCTCATCGACGCATCCGTGTGGATCTCTTCAATGAGAAGCATTGTTTGCAAGTCGAAGAATGACGACGTACTCTCTCTCGTGCAGATCGTCGTCCGGAATGATCCAAACTTAGATGCCAACACACTAAGACAGACCTGCACCATTTCGTCCTCCTCAATGATCACTGAGACAGAGTCGCAAATGTCTTTGATCTGGGAGTTGTAATCAGCCACCGACATGTCTTTTTGTCGAACATTGCTCAGTTCCTGCCTAAGTTGAAGCTTTATCGTTGCGGTGCTCGCGGCGAATATATTCTTCAGATTTCTCCAAGCCTCCTTTGGCGTCTCGGCATCCTAGATGTAAGCTCAATAGTTGTTCATGACACTAGATGTGAAGTACTATAGAACTTTGCTTGCTCATTGTTACCAAGCCAGAAAATCCTTGTGTGTCGAATTTGGTGTTGCATCATTTTCTCCTTCGACATATGTCAAAATTAGCGTGCGAAAGCTTATGCCAAACCGGCTCTTTCGGATAGTAACAATAAAGAGAAGAAGTTTAATGGAAGAAGCTTAACACAAAGAATAAACATACATAGGAGACATATATATATAGAGAGAGAGAGCAGAACATAAAACTCTATTCAAAATAATACTCTAAAACTCTGTGTACATAGAATGTGCTCAGAGAGCACTTTTATACAAGTCCATAAAGGACTTACAGAAGTACTCACAGGTACTTCAATATTCCTATGTGCGACTGGTAGGTACTTCAATTCCTCCGCCTTGATCGCGCTCCTCGTTTGGTTCGGTCCCTCTTGCCGCGACCCTTCTGGCTCTGCACACCTTGACCTCCTCGGTCGCTTCATCTGCTCAACATGCCCATTTCAGCTCCCTTGCTGCTGTGACTCCGGCGCTTGCCGACCCGTCGGTTCCTCCGTGTTGGTGTCGACTTCCGCCGCCTTCTCATCAAGTTGGCCTTTAGTTGATCTGGCTTCTCAAAATCTTGAACCCAATCGGCTTCCTCCAATTTGTTCAGACCACATCAGACCATGTATGGGTCTTGGCCTTCTCCTTCCGGTCGGCTCTGTCCTTCTTGACTATGCTGCCACTGTCGCTCGTTGCGACTGTTTCGGATGTGCCAACTCCCTTCATTGACTCGGCCCCCTTTTTCCTCTGGTCTCCCCCTTTGTTGGTTCTTCCCTTTCCGGTTCCTTGATTGGTGCCGTCGGCAGTTTCTTTGCTTTTGCCCGTTCTCCTCCTCAAGAGCGGCACGTCGAGATGTTGAACACCAAGCATTTCGGTGAAGTGCTGCAAGTTGTCCGATCCGAGCAGTTTGTTGAAGATGTCGGCAATCTGCTGACCCGTCTGAACATACCAAAGTTCGACTACACTGCTCAGGACCCGCTCATGCACGAAGTGATAATGCACTTCTATGTGCTTCGTCGGAGCATGGAACACACGGTTCTTGGCGAGCTGTATGTTGCTTATGTTCTCGCAGTAGATCAGGATGAGAGTCGGTACCTCGATCCGCAGGTCTTGCAATAGTCGTCGAAGCCAGATGGCTTCACAAGTGGTGACGGTAGCGCCCCGGTATTCAGCCTCAGTGCTCGACACAACCACTGTTGGTTGTTTTTTGTTGCTGCACACAACAACCGTGCTACCAAGGGAAAATATGTAACCGGAGGTGGATCGACGATACGCCATCTATGTATCCGACTAGCTCTTCAGTTATACCATGCTGATATAACAGTCCATGGTCCTTCGTGCCGCTCACATACCGCAATATTTGATGTGCTATTGTGATGTTGCACGTCTAGTGGGAGAAAAAGTGAACAAGTGTGGTTCCACGCACATTACACAAATACTTGTAAAAATGAAAATAAATCAATAATAAATAATCCTAGGGCCTAATGGCATTGAGTACGTACAGAGGGGTGCAAGTAAGATTTGAACCTTGCACCTCCAACATAGGAGGCAATTAGCTTACCATTAAAGCTACTACTAAGTGCTTTAGATTTTGTATATTTCCTTCCCATATTCAGTATTCCATAGAAAACTAACGTACAAAACTATGGTTTTAAGCCCATGGTTTTACGCATGTCATAAGCAAAACTGTGTGCACAAAACCATGGTTTTAGCCCATGGTTTTGTGCATGTCACAAGCATGCAGAGACCTATAAAAGCCTCTAGTTCGGCTTGTGTAAGGGGGGCTCAATATGTGATATCACCATCATTATAAAATTCTTCTTATAAATATACTTCTTATTTTTCTTCTTCTTTTACCATCGATCAATATTATTACACTTCTTATAATTGTCAATCTTTCGATCTTTTCAAAATGTGACATTGGTTTCCTCGACTCCTATCCACATCATCAAATCTTTTTGACAAGTTCGCGAACTTCCTCTCCGGTTTGAGACCCCGGTGGTTCCACTCAAGCTAACACACGCACGTGCATCTTCACGATAGTGTGCATTGAAGATGCTCCACGGTTGGCTTCTGCATGAATTGGTTGATAACGCCGACCGGATAACTGATGTCGGGTCAGGTGATTGTCAAGTAGATAAGGCTTCCAACAATTTGTTGGAACCGTTTCTCATCACAGGCCGGGCCGGAGTCGGGATGTAGCTTCAGGTTCCGGTCCAAGGGTGTAGATATCAGTCGGCATTCCATCATGTTGAACTTGTACAGCATATTCAACACATAATGGCGTTGTGAGAGCAATATGCTGTCAGGGGTTCGGATCACCCCAATCCCAAGAAAATAATGAAGTTCCCCTAGGTCCTTCACTTCAAATGCGTCTGAAGGTTGGGACTTCACTCGATCGATTTCATTGAGTTCGGGTCCGGTGATAACTAAATCATCTACATAAAGCAAAATGCAAACCGGACCGTTTCGAATGAACAATGAAGAGTGGGACATAGAGGCCACAAACCCCATCTTACGCAACCGGTGCGTGATCTTCGCATTCCAAGCTTGGGGGGCTTGTTTCAGACTGTAAAGCGACTTCTTTAGTCGACACTCTGCTGACTTGTTCATCTCCGATTGGAAACCGGGGGGTTGCATCGTATAGACCCGTTCTTCAAGATCACCTTGAAGAAATGCATTCTTCATGTCCATTTGGTGATGATGTCATCCCCTTACCACAACAACAGCCAGTAACACGCGAACCTTCATCATCTTTGCTACCGGAGCGAAGGTCTCGTCGTAGTCAATTCCCGTGGGTCTGTGTGTATCCCTTCACCACTAACCAGGCCTTGTACCGATTGATCAAACCATCGGCATTGTACTTTACCTTGTACACCCATTTGCAACTGATTGGTTTATAGTGTCGGGGAGGGTCAACCAAGTCCCAAGTGTCGTTGGCATCGAGTGCCCACATTTCTTCTTCCATAGCAGCACGCAATTTGCGTCCTTTGCCGCTTCTGCGTTGCTTTCCGGTTCACGCACTTCCGCCACCTTAGTCATGTATGCATAGTGATGCGCCATGTAGTCATTGTACTCGTACCTCATGACGGGTTGACCGGCGTAGCTTTTCGTTAGCCAGTTTGAGGCCCTTCTTGGCCGGTTCAGACTTCCTTTCTAAAGATCTGCCTTCTTCCTTTCCAAGATCAGATCCGCTTCAATCTGACCCTTCACTACTGGTATCGTATTCCAGCATCTTCTTCTTCCCCTTCTCTTTGTAAGTGAACCGTCTCCTCGGTTCCTTGTGCGAGGAGAACATGGTAGAGTCTTCACTCTACTGCTCTTCATCTAACTGGTCATCCCGACTCTGCTACTCATTCAGTCCACTTAGTCGGAATGAGATTGGACTCTCTTCTAGAGTGCTGAAGTCTTCATCTTCTTCCTGGACCTCCTCAGGCTCAGTAGCCTCATCTTTCGGAATCGGGTCTTCGTCGGGAGTTGGAGTTGGTAAGGAGTACCATGATGCCGTCTCATCAAACTCGACATCTTGACTTACTCCGACCTGCTTAGTTCGGGGGTTATAACACTTATACCCCTTTTGCCCATGCGAGTAACCGACTAGGATGCACTTCTCCGACTTTAGATCCAGCTTCCTTCGCTTCTCATCCGGTACATGCACATATGCTATCCTACCGAATATACGAAGGTGTCTCAAATTCGGCTTCCACCCGAAATACAGCCCATGTGCTGACAACTTGTCTCCGATCCATTTTTGGATGTAGATGGTCATCCGGATCGCCTCAGCCTAGTAGAATTGAGGCATGCTCTTCTCCTCCAGCATTGCCCTTGCCGCATTGAAAATCGACCAGTTCTTCCTTTCGGCTACACCATTTTGCTCCATGTGTATCGGCAGCTGAATTCTCTCGGAATTCCGTTCTGCTGCAGATAATTGTTGAATTGGCCGGAAAAGTATTCTTTTCCGCCATCCAACTGTAGGCACTTGATCTTGCTCTCCGTTTCCCGTTCAAGTAAGCTTTGAAAGATTCAGAAACATTTGAAAACTTCGCTCTTCCTCTCAATGAGGTAGATCAATGTGTGCCGGTTGTAGTCGTCGATGAAGGAGACGAAATACCAACTCCTGCCAAGACTAACGTTTTGTGTCATTCCCCATACATCCAAATGGATTAAGTCGAGCTTGTTATGGCTTCGGCTTCATTCAGTGGGGAATGGAACTCGGTGTTGCTTCCCGAGTTGGGAGGCTTCACATATTTGGGCCTTCCGGCCACTGAATTTCGGTAATCTAAACACAACTTGTTTTGATTGCAGGTCCTGAAGCCTCCGGTAATTGACATGGCCGATCCGCTTGTGCCAAAGATCGATGTCCGATTCAATCTTTTGTCCTTTGGCAAACATGGCAGTGCCAACGTCATTAGTGGTGAGGATGAACATCCTCCCTTCTCGACAGCCTTACGCAATTATCCGGCCTTCTTCCTCGATGAAGCACCTAAGGTGTGTAAACCGCACCTGTATCCCCTGGTCGACAATTTGTCCAACCGACACCAGGTTCTTTGTGATAGTCGGAACGAGTAGTACGTTCATTAGCTTCCCCTTTTGTCCGACATGGCTTAAAGGGACTTCTCCGGCATGCACAATTGGGTGGGGGGTGTCGTCTCCAGTTTTGACAATCCCCGATTGTTTCGGTTTCTCCAAAAGAGAGAACCACTCTTCATGGCTTGTCTTGTGGTTGGACGCTCAAGAATCAATGTACCATACTTCCTCCGATTTGGAAGTAGTCTTCTTCATCGAGTTAGCCTTGTGCTTCATCACGAAGGTTGGCCCTTTACTGGTGTCCTGAAAATCCGCCAATAAGTGCGGATCGTGAGGCGGAACCGCCGGGGTTTTGGACTAGAAGGATTTAAGGCTTTTAACGCTTAATGCACTTTTAAGCTTAAAGATGAGATATTTCCCTCTAATAAGAGTAAATTGGTAGTATAAGAGATCGAATAATAGTTAATTACATTAATAAGAGCAAATCTTCGAGTAGGAGATTATGCGAGATTGAATAATACTTAATTATTCTTATGAGTAAGAAGGCTTAGAGTAAGCAAGCATGAATAACACTTAATTTTACTTATACATAAGAAAATTTTAAAGAAAGAGATCATGAGAGAGGAAACATGGAAAGCTTTTTATTACTAAATCATCACTATAATGGATCTATTTTGTTACATGATTTTTTTTTCTATCCCCTTTTAGGGTATAAAAGTATGAGAGAGGAAATATAAATCTTTTCTTCTTCAAATCCCCTCCCTCCTCTTCTTAAAATAAGCTCTTGTTTATAGGTTTAGGATTGCTTCCTTCCTTTCTTTCTTTCTTTTCCCCAAAAGTTTCTCTATATGAGTCCACTTTTCTTTTTATCACTATTTTTGTCCAGTAACTTCAAATCTGACATGCAAGCTACTCTTAGAAAGATATTTCTGTTAGCTTTCTTATGCATCTTTCCTTTTCTAATTTGAACATTGGACGAGGAAATTACGAACGTTTTACTTGACCTTGCTCCTCATATCCACGGCTAGCTTTTCTTTTCCTATCTTTTTCTCTATTTTTGTCTACTTTCGAAAATCGCTTCTAACTTTTTATCCTTTCATTTATTACTATAGTTGATTTAACAACATTAGTTTATCTGGACTACCATTTTATTCTCTTTTGAGGGTGGTTTCGCACTATGTGTCGAAAACATCACGACACCGGTCTTCTAGGTTCTTGATCCTTCGATCCTTCTGTGTAGTGCGACTTTTGCAAGTTCCCTTGTCCAACCTTGCCGGATCCGGATTTATCCGAATCGGCACGCTTCTTCCAACACTTTCTCTCTCTATGGCCTTTCTTGCCACAATACCAACATTTTGTGTCGGCTTTCAACTGCCAGTTTCCAGCTCCGACTTGACTCCCCCTGCTTGTGGAGGGTCTGGAACTGCTGTCAACATTGTCTCTGTGCCTTCGGTTCTGCTCTTGCCGGACGCTTTCATTGCGTACCAACCCACCTCGTCCTCCACGACCACGGGGTTGATACTCTTCCGTGTACAGCATCCAGTTGTCCGATTGAGTGGTCCTCGACTCACTCACGTGGTTTTCTTCGACCGTCAATATTGATTGTAAGTTGAAGAAGGACGGTGGCTTCTCCCATGTGCAGATTGCCATTTGGATTGGCCCGTAACATTGTGCTAGACCACCAAGGCATCTTTGAACCATCTCATCTTTGTCCATTGTCACATTGATGGACCCGAGTGCGTCGCAAATCTCCTTTACCTTGATGGTGTAGTTCGTAACCGACATGTCTCTTTGTCGGATGTTGTTCAGCTCTTGCCGGAGTTGCAACTTATGGGCTGTGGTACTCGCGGTGAAAATCTTCCGAAGATTTTCCCAGGCCTCTAGCATTTTTGCATCTTTGATGTAGCTGAGCATCTGATCATGCACACCAGACGTGAGACAGTACAATACTCAGCTCGCTCCTTGCTCCCATGCCGGGAAGTCTTTGTGTGCCGGCTCCGGTGCTACCTCAGTGGTTCCTTCCACATAGCTCCAATAACCATGCCGTAGCAAGTACTGGTGCATTTTATATGACCAAGATGCATAGTTGCTCCGATCAAGCTTCTCTGTTGGAAGTGAACTCGCCATACCTTTGTCCATACCTTTCTCTGTCTGTTGTTACCGGTTATTAGGGTTTGTCGTCGAAAGCGTTTGTCAGTTGCAGAGGTTCTCAACCCTCACGCTCTGATACCATGTCAAAGTTAGCGTGCGGAAGCTTATGCCAAACCGGCTCTTCCGGATAGTAACAATAAAGAGAAGAAGGTTTAATGGAAGCTTAACACAAAGAATAAGCATACACATGAGAGAGACAACAAAACAAAAAACTCTATTCAAAATAATAGTCTAAAACTTTGTGTACATAGAATGTGCTCAGAGAGCACTTTTATACAAGTCCATAAAGGACTGACAGAAGTATTGATAGGTACTTCAACATTCCTACGTGCGGTGCAACTGACACTAACTACAAGACAGTGATTACCTAGTAGTCTAGGCTACGACTAGGCTTCCGGTTCACACTCAAATCCGGCTCTCTAATCCGTCTCCCTGATCCGACTCTTGTTTCCAAATACCGATCTGGCTCATCCTTCCGGATGCGGATTCGGCTATGATCCAGCTCAGGCTTATTCAGCCGATCTAGATCCAGTTGTGCTTGTCGCTCAATAACATAACTCCAATACACATCCCCTACTAGGTATTGGTGCATCTTATATGAGCAAGATGCGTAGTTGCTCCTATCAAGCTTCTCCATCATATGTGAGCTTCACATTCCTCTGTTCATTTCTCGTCTCATTTGTTCTTCTCCGAAAGTTAGGGTTTGTCTGTATGTAGATCTCTTGCCGGCAGCAGAGGATGTTCTAACCCTCGCGCTTTGATATCATGTAAAAGAAAATATGCATGAAGTTGTAACAGATCACAACCGGGGTAGCCGGATAGAAACAGAGAACAATGGAGACACACAGAGTGGGTGAGAGAGAGAGACAGAATGAGAGCAAGAAGATGAAAACTCTATTTCAAAAATGAAAAGGAATACATGTGCGGAAGCATGTGTGATAGACACCGAACCAAGTACACATTTAGTTACAGAAACTCGACAGTTAGGTAATCACAGAGAATGGTATGAGAGAGAGATAGAGACAAAGAGTGTTGGCCGGCAAGACCAAAGGGCTGGTTAGAGTCCAGAATGTGACAAGGGTATTAATTAAGGATAGGGAGTTGTTATAGGTAAATATTATGTTATTTTGAGAAGATAAATATTATTTTATTTTGAGAAGCGGGCGGACGAACTAGAATCGGTATGCCAATTCGGATCCGGACCGGATCGTTGCTGGTTGCCGATTGGCACCGGTTTGTAACTCAGCCGGAGACCTATAAAACAACCAGGCAAGAATGTAATCAGGGACGGATAAATAATAGAAGCGTTGTTGTTTTAAGTATTGTTTAGTGTCTATTTGGTTACAGTAATCGTCCTATGCTTAATATCATTAATCTTACGCGTGTGTTACGATCATTAACAATGCCGATTAATAACTGATTAAGACCCATTTGATACCATAGTCCATCCATATCTCACCGTACCACCCTTTGGTGAAGTGTTCCATAGGGACACCCTGTGTTAGGGCTTGTCCAGCCTAAAGGATAACACAGTTTTTGGCAACCACGATTCCTGCAATGAACAGAGAACACCGGGGGATGGATGTCTCGACCGACTAATGACCAAGTCACCGAACAAGGAAGAAGACTAGTCGGAAGACAACAAAGACGGCAAGCCTTCCAGCAAGCGGCCGAAGAGATCCGACAGGATCGGTCTTTTCCTAGAGTGCTACGGAGGGTCACAAAAGAAGCACTTCGGTTCCAAAAACAACTTTCCAATGAGGGCAGTAGTCTTATGAGCCTGCAAGAGGCAAAATCACGACTGTGGATGCTTGCCGAAGGCAATGGAGACTCGGAGGCATTCTCAACCTTAGAGTCAGAATCGGATAGTGAATAGAGCATTTAGTCGAATTACAAAAGCAGCCACGATACTCCGGACGATCCAGAGGACGACGAATCGAACAACTCATCAACACCAACCGCGAAGAAAGCTGAAAACCGCGCACCGACACCACCCACGAAGACAGCCGAAAACCCTACACCAACACCACCCACGGAGAAAGTGGAAAACCCTGCACCAACATCACCCGCAGAGGAAGTGGAAAACTGTACACCAACACCACCCGCAATGCAAGAACTAGACCACATATCTCTGGTACAACCTCCCGAAGACTACACTATGCCATATCCGTATCCGAAGTATTGTGATGACCCTGACGTGGAGGCGCACGTCTATGTGTTCCTACAAACATGGGAAGCAAATCATGTGTCCGGAAGGCTGACTGAACCGGAAGTCGAACAGGGCCGAATTCGGCATGACATTAGAGGGACCGGCGGCCCGCTGGCACGCAAAGCACCTACCCAGAAGCTTTGCCACATTTGAGGGCTTGAAAACGAAATTCCTCTGACTATTCCATAGGCAAGTGGAACAACGCGAACTAGTCGGTCAATTTTACACAACCCACCAAGAGGAGCAAGAGACAGTGCCCCAATTTATCATCTAATTTCAAACATTACACAACCAGTTAACAAGGACACCACCGGACGAGGACGTGAAAGTAGTGTTCCTGGCCACTCTACGGGAACCCCTCCAAACGATGTGTGCAGTACTAGATTTCCATGCCAGCACAATGGATCAAGTCATCGATCGGGTGCGGGAAATGGATAAACATAGCTCCCTGATGACGATGGGATCCCTATAGAGGGCCCTTCCAAATAAGGAGGATCTCAGGTTTCGCCAAGCGTTGCAATGCACAACGTGTCTAAACTCAAGCCATTCGACGGTAGACTGCACAATGAGGACGCAGTGTATGATCTGCCACTCACGGGCACACACAACAGACCGATGCGAGTACAACCTGCTCAACCAACAAGCGGCACCGGTACGGATCATTGAACCAGGAAGCAGTCACGAACCGGATGACGAACGGTTCCGGAGGGAGGACTCATACCGACTAGAATGTGGGGATCGGTACAATGATAGAAGACGCTACAACTATGGGTGCGATCGCGACGACCGACGTAGGGAAGACTACAACTGAGATCGGTATGAACGGGACTACTCCCAGGATTACAACCAAAGAAGGGATGCTTATGACCAGGATCGGTATGATAGGAACCAAGATTATAACGGTGATTATTGCCAGAATTTAGCAATACCAGGACGGCATATTGTTACTATTGCCACCAGGAAGGCCATTACAGCAACCAATGTCCGGTTAAAAGTAACGAAAAACGACTGGTAGTCAATATGGTGATAGCAGAAGTAGCAGATATAAAGCAAGTCACCACCATATCAAAAGGAAAGACGGTGGAGTGGGAAGCACAAGAGGCCATACAAAAACAAACCACCGAATGGATTGAAAAGGCCAATGAACGCAATGTCACCGAAATGAAAGAGCACACGAATACAGTGGAGGTACTCACCGTAAAGGCACAGCCAGAGAACCCCACGTGGCAAGCACTTCAGGAAGGCCAAATCACTTTACCACTGGGCCGGTTACTGCAACTAGTGCCCCGGTTCACCGACAGGTTGAAGTCGGCGATGGCTCCGTTAAATCCTGCACCGGCTTCGGCACTCTTTTCAAATCCGGAGGAAGGACCGGTAGTGGTGGACACTAGCAGTCCTACAATCACTGCAATTATTAAAGGACAGGAGCTACCAGCTACGATAGTCGATGGCGAATCAGGAGTAAACGTGATAAGCCTCCGAACATGCGACACTTTGGGAATTTAGGAGTGGGAACCATACCCATTCTGGCTCCGGATGGCGGACACCAGCTCAGTCCGGCCGGCCGGCTTGATCCGGGACTTGGAGGTGACGATCGGAGATCATGCTTTCTGAATTTCTATGGTAGTGCTCTAGCTGAATGCTCAAGGGGCATACCCACTACTGTTAGGACGACCATGGCTGAGGACTGCCCGTATCAAAAAGAACTGGCAGAAGAACAATATTACGTTTCGAAGAGGGAAAATGAAAGTAAGAGTACCCACGCAACCGCAAGTAGGCCCCGGCAAAGATGTAACCCCACTATATGCCGAAAGCATGAACATGCTGGCAGGACTAGCCGACAAGGAGGTGGACCGCTACCTTAAAGAAAAACCAAGGATCGTCCCTCTGTTCGAAGTGGACGTGGCAGAAGCGGTATCTCCATACATTGTGCAAACGGAAGAGGCCGGTGAGGAACCGGATAAGGAAGCAATCCGAGAACTGCGGCAAACACAGGAGGCCTTAGAATGAGAAATGGCGGTATCTAAATGAGTAAAGGCGTCCCAACTAGATGCCAACAGAAGACAAATCAGCAATGATAACATTATTAAAAGAATTCCGGGACGTATTCACCTGGTCCTACAAAGATATGCTGGGACTTGACCCCCAACTCTATCAACACCAGATTCACCTTAGCAAGGACACGAAGCCGGTGTCACAACAATGCTATCGGATGAACCCAAACTACGCGGCAAGAGTAAAGGAGGAAATTGACAAGCTAATTCGAGTCGGCTTTATCCGGCTGGTGAAGAAAGCCACTTGGCTAAGTCCAATTGTCGTAGTGCCGAAGAAGAACGGCAAGATCCGTGTTTGTGTGGATTACCGGAAATTGAACGCGGCAATGGTCACTGATGCATTTTCGCTTCCGTTTACGGATGGGGTTTTAGATGCGGTAACCGGGCACGAGGTTTATAGCTTCCTCGATGGTTTCAACGGATATAACCAAATAAGGATGCACCTGAACAATCAAGAAAAGATGGCGTTCGTGACAGAATGGGGGGGAGTCTTTGTAGCAGTTGTAATGATGTTCGAACTCAAGACCGCGCCGACAACCTTTCAAAGGATTATTATGGAAGTATTTGGAGAATTCATACTGGCATTTATGGAGGTATTCCTGGATGACTTCGCGGTATATAGCCGGAAAGGGGAACATCTCGATCATCTTAGGTTATGCTTGGAAAAGTGTAGAGAATACCGGTTAAGCTTAAATCCGGCAAAATACGTCTTCGGTGTGACCAACGACACATTGTTGGGTCATATTATTAGCAAGGAAGGGATTGTTGTAGACCCGGATAAGGCCTTGGGGATTGTCGTGGACCCGGATAAGGTCAAGGCTATTTTGCAGGCACTTGCACCGACGACCACCAAGGCGTTAAGCCGGTTCTTAGGACAGATCCAGTGGCATAACCAAATGCTCTGGTACTTGGAAGACCTCGCCACGCCACTACACGCAGCTATACACCGGACACTGTTTAAATGGATTGATGAAGAGGACAAGGCTTACCACGCACTCAAGGTAATGTTGTCACAAGCACCAGTGGTACAACCCCTGGACTGGTCAAAAGAGTTCCATGTCTTCATGGATGCGTCATGTTACCGACCAGTAAAGAAGGCTTAAGGAGGTCCAAACCAGAGTGTGAAAGGAATAGTTATTCGGGAATTGTTGTAATTAGTAGTCTTAATATATACATATTCTTATATAAGAAGATGTGGACGGACGGATCGGAGTCGGCCGGACAACAGCCTAACACAGGGTGTCCACTCAAGACACGTCACCAAAGGGTGGTACGACAGAATGACTTATGGCACAACGCTTAATTAGACCTTAATCGATTACTTAGCCATCCGTAATTAACACGCGTAAGATATAACAATAAATATAGAACGGTAATCAACACTTGAAGATTAAGACAATAAGCTTTATTAATTATCCGCTCCTGATTACATTGTAACCGGGCCTTTATATAGGTCTCCGGTGCGAAATACAAAATGGTGCCAACCGGCACCTTTACGGAATCGTTCTGGATCCGGATCGGCATACCGATTCCGGTCCATCCGTCCGCATCTTCTTATATAATAATATGTATATATTAAGACTACTAATTACAACAGTTCCTGAATAACTATTCCTTTCACACTTTGGTTTGGAACTCCTTAAGCCTTCTTTACCGGCCGATAACACGTCAGATATCGCAATCGGCAGCATAATCATGCAACTTACCGAACCTAAGTGGTACCGGCTGGTGTGTTACGCTAGCCGGAAGCTGTCAAAGGCAGAGCGAAATTATTCCACTATGGAAAGAGAAGCCCTAGGAATGATATATAGTGTCACCAAATACTATAATTATTTGTTGGGCTGCAAGTTTTCATTCCATGTAGACCATTCAACGCTTTTATACTTGGTCTCAAAGGCATCACTCAGCGGCAACCTGGCTCGGTGGACATTATTATTACAAGAATTTGAATTTGAGATCTATCACTGGTCAGGTATACAACATGCGGTTGCCGATTACTTGAGCCGGTTAGAATCTAGAGAGACCGATGATGGTGTTCAAGATGACTTTACGGATGCCAAATTGTTTAAAATTGCAACGGAAACCATGGTAGAGGGGATGGTCGCGGAAGAGGACAAATGGCTAACGATCATGCACCAGTTCTTAAGCACCAGACTACCCCCAGAAGAGATGAATTAGGATGAACGTAAACGGTTGGTGGTGTAAACCAACACTTTTGTCTAGTGCAGGATACATTGTATCATAAAGGAGCGGATGGCATATGGCGGCGAGTGGTCCAGAGTGATGAAAAAGACACCATTTTACGGGAAGTGCATTGTGGGGTCGTCGGAGGACATTATGCCGGAGAAGCTACGGCAAGGAAAATATGGCGTTGCGGCTTATGGTAGCCAACGACACTAAAGGACTCGGTTTGATATACGAAGGAATGTGATCTGTGTCAAAGAATGGGCCAGCCAACGAAACAAGCACGCATGCCGCACCAGCCGGTACTACCTCTAGAGCCATTCCAGAAATGGGGGTTGGACTTCGTTGGACCATTAAAGCCATCGGCAATGCGAACCGGCAACAGGTACATAATTGTCGCCACAGATTACTGTACAAAATGGGTGGAAGCCAAGGCACTACGTGACAATACCACGACGTCGATGGCAAAGTTCCTATACAAGTACATCTGGTGTTGGTATGGATGTCCAATCGAATTAATCAGCGACCAAGGTGGACACTTCCTCGGCCAAGTGGTGGAAAGCCTAACAACATTTTATGCGGTCGTACACAAGCGAAGCACCCCTTATTACCCGCAGGCCAATGGATTGGCCGAATCCACCAATAAAACTCTGCAAAATATTCTCCAGAAGATTGTCAATGAGAACCGAACCAATTGGGATACAAAGTTGCACAACGCATTATGGGCTTACCGGATGGCATACAAAACAAGTACCCGGACAACACCATTCCGTTTAGCATTTGGTCTCAAAGCAGTGATGCCAATAGAATTCCAGATTCCAAGCTTATGGATACAGGTCTGGGACCAGCTGAGCGAGAAGGAGTCAGAAAAAATCCAGTTAGCAGCACTATGCGAGCTAGAGGAGCACCGAATAGCGAGCCTAATGCAGATGGAACTCGAGCAACGACGACGGAAAGCATTCGTCAACTACCACCGGAAGGGTAATGAGAAGACATTTGGAATCGGCAAGCCGGTACTAGTGTTCCAAACCCGGATGGGCAAGATGTCGAGGAAGCTACGGTTCTGATGGACCGGACCATATTGGATAACGCGAGAGTTCAACAGCTCATATCAGCTGGGAACGCTAGCCGGCAAGGTGCTGGACAAGTGGGTAAATGGGTTCCGACTTAAACCATATTATGGACCCATGCCACAGAACCCATTTCATCAACCGAAGAACAATGCGGAAATAGGCAGCAGCAAGCAGTTGGCCGGCAACCATGAAGAAAAACAGACAATGGAGCCAGGGTTACTGGGTAATCAGAACTAGAAGAAGAAAAAAAAATCATCATGAAGAGGCGAGGAGCGAACGGACACCTCGAAAAGGCATGTAGTGGCTATTTAAAGCCTAGTTAAAGTGCACCACGTGTCACACAATTGCTATTATAGTACACGACGAGCATGCGTGGGAATCGAGAAAGGTGCCAAGCATGGGAACACGAAACCTCCGCCTCGCAGAGCCTCTCTCATTTCGCGAACATAGAGCATTGAGCGCACAAAGGACAATACAAGTAAGCAGACAGACGCAAGAAGCACATACAAACACATCGGCCCTGCCCACCCCCATAGAACCAGACCACGAGATGGAACCTATGGCACTTTCAAAACAGCCAAGAAGTGGTTCAACCAACATGGGTTGGTAGGCTTCCTGAGGATAGCAGAGGCACCGCTGCACGACGAGGCAAAAGAAATCGTGTTTAAAATTGACACAGAAGTCATAACGGAGGAAGCCATCCGCGCTCTAATTGAATTGCCGGAAGGGGGCATCTACTCCAAGAACCCTTCTCCTGAAACGCTAACCAAGTTTTTTGGCGAGTGTTCCCTCGCCACCAAGGCTCACTGGATACAGGGTGGCGAGGACCAAAATCGTGCTTAAAATCGACACAGAATTCATAATGGAGGAAGCCATCCGCAATCTAATCGGATTGCCGGAAGGGGGCATATACTCCATCAAGAACCCTTCTCCTGAAACGCTAACCAAGTTTTTTGGTGAGTATTCCCTCACCAGCAAGGCTCACCGGACACAGGGTGGTGAAGACCCCCTATTCAGAGAAGTGGCTCGTGTCCTCCACGAGTATGGGTTCGTGTACCCCCGACCCCCGGCAATGCCCAAGAATAAAGCCGGTTTCATCATTGCTACATACACGGTGCAAGTGGATTGGTCGGTAATCATCACAGATTGCTTGCGAACGGCGATAGAATCAGTGTAGAATGGCAAGAAATTATTATGGACGGTCGTGGCTCAATGACTGACTCTCTTGGCGGCCCCGGTGGAGCCGATAAAGACGAAGAAATGAGTTCGAGTAACGGAGACCACGCCCAACAAACATTCAAAACGGTAGCAACTCCTGGCCAAGCGCACGCCCAGATGGAAAGAGGGCAGTACCTCGTAGCAAGGGAAAGAACCGCCTAGCCGGAAGAGACAAGGAGAGACAAAGACACCGGTGGAGCCACCAGTAAGGCCCTTTAAAATCAAGCTGCGCCGACAAGAACAAGAACCGGAACCCTTGGCAACGAAGTTCAATATCAGAACCCAAGAGGAGGAGGTGGAGGAAGACCTCGCCGATAACCTCCTACATTGCTAGAAGCGTAGCCCGGTCAAGGATCCGGAGCATGGAAGAAGAAATTGTGTAGGCCGAAGCAGAGGCGGCTAAGCAGGTCATAGAAGGACCAATACTACCAGAACCGGTGGCTACGGTGAATGAACAGACCAATAAGATGTCGGTAACTAAAATAGCACCGGATGCAAATAAGGCACAAGAATAAGAACTTGCCACTCTCAGAGAGGAATTAGCAGCCCAAGAGGCCTTAAGGGCTAGGGAACGAAACTTGAAGAAGGTGGCGGAGGAGGAACAACGGAAAATGGCAGAGAACTTCCAAAGAGCCGAGGACAATCTACGGACGGGTCATCAAGCATATGACCGATTGAAGGAAGAAAAAGAAAAGTTGTTGCAAGAAAAGGACAAACTCTAGCGATCAGCGGAAGTAGCGATTGAGCGGCTCCAAGAAGAACTCCGGCAACAAAAGGACCGTGAGAACCGGGCCTGACGCCAAGTCAATCAAAGGCTGAAACAAAAAATGGAGGATTTTGACAGGTTGCACTAGGATCACAAGAACCTAGCGGCGGAACACAAGAAATTGATGACAAAAGGTGACTGGCAGCAACAGAAAATGCGGGAACTCTAGGATGATGTCAACAGGACGGCATCGGCATTGGCGAATAAAGGACCAGGGAGTTAAAGCGGGAAAGATGCTGGCAGAAGTGGCGAAGGACAAAATAGAGCTTACCCGGCAGCATCATCAAGAGATGGAACGAGCAAAGATGGCTCTGAATAGAGTTTAGACGACTTATCAGACGCAACTGATGCCATATCAAGGACAAGTTGAGGCAACCACGATCCTCATAAAGCAATTAAAGGATGAAAAGTAGGTTACGGAGGAGAAGTCAAAGATGGGACTTGGCCGTATTCGAGACATTGTACTTACATGGAGGGACCGGACGAGGAGGCTAGTTGAAGAAAGCTCAGTACAGTGGTGGTCCAAATGGGCAAAGCAGGCAGCCAAGTTGTAGGTCCTGCGAACAAATGTGGAGAACCAGCAAAAGGATAGCGATAACTTCTACAAAATGGACGCAGAAAGCGTTGTGACCATACGGGAGGAGTTAACGGATGACTTCCTGTCCTTGGTCGGAGAGCATTTGGTGGCGGTGGGCTGGTTGGTGGAACAGCTGGATGACGACCAGCTGGATACCCAACTTCAGTTCAAGCGATATGAACGGGAGCAGAGACAACAAATGGCTAGAAGAACGATGACAATTAACATTAGTGACAAAGAGCACTCTCTGGAACAGACGCCGAATGCAGTCGAAACCGGAGGAAGTTAGCCAAATGTAACTCAAGTGTAGCAGCCGAACCCGCAGGAGTCAGTGCAAGCCGGACGTCAGGAGGAGGAGGAGTCCAAAACAAATGAGCCGGAGACGGAAGCCTGGAAGGGACTGGAGCCGGAAAGGAAGAGCAGGTCGGAGAGCAATAGCAACAGCAATAGCAAACCACCACAACAAACGGAGCAACTACCCGAAGAACCTCTAGAACCCTTAGACCAAATCATTCTCGACATTTTGACAGACAATTGAAAAGGGCTAACCATGGATTCGACGTACAAATGTTATTTTGAGAAGCGGATTCGGGTCCGGCCCGGCTCATTGCCGATTGCCGGTTGGCACCGGTTTGTAACTCAGCTAGAGACCTATAAAAGGACCCGGCAAGAATGTAATCAGGGAAAAACTATGTTATCCTTTAGGCTGGACAAGCCCTAACATAGGGTGTCCCTATGGAACACTTCCCCAAAGGGTGGTATGGTGAGATATGGATGGACCATGGTATCAAATGGGTCTTAATCGATTAGTAATCGGCATTGTTAATGATCGTAACACACGCGTAAGATTAATGATATTAAGTATAGGACGGTAACCAAATAGACACTAAACAATACTTAAAACAACAACGCTTCTATTAATTATCCATCCCTGATTACATTCTTGTTGGGTCCTTTTATAGGTCTCCGACTGAGTTACAAACCGGTGCCAATCGGCAGCCGACAACGATCTGGTTCGGATCCGAATCGGCATACCGATTCTGGTCCGTCCGCCCGCTTCTCAAAATAGCATAATATTTATCTTCTCAAAATAACATAATATTTATCTATAGCAACTCCCTATCCTTAACTAATACCCTTTTCACATTCTAGACTCTAACCGGCCCTTTGGTCTTGCCAGCCAACAGAGAGAGTAGTAAACAAAAACTATTTCGAATAATGAAAACCTTGTACATGCATTGTGCTCAATGAGCACTTTTTATACAAGCCCTTGACAAGTGGGCTGACACAAGTACCGTCAGTACTTAAATATGCTCATAAATGAGCTTGACACTAAATTTGTCTACAATATTCCTATTTACTATAGTAGGAATATAGACCCTCAACGGCCTTTCGGAAACCTTCCTACTCAGCTCACGACCCTCGGCCCTCGGCGTTCTCGGCTTCTTCAACTGAATCCCCAGCTCATGGCCTTCGGCCCTCAGTTCTCAGTTCTCAGCTTCTTCAGCCGAATTGGCCCATTATTGAGCTTGTCTCTCAACATTCCCCCTCAAGCTCAACTTGAGGTCCCTCCGTGTCAATTCCCATTGGTTTGTCACTCCAGCCTCTTCTCCTATCGTCATGTTGCCTCACTCGTGCTCCTTTTCCAGTTTGGTTCGGCGTCCCACGGCCCCTGCGATTTGATGCTTTTTGACTTGTTTGGTTTCGTGCACCTCGACCTCTACGGTCGGCTTGTCTGTTGCTTTGGCCCTTCTCAACTCCCTCGCTACTACGGTATTGGCGCCCCTAGACCCGTTGGCTCCTCCGTCTCACCATCGGCTTCAACTGCCTTCTCGTCTGCTTGGCCAGTCGATTCGGCTCCTCCAAATCAAACATTTCAATTGAATCGGTTACTTCTGATTCACTTTGACTTTCAATTGAATCAGTTGTCTCCGATTCGTCCCCTTTCTGGCCCTCGACCACATCTGCCTATGTCTTGCTCTTGGCTTCAGTCGATCGGCTTTGTCCTTTTTGACTCTGCCATCTTTCTTGCCCTTGCCGGCTTCACTTCCCCTTGGTTCAGTTGGCTCTGGATTCGGCTCTCTTTTTCAGCCACTCCTCCAACATCTCGCTATCCTTCGATTAGCCGATCTTCTTCCATCAGTCCATGCATTCTCGTTCTTTAGCCGATCTGAACATTCCAACTTCTTCATTTGGGCCGAAATCGAATTCTTCATCTGGGTCGGCTTTTCGGACTTCGTCTCTCTCATTTTCAACTTCACTCCTCCCCCTCAAGTTCAGCATATCGAGGTGTTGTAGGCCAAACATGCTCGAAAAATGCCACAACTTGTCTAGGCCAAGAGGTTTGGTGAAGATATGAGCCACCTGCCGATCAGTTGGGACATGAAGAAGTTCGACTTCTCCGAAGGGGACTTGTTTGTAGACAAAATGATAGTGCACTTCGATATGCTTTGTCCGGGCATGGAAGACGGGGTTCTTCATAAGTTGGATGTTGCTGAGGTTGTCACAGTATATCATTGTTGGCTCGGACACCTCTACGTGCAAATCCTTCAAAAGCCTTTTCAGCCAAATGGCTTCACACGTAGCAACAACCGCCCCTCGATACTCGGCCTTAGTGCTCAACAGTGTTACTGTCGGTTGCTTCTTACTGCTCCAAGCAATTGCAGCGCTTCCCAAAGAAAACGTAAACTTGGATGTTTAGTCGTGATCGTTGGCATTTCTGGCCCAATCAACATTTGTGTAACCGATTAACTCATAAGCTACTCCTGCCCGATACAACAACACTCTTTCCTTAGTGCCGCTAACATATCGGAATATCCTTTGCATGCAGTAAACATGTTCGGCCTTTGGTTGCGATATGAATTGACTGATCAAGTTGATTGGGTAACTGAGGTCTGGTCGAGTGATTGTCAAGTAAATGAGGCTTCTGACAATATGTCAGAACTATGTCTGGTCGCACGACATTCCCGAACCGTGGCGAAGCTTCACATTTCCGTCTAAAGGGGTTGAGATGAGCTTACATTCTACTATCCCGAACTTGATGAGCATATTCAACATGTAATGGCGTTGGCTGATCAATATGCCTTCAGGGGTTCGGATCACTTTGATCCCGAGGAAGTAATGAAGGTACCCTAGATCCTTCATTTTGAATGATGCTGCAAGTTGAGACTTTACTGTTGGGATTTCAGTCCCTCCGGATGGGATCTTGAGAACTGGATGTAAAAGACCCGGTGAGAACCGGATGTAGAAGACATATCTGTAAATATGTTTCTGAGTAAGCCCATTGAGGCTATATTTGTAAATAGCCCTAAGTTAATATAAGTATAAATATGACTTAGGGCAATCACTTTAGTATGGTAGTTATTGTTGTTGTAACCATTGTATAGAGAGAGGGAGAGAGAGAGAGAGAGAGGGAGGGAGAGGGAGAGGGAGAGAGAGATACAAAGCGATACTCTGTTGTAACCGCCACTGTGCGAAGAAACAGAGCTTGAGGTTGTTGCCTCTAAGTCTCTAATTGTACCCCTTCTCTTCATAGTGATAGTTCGGAGTCTGTGGGCTCCCGTGGTTTCTCCCTATTAGGGTTTTCCACGTAAACATCCTGTGTCATTTTTATTGTGTACTCTCCACTTCCCATTTCTATGTTTGATTCTTATAGAAGTGATTTATTACTCGATTGTGGCCGAGCGATATTCCGTGCGTTTCTCATCAAACTGGTATCAGAGCAAGCAACACAGAAAATGGAGGAATCTTACGGCGACATGTTCAAGCTCACTGGCTCCAACTACTCAGTGTGGAAGTCGAAGATGAGGGACATGCTGGTGGTTGGTTAAAGATCTTTGGTTGCTGGTTCAGTTCGGGGACAAGAGACCGGACAAGATCAATGCCATGGTGTGGGAGGTGATGCACATGAAGACAACGGCATACATCCGGTGCTTCATCAACATGAGCTTGTACAACAACTTCAATGAAGAGAGCAAGGCTCATGAGCTCTGGGAGGGCATTATGTTTCAGAACAAAAATGTTGTTAATCGGGTTTTGTTATTCCGGAAGCTAGTGAGGCTCCGGTACCAAGACGGCTCCAGTATGGCGGAGCACATGAATGCCTTCCGAGGATGATACACCAAGCAACCTCGTTGGAAGTACCTCTCGCCGATGAGGTACTTGCTCTACTCCTGCTCGGTTCTCTCCCAGATAGCTGGGAGACGTTAGTTATCACGTTGGGCAACACCGGGCTGGAAGGAAAACAACTATCCCTAGCAAGAGTCAAGTCGAGCTTGTTAGATGATGAGGCACGTTGGAAAGACAAGGAGGTGATCTCCGACGCCAAAGCCCTCCTTACCGAATCGGAACGCGGAAGACAAAGGAATCGGAGTCCCCAGAACCGGGAAAAGTCGAGGACACAGTCAAAGTCAAGGGGGAGGCCCACTTGCTTCTATTGCGGCAAGCCGGGGCACTTCTAGAAGAACTATCGGCATTTCAGGAAGGACAACAGAACCGACAGTACCAATTCGAAGAAGTCACCGGACCGAAACGGTTCGGATCTGCGAGGCCCGGACCGGAAGGGAACGACGGCGATCGAAGCAAGTGAAGAAGAACTAATGCTCATCACCAAGGAGAGCGAGTTGAACCTTGTCATCGACGAGACAACATGGGTTGTCGATTCCAGAGCATCGTTCCACCTTACCCCGGACCGAAAATGCTTCTCATCCTACACAGTCGGTGAGCACGGTTGTGTACGGATGGGAAATGAATGGACATGCCGAATTATCGGCATAGGAGATGTGTTGTTGACGACATCAACCGGATGCAAGTTGCTACTGAAGGATGTCCGACACGTTCCGGAGGTTCGACTAAACCTGATATCAGCCGGTCAGTTAGATGATGAAGGCTACACAGGCAGCAACTAGAACGATGTCATGAAATTCTGCAAAGGGAGCTTAATAGTGGCTCGAGCCTAGAAGGTCAATACATTGTACTTGATGAATGCCCGGATACGCCGGGAAGAAGTGAACGTAGCGTCCAACACTACCGGTGAGCTATGGCACAAAAGACTGTGTCACATGAGTGAGAAGGGGATGAAGAGGCTTGCCAAAGACAACCTCATTCCAGTGAAGGACGTGCAACTTGAGAAGTGCATCGATTGCTTGGCCGGCAAGCAAAATCGCACCTCCTTCTGGTCAAGACCACCGATGAGACGAAATGCAGCACTAGAGCTGGTGCATACCGATGTGTCAAGTGGACACGAAGTCACATGCCGGATGTCATGATATGGCAAGACTCGAACCCATGACCTTATGTTATATGGGTCGAGCTCTTGACCCATATAACATAATGCCATCTGCCGGTCTCGAAGGGGTTCGATGCTATCTTAACCGTCGTCGATCGATATACGAAGATGGCACATTTTGTGCCGTGTACTAAGGCCATCACTAGCGAGGAAACCGCTGCCCTTGTCATGCGTGAGGTATTTCGGCATCATGGCCTCCCAAACAATATCATCAGTGACCGAGGACCTCAAATCGTCTCCAAATTTTGGCAGCATCTCTTCAAGATGCTCAAGGTCTCTTGAAACCTCTCCTCCAACTACCATCCCCAGACCGATGGGCAGGCAGAACGAACAAACCAAACGTTGGAACAATATCTCCCATGTTTTCTGAGTTATCAATAGGACGATTCGACCGAGATTCTCCACTTTGCAGAGTTTGCATATAATAATGTTGTTCACTCCTCGACTAGGGTTTCCCCATTTTACACTTACATCGGTTCTCATCCTCACTGGTCAGTGATCGACACCCTAGAGCTACCTGCCAATCCTCGTGCCGAGGATCATTTCGAGAGGCTACGCAAAATCCAGATGGATCTCTCACGTATGGCTCTTACGTCGTCACATCAAGACCACTCGACCGGGCGACAAGTTGGATTATGGACGACTCGGTCCTTTCCATATTACTAGTAAGGTTAATGATGTCACGTTCCGCCTTGATCTCCCTCCGCATCTTCAGATACATCCGGTTTTCCATAGCTCTCTTCTTGAAGCTTACAAAGCAAACACTATTCCCGATCGTGTTACACCACCGCCACCTCCGCTTGAGTTGGAATCCGGCATGGAGTATGAAGTTGCTGCCGTCCTCGATTCCAAACTTGTTCGCAACAAACTTTATTATTTGGTCGATTGGCTTAGCTATAGTCCAAGCGAACGTACTTGGTCGAGCATGTCGCCAATGCTCAGGATCTTCTTGCAAAGTTCCAGTGAAAGTATCCGAACAAACCCGGTCCGCAATCAGCGCCGACTCGTTCCACTCGTCATCTTAAGGAAGAGATAGTGTCATGATATGGCAAGACTCGAACCCATGACCTTATGTTATATGGGTCGAGCTCTTGACCACTATACCATCTATTGTAATACGTAGGATGTTATTTTCATTTAAGTTTTATTATAGGAAATTAATGTATATTCCAGATTTCTTGGGAACATTCTAGAAGCTTCAGGATTACTCTTAAGAGCACTATAAAAGAAGGCACTAGGCATTATGTTGAACCAAATTGGTTCAACGCCAATCTTAAGCCTCATAGCCATCTTGTACTTACTCTTCCTATAATATATCATTTGTTATTGTCATCCCTCTCTCTCTCTCTCTCTCTCTCTCGTCCTCACTATATCTCTCTCTTTCTCTTTTCTTCTCTTTCCTCCCTCTCGGGAGTCTTACGCAATCCCATTGTCTTAGTACTAATAGTACTTCCCTTCTCTAGTACCAATTCTCTCTTTGTTTTAGTACTATTCTTGACACCAGATCGCAGTACTTCGTGATGTTCATAGATGACCACAACCGAAAGCTGTGGGTCTTGCCGTTGAAAATGAAGGATCAGGTGCTATTCGTCTTCAAGGAGCTCCATGCAAGAGTGGAAAGAGAAACCAGCTGAAAGCTGAAGGTGGTTCGAGCAGATAACGGAGGAGAATATCGGGGGTAGTTCGAGGAGTATTGCCGGTCAAAGGGAATCCAGCTTTAATTCACCGTGTTGAAGACGCCGGAACTAAACGGGTTGGCCAAAAGGATGAACCGGACCATAATGGAGAGAATTCGGAGCATGCTCGCACATGCCAAGTTACTCAAGACGTTTTGGGCTGAGGTGTTGACGACGACGACCTATGTGATAAACAGATCACCCTCAGTACCCTTGGACGGAGACTCACCGTAGAAAGTATGGACCGGTAAGGATGTCTTACCGGCATCTAAAGGTGTTCGGGTGTCTCGCATACCTACATGTGGCAAAGGACAAGAGAGCAAAGTTGGATCCGAAGTGCCGACCATGCATATTCCTTGGATACAACGATGATGATTTCGGTTACCGGGTGGATCTGGTCAACAAAAAGGTGTTCCGAAGTCGGGACATAGTCTTCATGGAAGACAGGACCATTGATGACTGGGAGTCGGAGAAGAAGGTAACAAACTCCGGATCATCCATTGAAAACCAGCCTGAGGACAAAAGGATATACCCGGTTGAAAACCGGATGTTAGCCGGTAACCGGATTGCACTCGATGAACCGGCCGGATACGGACAGGAAACCGAACCGACCGAAGAAGAAGAAGAAGAAGACACCGGAACCGGACAAGATCCCAAATCGGATGAGGATGAGGAACAAACGGACGAACCAGCAGTCAGAAACCAAGGACGGAGATATCCTCTCTAGGAGAGAAGAGCCCCCCGAAGATTTCCGGATGTAGAGCATGTGTTGCTAACCGATGAGGGGGAGCTGGAAAGCTTTGAAGAAGCAAGAGGAGACACCCACAGCCACAAGTGGTTGAGTGCCATGCAGGATGAGATGGATTCCCTACATGAGAACCACACATACGAATTGGTGGAGTTGCTGAAAGGAAAGAGAAGGAAAGAGGGCACTCCGGAACAAGTGTGTGTACAAGCTGAAACCGGGAGACACCAGACATCCACCAAGGTATAAGGCCTGAATCATGGTGAAGGGCTTCCTGCAGAAGAAAGGAGTGGATTTCGATGAGATCTTTGCCCCGGTAGTAAAGATGACATCCATCCGGACGGTTTTGGGCATAACAGCAAGCATGGACCTCGAGGTAGAGCAACTGGATGTCAAGACGACATTCCTACATGGAGACTTCGAAGAAGATATCTACATGCATTAATCGGAAGGATTTGAGAAGAAACGGGAGGAGCACCTGGTGTGCCGGCTGAAGAAGAGCTTATACGGACTGAAGCAAGCTCCCCGGCAATGGTACCAGAAGTTTGACTCCTTCATGACCGATTAAGGGTACCACAAGACGCAGGCCGATCACTGCGTGTTTGTGAAGAAATTTGATGGAGGAGATTTCCTAATATTGCTCCTGTACGTGGACGACATGTTGATTGTCGAACGAGACCAAGTCAAGATACGGATGTTGAAGAAGGCCCTTAACCAGACCTTCTCAATGAAAGACTTGGGTCCGGCAAGACATATACTAGGGATGCACATCATCCGGGACCGGCCAAAAAAGCTATTGTGTTTGTCACAGGAAAAGTATGCGACGAAGGTGCTTCAACGGTTCAACATGTCGGACGCGAAACCGGTCAGATCGACACTTCCAGCAAACTGCAAGCTAACCGGAAAGCAGAGCCCGAGGACAAAGGCAAAGACGGAGAATATGATGAAGATACAATATGCCTCTGTTGTCGGGAGCTTGATGTACGCAATGGTGTGTACCCGGCCGAATATCGGATATGCAGTCGGAGTGGTGAGCTGGTTCATGAGCAATCTCGGAAGAGAGCACTGGAACGTGATCAAGTGGATACTCCGGTATTTGAAAGGCACCTCAAGCATGTGCCTCTAATTCGGCTCCGGTAAACCCCATTTTGACAGATTCACGAATTCAGATATGTCGGCTAATGCGGATACCAGCCAGTCTACATCCAGATATGTCATGACCTATGCTGGGGAAGCTATTTCGTGGCAGTCGAGGCTGCAGAAGACGGTTGCGTTGTCAACCACGGAAGCGGAGTACATGGCAGTGTTGGAAACCGGCAAGGAAATAATCTAGATGAAGGACTTCATTGGTGAGCTAGGGATCCAACAAGAGGAACACCGGCTCTACTGCGATAGTCAGAGCGTCATCCACCTTGCAAAGAACGCGGCCTACCATTCAAGAACGAAGCACATCCAATGCAGGTAGCACTGGATCCGGGAGCGAGTTGAAGATTGAGAGTTCGTGCTAATGAAGATCCACACGGAGGAGAACGGGTCAGACATCCTGACCAAAGTGCTTACACCCGACAAGCTGGACGCATGTCGGACACAGATCAGGTTGACGAAACATCCCATTCTAGAGTGAAGTGGGAGATTGTTGGGATTTCAGTCCCTCCGGATGGGATCTTGAGAACCGGATATAGAAGACCCGGTGAGAACCGGATGTAGAAGACATATCTGTAAATATGTTTCTGAGTAAGCCCATTGAAGCTATATTTGTAAATAGCCCTAAGTTCATATAAGTATAAATATGACTTAGGGCAATCACTTTAGTATGGTTGTTATTGTTGTTGTAACCGTTGTATAGAGAGAGCGACAGAGTGAGAGAGAGAGAGAGAGAGAGAGAGAGAGAGAGAGGGAGGAAGAGATACAGAGCAATACTCTGTTGTAACCACCACTATGCGAGGAAACAGAGCTTGAGGTTGTTGCCTCCGAGTCTCTAATTGTACCCCTTCTTTTCATAGTGATAGTTCGGAGTCTGTGGGCTCCCGTGGTTTTTCCCTATTAGGGTTTTCCACGTAAACATCCTGTGTCATTTTTCTTGTGTACTCTCCACTTCCCATTTCTGTGTTTGATTCTTATAGAAGTGATTTATTACTCGGTTGTGGCTGAGCGATATTCCATGCGTTTCTCATCATTTACTCAGTTGATTTCTCCAAGGTCGGCACTAGCGATGACTAGATCATCGACATATAGCAGAAGGCTAAACGGTCTAGTTCGACTCGGCCGAATGAATAGTGAAGTCTCTGATTTTGATGGAGCAAACCCCATCTTATGCAACCTTTGCGTGATCTTCGTTTTCCAGGCACACGGGGCTTGTTTCAGTCCATACAACGACTTCTTCAATTGGAAAACAATCGAGGTGTTTCGTTCAAATAGAAATGTGGGGGGTTGTACCATGTACACTTCTTCCTCAAGATCGCCTTGTAGGAACACGTTCATTACATCCATTTGATGTAAGTGCCACCCCTTTGCCGCTACTACCGCCAGGAATACACGGATAGTTGCCATCTTCGCGACCGGCGCTAAGGTCTCATCGTAATTGATGTCGTGTTTATGTGTGTAGCCCTTTGCCACCAATCGGGCCTTATATTGGTTGACGGAACCATCGGCGTTGTACTTGATCTTGTACACCCACCTGCATCCGATAGGCTTCACACCCACACCCTTGGATGCGTCAACCAGGTCCCAAGTCTCATTCTCTGTTAGCGCGTTCATCTCTTCCTCCATAGTAGCATGCCAATTCGTGTCCTTGGCCGCTTCTACGTAGCTTTCCGGCTCACGCACATTTGCTACCTTCGCCATATATGCATAATGATGTGCCATATACTCATTGTACCTGTACCAAATTACGGGATTCTTTTTGGCAGGTGGATCAACGCAACTTCTGGTTCACCGATTTTGTGGCCCTCTCGGCCGATTTCAACCCTGTTTTTAGAGGTTCTTCATTGCTTCTAGCCGTGTTGGATTCACTTCAATCCGACGTTTCGGCCTCGATGCCATATTCCGGAATCTTCATCTTCCCTTTCTCCTTGCGCATAAATCGTCTTATTTAACTGCCCCCGAAGAGAGAGCTTGAACGGATATGGGTTGTGATGTGCGGACGGTGGAGATATTATGTGCGCAGACAAACGATATATCGATAAAACAAGTAGATTCTCCAGAGTTGAGCAAAGCATGAGAGTATATTGATGTTTACCCAAAACAATGACTTACTTGCAAAGCAAACCCTCTTAATGGTGGAATGGACTTGTTGGAGCATGGAAAACGTGGGTAATGGGAAGCGTCTAGCAGCATGGCATGGCTCCTACTGCAGCCGGACTTGGTCGTTTTCCTGTTGTCTAGGAACCTCCGCAAGATGTGCATGGTGGAATTTGTATCAAGGGCCCCACACCTGGTAGTGGCGGATGACATGGCCAGGGTTACCACAATAGAAACCGAGGCCATTGGCACGACGATGTTGGCGTTGGGCATTAGTTAGTGGTTGGAACCGAGCGTGGTCAATCTCCATTAGGGTATGGGAATCGACCTCCATTGCAGGATGAGTATCATTGGGTGAGGGTAAGGTTGGAGTGGGGGGCGAAACTAAGACGTAGGGTGGGGCCTGGCTATTGATGCATTTCAGGAAGAAGACTAAAACCTGCGAGTCCCACGTTCTTCCTAATGAAATTCAAACAAACGATTATCACATTGGACGTCTTGGGAGATTACTTGAGACAACGAAGTGGGCTCCGAAAAGTTCAAGAGAAGAGTCTTGACATCATTTCGGAGACCACGACAAAAATGGTTGCATAAAGCTTGGGAATCCCAACTGACATCACAGGAAATTTGGTGGAACTCTAAAGCGTAGACAGAGGCTAGACGTGAGCCTTGTTAGAAGGAATAGAGCTTCGTGAGTGTCGTTCATCGTCGGTCTGTCTCGCCGAATGTAGCTTCGACCTCAACAAGGAAAGCGGTGAAGTTTTCTAAGAGAGGGGATGAGGTCTCGACCAAGGGTGCAAACCACGCATGCGTCGGCCCAGACAGAAGGGTGCCAATGAGGCCGACCCGAGAAAAGTCATTAGCATACCGTTGGGGTTGTAAACGGATGATAAGATGAATTTGATTGATGAAGCCGCGAAGATACGCCCTCGTGACATTGAATTTGTCGAGTAGGCTAACGGTTGGTTCGAGGACATATGGATGGGAAGAGGAAGTGATTCGGCTAGGTACCGATGGCGATTGTGGCTCAACGGGTGGTGGGTTTCTTGATGTTACAAATTGAAGCTCCCGTAATGATTCCCGAAGGATTTCATTTTTGAGTTGAAGTTGTTGCAAGGCTGCCATTACTTGGTTTAGGTTGTCAACGGAGTCAGACATGGTAGCAAGAAAAGGAAGGTGAATAAACTGTCACGGATAGAGTAGAACCAAGACGAGACTAAGAACTAGGAGAGAGAAAAAGAACAAGAACTTGACTTATGATTCCATAACTAGTGTTGTTCACCTTAATTAGAATCAAGGTGCACCTAAGTATTTATACAAGAAGGTAGAGGTATGTATGCTAGCTAGGAATAGAGAATTCATAAAGATCCATGCAAGCCAGGAATAGAGAATGCATGTATGCAAGCTAGGAAAAGAGAATGCATGAAGATCCATGCAAGCTAGGAATAGACAATGCATGTATGCAAGCTCGGAAAAGAGAATGCAGGTAAGCAAGCTAGGAATAGAGAATGCATGCAACCTAGGAACTTTATTTGTTCAATCTACCATACATGAAGTTGGATTTGAATACAATGATGGGTAGGGTTGCCCAATGGAGACCAGGAGGTCTTGGGTTCAATCCCTACCTTCCACCGTGTTGTGACATATGTCTATGACACCCAAATTCTCTTGATCTTGGTGGTGTAGTCCGACATGGACATATCTTTTTTTTGTATGTTGTTTAACTCTTGTTGTAGTTGAAGCTTGCGTGCCATTGTGTATGACACCCAAATGCTCTTGATCTTGGCGGTGTAGTCCGACACAGACATATCTTTTTGTCATATGTTGTTCAACTCTTGTCATAGTTGAAGCTTGCATGCCATTGTGTATGACACCCAAATGCTCTTGATCTTGGCGGTGTAGTCCTACACAAACATATCTTTTTGCCATATGTTGTTCAACTCTTGCCGGAGTTGAAGCTTGCGTGCCATTGTGTTGGTGGCGAATATTTTCTTTAAGTTCACCCATACTTCTTTAGGCATCTTAGCATCTCGAATGTGGCTAAGCATGTGGTCGTGGACACATGTTTCCAAGCAATACATTACCCAACTCACTTCTCGCTCCCACGTTGGGTAGTTGGCGTTTAAAAAGTCAACACACTAACTAGATTCTATCGAGGTAACTACTAAGTTACGTGGGTAACTAAGTTGAGCTTGATATCTCAACAGGAACAATTTGAAATTTTTTCCTCAATGGAATATTTTGCTACCCCTATTACACGGTTTAGTTGTGCTACAAATTTCGTGTTCTTGGCTATTAATAATTCAACAACTTTCATGTACCCTTATAATTGTGTCATGACCTAGTTGTACTACCATTGTAGTATTTTTCATGAAAAACAAGCATTTAAAGCCAATCTACACTCTCATTCTCTCTCACAAAAAAAAGGATTATCCCTCTCCACCTTGAATTTTCATAGGCTATACAATACATTAATTTCTCCCCCTCCCACCCAAGTTCCTCATATTTTATTATAGTCCTTCCCTAATTTTTTAAAATATAATTTCTACGTGAGAAAATTTATAATAAAATAAATAAATTAGCTGGAAAAAAATGGGAAAATGGTTGTCAATCTACTATTTTGACCTCGAAATGTATCTCAAAGAAGGAATGGTTTGATAAAGAATGTTACAAATCTCAAAAGTACTTAATGAGTTTAAATACAATCAAAGTAAGGGAAACAATAAAAAATAAGTATATGCATGCAAAATACCTAGTTCAAAAAAAGAGAAGAAATATGTGAGGTTAAAACATTTCTCCACATCTACCAGAAAGCACATGCATGTGTTAAATTTTAGAGAAACTTAAACAATAAAATAGTTTATTGTTATGATCATAGTACGTAAAATTCGTGTTCGTCTAGCATAACATTCATTTTCCTACGTTGGAAAATGAATGCGAATGTTATTCAAACATTCTTGTGTTTTTTTGTTGTTTTCTTCCCATTTTTTTAATGTTTTGTTTTTGTTTTTTTCCATTTTTTAGGCTTATTTACCTCATAATAAATAGATAATCCAAAAGTATGGTATTTATCATTCTTTGAGGGTGTTTTTCTTACGCGAATGTGAATGCACATATGGTACGTATGGTTCATATTATGGTTATGATAACTCAACTTATTATATGTTATGGTTCGCAATCATATATACATATCATATATTCCTTACAATTGAGGACTTATGCATATCGATGGCAAAGCTTATAAGATGTATGGTAGAAACAAAACCGAACCATTTAACATGATGACTTGTTGCATTGTGGTTTCATGCCCCAATGTGGACTCAAACCAATCCATTGTTGATTGCTAATGTTTAGGAATACCTCATTTGGTATTCATGGTTTGAGTGTCACGGGTTAATATTATATCAACTCCCACCTTTTCAACACTTGTTAGATTTACCAACATGTGCAATGACACTAGATTAAACAAGGCCATATGCAAATATTTTCATCAATTATACATCATGAAAAGTTTGGTTGGACCCCTATGAAACTCGGAACCAAGATGAATATTTGCCAATATAACCAACATATCCAATTGTTGGCACATTTGTAGCATCCCTCTCATGGAATCTAGTTGGTTAAGTCATCTATTTAGATCATTCTTGACAATCTCAATGTAATGTTCATTGGTTTAGACGTGCTTATTTGGGGGCTATCATACTGTAATATCTCAGTTGTCAGCTTTATTGGATTGGCCTAATGTGTGTCATTAAATAGGGCATACTCTCCTTAGCAGGGGGGGAGCCCCTTGAGTGCGTCTAACGAAGCTCTCTTTAATGTGGACTAGTCATCTACCAAGGTCCTAACGTGGAGATCCTGGCTGGTATGGAATAGATCGGGATTCATCGTCTACGTTGTCGACTCTAGCGTGGGGGTGGATGGGTAGTAACGTGTATTTTCAGTATGTTTTTGTCATTTATGTCTTTATTTTAGGATTAATGATCTTGGTTATTACATATGGTATTAGAGTGGTTTTAATCCTAAAAAAATATTGTTTGATTGGATTCACGTTGTGTGCTTTAGTACGGGAAAATATGTTATTTTTTTATGTACTAATGTATGTTAAATGATGGATTGGGGAAGTGTCGAAAACGCCATGGAGATTCCGTTTGGGGGTGATATGTTGATGTGTGGTTTATGTATAATAAATATATTAAGGTTTTGACATATATTGATGGGTTGGTTAGTAGATCCTTGTTATAACCTTAAATGAAAAGGCTTTGAGTGCGATCCATTGATGCACAAAATAAAATCAAGGGGTTTAAAATAAAATAAATAAATAAAGTTTCATGGAATTATTGTTATTGTTATTATGTTTTTGTTTTACGTTAAGATATTTAATATATATTTATTAAAATAAAAGCACCTTAAATATACTTATATTTTATTTTTCGTATACCCCTCTTGATCTGAAGGCCATGCCCATGAAGCGGCCTTACGTATGGAGATTGCATCTCTAGAGGTCGGCCACCAATAGACTATAGGTGATGCTTGATCATCTAATTTTTGATGAAATAATTGATGATCATCATATATAAGGATAATGATCATTGATAATCAATTTAATTAAAATTGGCCGATATAACTAGGGTGATGATCATTGAATGTCAATGATCAATTGATCATCGACCCTAAGGTTTATTCGAATGACCACAATCATCCATCACCACGGGTGTGTTTAAATTACGCGATGATGGATGGATAAACCATTGATCATTAGCGTTAATGGATCAATTATATGGATGATTATATAGTTGATTATAAGGATGATTTTATGATTATATGGATAATCGATACAAAGGAGAGAGATAAGGGGGGGAAATTAGTTTTTTGAGAGGGGAGCATGAGTGTGAGATGGATGGGAAGAATAGGGGGATGATGATTGAAGGGATGTTTTGATCATCACCCCTGTTTGTTAGCAGTGATTCTCATGGAAATCGCAAGCTATTACCACCGACTTCCAAAAAGGGGATGTTTATTCCTAAAACCTAAACTAGGATTTTTCATTAACTGAAAAGGGAGAATTTCCTAGTTTGGAAGAATTTAAGGGATTATCTTGAGAGAGGTGGTGACCGACTACTCATCACCGACTTCCTAAAAAGGGTGGTCTTATTTCCTAATGTCTAATCTAGGAATCGAAATAGATAAAAAGGGGATAATTTCCTAAATTGGATATATCATAGGGGGATCTTTTATCCTCACCAACTTGAATGAAAAAAGGTATATAAGTATTATCTCTCATGATAATATATCATACTTGACTCCCTCATCCAAATTCTAAAGTCTTATATAACTTTAGTACTGTAGACTTTAGTATACTTATTTCCTTACTCTCTCAACTCTCTGTATTAATCATGGCTTCCTCCTCTCGCAATTCCACACATCACACATCTCTCAACCAACAAAAATTTTCGACACATCCCACATCTCCCACCCGTCAAGGTCATCCAATTTCTCCGATGCGAGATGAGGACGACCAATCAATATCTCCGGTCCATGACGACATTAATGACGATATCGAATTCGTCACAAGGGATGATTTCCATAAAACGCAAGACGATATTGTCAAGTCACTTGATAACAAAGCATGGACTTTTTTTGTCGGCTTCTAACGAGGAAATATTGATAGGATTATATATTAATAGTTTCCATAATAAAGATTTTCATTATGAGATCCACGTTCATCAACCCAAGACTTTGGGAGAAGCGATGGAACGTGCTTGCATTCTATTTGACACAAAAGCTCGTTACCAACCAAAAGAGTCGGAAGGAGAAAGCGGTAAACGTAGATACCAACTTTCTCTGATAGGTCAAAGCGACAATGCGAAAAGGCGGGTAATAATCTGCAACTTTTGTAAGAATCCTGGGCATAAAGCCAATGAGTGTAGGCGGAGAAAGGAGAGCGGTTACTCCAACAATCCGCAAAGAAAGCCATCAACTTCCAATAATCCAAGTATGTTCTTGAATTATTTGAATTTCGTTAGTACTATTGCATTACAAAAAAATATTCTTGGACCACACGATTTACTTAGAACTTATGGGACTATCCACAATCAAAGTGTAACTATACTATTTGACCATGGTAGCACTCATAATTTTCTTGACTCTAATATGGTGCATATGTTACGAATAAAAACAACCAAAAGTGACCACGACTACAAAGTTCTTACTGTGGGAGGCCGTGTCCAAAGGCATTCATTAATTGCACATGGTGTACACCTAGTAATAAATAACTACACTAAAAAGTTGACTTTTCATGTAATGCGTTTACGAATAGTAGATGTAGTTCTTGGTTACATATGGTTTTATAATAGACATAGTCTTGATATCGATTGGTTGAATCATACTATTTCTTTTGAAGGAAATAACAACCAACAAGTTTTTATTCATGGGACTGCGATAAACAATTTAATGTTTGTTAATCATCTTTATACTTATGGTCAAAATGTCGATGCACAATTTTATGTGTGTATATTACAGCCCAATGATCCTCTGTATCAATTTGTAGATAAGAGTTCATTGGATGATTTTGAGAAAGATGCTCTACGTTGTCATGCCTTTCGGCTCCGGATCGTTTGCGTGAGTCGGGTGGGAACCACTGGGGTTTTGGACTAGGAGGAAGAATTTGAGACAAGTTTATAGTTATGAATAGATTATTAGAAAGATAGGTAAGTTATTAATCTCGTGAATCTCACGAGTTCAGTGTATTTAATCAATATTTAGATAGTAAGAGACAATTTTTATCACAAATTCGTGAATCCCACGAATATATTATATTAATTGGTGGTGTTTTAGGAAATATATCCAATTTCCCAAATATTTTTCACACCCTTACATTGTGCTCCTCATCCTTATATAGAGATGAGAGAGTCTTAGCAATCCATGCTTTTTCTTTTCTAACTATAGACTCTGTGCTTTTTCTATAGATAGACTATATGCTTTATCTAAAGTGATCATGCTTTTTCGAACTTGTGCGTTATTATTATTATTATCAACTATAGCGTTCATGCACGCTAGATGTGCATGCGTAGCTTTTTCTTTTAGCATGCGTTTTTCTTTTAACTAAAGTTTATCCTAGGTGAACTAACCTTTCTATGTGGAACATCTACTTTTGAACACTAATGAAATGCTAGTGTAATGGTAAGACATTACATTATTAACATGGAGGTGCAAGGTTTGAATCTTGCCCTATGAATGTTATATATATTTTAATATTTTCTACTATTTATTCATATTTATTAAATCGGTACTTTATAAGTTTTTCACGTAGTGTATGAAATACACTACGACAACGTGAAATCTTGTCGCATTTTAAGGACTTATTTCCGGATAAGTTACCTCAAGGATTGCCTCCTTCTCGGTCTATAGATCATAAGATAAACTTGGTTCTAGGCGCTAAACCTGTGAGCATACCCCCTTATCAGTTGAGTCGAACCGAAGAGGATGAAATTGCCCGACAAATCAAGAAGTACTTGAGGATAGGACACATCCGGTACAGCAAATCGCCATGGGGAACTCCAGTCATCTTGGCCAAGAAGAAGGATGGAACTTGGCGAATGTGTGTAAATTACAAGGGTTTGAATAAACTCACCATTCGCAATTCCTACCCTTTTCCTCATTCTAATGACTTGATAGATAGAAGTGCAAGATATTTTACTGAGATAGACTTGCGCACTGACTATCATCAGATCAGGGTTTCAGAAGAAGATGTTTCCAAAACAGCTTTCCGAACTCGTTATGGTCATTATGAGTTTCGGGTTCTACCATTTGGGTTGACTGATGCTCTAGCCACATTCCAACAATTGATGAATGATATATTCAGAGATTAGCTATGTAATTTCGTGGTTGTATTCCTTGATGACATCATGGTATATAGTAACACATTTGAGGATCATGTGTGTCATGTCCGAATAGTTTTGGATAAGCTTCGTGAATACAAGCTATTTGCCAAACTATCTAAATGTGATTTCTTTCAAAAGGAAGTTATGTATCTTGGACACCACATATCTAGGTCAATCGTTTCTATCGATAAATCTAAGATAGAAGCAATATTAAATTGGCCACAACCTTCAAATGTTAAGGAGCTACGATCTTTCTTAGGATTTGTTGGATTCCTAAGAAGATATCTTCAAAACTATTCATCCTACACTGCACCATTTATGGACCTATTGAAGGGTATCACAAGAAAGTCCACTAACCCTATTGAGTGGAATGCCTCTCTTGAAGAAACCTTCAATAAGTTGAAGTCATTAATTGTGAATGTACCTACTTTAGTTGTACCTGATCCTAATCAAACATTTGAAGTTGAGACAGATGCAAGTGAGTATGTTATTGGGGCTGCATTATTTCAAATTGGGAGACCAATTGCTTTTGAAAGCAAAAAATTGGATTCAGCCCAAAGAAATTATTCGGTTCAAGAAAAAGAATTATTTTCTATCATTTATGCCTTAAAGAAATGGTGACATTATTTGTATAGTAGTAAATTCACTGTTTTAACGGACCACAAATCCTTGCAATACTTCCTCTCGCGGACAAATTTTGAGGTCGAAAGGCAAGATAGGCGGAGTTGATGCAAGACTTCGATTTCGAAATTAGATATCGAAAAGGGGCTTTGAATTCCATTGCAAATGCCCTGATCGTATTCCAAAAATTAATGCCCTAAGTTTCGTGAAATTTAACGACTTATTTGATTTGATCCGGGGTAAACAAAAATACCTTGATGACAAAACATTTTCCAAGTTCTGGAAGAGAGCTAAAACAGGTATTGACGTCGATTATGGAACCACATCTACCCCGAAGAACCTTTACTATGTTGCGAATGGGTTATTATACCGCAATAGTAAGGTTTTCATACCACACATAAAGGACATCAAGAATAAAATTCTGTATGAATGTCATGATGCCCCTTCTGCTAGACATCCAGGTGTCCAAAGAAAATTAGCTTTGATTAAAGGTAGGTTTTTCTAGCAAAAAATGAAACCTGAGGTAGAGTCCTATGTTATACATTGTCCACAATGTCAGGTCATTAAGGCCGACTGACAGAAAAAAGTTGGCTTATTGCAACCTCTCGATATTCCAGCTGAAAAGTGGCAAAGTATATCCATGGATTTCATAGTTGGATTACCTTGTTCCATTGAGGGAAATAATGCCATTTGGGTGGTTACTGATTGGCTTACCAAGATGGCAAGATTCATTCCAACAAAATCCACAATTACCGCAAAGCAATTGGCTATTAAGTTTATTAAACATCTTTATAGCTTATATGGTCTACTGATGGAGATTGTAAGTGATCGAGACTCCAAGCTTACAAGTACAACCTTGAGTCTCAATTCTTTTGATCATCCTCAGTCAGATGGGTAGACTGAGAGAGTGAATCAAATATTAGAGGATATGTTGAGAGCATATGTAGCGCAAAAACCCTCATTATGGGAGACTTACCTTCCTATGGTGGAATTTGCCTAGAACAGCGCTAAGCATACATCAACAAAATACAGTCTGTTCATGTTGGTGTATGGTTATACGCCACGTCCTCCTATTGATGTTTCTTTTGATTCGCACACTTTGGATAGTACAAAGGATTTTCTATCTGATATGCTCGAAGCACGTAAGTTAGCAGAAGAAAACCTTAGGATGGCACGAGACAGAAATGTCTTTTATGCGAATCATGATAGAAAACCAAGGGAATTCCACATAGGACAATAGGTTTTTCTACGGGTTCCTAAGGACTCAGAAACATTGAGAACAGAACCATGTGCAAAATTAGCCCCACGGTATTGTGGACCATAAAAAGTTTTAAAATGTATAGGTCCCAATGCTTATCATTTGGATTTGCCTTCCAACGTTATAGTTCATCTCGTATTCCACGTGAGTCGATTACATGTAATATCTCAGGTTTAGGATTGCTTACCTTTTTCCCCTAAAAAAATCGCTTGTCTATATGAGTCAACTTTTCTTTTCCTCACCATTTCTGTTTTCTAGCCCCAACTTTTAGATGCAAGATATTCTTGGAAAGCTCTTTGGGTTAGATTTCTTATGCATCTTTGCTTTTCTAATTTGGACATCTGACGAGGAAATTATGAGCTTTTTTCTTTAATGTGCTCATATCCATGCATGCTTTTTTTTTTCTCTCCATCGTTTTCTCTACTTTTGTCTACTTTTGAAAACCACCTCTAACTTAATATTCATCATTATTTATTGTAAGGTTCAATCCTTTGACCATTTATTTATAAGGAATTATCTTTGGAAAATGAAAAAGTATTTTTTCTACCAATGAAGTTGACTTCACAATACTAGTTTATTTGTAATACTATTTTACTTCTTTTCGAGGGTGGTTTCACACTATGTTAGAAACATCACGATAGCGGCACGTCGAGCATCTCCAAAAAGTGCTTCAACTTGTTCGATCTGAGTGGCTTGGTGAAGATATCGGCAGCTTGCCGATCCGTGTGAACATACCGAAGTTCAACTTCACCGCTCAGGACCCGCTCACGCACAAAGTGATAATGCACTTCTATGTGCTTTGTCCGAGCATGGAATACTGGATTCTTGGCGAGCTGTATGCTGCTTACATTGTCGCAGTAGATTAGGATCGGGGTCGTCACCTTGATTCGCAGGTCTCGCAACAGTCGTCAAAGCCAGATGGCTTCACAGGTGGCAATGGTAGCGCCCCGATATTCAGCCTCAGTGCTCGACAGAGCCACTGTTGGCTGCTTTTTGCTGCTCCACGCAACAGCCGCGCTACCAAGAAAAACCATGTAGCTAGAGGTGGATTGGCAATTTGATGCATCACCAACCTAGTCGACATCGGTATATCCGACTAGATTCCCAACTATACCGTGTCGGTATAACAGTCCCCGGTCCTTCGTACCGCTAACATACCGAAGTATCCGGTGTGTGCATTGAAGGTGCTCGACAGTTGGCTTCTGCATGAACTAGCTGATCACTCCGATCGGGTAATTGATGTCGGGTTGAGTGATTGTCAAGTATATGAGGCTTCTGACAATTTGTTGGAACCGTTTCTCATCGCAAGCCGGGCCGGAGTCGAGACGTAGCTTCAGGTTCCGGTTCAGGGGTGTAGAGATCGTCGGTCAACATTCCATCATGCCGAACCTGTACAACATATTCAACACATAATGGCATTGTGAGAACAATATGTTGTTGGGGGTTCAGATCACCTTGATCCCAAGAAAATAATGAAGGTCCCCCAGGTCCTTCGTTTCAAATGCGTCCAACAGTTGGGACTTCAATCTGCCGATTTCATCGAGTCCGAGTCCGTGATGTCTAAATCATCGACATGAAGAAAAATGCAAACCAGACCGTCTGGACCATTCCGGATGAACAATGAAGAGTTGGACTTAGAGGCCACAAACCTCATCTTACGCAATCGGTGTGTGATCTTCGCATTCCAAGCTCGGGGGGCTTGTTTCAGACCATAAAGCGACTTTTTGAGTCGGCACACTATTGACTTGTTAATCTCCGATTGGAAACTGGGGGGTTGGATCATGTAGACCCGTTCTTCAAGATCACCTTGAAGAAATGCATTCTTCACATCCATTTGGTGAAGATGCCATTCCGTTGCCGCAACAACAGCCACTACCACACGAATCGTCCTCATCTTTGCTATCGAAGCGAAGGTCTCATCATAGTTGATTCTGTGGGTCTATGCGTATCCCTTCGCCAATAACCGGGCTTTGTACCGATTGACCGAACTGTCGGCATTGTACTTTACCTTCTACACCCACTTGCAACCGATCGGTTTGCACTGTCGGGGTGGGTCAGCCAGGTTGCATGTGTCGTTGGCATCTATTGCTCACATTTCTTCCTCCATAGCAGCACCCCAATTTGCAACTTTCGCTGGTTCTGCGTAGCTCTCCAGCTCACGCACTTCCGCCACCTTAGTCATGTACACATAGTGATGCGCCATGTACTCATTGTACCCATACCTCATGACGGTTTTCTTTTGACGGGTTGACCGGCATAACTTTTCGTTACCCGGTTTGAGGTTGTTCTTGGCTGGTTCAGATTTCCTTTTTGAAGGTCCGCCTTCTCCCTTTCCGGGGTCAGATTCACTCTGATCCCACCCTTCACTACCAGAATCATATTCTGACACCTTCTTCTTCCCCTTCTCTTTGCGCGTGAACTGTCTCCTCGGTTCCTTGCGCAGTGAGAGCACGACAGAGTCTCCACTACTCGCCGGTTCTTCATCCGACTGGTCATCCTGACTCAACCACTTATTCGGCCCACTTAGCCAGAATGAGATCAGACTCTCTTCTAGAGTGCCGAAGTCTTCACCTTCTTCCTGGACCTCCTCTGGCTCACTAGCCTTATCTTCCAGAATTGGGTCTTCGTCGGGAGTTGGAGTTGGTAGGGAGTACCATGATGCCGACTCATCAAACTTGACATCTCAACTTACTCGAACCTGTTTAGTCGGGGGGTTATAACATTTATACCCCTTTTGCTCATGCGAGTAACTGACTAGGATGCATTTCTCCGACTTTGGATCTACCTTCTTCCGCTTCTCATTTGGTACATGCACATATGCTATGCTATTGAATATCTAAAAGTGCCTCAAATTCAGCTTCCGCCCGAAATACAGCTCATGTGCTGACACCTTGTCTCCGATCCGGTTTTGGATGTCTATGACCATCCGGATTGTGACAACCCAGTAGAATTGGGGCATGCTCTTCTCTTCCAGCATTGCCCTTGCCACGTCGACAATCGACCGGTTCGTTCTCTCGGCCACACCATTTTCTTCTGGTGTGTATCGACAACTGAATTCTCTCCGAATTCCGTTCTGTTGTAGATAACTGTTGAATTGGCCAGAAAAGTATTCTTTTCCACCATCTGACTGCAGGCACTTGATCTTCCTCTCTGTTTCCCTTTCGACTAAGTTTTGAAGGTTCCGGAAACAGTCGAAGAATTCTCTTTTCTTCTCGAAGAGATTGATCCACGTGTGCTAGCTGTAGTCGTCGATGGAGACAAAATATCGACTCCCGCCAAGACTAACATTTTGTGCCGGTCCCCATACATCCGAATGGATTACATCAAGCTTGTTATGGCTTAGGTTTCGTTCAGTGGGGAATGGAAGCCGGTGTTGCTTCCCGAGTTGGCAGACTTGACATGTTTGGGCCTTCCGGCCACTAAACTTCGGCAATCCGAACACAACTTATTTCGATTGTGTTAGCCCAATAGAATTGGGGCACGTTCTTCTCCTCCAACATTGCACTAGCCGTGTCGACAATCGACCAGTTCGTTCTCTCGGTCACACCGTTTTCTTCCGGTGTGTATCGGTAGCTGAATTCTCTCTGAATTCCGTTCTGCTGCAGATAACTGTTGAATTGGCTGGACAAGTATTCTTCTCCTCCATCCGACTGCAGGCACTTGATCTTCCTCTCCGTTTCCCTTTTGATTAAGTTTTGAGGGTTTCGGAAACAGTCGAAGACTTAGCTTTTCTTCTCGGTGAGATAGATCCACGTGTGCTGGTTGTAGTCGTCAATGAAGGAGACAGAATACCGACTCCCGCAAAGACTAACGTTCTATGACGGTCCCCATACATCCAAATGGATTACATCAAGCTTGTTATGGCTCTGGTTTCGTTTGGTGGGGAATGGAAGCTGGTGTTGCTTCCCGAGTTGGCAAGCTTCACATGTTTGGGCCTTCCGGCCACTAAACTTCGGCAATTCGAACACAACTTGTCTCAATCGCGTTAACCCAGTAGAATTGGGGCATGCTCTTCTCCTCTAGCATTGCCTTTGCCGCGTCGACAATCAACCGGTTCATTCTCTCGACCACACCATTTTGTTCCGGTGTGTATCGGCAACTGAATTCTCTCCGAATTCTGTTCTGTTGCAGATAACTGTTGAATTGGCCGGAAAAGTATTCTTTTCCTCCATCCGACCGCAGGCTCTTGATCTTCCTCTCCGTTTCCCGTTCCACAAGATTTTGCAGGTTCCAGAAATAGCTGAAAACTTCGCTTTTCTTCTCGATGAGATAGATCCATATGTGCCAACTGTAGTCGTCGATGAAGGAGACAAAATACCAAATCCCGCCAAGACTAACATTCTGTGTCGGTCCCAATACATCCGAATGGATTACATCAAGCTTGTTATGGCTCGGCTTCGTTCGGTGGGGAATGGAGGCCGGTGTTGCTTCTCGAGTTGGCAAGCTTCACATGTTTGGGCCTTCCGGAAACTAAACTTCGGCAATCCGAAAACAACTTGTTTCGATTGAAGATCTTGAAGCCTCCGGTAGTTGATGTGATGTCCCCAATCCGTTTATGCCAGAAATCGATATCCGATTCAATCTTCTATCCTTTGGCAAACATGTTGTCGATATCCGACGTCATTAGTGTTGAGGATGAACATCCTCCCTTCTCTACGCCCTTGCACAATTATCCGTCCTTCTTCCTCGGGTAGTTGATGTCCCCAATCTGTTTATGCCAGAAATCGATATCCGATTCAATCTTCTGTCCTTTGGCAAACATGTTGTCGATATCCGATGTCATTAGGGTTGAGGATGAACATCCTCCCTTCTCTACGCCCTTGCACAATTATCCGTCCTTCTTCCTCGATGAAGCACCCGAGGTGCGTAATCCGCACCTACATCCCCTGGTCGACGATTTGTCCAACAGACATCAGGTTCTTCGTGATAGTTGGAACGTGTAGTACGTTCATCAACTTCCCCTTTTGTCTGACATGGCTTAAAGGGACTTCTCCGACATGCACAATTGGGTGAGGGGTGTCATCTTTGGTTTCGACAATACCCAGTTGGTTGGATGCTCCAGAATCAACATATCATACCTCCTCCGATTTGGCAGTAGGCTTCTTCATCGAGTTAGCTTTGTGCTTCATCATGAAGGCTAGTCCTTTACCTGTCTTCCCAATTCCGGATCTTTCCGATCCTTCTGCATAGTGCAAGCTTTACCGGTTTCCCTATCCGGTCTTTCCGGATCCGGATTTATCTGAATCGGCGTGCTTCTTCCAGCACTCGCTTTTTATGTGGCATTTCTTGCCATAGTACCAGCATTCGTGTCGACCTTTCCTTGCCGATTTCCGGCACTGGCTTGACTCCCCTTGCTTGTGGAGGGTCCGGAACTGCTGTCGGCACTGTCTCTGTGCCGTCAGTTCTGCTCTTGCCGGCTGCGTCCATAGCATGCTGACCCACCTCGTCCTCCACGCCCACGGGGTCAATCCACCTCCATGTACAACATCCGACTGTCCGATTCAGTGGTCCTCGACCCACTTGCGTGGTTTTCTTCGACCATCAACATGGACTGTAAGTCGAAGAAGGATGTTGGCTTCTCCCGCGTACAGATCGCCGTTCGGAGATGCCTGTACCGTTGTGCTAGACCACTGAGGCAGATTTGAACCATCTTGTCTTCATCCACCGTCACGTTGATGGACCCAAGCGCATCGCAAATCTCCTTTATCTTGGTGGTGTAGTCAGTCACAGACATATCCCTCTATCAGATATTGTTGAGCTCTTGTCGGAACTGCAACTTTCGCGCCGTGGTACTATCGGCAAAAATCTTAAGAAGATTTTCCTAGGCCTCCTTTGGCGTTTTTGCATCTTTGTTGTAGCTAAGCATCTGATCATGTACACCAGACACGAGACAGTACAATACTCCGCTCTCTCCTTGCTCCCATGCCGGGAAGTCTTTGTGTGTTGGCTCCGATGCTACCTCGTTGGTTCCTTCCACGTAGCTCCAATAACCATGCCCCAGCAAGTACTGGTTCATTTTATATCACCAGGATGCATAGTTGCTCCGGTCGATCTTCTCTGTTGGAAGTGAACTTGCCATACCTCTATCCATACCTTTTTCTTTTTGTTGTTACCGGTTATTAGGGTTTGTCTTCAAAAGCATCTGTCGGTTGCAGAGGTTCTCAACCCTCGTGCTCTGATACCATGTGAACGTGAGCTTTGGAAGAGTATTACAAACTGGCTCTACCGGATAGCAACACTTAGAGAGGAAGGTTCAATGGAAGCTTAACACCGAGAATATGTGCAGGAGAGAGAGAGAGAGAGAGAGAGAGAGAGAGAGAGAGAGAGAAAACATAAACTCTATTCAAAAAATACTCTAAAACTCTGTGTACATGGAATGTGCTCAAAGAGCACTTTTATACAAGTCCATAAAGGACTGACAGAAGTATTGACAGGTACTTCAATGCTCATACGAGCGACTGTCACTGACTCCCAACAATCTGCCTACGTATTAGGTTAGATCCGTAGGTCTCTAACGGCCTACCGGTTTCATTATGATCCGGCTCTTGGTTCCGGACATCATTCAGACACCGATCCGGTTCTCCGTTCCAGATACCGATCCGGCTCCTAGTTCCAAATATCATCGAGACACCGATCTGGTTCTCCGTTCCGGATACCCATCTAGCTCTTGCTTATTCAGTTGATCCGGATCCGGTTGAGCATGCTCATTTAACACACAATGGATCCGACCTGCTCACGAAGAACCTACCAATGGACAGACTCAGAGTCTATCGATAGCCGACAGTCAAAGAGTCGAGTGATTAATTGTCAATTATTGTTTCAATAATAATAATAATAATAATAATAGCAACGATGTGTAGTAAGGACTACACTTGTAAATAACCCATATGATGTATGAGTATAAATACATATAGGGACAAAACATAGTCGAGAGAGTTGAACAGAATATGTGATTAGCCTCTGTTGGTGCTAGCTACAAAGAAGAGAGAGAGAGAGAAGAGTGTGAGAGCAACACCATAGCTGTGTTCATAACAGTAGATGCCAAGAGCCCTGTGAGGCTGATACAATCCACCGTCAATAGAGTGTTGTAATCTTGTCCCTTGTACATCCACTGTATAGTGAATTCTTGTTCTCCCGTGGTTTTCTCCCGTTTTAGGATTTCCACGTAAATATGTGTACACTGTTGATGTGTGTGTTCCGAGTTGTGTATTTCAGCGTATTCTTCTTGAAGAGTTAACAATTGTTTTCTCAACAATACAAACCCCCAAATTTCTATCCAAAGGAAACACCTCAGCAGTTTGCCGATTGAAGAAGTCGTTGTATGGACTGAAGCAAACCCCATGTGCCTGGAACGCGAAGATCACACAAAGGTTGTGTAAGATGCGGTTTGCTCCATCCAAATCCGACTCTTCACTGTTCATTCGGTCGAGTCAGACAAGACAGATTAGCATTCTGCTATATGTCTATGATCTAGTCATCGTCGGTGCCGACCTCAGAGAAATTAGTCGAGTAAAGTTTTAGCTTGCGACATCATTCGAGATAAAGGACTTGGGGGACTTTCATTACTTCCCCGGGATTGAAGTGATCCAAACCCCCGAAGGCATATTGATCAACCAACGCCATTATGTGTTGAATATGCTCTTCAATTTCAGGATGGCGATTGTAAATCCATCTCAACCCCTCTAGACAGAAACATGAAGTTTCGCTGAGATTTTGGAGAGGTGTGCGACCTGACACGGTTCCGAAAAATTGTCGGGAGCCTTATTTATTTAACAATCACTCGGCCAGACCTCAACTACCCAGTCGGCGTGATGAGTCAGTCAATTCATGTCATAGCCAAAGACAGAACACCTTCAGTGCACACAACAGATATTGTGATATGTCAACATCACTAAGGATAGGGCGTTGTTGTATTGGGTAGGAGTAGCCGAAGAGTTAGTTGGCTACATGGATGCCGATTGGGCCACAAATACAGGCGATCGAAGGTCAACATCTCAGTTCGTGTTTTCATTGGGAAGCGTTGTGATCACATGGAGCAGTAAAAAGCTGAAGACAGTGGCACTATCGAGCACTGAGGCCGAGTATCGAGGGGTGGTTGTCGCCATGTGCGAAGCCAATTGGCTCAAAAGGCTACAAAAGGATCTGCATATCGAGGTGTCTGAGATGACAGTCATATTCTGCAACAACCTTAGCAAAGTCCAGTTAGCGAAGAACCCTGTCTTCCACACCCAGACAAAGCACATCGAGGTGCACTATCATTTTGTCACGAGCGAGTCCTCTCTGGAGAAGTCGAACTTCTTTATGTTCCGACCGATCGACAGGTTGTCGATATCTTCACCAAACCTCTTGGAGACAAGTTGCGGAAATTCTTGGGCATGCTTGGCATCCAACGCCTCAATATGCCGAACTTGAGGGGGAGGATTGAAGCCGAAAAGGAGAGAGACAAAGTGTGAAGAAGAACCGAATCGGATGCAAAATTTGATTTTGGCAGGACTGAAGAAGTCAAAATGTTCGGATCGGCTAGAGATGCCAAGGATGCATAGACAGATGGAGGAAGTGTTGAGAACATAGTCATGTAGATGCGAAACAATCTCAACACTCTTCTATGAGGAGATCGTTAATAGATGCAATGAAGAAGATTGATGGCAAGTAGAAACAGAATCAAGAAGGAAGATCAACAAGAACGCAAGAGAGAGAGACGTTAAGAACAAGATGAACTATATTTGCAACAACCAGAAAGCTAGGTTACAAAGTCAGTTTATATATTGACTAACTTAGGCCAACTTCCCTTCTCACTATTTACATAAATAGCCTAAAACTAGTGTGTACAAAGGGAGACATTGTGAATACGTTCATTAGAGACCCACACGCAACACTCCCACGTAATGGGCATATACATAAAACATCTATAAATCGAAAAAAATGTACAATACAGATAGATACAAGGTTTTTCGAAGAAATCGAAAATTTCGTTCAGGTCGGTGAATTTCGAAAAACAAAAGACCAAATTGACCGAGATTGGGAAAACTAAGACCGAGCTTTGAGCTGTCGAAGTCGATTGTTCGAAAAACATCATGAGTGTCTGACTTAATCGGATTGATTCTTAGTTACGCCCATCTGGTGCCGTAGGGATCAGAATCAATCCACCGAAAGACATTTGGTCATCCCATCTACGACATTTTCAACTATAGATATCTTTTCAAGGCTGATTTTTTCGGAGATGACGTAGTTCCGAACAAAGTGATATCAAACATCGATATGCTTGGAGGCATTGTGATGAATTGTACTTTTTGATAGAGTGACAACACCCTAGCTGTCACTGTAGATAACTGGAGCCGAGTCAGATTCGAGTTGTCAAAACGTGCAAGCCAACAGACCAAGCTATAAGGCCTCTTCCACCTCATTGGATGCAGTTAGGTATTCAGCCTCGGTCGTTGATGTGGCAGTGCACTCCTGAAGTTTTGATTTCCACGAGATTGATCCATTGTAGATCTTAAAGCAGTATCTAGTTCTCGATTTTCGACTGTCCACACATCCAACAAAGTCTGAGTCAGCATAGCTGATTACGCCCGAGGTGTCGTTCGGGCCTAATAGAATGCCAAGGTCTTTTGTACCCACAAGATATCTGAACACATGCTTTACTGCATTCCAATACGATTGGCCAGGGTTTTGCATGAATTTGCTAAGGACTCCTATGGCGTGAGCAATGTTACACCGTGTCCCGATCATCACATACATATGGTACCCACTTCATGGTTTCTCCCTCCGAATGGGATGGCAGGCAGTCTCGCTAAGACAATCGAAGGGCAGATTTTGCTGATTGCATGTTTAAGTAATCGAGGGCACGTCTAATATAATCGGATTCGGACAGAAACAATTTTCTTCGATTTTGATTCCGACTAATCTTCATGCCAAGAATGTATCTTTCTGGATAGAGGTCCTTCATGGCAAACTTCAACCATAGTTGTTGAACGAGTTTGGCAAGCTCTCCAGCTTGCTGACTGGAGATTAGCATGTCATCCACGTAGATGATGAGGAAGATGGGTGACCCATCACGAGTTGTTTTCATGAAGAAGTAGTGGTCCTCATCCCTCCTAGAGAGGCCGGCCGACTAAATGAAGTCAACGAACTTCTCATACCACTGTCGCGGTTCCTGTTTCAGGCCGTATAGACTCTTCCTGTGTCGGTAGACTAGATGTTCTTGGTCGGGTGCCACAAAGCCTTTCGGCTACTCCATATAAATTTCCTCCTCTAGATCACCATGGAGGAATGTCGTTTTCACATGTAGTTGAATCAGCTCCAAGTCCTCAGCTACCATGACGCCGAGCATGAATCTAAGGGTTGTCATTTTCACCACTAGTGAAAAGATTTCATCGAAATCAACACCATATTCCTGTCAAAAACCCTTAGCTACTAGTCTGGCCTTGAATTTTGGGGTGGCCGAATCAGATGTCTCTTTGACTCGATAGCCCACTCGGAAGAGCACGTCGATTCTTCGGGAGCTCGACCAAGTCCCAAGTTTGGTTTGCTCGAATGAAGTTCATCTCAGATTCCATTGCCAGATGCCGATGCTTCTTTGTATGACGTTTGTTCTTTGGTGTCTGTAAAGAAAATTCCAGGAGAGTATCTCTCTAGGGGTTGCGACAGTCTTTCGAATCTTCGAGGTATGACTGGACGAGTCGCATTAGGTGTCAAAGTCGGATGATCCAGAGCCAAACCATTCAGTTGTTTTGAGTTGAGCATTGTCGAGTTGGGACTTGAGGATTCGGCTACCCATGAAGCTGATCTTGTGTTATGGGCTAGGCCTTAATGAAGGGTCAGCACTTCGGAAAAAGATACCCTTCGGATTTCAATAGGCCTTTAGGCCGTCTTATGCATAGTCAAGTCATTGAACACTACGTCCGAACTTCGAACGATTTGTTTGTGCTTGGCGTCCCAGAGTCAATATTTGATTTTGCCATCTAATCCATAACCTAGGAAAATACATTTCCTGGACCTTGGTGCAAGTTTTTGGCGATGATCATCTTTTGGTATGAGGGTGTATGCCTCACACCCAAAGATCCTCGGCTTGTCGTAACTTGGTTTACTACCAGTCCATAATTCTTGAGGTATCTTAAGTCCTAGAGGCGAGATATTGATAATGTGTACTACCATAAGTAGGGACTCCTCCCAGAAGCCATCAGACAGTCTGGAAAGTTGGAGCATGGAAACTATCCCTTCTTGAATTGTCGAATTCATCCTCTCAGCAATTTCGTTCTACTCTAGACTATATTCACGTTGAATGCCCCGTTGTTGGCAAAATTTGACGAATTCTTCAGATTTTAACTCTCCTCCATTATCTGTTCTAAGACATTTGAGTTTTCGGCCTAACTGATTTTCGACCATAGCGAGCCAATCGGAGAAAATCGAGACCACTCAATCTTTGGTCTTTATCGGATACGCCCACACTTTCCGAGTCGAGTCGTCAATAAAGCTGACGAAATACAAGGCACCACCGAGAAACTGATTTGGCATAGGGCCATGCATGTTCGGTCGACAATAACTATTGCTAACACACTATAGGTCGAACGTTGCTCACCAAACGTTCTATCAATGAATTGTGCTTTAGATGAATAAATACTAAAATGGTTGTAAACTTATCGATGTGTGATCATCACTGTCCTATTGTCCGGTGACATTTCCTTAGCAATATGAACTGGTTTAGCGTTGTTCCCGTTCCCTAAGTTCACTTCCTCTTACTAGGATTCTTTCACGCGTTGGGATACCACCATCTCCCTTTCCAGAGCTTCCTGTGCTTGCCGTAATTCTCTGATAGCTTCCCGATCTGGTTCTTCGACGACATCGTCCGATTGCATTCTATATGGTGACACTGCTTCCGCCACATCTATTTCAAATAGATGTACAATTTTTGGGTTTTCTTCTTCTAAGTACTAGTCGGCCTCTTTGTCCGCAAGCCCCTCGAGCATGTTCACACCTTCCGCATATAGCGGCATCAGCTCCTTGCCGGTACTAGCTCAAGGGTGGGTAGGTACCCTTATTTTTGTCTTCCCTCGTTGGAAGGTAATCATGTTTTTCCGCTAGTTTTGTTTGATATGCGCCGTTTTTAGCCATGGGCGGCCCAACAACAACAGGTAAGCCCCTTGCGCATTGAGCTCGAGCACCACTACCGAAATGCGGAATGCGTGACCTCCGATAGTTACATCTAGATCCCGTATCAAACCGGTAGGTCTTACCGAACTTGTATCCGCCATTCGGAGCCAAAATGGGCAAGCCTCCCATTCCTGGATTCCCAGGGTGTTACAAGTTCGTAAACTGATCACGTTTACGCCTGATCCTCCGTCCACAATCGTCCCTTGTAGTTCTCGTCCTTTGACGATGGCGGTGATTGCCGGACTATTTGTGTCTACCATTGCTGGCCCTTCTTCCGGATTTGAGAAGAACGCAGGAGCCGGCAACAGAATTGATGTGGTCATTCCTGATGTCAGCCCTTCCGTAAACCGGGGCACTAGCTGTAATAACCAACCCAATGGCAGCGTAATCTGACATTCTTGTAACGCTTGCCATGTTGGGTTTTCCGGCTCAATCGTGTCAGTGGCCCCGTCCGGTTTCTCCTTTTGTTGTTCAAGCTCCACCACATTTTGCTCATTTGCCTTCTTCACCCACTCGGTGGCTTGCTTTCGGATTGACTCCTGTGTTTCCCACTCCGTTGTTTTGCCTTTTGCCCTGGTGGTGACTTGTTGTATATCGGCAACTTCAACTACCACCATATTTACGGCTGGTCTTTTCTCGTAGCTTTTAACCAAACATTGATTGCTATAATGTCCTTCGTGTTGGCAATAGTAGTAGTACGCTTTCCGGGTGTTGTTGGATTCGGCATTTGCTCCGGTACCCGATTGAGGTCTTATTGGTGGTTGGTTAGGTGCTTGGTCCGGTTGGGTACTTGGCGTGGCCTTGTCTGGCTGCCACTCGCGGTCCTCCTTTCGAGCGTTCCATTTTTTGTTGAAGCGTTTTTTGTTCCGATAACCTTGTCGGGGCCGGTTTTCATAGTTGCGTTGATCCTCCCTTCACTGATTGTAACCGGGGGAGTGATCCCGGTTGTATCGCACATGTCGATCACTGTTGTAATCATGGTAGCTATCTTGCCGGTCTCGGTCGTGAGCATCCTTTCTGTCGCTGTTCCGGATATCTTGCGCCGGTCAGTAACGCTCGTCTCGTTGCCAACGTTCTTCTTCTTCCTCTCGGTTGCTCTAGGTTTTGATTTGCCTTACTAGTGCTGCTTGTCAGTTCAACAAGTTATATTCGCATCGGTCCATTGTGTGCGTTCTGGAGTGGCATAACATGCACTGTGTCCGCATGGTACATTCTATTGCTGAGTGCCCGACATTGAGACAAGTCATACATTGTATAGCTTGCCGAAACCGTAGGTTATCTTTTGTGGGTAATGTACACTAGAGTGCCCCCATTGTTAGCCACGAGCTTGTTTCCTCCATCTCCCTAACCCTTTCTATGACTTGGTCGATTGTGGTGGTGTAGAAATCAATCACTACGCACACCGTACGCAAGGGTTCCCTGAGTGCGGCTAGGAATATTGATTTCGCCTCCTCCTCCAGTGGTGCCCTATTGAGCTGACTATGCATTCGCTGGAACCAGATTACGAATTGTTGAATGGTTTACGTAGGTTCCTGCCGTATGGTGTAGAATAGGCCGACCATCTCCCGTTGATCCACCTCTTTGTTGAAGAACTGTAAAAATCTAGTTTTTAAGTCCTCAAACATTGTGATGGTGCCGGGAGTGTGCGTCAAGCGCCATAGCGCTGCTGGTCCTTCCAAGGTCATGCCGAACTCTGCAATCTTCGAGCATTCTGCTTCGGCTGCGGTTAAGTGTTGTGACACATGGTTTGCTTCCGATGTTTGTAGAAATGCATAGACATGAGCTTGTGCGTCCAGATCATCCTAGTACTTGAGATATTGGAACGACAGGTCGTCGTCCAGTGTCGGAGGTCTCCCCTCCTCTTCTTTCGGTGATGAAGGTCTTTCTTCCTCCTCTTTCGGTGTTTGGGGTCTTGCCTCCTCTTCTTTTGGTGATGAAGGCCTTGCTTCCTCTTCTTTCGGTGTTGCACATGGCAGTGTCGGGAGCTGATCCGCCTCCTACCGATCTGGGGCTTCCAGTTCCGTTAACTCCGGTTCTGGTGTCGGCAACGTATTCGACTACTCGTCCTCCGGTCCGTTTGGGGTGTCATGGCTGCTACGGTAATTCGAATGGGCGTTGCATTCGCCGTCCAAATCCGATTCGAAGGCCGAGAATGTTTCCGAATTGCCTCCCCCTGTCATTAGTGCCTGCAGGATGGATTTTGTGTCCCCGAGACTGCTCACGCTGCTTCCTTCGTCCGGTGGGGAATTTTGTTGTCCGCGGAGTGACTCTGCGGCCACTCGCCGGATTACTTTGGAAAATGAGCGATCCACATGGATCTCTTTTGCCACCTGTTGGAAAGCCTCTTGCTTCCACAATTGTTCGGGAAGTCTTCTTGCTTGCTCTGAAACCGGGTCGTTTGTTGGTCTAGTCATCCATGCCCGCTGCTGTTCGCTGCGTGTGTGCAGGAATCGTGGTTGCCAAAAAACTGTGTTATCGTTAGTGCCAGACAATGGCCTAACACAAGGTGTCCCTCTAAGACACTTCACCAAAGGGGTGTTGCGGTGAGATAGAGTTAGATCGACAGTTAATGGAACTCTAATGGGTTACTAGCGGCAATATCATTAGTCACAATACATGCGTAGGATAAATTACACTTAGCACAAAACGGTGTCGTGGCGTGGCTTGCCTAGAAGCGTAGCGTTGCATAGACAAAAGATATCGTGAAAGTGAGGAAGGAATCACTGGGATTATGGATGGAAGAGACGAAAGAGTAGAGATAGATTAAATAGAGATCAACAAGATATGACAAGATAGGATGTTGAATGATATTTGAAAGAATAAAAGAGATTTATAATTATTTGATGAAAGAGTTACAAAAGTGGTTGTAAGCGTCGTTGATCCTTCGAACTTGGTCTCACAAGATAATCACTCTTCTCTTTCTTGATAGTAGGCCACAATAATCTTCACTTCAATATTTTGATGAAGATAAGGCTCGAACCACCTCCCTCTTGTTGAGAGTTGACCACCATGATCGCCAAGCTAGAGCTCCACCTTTATGTTGAACTTCTTCCTTTCTTTTTCTATTTTATGGTATCTCTTATGTAATATATATTTGATTCATATCTCATACCTCTTCCCCTTCATCTTCTCTTTCACCATTTAAATAGGTGCCCCCATGCATATGATGCATTGGAGGGTACAAGGCATGCATGTAGTGCATGTGATGCATGATCGCCATTTGGCATTCATGCATTCAATGTGATGCATGATAGGCATCTCGCTCATTTGAGCCTTCATGTATGAAAAAATATATGGCATAAGAATAAACATGAAAATATAGTTTTAAAAACAAAGGACCTAGCCTAATGGTAGGTGTGTTGACTTTGGTATATGAGGTTGTGGGTTCAAGTTTCTCAAATATTATTTAATTTACAACATGTAACGTTGTTTTTATATCATGATGCAAATCCTTTATTGTATATATATTATTAGTATAGAGTAAATGGTAAGATTTGAAAGTCATAGGGTGGGGTTATTGGTTCAAGTCCTCTTTTGTTCGTGTAATATAATATCTTTATCTATATATATATATATATTATTTTTCTTTACATATATATAATATTATCATATGTGTTGTTAATATTATCTTTATATATAAAACATTATCAAATGTTATTTTAGTTACGTATTTATCTTATTGTAGACTTTTAATGTGAAGCTTTTGTACTTCACGACATCCACCCCCTTTAGACCTGCACATCCTCCGGCATGTGCCACTATCTTTCATCTTCATGTTGATCTATTGGAGGAGGTTCAAGATCAAACCTTTTCTTAAATACTTTTATCCTCTTTCTAGCTACCACGTTTAGGATTAGTGTCCCATCCAATTCACTAAGCTTATAAGTAAAGTTATCATATACTTTTCTTACTATATAAGGCCCAAACCATCTTTCAACGAACTTGCGGACGGTGCTATGTTGATTATCTAAACTGCTATCATACACAAGCACCCAATCTCCTTCTTCTATTTTCTTAGGTCGAATTCTATGAGTTTTATCAAAACGAATTTTATTCTTCAGTCGAGCCTCCTTCAATCGTTGGGCTGCTATTTCTATATCTTTAGGTCGACGCTCTAATTGTTGAATTCGCAAAGCAAGTAATTTTTCTCTGCTCTCCTCTTCTCTCCATGGAATAGATATCCATGACATAATTGATTCTTCTACTGGCATGATAGGCTTTTGGCCAAGTATTAATTCAACTGGCATGTATCCTGTTACCGAACTATGAGTTGTTCGATCCGCCCAAAGTGCATAAGGTAGCATGCGTGCCAATCTGTTATTTTACCTTTACAGCTTTTCACGATTGCCTTAACTATTGGGCTATGTCCTTTTTCAATCTTTCCATTGGCTTCTGGATTATACGCAGTTGTAAGTGATAATTTGACCCCTATTCGGCTGAAGAATTCTCTAGCTTCATCATAGTCGAGTTCTCCTCTATCTGCAATTATTTTACCAACACACCCATAACGACATATTACATCTTCTAACAAAAATTTACATACAGCTCTAGTTGTTTTTTGTCGTAGTGGTCTTCCTTCTACTTGGTTTGTAAGGTCTTCTCTTGCTAGTACTAAATATCGCATTTGACCTTCCCCAAGTGGCATTGTCACTAGATCGACCATCCATTTATAATGCATTGATGATGAATATGTTGGTTTTTGCTCATCTCGATACTGGATAGTTGAATACCTCTGGCAAACCCCATAGGTTTCCATAAATTTCGTTACATCTTTATACATATGTGGCCACCAATACTTTTCTTTCAACTTCATAAATGTCGCCCATATGCCTCTATGTCCTGCCTACAAACTATCATGGAATTCATTAATTAATTTTCTCTTAATGTCATACTTACAAATGACTCGAAGAGGATTTTTGGTTGGCCTTTTTGGACGCCTCCATAAATGCCCTTCATGTAAAACAAACTTGAATGCTCATCTTCGAAATTCATTTAATTGTTTCTTCGACCATGATGGGTTGGCTTCTTGAGTCTTTAGAAAATTTCCTATTTCTAACCATTGACCTTCATACTCCACATCTTTGAACATTATACTTACATGAAACTCATCATGAGGCTTAATAGATACTTGATGAGAAACTTGATGGCTTGTAGTTATCCAATTCTTATCTTCAGCTTGCATCACCCTTTCATTTATGGACCTTGCTCTTAACAACATATTTGCGACTGGGTTTTCTTTGCCCTTTATATGCTGTAATTCTGGGTTCATGGTTCTAATGTATGCAATCCACCGAAGCATTGCAATATCCGGTGTGGTGCAACTTGCTATCATTCCGATGAGTGGCAAACAATCTGTTTCAACCACTACAGCTGCTCCGATCAAGTAATCTCTATCTGTTTTTAATGCAGTAAGCAAACCCCACAAATCTCGTTTAACTTGTGCATAGTTTCTTTGTCTTTCATTTAATATCTTTGCTCCAAATCTGATAGCATATCGATGTTGGTCTTCATCTTCTTAGTTGATAACCCAACCGATCCCGATTGGGCTAGTATCAACTGTTACTATAATTGGTCTTTCACCTTTGTAGTTTGGTTGACGAAGAACTGGTGCTTTCAATAATGCTTCTTTCAACTGTTGAACAACTTGTGTATGTTCATCAGTCCATATAAACTTCTTCCCTTTTCTTAAAAGTTGATAGAGAGGATCTGATACATGTGCAAAGTGTGGTAACCAAATATGATAAAACACACATGCACCTAAAAATCTTCTCACCTCTATTACCGATTCGCAAACCTCCTTCATATTTTGTATCAAGCGTTAATTTTGATCGGTGACGGCTTCCTCCCATACTAGCCACACATATGACCAACTATCAGAACTTCGTTCTGCCCAAAGCTTGACTTTGTTCCTGATAGTGTCAAATGTACTTGCTCAAGCTTATTTAAAATACTTTCACAATCATTAATGTGATCCATCACAAACTTTCTGCAACCATTTCCAACCATAGTCTCATCTTTCTCTCTTTCTAAGCATCCCTTAATAGGAATATCATCTAAAAATGGCATAGTTACCTTTGGGATGTATTCATGTAGAACTTTGTTCATTGCATTCATCATATGAGCAACTGAATTCGTCGCCCCTTGAGGTAGAGTGCACATTCGAACCAACCCAATTGGTGTTTTCATTGTTGTGATATTGCGACTATCAATTGCTAGTTGAAACTGATCGTATCCTGAATATAGGTCTCCCATAGAGTAAATCGCTCTTCCAGCAAACGCTTCCGCACATTCATCAACGATCGGTCTGATTCCTGCATTTCGGATTGTGACTTTGTTGACTAGTTGTAGATCTTGAATGAATCTTAGAGAACCATCTTTCTTTGGAACCGTGAACCATCTATTGGAGTATGGTGCATTCGAAGGCTCTAAAATCTTCATCTTGACTTTATCCTTCAGCAACTCCAACAATTGAGGTAATCGAGCTCTCGGTACTACAATAGGTTTAAAATTCCAAGGAATATGAGGGATAGTAAATATTACCATTGGCGTCACCACCTTTGGATCTACACAACCAATCTCCTCAGCTTTGATTGCGAATGCTTTCCCATGCCTAAAGATCATTTCTTTGAAAGTCGTGATCTCTGATTGCAGGAGAAATTCACCCTCTCCGATTCTCAAGGTATTTATTGTCTCCGAAGTGAAGTGATGTCTGATCTTCTCTATTGGTCAAAGCATAGGCTTAGCTGCTGCTGCCTCCATCTTCTCTTCATTACCAATAGGTAACGGTACTGCAGCAGGTTTGACCTTTTTATCTATTGTTTTGTATTTTGTATTACATAAACTTTCTACTTCTTCATATTTACAATTATACCTATCAATCTCATAATACATATCAATTGAGTTAACATGTATCTTTCTAACACTCTCATCATCTTCTTTCAAATACATTTCTAACTCTTCTAAAGTATTTGCAAAAGAAATTTCTTCCATAACACGTTCAATTTGCCCTTCCATTTCAAGTACTCCATTATCCTTCAATGCCTGCTGAAACAGATTAGCATTCTTTTTCAAGTTCCTCTTGCATTCATACATCCTAGTCACACATATAGCACCACTTTCAGAAACATGAATTGACTTATTCATATGTTGTAATGCCCTATATGAGGGTGTTTTAATAATGGGACTATTGCAACCCTCACTCGCAACAGTCCTAATCAAAAACCTAATTATCAAAATAATCACAGTCTTTTGGTATTGAATGATCACGAAGCTCTTGCTTGTTCCTCTCATGATTTGGGCGAACTGTCATAAATTGTACAGTTCGTCGTCCGTCTTGGCTACGGATTTTCACATAGGTAGAACCATTGTCGAGGACTTTGGTCTCCATCCGTACCACTGTAATGTATGGTTGCCCCAGGATTATTGGATAGGTAGATCCTTCCTGCACAAAGAAATGTTGATCTACCTCTATATCACCAATAGTAACCTTTACATTTGGGCATGCACCAAATAAATCTTCCGTGATTGATGTGGCAGCTTTTACTCACCAACCATGTTGAGTATCAATTGGCCATCTACCTTTCCTGTAAAAATCAACACTCATTATATTTATTTCAGAACCATGATCAATAAGTGCCATCACGGGGTCTGGAACATTTCCAATCTTCACATGATGCTCAGTAGTGGCTCTTGCCCAACATTTGCGAGAGTAATGGCTTCTTACATCTGTTGAATTTATCATTGAGGTTGATGCATGTTGAGAGTCAACAATGATATTGTTTGACTCGTTGCTCCCCACTTCATATGCCACCTTCAGATTTGTCTCTTTAACCTGCTCATTTACTTGCTTCGTTCTTCACACAATATCAATTATTTCATCATGAAATTCCTTTTTTGTAATACCTAACACTTCTCTTAGTGTAAATTCTACTCGACTGTCTAGTATTCTTGTTTCTAAAACTTTCTTTAAATTTGTATCTTTTTCAATATCAGACATTAATTTGAATGGAGGACTAGATTTACCTTTTCGACCTTTGCGTCCATCTCTTTTCTTTTGCTTTCTCTTGTCCCATGCTTTTTTGTTGAGCCAATCTCATCATCCGGCCATTTCCTTTTTTCTTCCACTATCACCTCATGCTCTTGGTGTTCTGCCATTTGAGCATAGACTGTCATAACATCTATTGGAACATCCCATCCAGTGTTTTTCCTTACAGAATCTCCGGCACCACGAAGGTCTTCCATCTTCATCTTTTGCTTTTGTGCGGTACTTACAACCTTCTCCCAAAATGATGATCAGGATGGCATGTCATCGAGGCGCATTCCTGCCGTGGCCGAGTAGTACATTGCGGAAGCCTTCTTTGCTTCAGTTTCTTCAAATTTAACCTTAACACCACCATCACCAAAGTTCTTTGTAAGTGGACTTCTAGTTTCAGTTAAATAAATGTTACCATTTTTCCAATACACCAAGTCTCGATTTTCCATGTCTTTATATCTGCACAATCACGTAATCGATGTTCAAGACTATCACACCACATGCATCAAGGTAGAAATGGTTCCCTTGACCTCGAAGTCTGACCATTGTCAAGCTTTGCCACTTTAATTGTTAGATCTTTCATGCTTTGAACTAAATCATCAAGAAAAGACTCACTCTTAGTTCCGATCATTTTGCGTGGTTGATGCACCATTTCGTGTGATGGTTCTTGACCATGTCTTTGAACTTCGATGTTTTGATCAAGCCGATTCATGATTCCCACATGTGGTATTTGTAGCATTACACCATTCCTTTGTATTCTTTTCATAAATTTATTACAAGCATTTGTTACCTCATTCCAATCTGCCATTATATCATCCTCGGTATTTGGTACTTCAAGCATAAATTCCAATTCTTTTCTATATCTCTTGTCAACTGCCTCTTATACCTCAATTCTTTTCTATTCATATCTCATACCTCTTCCCTTTCATCTTCTCTTTCACCATTTAAATAGGTGTCCCCATGCATATGATGCATTGGAGGGTACAAGTCATGCATGTGATGCATGATCGCCATTTCGCGTTCATGCATTACATGTGATGCATGATAGGCATCTCGCTATTTTGAGCTTTCATGTATGAAAAAATATATGGCATAAGTATAAACATGAAAATATAATTTTAAAAACAAAGGACCTAGCCTAATGGTAGGTGTGTTGACTTTGGTATATGAGGTTGTGGGTTCGAGTCTCTCAAATATTATTTAATTTACAACATGTAACGTTGTTTTTATATCATGAAGAAAATCCTTTACTTTATATATATTACTCCAGGACATCGCTCCGCTACCAAGAGAGAAGACGAATCCGAATGTGGATCGCCTGTCCGCTTTATATCCTGCCTAGTCCGCGTCTGTCTATCCTTCGAGTTGAATGATCGCATTGGTCTTGTACATAACGTCGTAGTCCATTGTTGTACTGACATACCAAAGTATTCTCTTAGCGCAGTCGAGATGAAGACTTCGTGAATTCTTCATAAATTGGCTAAGTAGGCCGACCGAATAACTGAGGTCGGGTCATGTAATGGTCAGATAGATCAAACTACCGATTAGTTGTCAATACTGAGTCGGCTCGCTCTCAGTTGTTTTGGAATTGGCATCGATCTTGAGATTACGATCAAGAGGGGTAGACACAGGCTTGCACTTGGTCATTCCGAACTTGTAGAGTAAGTTGAGAATGTAGTGCCGTTGAGAGATCATTATTCCGACTGGTGTCCGAATTACTTCAATACTTAGGAAGTAATGGAGCTCGTGTAAGTCTTTCATTTCAAATCTACTGGAAAGAAGAGATTTGATGTTGGTGATCTCGGCGAGATCCTTTCCTCCGATGACCAAGTCGTCCATGTATAGGATGATGATGATCGGGCTATCCCACTCATTTCGGATGTACAGAGAAGTATCAGATTTTGACATCCGAAATCCGACTTGATGAAGATATTGCGTGATCTTCGAATGCCAAGCGTGCGGTGCTTGTTTGAGGCCGTAGAGTGGCTTCTTGAGTCGGCATACGGCATGCGGATGCTTACGCAATTCGAATACGGGTGGTTCCATCATGTACACCTCTTCTTCTAACTCTCCTTCAAGGAAAGCATTTTTCACGTCCATCTGGTGGAGGTGCCATCCGTTCGTTGTGGCGAGTGCAATTATTGTCCGTACAGTTGTCATCTTTGCCACCGGGGCAAAGGTTTCTTCGTAGTCTATGCCATACATTTGCGCGTAGCCTTTCTCAATGAGTTGTGCTTTAAAGCGATTTATGGATCCGTCGGCATTGTATTTTACTTTGTATATCCATCTGCAGCGATTGCTTTCTTATTCGGGGGGAAAGGAACAAGATTCCATGTCTCGTTTTTGCATAAAGCTTCCATCTCCTCATTCATCCCGTCGACCCATCCAAATCCTTGGCGGCTTCGAAAAGCGTTTCCGGTTCCCATACTGACGCTACTTTCATTATAAAAGCGTAGTGATACACCATGTACTCTTCGTAGCCGTAGCGGTTTACGAGGTTCTTTTCACGTGTGGATCGACGTAGCTCTTGATCCGTGGGGAGTATGGCTTTCTCCACTCCATCTATGCGGATGTCAAAATCTTCAAATTCACTGTCAAGAGAGTGAAGCATCTCTGTCTCTTCCTGATCTTCGTATTTGTCCATCTTCGGACTTGGGTGAGATGTGCTTTCATAGCTCGGTGGCTCTGATGGTCTACTCAGTCGTGTCAAAACTGGGTTCTCTTCTAACATCTATGTGAGTTGATCCTCAGCTTCTATTTCTATTTCAGTGTCATCCATGTCGAGCGGGGTTGGAGTTGAAGTATTCTCTGGTGCGTACCAGGATGCGTATTCGTCGAAGACTACGTCTCCACTTGTTCGAACCTTACGGGTAGATGGGTTGCAGCATTTGTACCCCTTCTGTTCGAGTGAGTATCCTACGAGGATACATTTCTCCAACTTTGGGTCAAGCTTTTGCCGCATATCGTCGGGAATATGTACGTAGGCGATAGAACCGAAAATGTGGACATGTGACAAGTCCGACTTCTTTTCGAAGAATTTCTCATGCGGAGTTATATCGTGTACTCCCAAGGTTGTGCACATTTTCATGAGATATACGACCATATTTGCCGCTTCTACCCAATATGATTTCGGCAGGTTCTTCTCGTTCATCATGGCTCGTGCGACTTCTACTACATGGCGATTTTTACGCTCTGCTACGCCGTTTTGCTGAGGCTTGTGTCGACACGAGAACTCTCGTTGAATTCCTTCTTTTTGGAGATACGTTGTAAATTCATCCGAAAAATATTCTTTGCCTCCATCTGATCGAAGACAACGTACATGCCGACCCGTAGTTTTTTCAACTTTGGCATTGAATGTCTGGAAGTGCCTAAACACTTCACTCTTTTGCTTCATCAGATAGATCCAAGTGTTCCTGGAGAAGTCGTCGATGAACGTGACATAGTATCGACATCCACTGAATGTTGTTGTCTGAGCTGGTCCCCACACATCTGAATGTACGACATCTAGGATTCCTTTGCTCACATTCCGCTCTTTAGGGAATGGGTGACGACGTTGCTTTCGGAACTGACATGCTTCGCATATGCCTATAATCTCCTTTGTCGTAAAGTTCGGGAGTCCGATTATGTCTCCTTTGGATTCCATGTTTTGTAGTTTCTAAAGATTAATGTGGCCCATTCTCTGGTGCCACAGTTTTAAGTCGGTTTTGACTTTCTGACCCTTTGCGTACATGGCCGACTTTACCTCACTCGATTCAAGGATGAACATACGACCTTCTCGTCGGCCGTGAGCTACGACTTGATCGCCTTTTTCGATGTAGCATCCGTCATTATTGAAGAGTACTTGCATTCCTCGTTCAACAATTTGGCCGACTAAGACCAGGTTTTTCGTGATGGTGGGGACATGCATCACGTTCTTGACGTAGGTCTGTTTGCCGTCGTTTCCGAATGGGACGTTCCCGATATGCTGTATGGGGTGAGTCATGTCATCTCCTATTTCGACGTATCCAGGACGTTCAGGCTTGCGAAGTTCCCGAAACCAATCTTCATGGGACATCATGTGATTGGATGCTCCCAAATCGACAAACCATACGTTGTTCGAAGTGGAAGCAGTAGTTGACACAAATGCGGACATTGAGTGTGCTTCGTGCTTCATTATGAACATTCTGCCGCGGTCGCCGTAGTCAGAGTTCGTGGCGTAATTTGTTAGTTGTCATCCTTGCTCTTGCTTCTTCTTCCGACACTCCTCTACGTAGTGACCGGGTTTTCCGCAGTACCAGCACTCAACTGGGTTCCTATGGTTGCTCAGTCCGGCTTGATGGCTCCCCCCTTCCATCGAACTCTCTAGGGCCATTTTTGTCCGCTTGCCATTGGTGGGAATTACGATTTTGATTGTGTCGACCTTGCCCGTATTGGCCTCTCATGCCGCGACTGTGTCCTCTTCCTCCATCGAAGTTCGAATATAGCATCTGTCCTTCATATGCGTTGTTCCTTTGACGCATGTGATTCTCTTCGACCAGCAATAACGATAATTTGGAGATCCAAAAAGGAGGGAGGATTCTCTCTCGTGAGAACAACTGATCTTATTGCGCCAAATCGCGGTGCTAAGCCACCGAGGCATATCTGCATCATTTCTTCGTCGTCAATGCTGACATTGATCGATCCAAGGTTACAGTTGCTAATTGACATCTCCCTTTGTTGAAGATTGTTCAGCTCCTGTCGAAGTTGGAGCTTTTGTGCGGCCGTATTGACTGCGAAAATCTTCTTGAGGTTTTCCCACGCCTACTTCGGCATTTTGGCCTCTCGAATGTAACCAAGCATGTGATCATGAATGCATGATTCAAGGCAATATAGCACATGGCTTGCGGCCTGCTCCCAAGCGGGATAGTCGGCGTGTGTTGGGTTGGGGTGTGATTCGTGAGCTCCTTCGATGTAGCTCCAGTAGCCTTGTCTGACAAGATATTGATGCATCTTGTATTCCCAAGATGCAAAGTTCATTCTATCGAGCTTCTCGGTAGGAAGAGTGCTTCCCATTTGAGTATTCATGGTGATTTCTTCTCTGTTGATGGGTTGGTTCTGTTGATTGTCGGTGTGCAGCACAACACAATCGAAAATGCTTGATCAGGCAACCACACGCTCTGATACCATGTAAAGAGAAGAGGAGGCAAGAGTGGTTGTAATGCAACGGAAGATGAGTGTGTGTGTGTGTGACTCCAGATAGAGAGAGAGAGAGTGAGAGCTCTAAGGACTGAGGTAGACAAACTATATATTGCAAAAATACATCAATACATAAAACATCCAACAACAACTAAGTTACAATGCGTTGGTTTATATACCAACTAAGCTAGGGCAAGTCCCCTTTCTACTATTTACAAAACTAGCCCAACATGTCCATGAGCTAGTGTGAAACCTATCTATGGGAAGTTGAGTTCGATTCTCAACATTCCGGTTCCAGATCCTTCTGATCCTTCTACGTAGTGCGAACTCTATTGGTTCCCTTGTCCAGTCTTGCTAGATCCGGATTTGTCCGAATCGGCACACGTCTTGCAGCACTCGCTCTCCCGATGGCCTTTCTTTGCCATAGTACCAACATTCCATTTTGGCCTTTGATTGCTAGTTTTAGGTGCCGCCTTGACTCCCCTTGCTTGTGGAGGGTCCAGAACTATTGTCCACACCACCTGTGTACCTTCTCTCCGGCTCTTCTCAGCCGCCATTGTTGCGTGTCGATCCACCTCATCCTCCACGCCCACGGGGCCGATCTTCCTTTGTGTACAACATCTGGTTTTCCGATTGAGTGGTCCTCGACCCACTCGCGTGGTTTTCTTCAACCATCATAATCGATTGTAAGTCGAAGAAGGATGGTGGCTTCTCCCGTGTACATATCGTAGTTCGGATTGGCCCGTACGTCTCTGCTAGATCACTGAGGCAGATCTGCAGCATTTCGTCCTCGTCCACTGTCACGTTGATGGACCCTAGTGTGTCATAGATCTCCTTTATCTTCGGGGTGTAGTCAGTGACCGACACGTCCCTTTGTCGGTCATTGTTGAGCTCTTGCCGGACCTGCAATTTCCGGGTCGTGGTACTAGCCGTGAAAACCTTTCTAAGATTTCCCCAGGTTTCCTTCGGCGTTTTTCGCGTTTCTGATGTAGCCGAGCATTTGGTCGTGCATAGAGGACGCGAGACAGTACAACACGTTGCTCACTGCTTGTTCCCATACAAGGAAGTCATTGTGTCCTGGCTCCGGCGCTACCTCCAAGCATAACACCAATACCTGTATCCAAGCAGGTACTGGTGCATCTTGTAAGACCAAGACGCATAGTTGTTTCTATCAAGCTTCTCCGTCGGAAGCGAGCTTGCCATGCTTTTATCCATTTCTTCTTCTGTTTGTTCTTATTGGGTATTAGGGTTCCTCTAGTTTACAACTCTTGTCAGCAGCAGAGGATTCTCAACCCTCACGCTCTGATACCATGTCTTCTCTCCTTCTCGGTTTGCAACACCTTCAATTACTCCTAAGGTAATCGGATCAGAGGACTGTGGTACACGGTGGAGGTCAAGGTGAGAGAGAGATTGCTCGGCAATCCAATTCATACAAAGAGATGGTCAACATATGTTAGCCATAAAATAGGATCTTAATTCAAGATGTTATAATTATCTCACGACACAGAACAGATTGGACCCAAAACTAAATATATATTATGTAATCCGGAACAGTAATACACGACACACGGCTAGAGTTATAAACAGAAGGCACAATCAGATATTCTACGTGTCTTAGTACTCTATTCCTATTCTAAATAGGTAGCTTCTCTTCCTTCTTCTGTCCTCCTCTGTTTCATTTCATCTTCACGTTTTATAGTTTTCTTTCCCGCTTGGCGTGCTTCAGTCTTTACTTGTTTTTCGGCTCCACGTTTCACAATTGCATTTTCTTCACTACTTTCCCTATTACGGTTGCCTTTACGTACTTCACCTACATCTAGATTCCTTTCATACCCAAATTACCAATCTGTCCAACGGACAACACCTGGCATGCCCGTGGGACAGTGCCTTCACACGTCGAACCCATCAAAATAAAGAAGACCTACAAAATTTATATGGTACACTCATTCCTCGGTCAAAATGTCGAGGATGCCTTCGGAGGTTGGGTGCACAGTTGTTTCCTCTGTCGTAGCCCCCAAGATAACTAGTTCTAGCTCATTTTGTGGGGTCTGCTCGGCCGAAAAAGTTGGGCTCGTGTTTGGTAACTTTCCTCGTTGCTAGTGGGGTTGGGGCTTCCTATTCTTGGTCAGGTCGTGGTGCCGTCTCCAACACAGCTTCATCCGTCTAGTCAGGAGCTATTTCCGTGAAGGCCCGTTCGGTTTCAAGCATAAGCAGCAATTGCTCATCGTTGAATTCCTCCAGGAGGCTTTCGATTGCCATGGTGTGCGTTTTTGCCAAGGCTTGGAAGTCCTCGGTGAGATCTTCCAAGACCATTTGGATGCTATTTTCGTCCATTTTATAGAAGTCGCAGCCTTCTTTCTTCCGGTTTTTGGCGTCAGCCCATAAAACCTGGAGTTCGGCCGCTTGAGCCGACCATTCGTTCCAACCACTGGCTAGAGTTTCTTCGACCTTCCGGTTGAGCTTCTACCGTTGTTTGACCACCAAGTCGCGGATTTGTTCCCCACGCATATTGTATTTGTCTTAGAGGGTAATCGTTTCTCTTTTACCTTCTTCCGCCTCCCGTTGCAGTTTGACCTTGATGATCTCGCACAACGTGTTGAGGGTGGCGAGCCTTACCCCTGTCTCTTCTGTTAGTTGGTCGAACTGTCGGAGGAGATGATCCATGTTGTCGGTTGATTCCTTCAAATACTTCTCGCGTTGCCTTTCGAATTCCAATGTTGTGTTTATTTGATGTTCATGAAGGGAGTTCACTAGTTGGCATCACTCCTTCTCGGTTTGGTCCAATTTATGTAGGAACTGACTAGAGCGCTCCTGCACTTCTATGACCTCCTTGTTAAGAGATGCTATTTCAGCGGCAGTTGTATCTTGTGTAGTCTTGAGGGCGACCGCGACATTATTTTCTATCTCCTGGAGCTTGGTCGTTCGGTCGTGGAGTAGTTGTTGTAGCTCAGCTTCCCTTTTCGTTGCTTGCTCCTTTATCTTGGTTTCCTCGGCTTTAGTTGTGTCGTAGCGCTCCTTAGTGTTGTCCACAATGGCCGTTTGAATGATAAGTTCTTCCTTATATCGGCGGATGCCATCTTCGAACGGAACCGTGTTGTGACCGTCCTTGGTTTGGGTTGTTTCATCCTGCATTGTGGTGGGGTAGGGTGGTTCTGTTTGGGTGGATATATCCATTAGGTCGATGCAACTTTGTAGTTCCGTTTGGGTCGATAGTTCGCGTGGGCTGGAGGTGGGAGAGGGCAAGCTGAGCAAAACAGACAACTTTTGTCTAGAGTCGTGTGGTCAGGCGGTGTTCTGATGTTTGCCACAACTCGATGGTAGTCTTGGCTTGCTTACATGTTTCTTTGCTACTAACGACCATGTCTTCCTAGCTGCGATGTTGTAGGCGGCGTTTCTTGGCAGGGTTGAGTTTTGGGGCCGCAATTTCATTGTGATCCCACTTAGGTTGGGTCACCGAGGATTGATCTGTATCCATATTGGTTTTTCGATTTTCTCTATTATGCTTTGGGCGTGGAGTGGGCGTGGGTCATGGGGACATGATACGGATCGTGGAGGGTTGAGGTTTGATTCTCTCCCGAATGGTAATGTTGTCGGGGGCCTCATGGTTCTTTGACTCGGGTCTAGGCGAGGTTGGGGTTCGGGTCGGTGTTTCGTCCTGTGGCAGCTGCAAAGCTCTTGATTTTTTGTCCTAGTGGGTGGAGCTAGTAGGGCCAAAGTTGGGCGAGGTGGGGATGTGGTTTGGGGAGGGTAAAGTATGGCCAGATATTGTGCCAACACCGGAAGGAAACGCTTACCTAATTGGAAGGAGGCCAATGCAGCACTAATTCCTTCCCCAATGAGTATACCCCAATCGATAGCTCTGCCTCGATCTACCGTGATGATTAAGCCAACGCTCTTCTTGGGTGTGCTATATGCATTGGCGGTGACACATCCAAAATCCAAAAGAAAATGGGCTAGATTTCCGAAGAATTCATTGGGACCTCCGTGCATGTCATGAGCCTTTGCTGATGCGGAGTATTCTCCGAAATATTGCTCCAAAATGTGTTGTGGCGAAGCGTCGACGTCGTGTTCACCCCCACATTGCAAACCTAAGCACCGAGTGGATCTGTTTGTTGGTGATGGTGTCAGGATGCCCCCGAAATCCTCTGTTCTACCTACCACAGGTTGATCGTTGCCGTGTTGTTGTTCGGCGAAGGGGTTCAGTAGTGTCAGGCCTCGGTATGGTTTCAATCAAAATCCGTTGACCCATTTCTTCAAGATTTCCCCGGCCAATATGCCGAGCTGGAACATTCCGTTGAAATCATTGACAAGCCCGAATGGACTTGTACACTGAAACTAAAGTTTCCCTAGCATTGCCCCTAGTCATGTTTGGAACACTAGGACCGGTTTGCCGATCTCGGATGATTTTCCGATTTCTCCACTATGGCGATCCACCAAAGCTTTCCTTTTTCGTTGGCCTTTCTCCAATTGGGCGAGACTAGTTATTCGTTCTTCCCGAAGCTCGAGTAATTGTTCCAGCCGTTTTTGTTCGGACTATTCGGACAATCATTCAGTTAACTGCACTCGTAGACTCAGGACCTGAAACTCAATCGGCATTGCGGGTTCCAAGCCGTAATCCATTCAAAAGGGCATGGATCCGATGCTTGTTTTGAACGTGGTGCGGTATGCCCACAGTGCACAATGTAATTTATCATCCCAATCCATTCGATGCTCATTCACAATTTTCTTGAGAATCGTCTGTAGGGTCTTATTCGTTGACTCGGCCAGTCCGTTGGCTTGGGGGTAGTAAGGTGTGCTTTTCTTGTGCACCACAGCGTAATGGGAGGTTAAATCAAGGATAAGATGGTTGAGAAAGTGCCCCCCCTAGTTGCTCACGAGCTTGATTGGGCAACCAAATCGACTCCACAAGTATTCATACATGAATTTGGCTATCGACACGACCGTGTTGTCGCGTAGTGCTTTCACTTTGACCCATTTCGTACAGTAATCGATAGCCACATTATATATTTGTTGCTTGTTCGGGTTGCGGGTGGTTTAAATGGCCCTACGAAATCCAATCCCCATTTCAAAAAGGGTTCTAAAGGAAGGATCGGTTGGTGAGGCATCTGGTCTTTGCGCTCAGCTGGCCCCTCCGCTAACAGTGATCGCAGCATTTACAAAAATTTTGAGCATCATTTTAGGTGGTTGGCCACCATAATCCGCTTTGCCAAATCTTTCGAGTTGTGGCATCAGCCGCAGAGTGACCGTCGACTATACCGTGATGGGCGTCGCATAAAACCGCATCTTTTTCGAATTGTTGTACCGTGCATCGCCAAATATCGTCTGAGCCTTTATGATATAGAGTGTTGGTGAACAAACAGAAATTTCAGCTATAGACTGCCAATCGTTTCTTGGCGTCTAGCGTTAAGTGTTCATGTAGAAGGCCGATGTTGAGGAATTGCATCATTTCCGTATTCCAATCGTCCTCGGGATCGGCGGGAATGGTTGCGGTGTCGAGACTAAACAAGTTGGCATCGAGTAGTTCATCGTACTTTGTTTCAACTGGCTCTCTCAACTTGAGACAACTTAGGTAATTCACGATTGCATGTTGGACCCTTGGTCGATGTTGTATGTCGAAATCAAATTCCTAGAGAAGAAGCATCCATCGTGCTAAGAGACCGGTTAAAGCATGTTTATTGATGAGGTACAATAATGTCGAATGATCTACATGGAACGTGAATTTCCGATGCAGCAGGTAGTGTTAAAATTTAGTGATATTGTAGATCATCTTGAGTGCTTCTCGTTCCGTGGTGGAGTAGCTCTTTTTGGTTGTAGAGAGGCCTCGACTCATGTAATACACCGGGCGATACCAGTTCGGAGGCATTTTCTGCATCAGTGCACTACTGATGGCTATGTCAGAAGTGTCCACAAACACGTGGAAGGGTTACAACCAATCAGGCGGTTGCACGACCAGTGCTTGGGAGAGCCTCACTTTGAGAGAATGGTAAGCCTCATCCTCCCATTCCATCCATCGAAATGGAACCTTATGGGTCGCGACATGCAAGGGTGTCACGAAGTCAGCAAGGTAGCGTAGCGTGCGACTATGCCACCAATCTGTCCCAAGAATCTACTTAGGCCTTCTACTATTGTTGGGGTCAGAGAATTTAGAATAGCATGAACCTTGGCGGGATCCACGGCTATACCATTGCGACTGACAATGTGACCGAGTAAGGCATCGCTAGATACGTAAAAAGCACATTTTGCCGGGTTTAAGCTGAGTCGTGCCTGTAGGCATCGTTCGAGGCAAAGGGGTAGATGTCCAAGGTGCTCGCTCTGTTGTCCATACACAGAAAAATCGTTGAGAAATACTTGCATAAAAGCGGAAATGTACTCATCGAAAATCTTGGCTATTATGCGTTGGAAAGTGGCCAGTGCCGTTTTAAAGCCGAACATCATGAGAGCTTGGATGAGGTACATGGTCATCATGCATTGCATGTGATGCATGATTGCCATTTGGCGCTCATGCATCACATGCATTTCATGCATTGTATGCATGTACTACACCCTCATATGCACATATGCATGGGGGCATCTATATAAGAAGGAGAGGAAGGATAATTAATAAATCCTAGTTATCTCATTGGCAATGTGTCTTGTATCTCAACTTTGAAGTCAAAAGTTCAAACCGGGAGATGGGATTCTCGTCTATATCTATCTTTAATAATTCTCGCAAGCGCTAATCCTTCCACCATTCCATTGTCTTCAACGATCCTTTCGCTCCTCCATCACCACTTGCGGATAGAGGCCGGTGCTTGTCTACGCACGTGTAACGCGCACATTGCAACGTTTGGCACATGTGTAGCGTGCTTCACGACATCTTTGTGGTGTGGTAAATATTTTCACAATCTCTTTATTCTCTCTCTCTCTCTCATTCTCTCAGTCAACCCACACAAGCATCTTCGACAACAAGAATGACCCGATTGTAAACCTAAACAATGGTCAACTCCTTACAAGCACAAGTCACCTGATCCATCCTCCTTGGTCAAAGACCCCGGTTGTCCCGTTCATCCGACCCGCAAGCGCGGATTTCCTCGACAGCGTGGAAGAAGAACAAGGGCTCGTTCGACCGGACACACTGACTCCGGCTGAAGAAGATTGAGGTGGACGATTAGGTGCTCGTCTATGACAACAACCTAGATAACTAGCACCGGTCGACCCGGAAGTTTGCGAGGAGGTGGTTCGGGCCATACGTGGTCACAGGCACCAACGACTAACCTTGCAGAGCTCGATGGGACGAAGATGGCAGTACCGGTTGGGGGAAAAAGGATAAATGCCTTCAAGGAACGACACAAAGCGGAACTAGACCCGGAGACCGAAGACAGAGAGGCCGGCGGGAGCGAGGAGTCAGATGAGGACCGAACCGGCGAAGAATCGGGAGAAGACGAGTAAAGGCTAGGCTAGAATCTCCACCACTACACTACTTGGCACATGCCGGAGGATGTGCAGTTTGGTGGGGGTGGATGTCGTGAAGGATTTCGTCCATAGAGAGAAATGGAGCCAAGTGCACACGAGCGGGTGTGTGCACCGATGCACACAAATCAAGTATTATGTACAAACATAATGTAAATAGCATAGGACTAATAAGTACTTGTTACCGATTAGGAACACTGTCTACGGTCAGTCCTTCGACCTAGACCTCAAGGTGATTGTGTTGCAAGGAATGGTATCATCATCACATAATACATAATAGGTGTTAGGAAACAGGTCCCTCCGGATGGGAAGTGAGAAGCACAGTGTTTGTTAGGGAACCGGATGTGGAGTACCCGGCAACGGAAGACCCGGCAAGAGCCGGATGGTGAAGGCCCGTTGAGAACCGGATGACGAGTGCTCGGCAAGAGCCGGATGATGAAGACCCGGTGAGAACCGGATGTGGAGTACCCAGCAACGAAAGACTCGGTGAGAACCGGATGTGGAGGACCCGGCAACGGAAGGCCCGGTGAGAACCGGATGACGAGTACTCGGCAAGAGCTGGATGGTGAAGGCCCGGTGAGAAGTGCTCACCGGATGAAGGGACATATTCGTAAATATGTTTCTAAGAGTCCATTGGGGCTATATTTGTAAATAGCCGAAAATTCATACTAGTATAAATATGACTTAGGGCAAATTTAGTCGATAGTAGTTGTCATTCTTGTTGGTGCAAGATTTGAGTGCGTAACTGTGTACACAGAGAGAGAGAGAGAGAGAGGAAGAGGTTGTTGCCTCTGTTCTAACCGCTGCCTGTGGCGAAGATAGCGAGCTCAAGGTCGTTGCCTCAGTGCTTTAATATTGTACATTGTGATATAGTGATAGTTTGCAGTCTGTGGGCTGCCTGGTTTTCCCTAATTTGGGTTTTCCACGTTAACATCCTGTGTACTCTTCTCTTCACTGTGTCATGCGTACATTACTCGTTTTCTGTGTTTGATTCTAGGCTCGGTTGTGGCCAAGCGTTGTTCATCGGGAGCGTGTATTCCTGTCAAATTGGTATCAGAGCGAAACAACACAGAAAATGGACGAATCGTTGGGAGGCATGTTCAAGCTCACCGGCTCCAACTATTCCATGTGGAAGTCGAAGATGAGGGACATGCTCGTGGTTAAAGGTCTTTGGTTTCCAGTTCAGTTCGGGGACAAGAGACCAGACAAAATCAACGCCACGATATGGGAGGTGATGCACATGAAGACAACGGCTTACATACGGTGCTTCATCGACATGAGTCTATACAACAACTTCAATGAAGAGAGCAAGGCTCATGAGCTCCGGGAGAAGATCGGCATTATGTTTCAAAACAAAAATGTTGTTAATCAGGTTTCGGTATTTCAGAAGCTAGTAAGACTCTGGTACCAAGATGGCTCCAGCATGGCGGAGCACATGAATGCCTTCCAGGGGCTGATCCACCAGGCAAAATCATTGGAAGTACCTCTCGCCAATGAGGTACTAGCATTACTCCTGCTCGGTTCCCTCCCAAATAGCTGGGAGACGTTGGTTGTCACCTTGGGCAACTCCGGGCCGGAAGGAAAACGGTTATCCCTAGCAAGAGTGAAGTCGAGCTTGCTAGATGAGGAGGCGCGTCGGAAAGATAAGGATACGAGCTCCGACTCCAAAGCTCTCATTACCGAATCGGAACGCGGAAGACAAAGGAACCATAGTCCCCAGAATCGGAAGAAGTTAGGGACACGGTCAAAGTCAAGGGGCAGGCCTACTTGCTTCTATTGCGGCAAGCCGGGACACTTCCAGAAGAACTGTTGGCACTTCCGAAAAGACAAGGAAACCGACGGTACCGATTCGAAGTGGACACCGGACTGGAACAATAAAGACCGGAGGGGAACGGACCGGAAGGGAACTACGACAATCGTGGCAAGTGAAGAAGATTTGATGTTCATCACCGAGGAGAGTGGGTTGAACCTTGCCGGCGACGAGATGACCTGGGTGGTCGACTCCGGAGCGTCGTTCCACCTTACCCCGGACCGGAAATGCTTCTCATCCTACTCAGCCGGTGATCACGGTTGTGTCCGGATGGGGAATGAAGGTACATGCCGACTTGTTGGCATAGGAGACGTGTGGTTGACAACACCAACCGGATGCAAGCTATTGCTGAAGGATGTCCGACACGTTCCTGAGGTATGTCTGAACCTGATATCAGCTGGTCGGCTAGATGATGAAGGCTACATGGGTAGCATCCGGAACGGTGTTATGAAGTTCAGCAAAAGGAGCCTGATCGTGGCTCGGGCCCGAAAGGTCAACACGATGTACCTGATGAATGCCTGGTTATGTCCGGAGGAAGTGAACGTGGCATCTGACACTACCGATGAGTTGTGGCCCAAGAGGCTGTGTCACATGAGTGAGAAGGGGATGAAGAGGCTTGCAGACGACAACCTCATTCTAGTGAAGAACGTGCACTTGGAGAAGTGCATTGATTGTCTGGCCGGTAAGCAAAACCGGATCTCCTTCCAACCAAGGCCACCGATGAGACGTAATGCACCATTGTAGTTGGTGCATACTGATGTGTGTCAAGTGGACACGAAGTCACATGCCGGATCGAAGTACTTCGTGATGTTCATAGATGACCACAACCGGAAGCTGAAGGCGGTTCGAGCAGATAACGGAGGTGAATACCGGGGGCAATTCGAGGAGTACTGTCGCTTGAAGGGAATCCGACTCGAATTTACCATGCCGAAGACGCCGGAACTAAACAGGCTGGCTGAGAGGATGAACCGGACCATAATGGAGAGGGTCCGGAGTATGCTGGCGCATGCAAAATTACCCAAGACGTTTTGGGCTGAGGCGTTGTCGACAGCGATGTATGTGATAAATAGATCACCCTCAGTACACTAGGACGGAGACACGCCGCAGAGAGTATGGACCGGTAAGGAAGTGTCCTACCGGCATCTAAAGGTATTCGGGTGTCTCACATACGTGCATGTAGCTAAGGACAAGAGAGGAAAGTTAGATCCAAAGACCTTGCCATGCATATTCCTCGGTTACGGCGATAATGAGTTCGGCTACCGAGTGTGGGATCCGGTTAACAAGAAGGTATTCCAGAGTCGAGATATTATCCTCATGGAGGACAAGACGCTCGCCGACTGGGAATCGGAGAAGAAGATAATGAACTTTGAGTCAACCGGTAAGGATCGATTCTACGATGAGCAGACCCAACTGGCAAGAGACCGGTTAGCACTCGATGAACCGGCCAGTGACGGTAAGGAGACAAGACAGGCCGAAGAAGAAGGAATAGATGAAACCGGAACCGGCCAAGACCCCGAATCGGATTCGGATGAAGAACAAATAGTGGAGCCGGTTGCCGAAGGTCAAAGACGGAGATATCCTCTCAGAGAGAGAAGGGCCCCCCGAAGATTTCCGGATGCAGAGCATGTGCTGCTGACCGATGAGGGGGAGCCAGAAAGCTTTGAGGAAGCTAAAAGTGACGCCCACAGTCGCAAATGGTTAAGTGCCATGGAGGATGAGATGGATTCCTTGCATCAGAACCATACGTACGAATTGGTGGAGTTGCCGAAAGGAATGCGGGCACTCCGAAACAAGTGGGTGTACAAGTTGAAACCGGGAGATGCCGGAAACCCCCCGAGATACAAAGCCAAGATCGTGGTGAAGGGGTTCCAGCAGAAGAAGGGTGTGGACTTCGACGAGATATTTGCCCCGGTACTAAAGATGACCTCCATCCAGACGGTGCTGAGTATAGCGGCAAGCATGGACCTCGAGGTAGAGCAGCTAGACCTGAAGACGACATTCCTTCACGGTGACCTCGAAGAGGAGATTTACATGCAGCAACCGGAAGGATTCGTGGAGAAAGGGAAGGAGCACCTAGTTTGCCAGTTGAAGAAGAGCCTATAGGGACTGAAGCAGGCTCCTCGACAATGGTACCGGAAGTTCGAGTCCTTCATTATCGATCAAGGGTACCACAAGACGCAGGCCGATCATTGTGTGTTTGTGAAGAAGTTCGAAGGAGGCGACTTCCTAATACTCCTTCTGTACGTGGACGACATGTTGATCATCGGACGGGACCAAGCCAAAATACGGATGTTGAAGAAGGCTCTCAACTGGACCTTCTCAATGAAAGACTTGGGTCCGGCAAGACAGATGTTGGGGATGCATATTATCCGGGACCGGTCAACGAAGCAATTGTGGTTGTCACAGGAGAAATACGTGACAAAGGTGCTTCAGCGGTTCAACATGTCAGATGCGAAACCAATCGGATCGACACTCCCAGCAAACTGCAGATTATCCGGTAAGCAAAGCCCGAAGACGAAAATAGAGAAGGTAAGCAAAGCCCGAAGGCTGATATGATGAAGGTTCCATATGCCTCTGTCATCGGGAGCTTGATGTACGCAATATTGTGTACTCGACCGGATATTAGATACGTAGTCGGAGTGGTTAGCCGGTTTATGAGCAATCCCAGCAAGGAGCACTGGAACGCGGTCAAATGGATACTCCGGTACCTGAAGGGCACTTCGAATCTGTGTCTCTGATTCAGCTCCGGTAAACCTCAACTTGACGGTTTTATCGATTCGGCCATGTCGGCTGATGTGGATACCAGCCGATCTACATCCGGGTATGTAATGACATATGCAGGGGGAGCTATTTCATGGCAGTCGAGGCTGCAGAAGATGGTTGCGTTGTCAACCACGGAGGCGGAGTACATGGCGGTTGTGGATGCCGGCACGGAAATACTATGGATGAAGGACTTCATCGGAGAGCTCGGTATCCGGCAAGATGAATATCAGCTCTATTGTGACAGTCAAAGTGCCATCCACCTTGCCAAGAACGCATCGTACCATTCCAGGACGAAGCACATCCAGCGTAGGTATCACTAGATCCGGGAGCGAGTAGAAGATCGAGAGTTCGCGCTAACGAAGATCCACACGGACGAGAACGGGTCAGATATGCTAACCAAAGTGCTGATACCCGACAAGCTGGATGCATGCCGGAAGCGGATCAGACTAGTAAGACATCCCATGCCGGAGTGAAGGGGGAGTTTGTTAGGAAACAGGTCCCTCCGGATGGGAAGTGAGAAGAACAGTGTTTGTTAGGAAACCGGATGTGGAGTACCCGGCAACGGAAGACCCGGCAAGAGCCGGATGGTGAAGGCCCGTTGAGAACCGGATGACGAGTGCTCGGCAAGAGCCGGATGATGAAGACCCGATGAGAACCGGATGTGGAGTACCCAGCAACGGAAGGATGTGGAGTACCCGGCAACGGAAGACCCGATGAGAACCGGATGTGGAGTACCCGGCAAAGGAAGACCCGGCAAGAGCCGGATGGTGAAGGCCCGGTGAGAACCGGATGATGAAGACCCGGTGACAACCGGATGTGGAGTACCCGGCAACGGAAGACCCGGTGAGAACCGGATGTGGAGGACCCGGCAACGGAAGGCCTGGTGAGAACCGGATGACGAGTACCCGACAAGAGCCGGATGGTGAAGGCCCGGTGAGAAGTGCTCACCGGATGAAGGGACATATTCGTAAATATGTTTCTGAGAGTTCATTGGGGCTATATTTGTAAATAGCCGAAAAGTCATATTAGTATAAATATGACTTAGGGCAAATTTAGTCAATAGTAGTTGTCATTCTTGTTGGTGCAAGATTTGAGTGCGTAACTGTGTACACAGAGAGAGAGAGAGAGAGAGGAAGAGGTCATTGCCTCTGTTGTAACCGCCGCCTGTGGCGAAGATAGCGAGCTCGAGGTTATTGCCTCGGTGCTTTACTATTGTACATTGTGATATAGTGATAGTTTGCAGTCTGTGGGCTGCCGTGGTTTTTCCCTAATTTGGGTTTTCCACGTTAACATCCTGTGTACTCTTCTCTTCACTGTGTCGTGCATACATTACTCGTTTTCTGTGTTTGATTCTAGGCTCGATTGTGGCCGAGCGTTGTTGATCGGGAGCGTGTATTCCTGTCAATGGGATACTTCCCCTTATCCTAGTAGCGTATAAGGGAGACAGCTACAACCGAACTCCTTAGGAAGTGCACTTAGTATCCACACTTACGCCTACACCTTTACGATTACAGTCGGCCATAGAGAACAAAGAACACTGTGGATAAAACCACAGATATGCACAGAAATCAAAGAAGATAGTATTCTATTAGAATAACGCTCTATGCACCAAAATTACACGCTACCTCTTACAGAGGATTTCTGCCCTTTATATACACAGGGTCTTTTAGCCGTTCATGCTTCCCGCATGAACTGTTACATGCGTTTCTTACGCTTTTACTATATTCTAATATTTCTAAGCTTTTGTCCATCGGTTACTATTCCGGTGGACAACACCTGGCACGCCTGTGGGACAATGCCATGGCACATCAGACCCACACCTTTATTCTTCCTCCAAAATGGACCGAATGTTTGGTTCCGCCTCGATGTCCTAATTCGGGGACAGCATATTGTCCTGTCCGTAGGCGCGTCGTTGCGCGGTTCCATGTCTTGTACTTGCGCGGTGGGGCTTTCCATGGTGTCAACGTCTCCCTATGTGGGCGGTCCGGGCTCTGCTAGCTCATTCCATTCTACTGCGGCTGGCTCATCCGTCTGTGGGCTCTCGGTAGGTTGAGGCTTTGTCCTGTCCATAACTTCCTCCATGTTGTCGGTCGTAGTCGTCCGCTCCGGTGAATGGGACTGAGGTTCCTCCTGTTTGGCGGTCTCACTTTCCGGTATCACGATGAGTTTCTCTCGTTGTTCCGTGTTGCCTACCGTAGTTGTTATTTCCAGTGACGTGGGCTGAGGTTCCTCTTGTTCAGCAGTATCACTTACTGGTATCGCAATGGGTTCCGCGCTTGGTCACGTGCTGCCGGCTTGCATGATTTGGTGAAACATATCCTCCTGACTTTCACCGAAATCATCTAGTAGCTGTGCGAGTTCCTCAGAGTGCTGGTCTGCTAGCGTGCGATAATCCTGCGCTAGGTCCTCGCATACTACCATAATGCTTTCCTCATTGAGTTTGTAGAAACCTCGGCCATCTTTCCTTTGGTTCTCCCAATCCACCCGGTAAGTATGCAACTCCGCCGCTTGTGCAGCCCACGCCATCCAACCTTTGTCTAGCACCGCTTGTAATTGCGCCGTAAACCTCTCCTGATTTGTTTGAAGAAGTATGAACACGTTGTCGGTTATTACTTGGCAGCGGTTACGCGCTTCATCCAGGGTTTTCTTGAGGTTTTCGATTTCTTGCTTACTGACCGCCGCCGCTTCCTCATAATTGCTCTTCATTCCTGCCCATAACTGAGATTCCTTCGAGTGTAATTCCTCCAGCTTTCCCATTTCATTGTTCAGGTAGATTTCGACCTGATGCCTCACCTCCTGTTCCTATACAAGCTGCTTGTCGTACCACGCTTTCTTCTTTTCCAATAATGCCCGGAATCCTGTGATCGCCGTTTCCGATTTTTGCACTTCCTCCCGTAGTTTGGTGTTTTCTTCTTTCGTGCGGGTGTGCTCTGCTACCTCCACTTTCAGTTGCTCTTCAAGGGCCTTTACTGCCTTTCGGCCTTTGGCCCGGGTGTCCTTTTCTCTGTTGAAGGATTGGCGGAGTTCGGAGCGGAGGCGGTCAATCTCGGATTCCACCAGCTGCACGGCCCTCTTTGCTTTTGAGGCAATGACGGTCTGGGCTTCAACCTCTTCTCTTAGGGACTGGGCCTCGGCGGTGTTGTCTGTTGGTCGAGATTCTTGTTGTGTCGTAGTTGTGTTCCGTTCCAATTCCGCGATGCGTTCGTTGGCCTTTTGTAGCTCAGCTTGGGTCTGTTTAACCGTTTTCCAGACATTTTTGTTTTTAATTGCCATATCTTTGGTGCCAATACTGACCTTAGCCAGTTCCCTATGAACCTCAACGAGGGCCGCGTTTAATGGGGGTAGTTCAATTCCCATTCGGCGTATATCGACATTCCGTTGTCTGCCTACTCTGGCTAGCGGCCCCTCATCATCGCTTTCCACCGTTTGTGTTAGCACGCGCTCAATCATTTGTTGTTCCGCGTGCTCCTCGGCCATTCGTTGTGAGATTTTTATTTGTTGCGTTGCCAAAAATTCCATGAATTCGTAAGTAGTTCCGAATTGTAATAGTGCATCGAACTCATGGGTTGTGTCTGGAATGTCCGAATACTTCAGGACCTCGCTTTCTGCCGTAAATACGCCTTTCCCCCGCTACAACTGGACCGTAATGATCGGTTGTAATTCCCAGATTATTTCGAAAGTGGTGTTGGGTTTCGTAGCTATGGAACTGTCGACCACGGCGATCGTCTTTGTTGCCGCAAGTGTGTCTTTAACTAATCCACGCCCATCTTTCTTGTCCAGCCTCCGCCATTTCGGCCTCGGGCTTCCCTGACATTGCTCGGCTTCCTGCTCCCGCAGAGCTTCCTCCCTTTGCTCCGGTCGTTCTTCCTGTGTTGTCTGCTTGCTGGGCTAGGCCGATTGGGGTTCATCCTCCCATTCCGTGGTGGCCAACTCCGCTAACCTCCGTTTCGCCGAACGTGGCGGCGGCGTGGGGTTGTTGGGTTGTGGTGCGGGTAGACCTCGGGGTGGGAATAGTATCGTCAAATACTGTTGTATGATTGGCCTTAGCTTTTTACCGCCCTGATACGCATGTAGGCCTTCTTGTAACACTGGTCCCGTAATGACCCCCCAATCGACCGCGCGCCCTTCGAAGGTATCAATGATGATGCCTGCCTTCTGCTTTGGCATCCCATAGGCATTTACATGCACGCATCCAACCTCCAACAAGAACTTGGCTATTTTGCGAAAGGGATCGGGGATTTCCTTCGTCCTGTATGCCTTGGCAGACGCCGAATATGCCTTGAAATATCTCTACAAGGTTTCCGTAGGAGGAATGTCGAAATGTCTTTCTCCGAGTGATGACAAGTCAAGCTTCTTCCGGATGGATGAGTTGGTGACCGTGTCTATATTGAGTTTCTTGGCAATGTCCAGGGCTTCAGGGTGAGCGGGTGCCTCGGCGACTTTGATGTATCCATCCAGGTGCTTCTCGACAAGCCATCTACGCAAGGCGACAGAAATAGTGATCAGCATCGTAGGTGGGTAGTGGGTGAGGTAGGTTGGCTATGGCGAACGTGAGCTCTGTGGTATGATGGAGAGGAAGGTGAGTGAGGGGAGTGATGAGAGTTAGAAGATCGGTTTCTATACTGTGCAGAAAACCTTCTATTTTCTTCTTTTTGTGGCCTACGGTTCATTGGTCTATGAGCCATCGTGGTGGCACGTGTTCTTGCTCTAGAAGTTTGTGCATGCATCAAGTCCTTTTAATAGCATCGCTATCTTCTCTCTCTTTTTTCTTTTTCTTTTTTCTTTGTAACGGTTACATACAATATTATTTTTACACTATAGTACAAGTAGGTCCCTCTACTTACTCTTCGGATTCGCCGGCTTTGTCCTATCCGGCGGGGAACGGGTTAGGTGGTGTAGGCCCCATGTAGGGTTTTAAGCGAAACCCATTCACCTTTTGTGTAGCACCTCTCCGGCCAAGGTGCCAAGTTGAAACGTGTCGATTTCTGCTCCAACTATCCAGTACGGGCCTGTCCAGCGGAATCTTAATTTTCCTGGCATTCGCCCCATGCATGTTTGAAAAACTAATACCGCCTTCCCGACCGTAAAATCCTTTTCATGTGCATGTTGATGTCGGTCCATGAATGCTTTGCGCCGCCGCTGTTCTTGTTCCAATATGGCCATATTGTGTACCTAGGTTTCGCCTAGTTCTAGCAGTTGTTGTAGTCGTATTTGTTTGGATTTGTCTTCTGGCAACTGGTCTCATACTTGAATCCGCAAATTGGATACCTGAAATTCGACTGGCATGACGGCCTCCAGCCCAAATGCTAGCCTGAAAGGCATCGATTGTATGTTGGTCTTATAGTTGGTTCGATATGCCCATAACGCGTTGTGCAATTTGGTATCCCAATCTGTTCTATTCTCAATTACTATCTTTTTGAGGATAGTTTGTAATGTTTTGTTCGTGGATTCGGCCAAGCCATTTGCCTGTGGGTAATATGGCGTACTCTTTTTGTGGACCAGGGCGTAGTGTTGGGTCGGTTCGCTGATGACCATATTCAGAAAGTGACTCCCTTGGTCACTGATGAGCTCAATAGGGCAGCCAAAACAACACCAGATATGTTCGTAAAGAAATTTCGTCGTGACTGCCGTGGTATTTTCGTGTAGTGCTTTCACTTCTACCCACTTGGTGCAGTAATCCGTAGCCACCAGGATATACTTATTACCGGTTCGGGCAGCTGCCGGTGTAAAGGGCCCCACAAAATCGAGTTACTACTTCTAGAAAGGATCCAATGGCAACACCGGTTGATGTGGCATTCTCGCGACTTCCGTGGACTGGCCCATCTGTTGACATAAATCGCACTGTTTGCAATATTCATATGCATCCTTTTGCATAGTCGGCCACCAAAGTCCTGCTTGCCAGATTTTCCGGGCCGTAACATCGCCCGCGTAATGTCCTCCCGCCGTACCACAGTGAGCTTCGCGTAAAACCATTACCTTCTCATCTTGCCGTATTCCGCGCCTCCAGATGTCGTCATTGCCTTTGTGATATAGGACGTCTTCGACTAAACAGAAATCACAACTCCGGACAGCCAACCATTTTTTCTCGTTCGTCCTTAGTTGTGGTGGCGGTAACCCCGTGATCAGAAAGTAGGTCATTTCCATCAACCACCGATCCGGAAAAGTCTTTTTTGTTCTTGCTTCTAAAGTTGCTATATGCAGAATTTCCGCATCCGGAAAGTCATCGTCATCTTCTTGCGCCATTTCTCCATTATCCAATTTGCTCAAGAAATTTGCCACCGCGTGTTGCGTACTCGGTCGGTGCTGAATTACAAAGTCGAATTCTTGGAGCAACAACATCCATCTAGCCAATTTTCCTATCAGGGCCTATTTCCCCACCAGATATAGCAATGTCATATGATCCACGTGAAACGTGAATTTTCGCCCTAGCAGATAATGCCGGAATTTATTGATGCTGTATATCATACCCAACGCTTCACGTTCTGTTGTGGAATAGTTACGCTCAGCCGTTGATAGTTTCTGATTGGCATAGTACACTGGTCGGTACCAATTTGGCTCTGTGAGCTGCATCAGCGCACTACCTATTGTTATATCTGAGGCATCCACAAACACGTGAAATGGTTTTGCCCAATCTGGTGGTTGTATGATCGGTGCCTGAGTTAGCATTATTTTTAGCGCATCATACGCCTTTTCTTTCATTGTTGTCCATTTGAAAGGAGTACGGTGGACGGCGGCATGTAATGGTGTGGCGAAATCCGCCAAATAGCGTATCATCCGACTATGCCATCGTATTTGTCCCAGAAATCAGCCGAGTGCTTTGGCATTTGTCGGCATCTTTGCGTGAGTAATCGCGGAGATTTTGTTTGGATCAACCGTTATCCCCTCCTTACTGACTAGGTGGCCAAGGAGGGCTCCACTGGTGATGTCGAAAGCACATTTGGCGGGATTCAGGCTTAAGCGTGAAGTTCGGCAACGCTCTAGGAAAAGTTGTAGATGCTTAAAATGTTCGGCTACTGTCCCATATACCACAAAATCGTCTAAGAAGACCTGCATGAAGGTGGGTATATATTCCCCAAAAATCTCCGTGATTGTCCGCTGAAATGTAGCCAACGTCGTCTTTAGCCCGAACATCATGACGACCGCGACATAAACTCCCCAGTCCGTGACAAAAACCATCTTCTCTTGGTTGTTGGGGTGCATGCATACTTGATTGTACCCATTGAAGCCATCTAGGAAGCTATACATGTCATGCCTTGCGACAGCATCCAGTACGTTATCGGGAACATCATGACGACCGCAACATAAACTCCCCAGTCCGTGACAAACACCGTCTTCTCTTGGTCGTCGGGGTGCATGCATACTTGATTGTACCCACTGAAGCCATCTAGAAAGCTATACATGTCATGCCCTGTGACAGCATCTAGTACGTTGTCGGTGAAAGGTGAAGGGAACGCGTCCGTAATGGTTACAGCATTCAATTTCCGGTAGTCCACGCACACACGTATTTTTCCATTTTTCTTTGGTACAACTACTATCAGGCTTAGCCATGTAGCTTGCTTGATTGGTGAATGAATCCGGCCTTGAGAAGTTTGTCAATTTCCTCTTTTACGCGAGCCGCGTAATTTGGATTCATGCGGTATCGACGCTACTGGACTAGTTTCTCATCGGTCGCTAAATTGATCTTATGTTGATAGAACTTCGGATCTAATCCCTTCATGTCCTCGTGGGACCAAGCGAACACATCTTTATACTTCCTGAGCAGTGCTATCATCGCCTCTCTCTGATCCAGTAGTAACTCTTTTGCGATGGAGAGGAATCGGGGGTTTGATGTCGTACCTACGTTAACTTCTTCTAGGGCTGAGGCAGTGACTCGTCGTGAAATTTCCATTTCCTTCTCAAATGCCGCCCGTGCCCTGCTTAATTCTAATATCGACTCTAGGTTTGTTCATAAGCCTCTTCATGAAGCGCAGTAGGCGTGGTGTAATCCGCCGCGGTTTCTATTACGTTGATTTCGAATAGCGGAATGATTCGGGGGTGCTCGTCGAGGTATGCTTCTAATTCTGTATCATCCACCCCATCTTCTGCATATAACGGTGTTATCCCCTTGGGTTGTGCCGCCATTTCCTCTGTGGGTACGCGAACCTTGGTGCGTCCTCGTCGAAAACTGATGCACTTATGTTGCCAGCTTTGTTTGATATTCGCTGAACGAAGCCAAGGTCTGCCAAGCAGCATAGGATACGCTCCTGGGGCATCAAGGGCAAGGACTACCGCTGAGATGTCGAAGCGATGTCCGCCGATGATGATGCCTAACTTTCGGATTAAGCCTAAACGCCTTACTGAGCGGGTATCCGCCATGTGAAGCCAAAATGGGCAAGCTTCCCATTCTGAAATTCCCAATTGTTGGCATGTCTTCGCGCTAATTACATTGACGCCAGAGCCTTCGTCGATTACGCATCCCGTGATTGCTTGACCGTGTAATACCAACTTAATAGCTGGATTGTGGTGATCCACCACCATTGGTCCATTGTTGTTGTCCGTAAAGTTGGCGGAGATGCTTGCCCCAGGTCTGCCCGTTATGCGATCCTCCACGACTTGGCGGAACCGTGGAACTAGTTGAAGTAGCTTCTCCATGGTAAGTGTTATTTCACAGCCTACTAGTGCTTGCCATATGGGATCCAGGAATATGATGTCTTCCTCCAATGGCCCAACATTGTTTGCGGACTCCTGCCGCATGCGCTCCGTATTGGCCACGTTCGCTTTTTCGACCAATGCTTGGGCCATCTTACGTATCTCATTTTTCCCGGCCGATTCGCCTTTCTCAGTAGCTGGTGGCGTGTTCCTCTCCCTAGGTGTGACTTGCTCCTCTTGGTCTTGGTTTATTCTTCTAAAATTCCGCGGTGGTTGTTGTTGGTCCCGGCACGACTCCTGGTGCCGATCATCTTCCGAACTTTCGTCGTAACACCGTTGGTCCCTATACTGTCGATGTTTCTCGCGAGGCCCATTGAAACCACCACGTTTGTTTGCCGGTCGGTAGTTTTCGTAATGTCGTCCTCCTTTATTGTATCTGCGGTTGCCCCGGTAGTCTTCGTCCTCCGGCTCTTCTTCCTCGGAATCGTTGTTATTCCGGCGATTCTGGTATTGCTAGTTGTCGCGTGGATTCTGATCCGTATACCAGGGTCGCTCTTCTTAGCGCCTTTGATCATTTCAGCGAGGTGGTCGTGTGCCTACGCTTCGTACTGTGGGCGTAGGTTTGTTCAACATATTGTATTCACACTACTCGACCGTGTGTGCTTTCAAGTGACAGATTGGGCAGTGGATTTGCATGTTGCATTCCCCTGTGAAATGCCCGAAATTGAGGCAAATCGTGCACTAGATTGCCTAACGAAAATGTCGTTCCTCATCCTGAGGTAACGCTTGTCGTAATGAGGACATGGAAAACCGTTCCTCTTCTTTGTCCAGCTCGAGTTGTAACGCCCGCTCTATGACCATATCGGTTGTTTCTCCTTTCACGCTATTGTGGTTGAGCATCGTCCGTATAGGTCGTCGTAAGGCTGCCAGAAATGTTTCCCGAGCCTCGTCCTCAATCAGGCCCCATTCTAATTTCCGTCGTAGATTTTGGAAGCGTAAATTGAAGTTCGTGACAATCTCAACCGGCAACTATTTGATTGTATAGAACTGCCCGAGGATTTCGCGTTGTGGCACCCTTCGATGAAAGAAACGTAGAAAGGCTGACTGCAGCTGGTCGAAGGTCGTGATTGCTAGTAGATCCATCTGCGAATGCCAAAACGTAGCTCTACGATGTAGAGTTAATCCAAACTCTGTCATTTTGGACTGGTGCGCTACCTCTTCTGGATGTCTCTGTGCCATGTGATTTGCATTCTAGACGTTCAGGACCAAGTGAATGTGGGTTGCGGCGTCTTTTTCGCCGTTGAAGCGGGGATAGGAGAAGGCCATGCTGGACGCTACGGCAGGCAGGGAAGACCACAGTACTTGTGTGGTGACGGAACTTCCTGCGTCTCGCCGGGGTATTTGGTGAGTGGGAAGTCGACTTTATGGTCTCGATAGATATCACTGGTTCACTAAGACGAGGTTTTTGCCTTGCGCGTTCCCCTACCTGGCGTGTGATGGACCTTGTGATTGGTCGGTCTTGTTGTGTTGGTTCTCTGGGACGTCTACAACTAAACATCCATTGGTCATTGTTCGTTTGCGAGAAGACACAGATCACCAAGCGTGCCAAACGTGTTACCGATTAGGAACACTGTCTACGGTCAGTCCTTCGACCTAGACCTCAAGGTGACTACGTTGCAAGGAATGGTACCGTCGTACTGTAATACGTAATGCGATACTTCCCCGTGTCCTAGTAGCGTATAAAGGAGACAGCTACAACCGAACTCTTTAGGAAGTGCACTTATTCGCACTTACGCCTACACCTTTATGATTACAGTCCGCCACATAGAACAAAGAACATAGTGGATAAAACCACAAATATGCACAGAAATCAGAGAAGATAGTATTCTATTAGAATAACGCTCTATGCACCAAAATTACACGCTACCTCTTACAGAGGATTTCTGCCCTTTATATACACATGGTCTTTTAGCCGTTCACACTTCCCGCGTGAACCGTTACATGTGTTTCTTACGCTTTTACAATATTCTAATATTTTTGCGCTTTTGTTTGTTGGTTACTATTCCGGTGGACAACAGTACTAGGTAGTAGGATTTAATGAAGTACATTAAAGCCCCACATGCACAGAAAGAAATCAACAGAAGGGGGAATCTTTGACACCGATCACGGTGTAACGGTCTCCCCTCGTGCTATAAAAAGGGAGGCTTGAGCCTGCTTTAGGGAATCGACAATTAGGGAGAACGAAGCCGATCCTTCACGAGAAATTTGCAATGAAGGAACTCGGATGAACCCGACATATACTGGGTATGAGGATCGAGCAAAATCGAAAGACAAAGACTCTCCAATTCTCCCAGTCCGACTACATCTGAAAGGTGCTAAGGCGCTTCATTATGGAGAACTCAAATCCTACATCAACACCGCTCCCGACTATCGAACACAGACTCTACTTCCACAGAAGAGGAGACAAAGCTCATGAGCAAAATACCCTATGCATAGGCCGTAGGAAGTCTCATGTACGTAATGGTGGCAACCCGATCAAACCTTACTTATGCCATACGGGTTGTCAACCGGTATGGTTTATTGGCCTCCTCTGTTAGAAAACAAGTCCCTTTGGATGGGAAGTGAGAAGAACAGTGTTGATGAGCAACTCGGCTGAGGCCGAATCCGGATGTGGAGTACCCGGCAACGGAAGACCCGATGAGAACCGGATGTGGAGTACCCGGCAAGGAAGACCCGGTGAGAACCGGATGTTGCAGGCCCGGTGAGAACCTCTCATCGGTCAGAAGGGATATATATGTAAATATGACCTAGGGCAAACTTAATAGTTATGATAATTTCAGAGTGTAACTGTGTATAGAGAGAGAGAGAGAGAGAGAGAGGAAGAGGTTGTTGCCTCTGTTGTAACCGCTTGGTGGCGAAGAGAGGGAGCAAGAGGTTGTTGCCTCTGTGCCCCATTGTGGTAATCTTGATATAGTGATATTTTGCAGTCTGAGGGCTGTTGTGGTTTTTCCCATATCTGGGTTTTCCACGTTAACACCCAGTGCACGCTCTTCTTTACTGTTTCGTGTGTAGTTACATCTCTCCACATCCTTGTTTTCTATGATTGATCCAACGTCTCGGTTGTGACCGAGCATAGTTAGAGACAAGTATCTTATCAATCTGGTATTAGAGCAGAAAAAAAAAAAACACAGAAAATGGAAGGAGGCAGGAGCGGACTCCCGGGAATGATGGTTCTTAACTCGCAAAACTATGCCGATTGGAAGATCAAGATGGAAGACCTTCTCATCGTAAAAGACCTGTGGAGTCGGAGTGGAAGTTTCTATACAGAAAGGTCGTGGCCACCATCCAACAATGTGTCGACGTAAATGTCCTTCAGCACGTGGTGAACGACACGAATGCCCACAAGATGTGGTAGAAGCTGTCGGGTCTATATGAGAGGAAGAATGCTCTGAACAGGACCTCGCTGATGAGGAAAATTGTGAACCTAAAGTATCGGGACAGCAAGAGTATGGTAGAACACGTCAACACATTTATAGGGTATGTAAATCAACTTGCGGCGATCAAGTTCCCCTTGGATGATGCGATGCAGGCAATCATGTTGATGTGTACCTTGCCGGAAAGCTGGGAGAACTTGGTGGTTACTCTCAGCACCTCCTGCCAAGAAGAGAACATGTCTTTGCAAACGGTGAAGACAAGCATCTTGAATGAGGAGGCGTGTCTGAAGGACAAGGAACCGATCCCCGACTCAAAAGCGCTCCTTTCCGAATTGGAACGTGGAAGACAAAGGAACCGGAGTCCCCAGAACCGGGAAAAATCGGGGACACGATCAAAGTCAAGGGGGAGGCCCATGTTGTCGTGTGGTTTTCCACACACAATATGAAAACTTGTAAAACATTTATTTAAGATTAGCTTAATGTATTCATATAGATAGATGTCTTCAAGAGTTTCATAGCATATTTTACTACGCATGAAACGGATAAACAAGTATCAAGCTATGTGAGTGTGAAGTGTGAAGAAAAAGAAAAGACAAGACAAAACTATGGGATATCCCACATAGATAAGACAACATTGGAAGCCAGAATATATAAGGGAAACCAAAACAAATTCATTCTATCAATGTGTGGAGCATAGAATGTTCAAGGTGACTTGGGCTACACTACGTGGTGTGCACGCTTCGGGCATACGCGTGTATGCACGAAACGCTTCGAGCGTATGCATGAAACGCTTCGAGCGTACGCGCGTGGACGTTTTCGGACGTACGCACGCATGCACATCTTCGGATGTACGCGCATGTGCAAGTTTCGGGCGTACGCGTGGACATTTCAGACGGACGCGTATGTGCGGACGAGCACGCGCACGCGTGTGTGCGCACGCGCGCATGCGTGGACGTACGTGTGAATGTTTTGGACAGACGCGTATGTGCGGACGAGCACGCAGATGCGCGCATGCATGGATGCGTACACTACGGTGCGGTTGAGACTTTTGTGCGTGGATGCGTACACGGTGCAGGTTGGACGAGCGCGCGCGTGGATGCATACACAACGACGCGGTCGGGACGCGCGCATGCGTGGATGCGTACACTACGGTTTGGTTGCAACGCACATACAAATTGCGCACGGGCTAAACTTTATGGATTATTGTGTCATTTAGCCGAATTATACGGACAATCACATGTAACCAAAAGCCAAGGCCATGCAACTAAAAGTAAAAGGCATGCATCTAAAAATGGAAGCATGCAACTAAAAGCAAAGGCCATGCAACTAAAAATAGAGGCCATCCAACTAAAAGTGGGCATGCAAAGTAACATTGGGGAGGAGCTCGATATATGTCCCATTTTTTCCTTCCTAGTTTTTTTTTTTTCTTCCTTCTTCTTCCCTCTCGGATTCGAGAAACAAATTATCTCACATATTGATATCAAACTCCTAGCTTTGTTGACTTGATCTTTCTTGTCAAAAATTATCTCTCGTATTCATATCGGACCACTCCTTGCATGGTTGTTGGCTCCTTTCTTTGAAAAATTAATCTCTCATTTCCATACCCAACCCATTGTAACACGATTCTGAAATGATAAAGAATTGATTTTCTTTTGCAATAAACTAATGATTTCTCTCTCCCACTTGTCTTATGCTTAAAACTTGCTTGTGTTGTACATGTTGCTCTAAAAATCCTTCTAGTCCAGAACCCCCGCAGTTTCGTCTCACGATCCACACATAGTGACGGATTTTCACGACAACGTGCTTCTATTGTGGGAAGCCGGGGCACTTCGAGAAGAACTGTCGGCATTTTCGGAAAGACAAGGAAACCGACAATACCGATTCGAAGAAGTCACCGGAACGAAACGGTGCTTACCGGGGAGCCACGGACCGAAACGGTTCGGATCGGCGAGCGTAGGACCGGAAAGGAACGACGGCAATCGCGGCAAGTGAAGAGGAGCTAATACTCATCACCAAGGAGAGTGAACTAAACCTTGCCGGCGATGAGATGACCTAGGTGGTCGATTCCAGAGCGTCGTTCCACCTGACCCTCGATAGAAAATGCTTCTCATCCTACTCAGCCGGTGACCACGGCCATGTTCGGATGGGGAATGAAGGTACATGCCGAATTTTCGGCATAGGAGATGTGTGGTTGACGACATCAACCGGATGCAAGATGTTGCTGAAAGATGTCCGACACTTTCCGGAGGTTCGACTGAACCTGATATCAGTCGGTCGGCTAGATGATGAAGGCTACACGGGTAGCATCCGGAACGGTGTAATGAAGTTCAGCAAAGGGAGCTTGATAGTGGCTCGGGCCCGAAAACTCAACACTCTGTACCTAATGAATGCCCGGTTATGTCCAGAGGAAGTGAACGTGGCATCCGACACTGCCGGTGAGCTGTGGCACAAGAGGCTATGTCACATGAGGGAGAAGGGAATGAAGACGCTTGCAGAAGACAACCTCATTCCAGTGAAGAATGTGCACTTGGAGAAGTGCACTGATTGTCTGGCTGGTAAACAAAACCGGACCTCCTTCCAATCGAGGCCACCGATGAGACGTAATGCACCACTGGAGTTGGTGCATACTAATGTGTGTCAAGTGGACACGAAGTCACAACCTCATTCCAGTGAAAAACGTGCACTTGGAGAAGTGCACTGATTGTCTGGCCGGTAAACAAAACTGGACCTCCTTCCGATCGAGGCCACCGATGAGACGTAATGCACCACTGGAGTTGGTGCATACTAATGTGTGTCAAGTGGACACGAAGTCACATGCCGGATCGCAGTACTTCGTGACGTTCATAGATGACCACAGCCGGAAGCTGTGGGCCACGTCGTTGAAGATGAAGGATCAGGTGCTATCCGTCTTCAAAGAGCTCCACGCGAGAGTGGAAAGAGAAACAGGCCGGAAGCTGAAGGCGGTTCGAGCAGATAACGAAGGTGAATACCGGGGGCAGTTCGAGGAGTACTGTCGCTCGAAGGGAATCCGGCTCGAATTTACCGTGCTGAAGACGCCGGAACTAAACGGGTTGGCCAAGAGGATGAACTGGACCATAATGGAGAGGGTCCGGAGTATGCTGGTGCATGCAAAATTACCCAAGACGTTTTGGGCTGAGGCATTGTCTATGGCGACATATGTGATAAACAGACCACCCTCAATACACATGGACGGAGACACGTTGCACAGAGTTTGGACTGGTAACCTACATGAGAACCACACATACGAATTGGTGAAGTTGTCGAAAGGAAAGCGAGCACTACAAAACAAGTGGGTGTACAAGTTGAAACCGGGAGATGCCGGCAACCCCCCGAGATACAAAGCCAGGATTGTGGTGAAGGGGTTCCAACAGAAGAAGGGCGTGGACTTCGATGAGATATTGGCCCCGGTAGTAAAGATGACTTCCATCCGGACGGTGCTGAGTATAGCGGCAAGCATGGACCTCGAGGTAGAGCAGCTGGACGTGAAGACGACATTCCTTCACAGTGACCTCGAAGAGGAGATCTACATGCAGCAACCGGAAGGATTCGTGGAGAAAGGGAAGGAGCACCTGGTTTGCCGGTTGAAGAAGAGCCTGTACGGACTGAAGTAGGCTCCCCGACAATGGTACCGGAAGTTCGACTCCTTCATGACCGACCAAGGGTATCGCAAAACGCAAACCGATCACTGCGTGTTTGTGAAGAAGTTCGAAGGAGGTGACTCCCTGATACTCCTTCTGTACGTGGATGACATGTTGATCATCGGACGGGACCAAGCCAAAATACGGATGTTGAAGAAGGCTCTCAACTGAACTTTCTCAATGAAAGACTTGGAATCATCTCAGCAAGAAGCACAAACGACTTGGCCATTTTCTCCAGAACTGGCTCAGTATTTCATTGAGAACTGGCACCAGTAGGACATGGACAAGAACGACTTGGTCCGGAGGGTGAACCAAGAAACCGTGGAGGAAGAGGTTGAAGATGAACTAGTTGAAGCCCTTCAACATCGCCCAAGGAAGCACGACACGAAGCAATAGGGGGGAGGATCGGGTCTGGAGCATGACATTACCCCGAAGACCCGCTCAGCGGAGGTAGAACCCAGGACAGAAGTAGAGCTGGTAATAAAACCAAAAACGGTGACAACGATTCAACAAGAACCGGTTACAGAGGAACTTACCCCACCAGGTCTTCAAATCAGCAGCACGAGAAAAGTCGTCCGGAGTGGACACTGGAACCGTTGACCCAATGGCTCAAGAAGGAGCACGAACCAAGACTAGAGCTAGGGCAGCAATTTGCTATCCTAACGCAACACAGAACATGTCGCCAATGGTTAATGTGGCTTGAAGAGCAAGTATCCAGTGTGGCTGACCGAATGGAGGACGAGCAACGATAGGTCAAAAGCCAGGCGGAACGATTGCTAGACACAACTGAAGAATTAGAGAAGGCCCACACACAGATCCGAAGCCTGGAGGAAGAGTTGAAAAGGGCCAAGGAATACGCGGACATCATGGCTAACATGGGCCAACAAAGTGCAGTAACGGAGCCGGTGCCACCGGCGAATCTACAAAAGGAAGCTCCGGAAACAGATGCACAACCGGTAGTTAGTACAGCCCCGAAAAAAGATGTTGAGTGAGAACAATAAATGTTAACCTTAAGGGAGGTGTTAGAAATCGACGCTTCCAAAAACTTTACCTCTCGGCCGCAACCGAGGAAACACGAGTCAATGCAGCAGTAAATCGAAAACACAGAGAGAGACTCGAATGCACAGGGTTTAGCGTGGAAAACCCTAGACGGGAAAAACCACGGGAGTGCAAGACTTCAACTATCACTATACGCAGGGAATGTACAATGGCAAGCTGCAAGGCGACGACCTTGAGCTCACTGTCCTCGCCACAGGCGGCGGTATTACACAGAGGCGTCGACCTCTTCCTTTCTCTCTCTCTCTCTCTCTCTCTCTCGGCTGCTCTCACTTCGCTCCCTCTAAGTGGAAAACAGAAAAATGAGCAACAACCAACAAACTGTTTTCCCTAAGTCATATTTATACACATATGACTTTCGGGCTATTTACAAATATAGCCTCGAGGGCCCTTGGCAAACATATTCACAAATATTTCCCCGCATCCGGATCTCTCTCCGGGTACATTCGTCATCCGGCTCCGTAGCCGGGGTCTTCATCATCCGGATCCGAAACCGGGTCTTCGTCATCCGGCTCCGTAGCCGGGGTCTTCATCATCCGGATCTGAAAACCGGGTCTTCATCATTCGGGTCTTCATTCCCGATTCCCGGACATCTGACCATCCCATCCGGAGGGACCGTAATCCCAACAAACTCCCCCTTCACTTCGGCATGGGATGTCTTTCCAGTCCGACCCTCTTCCGGCACGCTTCCAGCTTGTCGGGTGTGAGCACTTTGGTCAGCATATCTGACCCGTTCTCGTCCGTGTGGATCTTCGTCAGCACGAACTCCTGGTCTTCTATCCTTTCCCGGATCCAGTGATATCTTCGCTGGATGTGCTTCGTCCGTGAGTGATAGGCTGCGTTCTTCGCAAGGTGGATGGCACTCTGACTGTCGCAGTAGAGTCGGTACTCCTCCTACCGGATACCGAGCTCTCTAATGAAGTCCTTCATCCATATTATTTCCTTGCCGGCTTCAACAGCCGCCATGTACTCCGCCTCCGTGGTTGACAACGCAACCGTCTTCTGCAGCCTCGACTGCCACGAAACAGCTCCCCCTGCAAACGTCATCACATACCCTGATGTGGACCGGCTGGTATCTGCATCAGCCGACATATCCGAATCGGTAAAGCCGTCGAGTTCGGGCTTACCGGAGCCGAATCGGAGACACACGTTTGCCGTGCCCTTCAGGTATCGGAGTATCCACTTGGCCGCGTTCCAGTGCTCTTTGCCGGGATTGCTCATGTACCGGCTCACCACTTGTTATTCTCTGACCGGACAAGGCCTAACACAAGGTGTCACGGAGACACTTCACCAAAGGGTGATTACGGCATAGGATTAAGATTCAACGATTACACCGACTTACGTAGGTTACACGATTAGAGTGCTTTGGTTAATTACACGCGTAAGATATCACAGTAACTACAGAACGGAAATCAACACAGAAGTATAAACACCATATGCTTTATTAATTATCCGCTGCGATTACAATAGGGTCCGGGCCTTTAAATAGGTTTCCGGCCCGTAGTACAAAACGGTGCCTATCGCACCTATTCGGGATCCGTCCGGATCTGGAACGGCATACCGTTTCCAGTCCGTCCGTCCACACTATGCTTATTTACAACCATACTTAATTAATTCCTTCACTCCGTATTTTGGACTCCTTGCCGGCCGGTAACACATGGCACGCCCGTGGGACAGTACCTTGTACGTCGAACCCTTCTCGGCCCCTTCATTGTTCACCCAAATTGTCCAAAATACTTTGTTCCAGATTTTCCAATTGTTCTTCCGGTTGTGGTTGTTGCGGCTGTGCTTGCTGCTGCTGCTGTGGTTGCGGTTGGGACTGAGGCTGCTCCGGCTGCTCTATAGGCGGCTGCTCCGTTTGTTTCTCTGACTCCGGCATCTCCGTTTGACTACTTCCGGTCCGGTCTCCTTCCAGTAACGGTTCCTCATCACTGAGGTTGACCGTAACCGGTTCTCATGCTTTCTCTTCCCGGATCCGGGACCTCTCGTAGCTTTCAAACTGGATCTGCGCCTCCAGCCTGTCGTCGTCCAGCTGAGCTACAAGTTGCCGGACTTGCCCTAGTTGGTCCTCTGCCAAGGCTTGAAAGTCTTCGGCCAGCTCATCTCTGAAAAATACCTCCCTCCGGAAAGCCTGTTAGCGCACGGATCGCTTCTTCGGTGATGACTTCTGTGTCGAGCTCCTTGATGACCCGGTCGGCTTCTCTGTGCGGTGGTGCCTCCATGATGGTCAAGAACCCATCCAGTCCGTGTTGCCTGAGCCATTTCCTGGCCGCTTCCGACAGCGTTTGTGGTTCCATGTCTGCTTCGAGGTCGAGGAAAGATGGCGAGGTAGAGTGGTGATGAGAGTGAGAGCGAGAGAGAGAGCGTTCCGAACGTGGGGGTTCTCTGAGTGCAGGTTCGCGTTTGCTAAGCTTCCACTGCCTTGGTGCTTCTGTGCTTCTTGGCTCGCGAAAAAAAAAAGGTCTCCATGCGTTCTTCTTTTTCTCTGTGCGTCTTGGCGCCTTTTTCGAGCATGCGCACGTCGTGTACCAATTTAGTATTAAGCAATGTGGCGGCTCTTAAATGCCCACTACGTACCTTTTCGCTCCTTGCTTTCACGTCCGTTCATACCTCGATTTTTAATGTTTTTTTTATTTATTATTTATTTAAATAAATGACGGTATGTGATCTTACACATCCGTAGGTCCCTTCGGACCCTTACCGTTTTCCTTAGGGGTTGCCGTGTCTTCCGTCACCTCTGCTACGGGTTCCCCGTCGTCTTTTTCTTCCATCCGTACCGTTCCCGGTATAGTGCCGGTGGGCTGCATAAACGGGTTATTTGGCATCGGTCCTTTATAGGGCTTTAGTCTAAATCCGTTGACCCACTTGCCTAGCACTTCACCGGCAAGTGTCCCTAACTGATAGGACCCGTTGTATTCCCGTGTCAGCCAATACGGGCCTGTCCATCTAAACCGGAGTTTACCCGGCATCTTGCCCATCCTCGTTTGGAATACTAGCACCGGCTTTCCGATTTCGAACATCTTTTCATTACCTTTCCGGTGACGGTCAACGAACGCTTTCCGTCGTCGTTGCTCCAGTTCCATGTGTAGGATGCTGGCCAGCCGTTGCTCCTCCAGTTCGCATAGTGCTGCTAGCCGCCTTTCTTCCGACTCCTTTTCATTCAGCCGTTCCCGTAGTTGGATCCGTAAGCTTGGTACCTGAAATTCCACCGGCATGACCGCCTCTAAGCCGAACGCTAACCGGAACGGCGTTGTCCGGATACTTGTTTTGTATGCCGTCCGGTACGCCCATAGCGCGCTATGGAGCTTTGTGTCCCAGTCCGTCCGGTTTTCATTGACGATTTTGCGGAGAATGTTCTGCAGCGTTTTGTTGGTGGACTCTGCTAACCCGTTCGCTTGTGGGTAGTACGGTGTGCTCCGTTTATGGACCACGGCATAGAACGTTGTTAAGCTTTCAACTACCTGGCCGAGGAAGTGCCCTCCTTGGTCGCTGATTAATTCAATCGAACATCCATATCGGCACCAAATGTTCTCGTACAGGAATTTTGCTGTGGATGACGCGGTATTGTCTCTCAAGGCCTTAGCCTCCACCCATTTAGTGCAATAATCTGTTGCCACGATGACATAACGATTACCCGTTCTCATTGCCGGTGGCTTGAACGGTCCGACAAAATCCAACCCCCACTTCTAGAATGGCTCTAGTGGAAGTACCGGTTGGTGTGGCATCCGTGCTTGCTCCGTAGGCTGGCCCATTCGTTGGCATAGGTCACATTCCTTAGCATACTTGACGGCATCTTTTAACGTCGTGGGCCACCATAAGCCGCTCTGCCATACTTTCCTTGCCGTCGCTTCCCCGGCATAGTGTCCTCCGGCAACCCCACAGTGTGCTTCCCGTAAGATTACTTGTTTCTCGTCACTACGGACTGCCCGTCGTCTCCATATTCCATCTGCTCCCTTGTGGTAGAGAGTGTCCCGTAACAGACAGAAATTGCGGCTCTGCACCGCCAGTCGTTTCCTCTCGTCCCGGTTCATTTCCTCCGGTGGCAGGCTCGTGCTTAGGAACTGGTGCGTGTTTGTCAGCCACCTATCTTCTGATGCCACTGTGTCGTCCGCTGCCGTTTCCGGGGTGATATGGAATAACTCTGCGTCCGGGAATTCATCCGATACTCCGACGCCTGATTCTCCGGACTCTAACCGGCTCAGGTAGTCTGCTACGGCATGCTGGATACCGGGCCGGTGGAAGATCTCGAATTCGAACTCCTGCAACAGCAAGGTCCAACGGGCCAACTTACCGGTCAGGGACGCCTTGGACACTAAGTACAGGAGCGCCGAGTGATCCACATGAAAGGAGAACTTCCTTCCCAATAGGTAATGACGAAATTTTGTTACACTATAGATCATGCCCAGGGCCTCCCGTTCCGTCGTCGAATAGTTCTTCTCCGCTTGGGACAGCTTCCGGCTTGCGTAATATACCGGCCGGTACCATTTGGGCTCCGTAAGTTGCATTAAGGCGCTGCCGATAGCGATGTCGGAAGCATCCACGAACACATGAAATTCCTTGCTCCAATCCGGAGGCTGCACGACGGGTGCTTGCGACAAAAGTACCTTCAGGGCATTGTATGCCTCATCCTCCGTATCCGTCCATTGGAACGGTGTCCGATGTACCGCGGTGTGTAATGGTGTAGCCAAGTCAGCCAAGTGACGGAGCATCCGGCTGTGCCACCGGATCTGTCCTAAGAATCGGCTTAGTGCTTTGGCCGTTTTCAGCGCCGGTGCCCCTAGTATCGCGTTTACTTTGTCCGGGTCGACCGCAATGCCCTCCTTACATACAATGTGTCCCAGTAAGATTCCACTTGAAACTCCAAAGATGCATTTTGCTGGGTTTAAGCTTAGCCGGTATAACCTACACTTTTCAAGGCATAACCGTAGGTGCTGCAAATGGTCTTTTCCCCGGCTATAGACTGCAAAATCATCCAGGAAAACCTGCATGAAGGCAGGAATGTATTCGCCGAAGATCTCCATGATGATTCGCTGGAACGTTGCTGGTGCCGTTTTAAGGCCGAACATCATTACTTCGGCCACAAACACCCCCCATTCGGTGACGAACGCTGTCTTCTCCTGGTCATCCGGGTGCATCCGGATTTGATTGTATCCGCTGAACCCGTCTAAAAAACTATAAACTTCATGGCCGGCGACGGCATCCAGTACTCCATCCGTGAACGGAAGAGGGAATGCATCCGTAATTGTGGCTGCATTTAGTTTCCTGTAATCTACACACACGCGGATTTTACCGTTCTTCTTTGGGACGACGACGATGGGGCTCAGCCACGTTGCTTTCTTTACCGGCCGGATGAAGCCCACTCTTAGGAGTTTGTCGATTTCCTCCTTCACTTTGGCGGCGTAGTTGGGGTTCATTCGGTAACGTCTTTGCGCCACTGGTTTCGCGTCCTTGCCTAAGTGGATCTGATGCTGATATAATTGAGGGTCCAGCCCTCGCATGTCTTCGTATGACCAGGCGAATACGTCGCGAAACTCCGTGAGAAGTTTGATCATCGCCGCTTTATCTTCCGGCTTCATTTCTTTCGCGATGTGTACCGGCTTTGATTCGTCCTTGCTTCCTAGGTTCACTTCGTCGAGCTGGGATGTTTTTACCCGTTGGGAAACGGCCATTTCCCGTTCCAACGCTTCCTGTGCTTGCCGTAATTCCCGAATCGAATCTTTGTCTGGTTCGGCTTCGGTTTCGTCCCGCTGCGGCAAGTATGGCGCTACGGCTTCAGCTACGTCAATCTCGAAGAGTGGTACGATCTTCGGGTGTTCCTCCAAGTACTGGGCTTCTTCGTCGTCTGCCAACCCTTCAAGCATGTTCACGCATTCCGCATAGAGCGGTGTGCATTCCTTACCGTTGCTCGTCCGTGGTTGTGTCGGTACCCGGACCTTGGCTTTTCCGCGCCGGAAGGTAATCATATTTTTCCGCCAATTTTGCTTGATGTGTGCTGTTTTCAACCATGGTCTGCCCAGCAACAGTGGGTACGCGCCTTGCGCCTGTAGCTGCAGCACTACAGCCGAGATGTGAAATGTGTGACCTCCTATGGTGACTTCCAATTTCCGTATTAAGCCCGTCGGCCATACAGAGCTCGTATCCGCCATCCGTAGCCAGAACGGACATGGCTCCCATTCATGTATACCCAAGGCATCACACGTGTGGAGGCTTATTACGTTCACCCCGGAACCTCCATCGATTACTGTGCCGGGAAGTTCGTGCCCTTTGACAATAGCTGTAATCACCAGACTACTAGTGTCCACCACCGTCGGTCCCTCCTCCGGATTCGAGAAGAGGACTGGTGCCGGTGGGGCTATACCGTTTGTCATGCCCGTTTTTAGTCCTTCCGTAAATCGCGGCACGAGCTGCAAGAGTCTTCCTAATGGCAACGTGATCTGACATTCTTGCAGTGCTTGCCATGTCTCGTTTTGTGGGTGGCTACCGCCGGCACTCCCTATGGTATTCGCCTTTTGCCGTTCCACGTCCGCGACGTTCCTTTCATTGGCTTCCTTCACCCATTCCGTCGCCTGTTTTCGTATGGCCTCTTGTGTTTCCCACTCTTTGGCCATGCCTTTCGACCGTGTGGTTACTTGCTGTATATCCGCCACTTCCGGAACCACCATATTAACTGCTGGTCGTTTATCGTAGCTCTTTGCCGGGCACTGGTTACTGTAGTGGCCTTCCTGCCTGCAGTAATAGCAGTACTCTTTACGGGTATTGCTGGATTCAGCATTGCTGGTATCCGGAGTCGGTCCCGTAGTGAGTGGTGCGTTCTGTGTTGGTTGGCTCCTTGGGGTTCCATGTTCCGGGTCCCTAGTGTGACCACCTTTCTTGAAATTACGTTTCTTATTATTCTTATTTTTATTTCGGTAGTCCGGTCGTGGTGGATCGTAAAATCGGCCGTAGTCCTCCTGGTGCCTTCGGTAACCAGGGGAATGGTCTCTGTCGTATTGCTCGTGTCGTCTGTTGGACTCCCGATAACGGTCCGATCGCTCATACCGGTCGTAGTTATCATGCCGATTCCCGTACCGGCCATCATTCTCTTGCCTGTCTCCGTACCGGACATCCTGTGCCGGTCGGTACCGGTTCATTCTTTGCCAACGATCGTCATCTTCGTCTCGGCTGCTTCTTGGCTCGATCCGTCGGACGGGTGGTGCTTGTCGGTTTAACAGGTTATACTCGCACCGGTCCGTTGTATGACTCTTGGATTGACAAATCACACACTGAGTTCGCATGGTGCATTCCACTGCCGAGTGTCCGGCATTCAAGCAGATTGTGCATTGAATTGCCTGCCGGAACCGGAGATCTTCATCGGTGGGTAACGCCCGTTGCAGTGCTCCCAGTGTAAGCCATGAGCTTGACTTTTCCATTTCCCTGACCCGGTCAATGACCTGGTCAATGGTGCTTCCTCGAAAGTCGATTACCGTACACACCGTGCGTAACGGTTCCCGGAGTGCGTTTAAAAATATCGTCCGTAATTCCTCCTCCGGGGGTGTACGGGCAAGCTGGCTATGCATTCGTTGGAAACGGATGACGAATTGGGGAATGCTTTCCCCTGCCTCCTGTCGGATCGTATAAAACAGGCCCACCATTGTCGTCTGGTCGACCTCCTTGTGGAAAAAATGCAAGAATTTTGCTTTTAATTCTGCAAAGGTTGTGATGGTCGCCGGGTCCTGCGTCCACCGCCATCGTGTCGCTGGTCCTTCCAACGTGACCCCGAATTCCGCTATCTTCGAGCGTTCTTCTTCCTCCGGTGTCATTCGCTGGGACGTGTGATTTGCTTCCCATGTCTGCTCGAAGGCATGAACATGCGCTTCCGCGTCCGGATCATCGCGATACTTTGAGTATTGGAACGGCATGTCGTCGTCCAGTATTAGGCCGCGGTTTAGTGGCGTTTGTTGATATCTTTCCGGTTTTCTCTCCGGTTCCACTTCCGGTTGTTTTGCCGGTGCTTTTTCCGGTTCCTCTTCCGGTTCTTTTCCCGGTTCTTTCACCGGCTCGTCTTCCGGTACCTTCGCCGGCTCTTTCGTTGGTGTCGGTGGCTTTGCTTCTTCCACTTCCGGTGTTGGTGGGTTGACGGCTTCCGTTTGCGGTTCTGGATAGCCCTGGTCTAGCGGTTCCGGTTCTGGAGTCGGCACGGTATCCGACCCGTCGTCCTCCGGGCCGCCGGGGGTATCGTTGCTGCTCCGGTAGTTCGTGTGCACGTTGTATCCCCCTTCGGAATCCGATTTGTAGGCTGAAAAGGCTTCTGCCTCGTTTTCTCCACTTGCCAGCGCCTCGAGGAGGCGTTCGGTTTCCCGGAGACTACTTAGACTGCTTCCGTCGTCCTGGTCGCGAGTTTGCTGTAACCAAAGAGATTCCTCCGCGACTCTCCGGATCTCGTTGGAGAACGAACGATCCGAGCGAATTTCGTGCGCTGCTTGCTGGAAAGTCTCACGCCGTCTTTGCCGTTCGGCGAGGCGTCGAGCTCGGTCTGTAACCAGGTCGTGCGTTGGTCTCGTCATCCATTAAGCCGTCGTTCGCTGCGAGAAAGCAGGAATCGTGGTCGCCAAAACTGTGTTATTCTCTGACCGGACAAGGCCTAACACAAGGTGTCACGGAGACACTTCACCAAAGGGTGATTACGGCATAGGATTAAGATTCAACGATTACACCGACTTACGTAGGTTACACGATTAGAGTGCTTTGGTTAATTACACGCGTAAGATATCACAGTAACTACAGAACGGAAATCAACACAGAAGTATAAACACCATATGCTCTATTAATTATCCGCTGCGATTACAATAAGGTCTGGGCCTTTAAATAGGTTTCCGGCCCGTAGTACAAAACGGTGCCTATCGCACCTATTCGGGATCCGTCCGGATCTGGAACGGCATACCGTTTCCAGTCCGTCCGTCCACACTATGCTTATTTACAACCATACTTAATTAATTCCTTCACTCCGTATTTTGGACTCCTTGCCGGCCGGTAACACCACTCCGACTGCATATCCTATGTCCGGTCTTGTACACACCATTCCGTACATCAAGCTTCCGACGGCAGAGGCATATGGTACTTTCATCATGTCCTCCTTCTCAACCTTTGTCTTGGGGCTTTGCTTGCTGGACAACTTGCAGTTTGCCGGGAGGGTTGACCCGACCGGTCTTGCTTCCGACATGTTGAACCGGTGAAGCACCTTTGTCACGTACTTCTCCTCTGACAGCCACAACTGCTTCTTCTTCCGGTCCCGGATGATGTGCATCCCTAGTATTTGCCTCGCCGGACCCAGGTCCTTCATTGAGAAGGTTCGGTGAAGCGCTTTCTTCAGCATCCATATCTTGACCTAGTCCCGTCCGACGATCAACATGTCGTCCACGTACAGGAGGAGTATTAGAAAGTCTCCTCCTTCGAACTTCTTCACAAACACGCAGTGATCGGACTGCGTTTTGTGGTACCCTTCGTCGGTCATGAAAGAGTCGAACTTCCGGTACCATTGCCGGGGAGCCTGCTTTAGTCCGTAAAGGCTCTTCTTCAACCGGCATACCAGGTGCTCCTTCCCTTTCTTCTCGAATCCTTCCGGTTGCTGCATGTAGATCTCTTCTTCGAGGTCACCGTGAAGGAATGTCGTCTTCACGTCCATCTGTTCTACCTCGAGGTCCATGCTTGCCGCTATGCTCAGCACCGTCCGGATGGAGGTCATCTTCACTACCGGGGCAAATATCTCGTCGAAGTCGACGCCCTTCTTCTGCTGGAACCCCTTCACCACGATCCTGGCTTTGTATCTCGGGGGGTTTCCGGCATCTCCCGGTTTCAGCTTGAACACCCACTTGTTTCGAAGTGCCCGCTTTCCTTTCGGCAACTCCACAAGTTCATATGTGTGGTTCTCATGCAGGGAATCCATCTCCTCCTGCATGGCACTTAACCACCTGCGGCTATGGGTGTCAAGCTTTGCTTCTTCAAAACTCTCCGGCTCCCCCTCGTCGGTTAGCAGCACGTGCTCTGGTTCCGGAAATCTCCGGGGGGCCCTTCTCTCTCTTAGAGGATATCTCCGTTCCAGAGCTTCGGTAACCGGCTCCACCGTTTCCTCTTCATCCGAATCCATTTCGGGATCGGGGCCGGTTCCGGTATCAGTTTCTTCTTCCTCGGCCGGTTCTGTTTCTTCACCGTCTTCGGCCGGATCCTCGAGTGCTAACCGGTCCCTTGCCGGTCGGGACTGCTCCTCGTAGAGTTGATCCTCACCGGTCGACTTGGAGCTCTTCGTCTTCTTCTCCGACTCCCAGTCGGCGAGTGTCTTGTCCTCCATGAAGATGATATCACGACTCCGGAATATCTTTTTGTCGACCGGGTCCCATACTCGGTAGCCGAACTCATCATCGCCGTAACCGAGGAATATGCATGGCCGGGTCTTTGGATCTAGCTTTCCTCTCCGGTCCTTTGCCACATGCACATATGCGAGACACCTGAATACCTTCAGATGCCGGTAGGATACTTCCCTACCGGTCCACACTCTCTGCGGCGTGTCTCCGTCCAAAGGTACTGAGGGTGATCTGTTTATCACGTATGTCGCCGTCGACATTGCCTCAGCCCAAAACCCCTTGGGTAATTTCGCATGCGCCAGCATACTCCGGACCCTCTCCATTATGGTCCGGTTCATCCTCTCGGCCAGCCCGTTCAGTTCCGGCGTCTTCGGCACAGTAAACTCGAGCCGGATTCCCTTCGAGCGACAGTACTCCTCGAACTGCCCCCGGTATTCCCCTCCGTTATCCGCTCGTATCGCTTTCAGCTTCTTGCCGGATTCCCTTTCCACTCTCGCGTGGAGTTCTTTGAAGACGCACAACACTTGGTCCTTTTTCTTCAACGGTGCCGTCCACAGCTTCCGGCTGTGGTCATCAATGAATGTCATGAAGTACTGGGCTCCGCCATGTGACTTCGTTTCTACTTGACACACGTCAGTGTGCACCAACTCCAATGGTGCGCTACGTCTCGTCGGTGGCCTTGAGTGGAAGGAGGTTCGGTTCTGCTTACCGGCCAGGCAATCGGTGCACTTCTCCAGGTGCACATGCTTCACTGGAATAAGGTTGTCTTCTGCAAGCCTCTTCATCCCCTTCTCACTCATGTGGCACAGTCTCTTGTGCCACAGCTCACCGGCAGTGTCGGCTGCCACGTTCAACTCATCCGGACACAACCAAGCATTCATAAGGTACAGTGTGTTGACTTTCCGGGCCCGAGCCACTATCAGGCTCCCCTTGCTGAACTTCATTACGCAGTTCCGGATGCTACCTGTGTAGCCTTCATCGTCTAGCCTCCCGGCCGAAATCAGGTTCAATCGAACCTCCGGAACGTGTCGGACATCCTTCAGCAACATTTTGCATCCGGTCGAGGTTGTCAACCACACGTCTCCTATGCCGGCAATCCGGCACGTACCTTCATTTCCCATCCGAACACAGCCATGCTCACCGGCTGTGTAGGATGAGAAGTATCTTCTTTCCGGGGTCAGGTGGAACGACGCTCCGGAATCGACCACCCAGGTAGTCTCATCGCCGGCAATGTTTAGTTCACCTTCTTCGGTGATGAGCATGATCTCCTCTTCACTTGCCGCGAGTGCCGTCGTTCCTTTCCGGTCCTGCCCTCGCCGATCCGAACCATTCCGGTCCGTGGCTCCCCGGTAAGCACCGTTCCGTTCCGAAGACTTCTTCGAATCGGTGTCGTCGGCTCCGTTGTCTTTTCGGTAATGCCGACAATTCTTTCGGAAGTGCCCCGGCTTCCCACAGTGGAAGCATGTGGGCCTTCCTCTTGACTGCGACCGGGTCCCCGACTTCTCCCGTCTTTGCGGACTCCGGTTCCGTTGTCTTCCCCGATCCGATTCGGTAAGCAGCATCTTCGGATCGGAGGCCGGTTCTTTATCTCTCCGACGCGCTTCTTCGTTCAAAATGCTTGTCTTTACCGTTTGTAGGGACAAGTTATCTTCGGTGCAGGAGGTGCTGAGAGTCACCACCAAGTTCTCCCAGCTTTCCGGCAATGTACACATCAGCATGATGGCTTGCATTGCATCCTCCAACGGGAACTTGATCGCCGCAAGCTGGTTCACGAATCCCATGAACGTGCTTACGTGTTCCACCATACTCTCGCCGTCCCGGTACTTGAGGTTGACTATCTTCCTCATCAGGGAGGTCCGGTTCAACGCATTCTTCCTCTCGTAGAGGCCCGACAGCTTCTGCCACATCTCATATGCGTTGGTGTCGTTCGCCACATGTTGTAGAACGCTCACGTCGACGTATTGCCGAATGGTTGCAACGGCTTTCCGGTTCAGAAGCCTCCATTCCGTCTCAAGTACCCCCTTGGGTATTTCCGACCTGTCGATCGGTTCATACAGGTCCCGAACAATGAGCAGATCCTCCATCTTTATCTTCCAGTCGGCGTAGTTCTGCGCATTCAGCACCATCATCCCCGGCTGCCCGCTGCTGCCGCCTTCCATTTTCTGCACTGCAGTCGCTCTGATACCAGATTGTTAGAAATCGACGCTTCCAAAAACTTTACCTCTCGGCCGCAACCGAGGAAACACGAGTCAATGCAGCAGTAAATCGAAAACACAGAGAGAGACTCGAATGCACAGGGTTTAGCGTGGAAAACCCTAGACGGGAAAAACCACGGGAGTGCAAGACTCCAACTATCACTATACGCAGGGAATGTACAATGGCGAGTTGCAAGGCGACGACCTTGAGCTCGCTGTCCTCGCCACAGGCGGCGGTATTACACAGAGGCGTCGACCTCTTCCTTTCTCTCTCTCTCTCTCTCTCTCTCGGCTGCTCTCACTTCGCTCCCTCTAAGTGGAAAACAGAAAAATGAGCAACAACCAACAAACTGTTTGCCCTAAGTCATATTTATACACATATGACTTTCGGGCTATTTACAAATATAGCCTCGAGGGCCCTTGGCAAACATATTCACAAATATGTCCCCGCATCCGGATCTCTCTCCGGGTACATTCGTCATCCGGATCTCTCTCCGGGTACATTCGTCATCCGGCTCCGTAGCCGGGGTCTTCATCATCCGGATCCGAAACCGGGTCTTCGTCATCCGGCTCCGTAGCCGGGGACTTCATCATCCGGATCCGAAAACCGGGTCTTCATCATTCGGGTCTTCATTCCCGATTCCCGGACATCTGACCATCCCATCCGGAGGGACCGTAATCCCAACAGGAGGAATTAGCCACGCAAGAAGCATTGCAAGAGAGAGAGAGAGAGAGAGAGAGAGAGAGAGAGAGCGCAAAAGCAGACAACCAAAGAAGAGAAGTGGAGAATAGAAGAAAATCTCCGGAAAAGTCATGCAAACAACGACTGGCTGAAGGAGGAAAGAGAAAAACTATTGCAAGAGAAGGATAAGCTTTGGAGAATGGCGGAGACGGAAATAGAGCAGTTGAAAGAAGAAATCCGGCAGCAGAAGGACAGAGAGGATCGAGCACGCTCCCAGATAAACCGCCGGCTAAAGTAGAAAATAGAGGATTTTGAAAAGTTGAACCGTGACCACAAGCAACTAGACACCGAACATAAGAAGCTTGGGTCGGAATTTGACCGGTAGCAAGAAAAGTTTAAAAAATCCGGACAGAACTGGCCAAGAAAACGGAGGCGCTGGCGGACGAACAAACCAAGGCGGTTGCTACGGCGAAGGCACTTGTAGAAACAGCAAAGGAAAAAATGGAGCTAAACAAAAAGCACTATGAAGAAGCAGAACGGGCAAAAATGGCTTTGGATAGGGTCCAAACAACCTACCAAACCAAGTTGGTGAACTATGAAGTGCAGGCTCAGGCTACCGCCACCCTCATTAAGAAGTTGAAAGAAGACAAGCAAGTTGCAAAGGACAATCAAGTTGCGGAGGACAAGACAAAGCTCGAAGTGGGCCGGATCCGGGCAATGGTGAAGGCATGGAAGGACCGGACAAAGAAGAATATCGATGACAACTCAGTGGGTTGGTGGACTCAATGGTCACGACAAGCGACGGAATTATAGGTCCTCCGAGCAGATGCAAAAAACCAGAAGAAGGCCGGCAACAACTTTTACAATATGGATAAAGATAGTGTTGTCACCATCCGGGAGGATTTGGCAGATGACTTCTTTTCCTTGGATGGAGCTCACTTGAAGCCGTCCAAAGGCTGATTGAAAGACTTGATGATGATCAGCTCGGAACACAACTTCAACTTGAGTAATTCGAACAGGAGCATCAGTGGTTGGAAGCAGAAAAACAAATGACGGTAATAAATATAAGTGATGAGGAGCAGAGTGCGGAACTGCAACCGCAACAGGAGGAGCTGCCAATTAAAGTTGAAGATGAACAACCAAGGGGAGCCGGTGCGGACCACAACAAGAACAGAGATGCCTCAGCCGGAAGAAAACACAGAGCAACAACAGGTGCAACATGAGCAAAAGCAACCAGAAGAGCAACAACAAAACAAAGAACCACTCGAACCCCTGGACCAAAGCATATTGGATATACTCGACGAGGATTGATGGGGCTATCTCATGTGTTCGACGTACAATGTATTGTCCCACGGGCGTGCCATGTGTTGGCCAGTGGCCGGAGTATGAAAGACAAGTGGGGGACGAGTCAGAAGCGGAATTTAAGTTATTAGTATTAGTTATTAATTAGCTAGAATTAAAATAGGAATGAACGGACCCGGAAGAGTTGCACCGATCCAGATCCGAACCGATTCGTAACTAGTGGCCGATATGGCACCGTTTTGTAAACAGAACCAGATGCCTATAAAAGGATTTGAAGAACGATGTATTAAGGGGCGGAATTAATATACATAAAGTTATCTTTAAGATTATTGTGTATCTACTTACTTTCCGTTATGTGCTTATTGTATTATCTTACACGTGTAATCAATTCCTGTATGTTGTTAATCCGGAACTAATCCGGAATCAGTCGGATAAAGTTATAATTGTGTCGGAAGCATTAACCCCGTAACTACCCCTTTGGTGAAATGATCCAGAAGGACACCTTGTGTTAGTAGGTAGTCAACCTAGGATTAACAGTACCGAGGCGCATACTCTGTTGCATATTGGTCACAATCATATTTGTAACAGGGTCTTTCGGCTTCCCGAAGGTGAACTGGTTGGCGGAGTCGCACCCGATCATTACATGGCTCAATGTGTCGTAGCGGGGCTATTTCTCTATTCAACATGTTGTATTCACATTGATCGTGGGAGTGACAGATTAGGCAGTACGATCATAGTGTGCATTCCACCATCTAATGGCCTAGATTTAAGCATGTCGTGCATTGGACCGCCTACCGAAATTGGAGCTCTTCCATTTTCAGCAAGGTGTGTTGTAAAGAGGCCATTGAGAGAGTGTTGTTGGTTTGAACACCATCCATGGTTAGGACGTGATCAATGACCAGTTCGATTGAGTTTTGCAAGAAGTCAAGTTAGACCAAAATTGTTTGGAGGGGCTCCCGAAGAGCCGTGAGAAAGGTCTTTTTTAGTTCGTCGGCCGGAATTTGCCAAGCCAGTTGTCTTTGTAAGTTTTGAAATCAAATGATGAACTGAGGTACCAATTCCTAAGGTTCCTAAGACATGGCGTATAGTTCTCACTTGGGGATCTACTAATGGAAGAGCCGAATAAATCTATCTTGCAGCTCTTGGAATGACGGGAACCCCCCCAAGTTGTGTTGGGAGTTACAATTTGATGATTGTCCTTCGAGGGACAAGCCGAACTACGCGATCTTCGAAGTCTCCGCATCAACCGTGGCCAATCATTGGGACACGTGGTTTGCTTGCCACGTGGTGAGGAAAGCGGACATGCGCCTCTGCGTCGGGTTCATTGTTGTATCTCGGGTATGGGTAAGGCATGGTGTCGAATTCCGAATCCTCTAGCACCCCCCGAAGTGGGTTACCTTCGTCGGGGTGTTTGACCTTGCAGCTACTATACTGGTCGAAACTAGATCGGGCAGCGTTGTTGACTGGGTGTCCGATTCCTGGAGAGTTTGCTCTATGAGAGGTGAGTCGATCACTCTCTCTTCTTGTTCGGCACGTCGGGACGATGTCCGAGTGCGTATTCCCTTGGGATGTGCCATTACGGCGACTGGGTCTTTCTACTTCGCGTGTTCGTTGTGTACTCACAGCTTGAACCAAGTGTGTCAAATTGTGTTAGCTCCCTCCTAGGCGAACACGGTCGATTACTCCTCATGAGTAATCAAGTCAAGAGTTGTGGTGCGAAGGAGAGTTAGGTTACGAATACTTTGTCGAACCCGCACTTAGACCAGTTCTGGGGATGATGACTTTACTCCAAGAGTGACCTAGGGTGTCTAGTACAAACCGTTATCTCGATATAGACTCGAAGTTGTAGGTTGTTTTATCATTGACAAAACAAAACAATGAAAATGTTTTTTGTGGAATCGGCCACAACCGATTTTAGACTCACGATTTGCGCAGACGTGCGATTACACAAACAATCCTCTTGGATCACACGTCGATATACTGGATTGCTCCACAAGAATAATTGATATATTAAGAACACTATGTGTTACAAGTACCAATCAATTGTCGGTATGGCACTCACTTACCGCTGAACATGTTCTAGCTTCCAAAAAATACTATCTCTCTCTCTCTCTCTCTCTCCCTTCTATTCTACAAGCACTCGGTTATTTATATAGGCTTCCATGCTTGGCATGTTCCCCTCGTCCTTCCTTAATATTTGTAAAAGAATGTGTGCGGAAGCGTATGCGTAAGAACACAGAGTACACGGTTCGGAAGTACAATAGTTTGGTAAAAACACAGAAATCACAAAGAAGGAGAAGGAGAGAGAGAGAGAGAGAGAGAGAGTAGAAACCGTAACTATATTAAAAAATAAATCTCTGTATGTTCTCTCTATACATATTTCGTGCTCAGTGAGCACCGTTTATACAAACCCTGACTATCGGGCTGACACAAGTACTGTCAATACTTGACCGCTCATAAATGAGCCTTCTACACTAACTCCCAAAACTATTCCTTACGAGGAATAACGTTCTAACGGCCTCTCGGTTTAAACACCGCCACGGCCATATTTTGTGTACGGTTTTACGCACCCAATCTACGTACTGGGTTACGTATTCGTTTACGCACCCAATGTTGAGTTTGTCTCTCAACACTCCCCCCCTCAAGCTCAACTTGAGGTTCCATCTGCTTTTCCGGATCTTCGCTCTAGCCTCTCCTGGCTTCGCACCTCAATCGCGCTCCTCGACCCATTCAATTCCGCACGCTTTGACCCTTCTGATCGGCTTGTCTACTCATGAGGCCCTTATCAGCTCCCTTGATATCGCGGTGTTGGCGCCTCTTTCGCCGCCCTTTCCTCCGCTTGGCCCTTAGTCGATCCGTAATATCCGAATCGAACATTTCAATTAAATCGATCACTTCCGACTCAATTCCACTTTCGCCTGAATTGGTTGTCTCCAATTCGTCTTCTGTCTTTAGGCCCTTGACAACATCTTACCACATCTTGGTCTTGGCCTTTACGCCCTTCTTGGTTGTACTTTGTTCAGCTGTCTTCAACTTTGTACTTTCCTTGGTTGTACTTTGTACTTTCCTCCGCTTGGCCCTTAGTTGATCCGTAATATCCGAATCGAACATTTCAATTAAATCGATCACTTCCGACTCAATTCCACTTTCGCCTGAATTGGTTGTCTCCAATTCGTCTTCTGTCTTTAGGCCCTTGACAACATCTTACCACATCTTGGTCTTGGCCTTTACGCCCTTCTTGGTTGTACTTTGTTCAGCTGTCTTCAACTTTGTACTTTCCTTGGTTGTACTTTGTACTTTCCTCCGCTTGGCCCTTAGTCGATCCGTAATATCCGAATCGAACATTTCAATTAAATCGATCACTTCCGATTCAATTCCACTTTCGCCTGAATTGGTTGTCTCCAATTCGTCTTCTGTCTTTAGGCCCTTGACAACATCTTACCACATCTTGGTCTTGGCCTTTACGCCCTTCTTGGTTGTACTTTGTTCAGCTGTCTTCAACTCTTTCTTGCGATTACGGACCCTGTTGCCTTCTTCTTCGACTTCTTCAGCCGTCCCGAAATCGAATTTTTCATCCGTTTCGGCATAGCGGTCACTACCGCTCCTTACACACCCTTGTTCCTGTTCTTGTCTCCCCCTCAAGTTCGGCGTGTCGAGGTGACGCAAACCCAACTCACCCAAGAAATGTCGTAACTTGTCAAGACCAAGGGGCTTGGTGAAGATGTCAGCAATCTGCCGACCCGTCGCAACATATGCCAGTTCGACGTCACTAGAAAGGACATGCCCGTGGACAAAATGATAATGCACCTCAATGTGCTTGGTCCGAGTGTGGAACACATGATTCTTCGCAAGGTGGATGTTGCCAAGGTTGTCATAATAGATTGTCATTGGATCGGACACCTCTATGTGCAAATCCCATAATAGTCGTTTGAGCCAAATAACTTCGCACGTAGCGACAGTCGCCCCTCGATATTCGGCCTCTGTGCTCGATAGTGCTACTATCGGTTGCTTCTTGCTGCTCCATGCGATAGTTGCACTTCTCAATGAGAATGCGTATCCGGATGTGGATCTATGATCATCGGCATTTATGGCCCAATCAGCATCCGTGTAGCTGACTAACTGTTAGGCTACGCTTGCACGATACAACAACGCCATGTCTTTCATGCCGCTGACATATCGTAGTATCCTTTGCGTGCACTGAAGGTGTTCGGTTGTGGGCTGTGACATAAATTGACTGAGCATTCCGACCGGATAGCTAAGGTCCGGCCGAGTGATCGTCAAGTAGATGAGGCTTCTGTCAATCTATCGAAACTGTGTCGAGTCACACGCCTTTCTTGAACCTCGACGAAGCTTTACATTTCTATTCAGAGGGTTCGAGATGGGCTTACAATCTACCATCCCAAATTTGAAGAGCATATTCAGCGCATAATGACGCTGACTGATCAATATGCCTTCGAGGGAACGGATCACTTCGATCCCAAGGAAGTAATGAAGGTCTCCAAGATCCTTCATTTCGAATGATACCGCAAGCTAAGACTTGACGCAGTCGATTTCTTCTAGGTCGGCATCAGCGATGACTAAATCATCAACATAAAGTAAAAGGCTAACCGGTCCATGTTTACCTTGCCGAACAAATAATGAAGAGTCTGACTTGGATGTCGTAAACCCCATTCTACGCAACCGTTGCGTAATCTTCGCGTTCCAAGCTCGCGGGGCTTGCTTAAGTCCGTATAACGCCTTCTTCAATTGGCAAACAGCCGAAGTGTCTATTCGAATAGAAATCCGGGGGGTTGTACCATGTACACCTGTTCCTCAAGATCACCTTGTAGGAACGCATTCTTTACATCCATCTGATGTAGATGCCACCCCTTCACCGCAGCTACGGCTAGTAGAACTCGCACAGTAGTCATCTTCGCGACTGGTGCAAAGGTCTCGTCGTAATCTACGGAGTGCTTCTACGTGTAGCCTTTCGCAACCAAACGGGCCTTATATCGGTCGACAGAGCCGTCAATGTTGTATTTCACCTTATACACCCATCTACATCCGATCATCTTTACACCCTTCGGTACATCAACCAGGTCCCAAGTCTCATTGTCCGTTAAAGCGTGCATCTCTTCCTCCATCGCGACATGCCAATTTGCGTCTTTCGCCACTTCTGCGTAGCTCTCCGGCTCACGCACTTCTGCCACTCGCGTCATGTACGCATAATGATGCGCCATGTATTCATTGTACTTGTACCTCTATACGGGGTTCTTTAGGTGGGTAGATCGGCATAATTTGTGATTACCCGATTTCACGACCTTTTCGGTCGATTCTGACCTCTTTTCTGGAGGTTCCTTCTCGATTGGCCCGAAGTCAGATTCGCTCTGATATGACTCGACACTATTGAAATTGTATTTTGACATTTTCTTCTTCCCATTTTCTTTATGCGTAAACTATCTCCTCGGTTCTTTACGTGGGGACAACACGACCGAGTCTCCACTACTCGCCGACTCTTCATTTGGTTGGCCATCTCGGCCCAACCCCTCATTTAGCCCACTTAGTCGAAATGAGATCGGACTCTCTATCAGTGCTCTGATATCCTCATCACGCAGAGGCATCTCAGCCTCGCTGACCTCCTCTTCAGAATTCGGAATAGAATCATGAGGTATTGGAGGTGAAGGCAAGTACCATGAAGCGGACTTGCTGAACATGACATCTCAACTTACGCGAACTTCCTTTGTCTGGGGGTTATAACACTTATACCCCTTCTATTCGTGTGAATAGCCGACCATGATACACTTCTCGGCTTTGGCATCCAGCTTCCTCCTCTTCTCCCTCGGCACATGCACATACGTAATGCTACCGAAAATCCTCAAGTGTGCCAAGTTCGGCTTCTTGCCGTAATACAACTCATGTGGTGACACTCCTCCATTAGCAGAAGTCCGATTTTGCAAATAAACAACCGTCCTTACAGCTTCAGCCCAGTAAAACTTCGGCATATGCATCTCTTCAAGCATCGCATTGGCGGCTTCTTCGATCGTCTGATTCTTCCGCTCGGCCACACCATTCTACTGCGGTGTGTATCTACACGAGAATTTGTATTGAATTTCCTCCTTCTGTAGATAACTCGTGAACTGGTCGTAGAAGTACTCCTGCCCGCCATCAGACCGTAGGCACTTAATCTTACGTCTAGTTTCCCTTTCCGCAAGGATCTTCACCTTCAGGAACCACGTGAAGACTTCGCTCTTTCTCGCGATCAAGCACACCCAGGTATGTCGAGTGAAGTCATCGATGAAGGTTATGAAGTAACGACTTCCACCGAGACTCACGTTCTGTGCTAGTCTCCGCACATCCGAATGGATCAAATCCTATGGATTTCGACTACGATTACGCTCATTGGGGAATGGAAGTCGGTGCTGCTTCCTGAGTTGGTAGGCTTCGCAGACTTGGCCATTACGGCCCCGAAATTTCGGCAAGCCGAAAACAATGTTTTTTGTCTGCATTTCACGAAGCCGTGGGAAGTTAACGTGGCCGAACTGCTTGTGCCACAGGTCGGTGTCCGATTCGACCTCCTGTCCATGGTTGTTTACGTACCCGTATTTAACGTTAAAATATGTATAGTACCTCATCATTTGTATAGTACGTACTATACCTCAATGTTGTCTAGTCAAATATCATGTACATTTGTCCAATACGGTATTTAATGTATTTATAAAAAAACATGTATAACACGTATTTATAAAGAAAATGTAAGTAAAACCCTAACAAAAAGAAAAAGAAAAAAAAGATTTTAGTGAAAAAGAAGCCAAAGGAAGAAAGAAAGAAGAATAGAAGAGACGATGATGAAGATGATGAAGATGAAGAAGATGAAGAAGATGAAGAGAGAAAAGAAGACATAAACCTGTCCTGAGTGTGATAATCACAGTAGATAGAAGAAGAAGAAGAAGAAGAAAACGAAGAAAAGAGAAACCTATCATGAGTGTGATAATCATAAACGATTCCTAAATCTATGAAGGCATAATTGTAAATAATTACAATTTGAAGTAGAACATCGTGATACAAACTTACATTGATTTATAGAATAAGGGAATGTCGACATCCATATTACTACAAGTATTTTAGGATGTGAAATGTTCAAATGTCTTATATGCATTTTAGGATGTAGAACTATATTGTGTAAACATAGATGTTTTTTACAATATTATAGATATTTTTTAGAAAGGTAAATAATTTTCAAATTCTAGAAGTATTTAACGTACTATACGTAAAATACGTATTTTATAAGTACATAACATATTAAGAAAACGTATTTAACATATTTTTTAATTGGGAGGTACTATACGGGTATTAATACGTTAAATACGTATGGCATCCATACCGTACCTAACGTACCTAACAACCTTGCTCCTGTCCTTTCGCAAACAGCGCGGTTCCGGCTTGGTTGATGTCGAGGATGAACATCCTCCCTTCACGACGCCCTTGTGCGATAACTTGGCCTTCCTCTTCGATGTAGCACCCGAGGTGCATGAATCGAACTTGCATCCCCTGGTCGACGATTTGACCGATTGACACTAGGTTCTTGGTTATTATCAGGACGTGCAACACGTTCATAAGTTTCCCACTTCTCCGACATGTTCAATGGTATACGGAGTGTTGTCTCCCGTTTCGACCACTCCTTGTTTTTCCGGTTTCTCTAAGTATGAGAACCATTCCTCATGACTCGTCATATGATTTGACGCTCCGAAATCAACATACCACACCTCGCTCAGTTTTGAGGTGTTCACGGCCATCGAATTGGCCTTGTGCTTCATTACGAAGGCTGGGCCCGATCCATTTCTAGCTCGTTCGGAGCTTTCAACATAGTGCGATTTCTGACGCCTTCCTGTGTCTCTTCCGCTTGATTCAGCTTTGTCCGAATCGGCTCTCTTCTTCTAGCACTCGCTCTCCTTGTGACCTTTCTTGCCACAATACCAGCATTCCGTAGCGGCCTTCTCTGGCTGGCTTCTGGCGCTGCTATGACTCCCCTTGCATCCGAAGGGTTCAGAATTGGTTCTGGCATTTCGATTATGCCGCACGTTCTGCACTTTTCGGCCTCCTCCATTGCGCGCCAATCCGCCTTGTCCGCCACGACCACGGGGCCTATCTTCCTCCGTGTACAATAAACATCTTGTTGTCGGTGTGCATACTCGTCTATGCACCCGCGTGATTTTCCTCTACGAGCAACATCGACTGAAGCTCGAAGAACGAAGGCGTAATCTCCCTTGTGTAGACTTCCGTTCGGAATGCTCTGAACTTTGACACTAACCCACCAAGACACACCTGCACCATTTCGTCCTCCTCGACGTTCACGTTGACGGAGGCGAGAGAGTCGCAGATCTCCTTGATTTAGGCTATGTAATCGGCCATAGACAGATCTTTCTATCAGACATTGCTGAGCTCCTGCCTGAGTTGTAGTTTCTTGGCCGTTGTGCTAGCAACGAAAATCCTCTTGAGATTTGCCCACACGTCCTTTGGCGTTTTAGCATCCCGAATGTAGCTCAAGAGCTAGTCGCTCAAACAGGACACGAAGCAGTAAATAACTCTGCTTGCCGCTTGTTCCCAAACTGAAAAGTCTCCGCGTGTCAATTCGGGTGTTGTATCGTTAGCTCCTTCGACATAACTCCAAGAACCATGACCAAGCAGGTATTGGTGCATCTTGTACGACCAAGATGCGTAGTTGCTCCCGTCGAGCTTCTCATTCGGTAGTGAGCTTCCCATTCCTCTTGTCCGTATTACTTATTGTCTTATCCTTTCTGAAGACAATAACTTAACTCTGTCTTTATCGCAAGCTTTTATGTCGGCTACAGAGGAGTCTCAATCCTCGTGCTCTGATACCATGTAAAAGAATACGTGTGCGGACGTGTATGCGTAATAAGAACACAGAGTACATGGTTCGGTAAAAACACAGAAATCACAGAGAAGGAGAGAGAGAGAGAGAGAGAGAGAGAGAGAGAGAGAGAGAGAGAGAGAGAGAGAGAGAGAGAGAGAGAGAGAGAGAGAGAGAGAGAGAGAGAGAGAGAGAGAGAGCAAAAATCGTAACTATATTAAAAAATAAATCTCTGTATGTTCTCTCTGTACATAAATCGTGCTCAGTGATCACCTTTTATACAAGCCCTGACTATCAGGTTGACACAAGTACTGCTAGTACTTGACCGCTCATAAATGAGCCTTCTACACTAACGCCCAAAACTATTCCTTACGAGGAATAACGTTCTAACGGCCTCTCGTTTTAAACACCGCCATGACCATATTTTGCGTACGGTTTTACGCACCCAATCTACGTACTGGGTTACGTACCCGTTTATGCACCCAATGTTGAGCTTGTCTCTCAACAATATTCGGTTGTTAGTGCTTCCTTCCTTTCTTCTTACTTAGACGAAGACCGGCCCCGATTGACCCTAGCTTTGGAGAACAAATATGTATGGTATGTATGTATGTAAATGGCTCCGATGCAATCCACCAATATGGGAGGGGGAGAGTTGTTTGATATTTTTTTTGTCAATGAATTTGACCTAAGCCAAAAAAACAGAGACGAGACGACACACTCGCACAGAGTTGGGAAAAAATGACTGTTTAATTAACGGTAGGTAGGTAGGGCGGGCGGGGCATCCATCCATCCATCCATCTCTTCTTCTTCTTCTGCTTCTTCTTCTTCTTCTTCTTCTCGCCATTTGCTTTTGTTTCGATTCTCTCTCTCTCTCTCTCTCTGTTTTTGTCCGTTTCCTGTCCGCCGTCGACATCCTCTCAAGCCCTAAATTTCCATCTCTCTCTCTCTCTCTCGTCTCTCTGCACTGCCAAACCTTCATTTTCCACATCAATTAATTCTGCTTCTCTGATTCGACTTCTATTTCTACCACTAATTCTGCTTCACTGATATTCTAATATTCATTTTTCTTCTCCTTCGATCTCTCCTCCCTCTCTTGGATCAGGACCATACATCATGTATTAGAAATGAGAAAATTAGGGTTTTCTGAAAAAACTGACAATCTCTCAAACAAATTGAATACGTAGTAGTAGTATTAGTATGTATCCTATTTATACACACACATATATGTATTTGCCGGTCTGATTTGTCGCGTTTTAAAACTTCAGAAAATCGTGGGTTATTTTTGTGGATACGCACACATATATTGATTTTGCCGAATATCTCCCATTGATATTGACAATCAAAGGATTTTTTAACTGTTTCTTTCTCCTCCTCAAAAAATATAACGTCTCTTTCTTGAAGATTTCGAATAGTCAGAAAAGGAAAGATTTTCAAATCCAGAGTGACGAAGGAATGGCTGAAAACATGATGGAGATACAGAAAGGTGTAGATTCGGAGGAGAGCAAGCAGGCCCTCTCCACATCATCCATGTCTGAAGGTGGAGATATTCCTTCTTCGACTCAAGGGTATGCACAAACACACACACACACGCACGCACGCATAATTTATTAGGGTTCCGAATGTGTATATGTATGTGTGTATGCATGTATGTATTATGCATATGTGTGAAGATGTATGTGTTATGTGTATATGTGCATATTTGTGCACATGTATGATGTACGCATGCATATGCATGTAATTTGATAAAAGACCCCAAGTTTAATGTAATTTGAACATTTTAAAATAAACTTTTAAGCATTCGAGCAAACGCATAGATATCTCCAAAATTGCGTTGTTTTCGAATCAAAAACCTTCTTTTTTTCTCTGTTTTGAGGGAGAGTCCTTTTTCATCATGGTTGTAGTTTCGGCCAATTGCCTGTAATCCATGTTTCAGTCATTGTAGTTTCAGCTAATTGCCTATAATCCACATTCTCAGGCGCTCAGGTGGTCCCACAAGGAGATCTTCAAAGGGAGGATGGACTCCAGAAGAGGTGAGAATGCATCTCACCTAAGATTAAATCTTATTTTGTGCAAATGAACATAACATTTTTGCATGTGCATTGTGCCAGGATGAAATACTCAGAAGAGCAGTTCAATGTTACAAAGGAAAAAACTGGAAAAGGATAGGTAAAGGACACCACCCTTTGGTTATATGCTATGCATTTTACCTTATACATTTTCCTCTGTAATGCAGCTGAATTGCTCAAGGATCGATCTGATGTTCAATGCTTGCATCGCTGGCAGAAGGTCCTCAATCCAAATCTTGTTAAAGGACCATGGACTAAGGAGGTTAGCATTCATTATCATTTATGTTCCAAAACAGTGGAACTAAGAAAAGTCATCTAATTGTTTTTGCTAGAATATTTGCCCCAGAAGATTACATACATACATACATACTAACGCTTACATGCACAGACAGATATATGTATATATGCACCTGTATATGTGTATATTATTATATGATAATTATGATCTGCCCTTTTTTGTCATGAACTGCCAAAAGAAAAAAAGTAGCATTATATCTGGCCTTCTCGCATTCCTGTTTCTGTTAGCACCAAAAACTCATCTTGTTGCAATTATGTGAGCTCATAATTTGTGTTTGACTATGATTTTTCCTTAATTCAGGAAGACGAAAAAATAACTGAACTTGTTAGCAAACATGGGCCTAAGAAATGGTCTGTCATTGCTCGGTCTTTACCTGGTCGAATTGGGAAACAATGCCGGGAAAGGTCTGTATTGTCCTTTGAATAGACATGTCCTATGCTAGGAAGACTTTTAGCATAGTAAGCAAAGCAAGATAAATTATAACTATACATGAGAGGGGTATCATCTCCCTGTTATTCACATATACATTACCATCAGTCAACAGTTTCTTTTGATTATTTACAGATGGCATAATCACCTGGATCCGAATATAAAAAAAGATGCATGGACTCCAGAGGAGGAGTCGTCTCTGATTGAAGCTCACAGGATCCATGGGAATAAATGGGCAGAGATTGCAAAGTGTCTGCCTGGAAGGTATAGTACCGTATCAAACCTCCTATTTCTTTGCAATCCATCTTAAAGTGATTCATCTTTGGCAAGGTTTTGGTTTTTTTAGGACAGACAATGCTATCAAGAACCATTGGAACAGTTCTTTGAAAAAAAAGCTGGATCCAATGATGTTATGTGGATCCCAATCAAAGGTGATTTCATCATTTGGTGATGGAGTGATGCCATTACTCTTTGGAAAAGCTCAGTCAAAGGATATATCTGCCTCATCACACTCAGATCTAGCCTCACAGACGGAGAGGGGGAACAGAGATTTAGAAGCTAACAAAGAGTCACCCGAGTTTTCAAGAGAAAGGAATGGAAGAATGAATGTCATATCAGGAGAGACTAAAGCTTTTTTCCCTGCTAGGGAAGAAGGTAAAATTCAGCCCTCAAATCAGCTAGGAGGGTTAGATAGATGTTTAGATGGTGCACCTGTATATAACCACATAAAACCAAAAGGATCAAATGAGGCTATGAATGGCAGTCCATTATCATGCTTCTCTCGCCATCCGTCACATTCATCCATTGAGAGAGAGGTTGCTTCTCAATCTTCAACTTATATTGGATCCCCTTTATCAAGGAAATTCTTCCAGAAAGAAGGTTCAACGGACCCCTTGAGAGTATCAGACATATCTCCTACAAAAGTGGAAGTTGTGACAAATCTACCTAGCCCTTTTGATACCCAAAAGCTTGCATCACCAGTAGGTTGCTCTACTCCACTTACTTATACACGGGCCAATGAGATTAGCCCTCAAGCTCTTCTTCGTTCTGCAGCAAAGAGTTTCCCTAGTACTCCTTCGATATTGCGAAAGAGGACTCATCAAGCAGCAACAACAACTGTGCAAGCTTTATCTGCAAAGAAGAACAATATAGTAGTAAAACATGTAGATGATTGCCCTACCCGAAAAAAACTCAATGCTCTAGAAAACATTTCCGGATCAGATGACAGTACATCTACTAATAACATTACGGACCACAAGGCTCATGGGCACTCATTTTCTCCAGAAGTGTGATGAGGTATATGTATAAACAATCAATTCTCTCAAATTTATGGCATACTGTTCATGCGATGAGATAATGCAGAGGCTTTGGAACGGTCTGCATGTTTGGAGAAACATCTAACCAAGGTCCCATGTCGATTTTAAATATTCCAAAGCAGATGAGCAAGTAACAGTACATACGATTCATTGGTGTTCTAATTCCTGAAAAGTGTGATACGAAATAAGGACAAAGGCAGACATCCTCACATGTATGCCATCCTAGTTATTTCTCGGCACATGCCGTGAGTTCATTGGTGCTCAAATTCCCCAAGAGTGTAATAAGAAATAAGGAAAGGTCATACATAATTTCAAATGTATGACATCCTAGTTATTCAGCATTTCATTTGGTGGAATGTGGTGAGGTGCTGTTATGATGTGCATTGCGTTGTTGGCAAAGTATCTTGCCATTGATCAGCATTATTCTGAAATGTTCAATCAGTTTCGGTAATTATACACATTACATGCTTTGATTTTCATGGGTGATCAAATTCCCCAGAAGCGTTATAAGGAATAAGGCAAGTCAAAGATACATCCTCTCAATTTATGACATACTTGGTATACCTGGAATGGTTGGGAAAACATCTCGCCATCGATCAGCATTGATTTCCACTGCTCAGCAAGATTAAAAAAGGTACATCATTTGTGTTATTTGTATGAGTCTTGTTTGCTGCATTAACTTATGGGAGAATCACTATTTCTTGTTTGTTACTCTGGTCTTGATCAATCAAGACTAAAGATTGTAAGATGCTATGGTGCACGTGTATATGCTGCAAATATATATTTATATATAATGGGCAGCACGGAATGGGGTTTTGCAATTTCTGGTTTGAAGTTCCATATTGGATTTTGTGGGTTCCATATGTATTATATATGTTATACGTTATACACGCAATCATATATTATATGTTAGAGAATTAAATATTTTGTGGAGTGGAGAAGGCATGAAAATAACAAGAAAACAGTCAGAAAATGACTGAAAGTGGCCATAATAAATGGACACATTTCTTACAGTGGGAAGGGGTTATGTATGTATATTAGAATATTGATTGCCCCAGGATGCTTACAATTCTCAATCAATGATTAGGTTGAAAGGTGGTTTAAGGCCATTTTTTATAGGTAGCTCTGCTTGTGCATAGGTGGGATGGGGTTGCTTGCCACTTTCTCGAAATCAATATTCTTGTACCTTAGTCCTCGACCCTGACTAATCCCCCAAAACCCCATCACCCATGTGCACCTATACCAATGTACTTATCTGCTACTGGGACACATGTCCCCCTTCTTGTGACTGCTCTGCATATGGGTGATTAGCACCTATGGTAGTAGACATACCCAAAATGTCATTGCTTCTGATTGTCAACCTTACACTTAAGAACCTTCATCCTGCAATTCAGGTTGTCAAGATTTTTGACGTGATTGCCATCCTATTCCTTGCCATTATAGCTAAACATAGTTTCATAACTAATCTTCTATGTTGTTTCCAAACATCTGCTGATGAATCAACAAAAGAATGCCTATTCCTTCATGTCTTTGCTTCATAGTTATGGCATCTCTTTGTGCACCTTTTAGCGTTAACATTTCAAATTGGTTAAATATGCTTCATCTCGAAGCAGTTTAATCATTTTCTGTCAACCTCATAAAGAGCCCAGGTCCCTCCCATGGCTGTTCTCTCTTCTTTGCCATCACATGTGTGTTTTGTAGCAAATCACTTATTATACTCATGTTCACGTAGTATCATTCAGAGGGTTCTTCTCTTTCTTTCTTTAGTTCCTGTTTGGTCACGTTTCCTTGCTTTTGAAATATTCTCCTATTACTGGGGCACTTTCCCTTCTTTAATTTGGTTCCCCTTCTCCTCAGAAGGATGATTGCATGGTCCTCAAACATTTTAAGAGTTCTGATCAACCGCCTCATCTTTAAAGACCGAATGCAATCCATCAAGAAACATGAAGATCATTCCACAACTTTTCTTCTGTGAGCTTGCAAAACTTATCTGTTAATTAAACACTTCAATGAGATATACGCACCCAACCTTCTTTCACTGTTTAGCTGGGTTTATCACTCCCTTGGGCCGTTTTCAGCACGAATTTTGCAATTTGGAGTGTCTGAACACTGTTTTGTGCTCAATAAATAGCATCAAAGACAAAGAAAAGTTTCAAATTGTGCCTTCAAGGCCTCAGGAAGTTTGGTATTACATGAATGGATGAACTTCAAAAAAATCAAAACCTATGTGTGTATCCTTCATTCAAAAACCCTAAAAAACTACCTGCCCTATATGGGTGTATTTTACCTGAGCATTTCATTTCCTTTTTTCGCCCTATTTATGTTTTCTAGATATATATTCATTGCTTTGTCACACAACGTTTGACAACATAGATGTGTAGACCTTTCCTACACTTATCTCAAACTAGGATGGCCTCTAGAAGAACTTAATAGAATTTTGTTGTTTTCCCCTTTTGCTCTATAGCTTGATATACATTCGGGATCTCTTGCTTTCAGTATTGATTTGAAAACTCCCCTGTTTCTATGGTGGATACCCTTGCTATCATCTTCTCCATGATATAGCTTCTTCACATTGAGGCAATTTTTTACGTTCACACTATGCTTTACAGATATTGAAGAGCTCGTTTCTTTCTTTACTCGTGTCAAATGATTGCGTTTAATAATGTTGTTCTGACAAGACTCACATATTTTATTTTTGTAGCCAGCTATCTTGCCAAGTAATTTGGAGAAAAACATTGAAAAAAAGTCCAACCTTGTTGAAAATATCCAAAAGACTGTTTTTGCAGAACTCTGGGACTTGTGAAGCAGAAGTATTGTTTCCAGCATTTCTTCTTTCTAATATGATATTGGGATGGTGAGATTTGAGATCTGAATATGAATTGACGTGAGAAATTGCTGATGTGGGTTTGCTCTACTTTCCCATCTTCTGCATTAGACCCAGGAATTAAAATGCTAACATTATGATGAATGTCTGGTAGAGATGCATGCAGCAACAACACAATTTTACTCCCAATATGATTCCTCCAAAGACTTATGCATTGTTTTTTAAGATATTGATGGTGATGGATGACATAATGTATACTCAGCTTTTAAAAAGTATACAAGCCAAATGCCCTAGGCAAGAAACATGATACGGTTTGCTTTTATATTGTGTCTGCATTATGTAGTTGTGTATGCATGATGTGAGTATTCCAGAACCAAGCAATTTTTATTGATCCATTAGTTAGATTGAACCATGAAATCCAACATAAATTATATAAAAGTCTTATGGAAGATGTTGAGATGCATAAAGTCTTATTTGAATGCTTAGTTGCTACAATTCTATTTCTGTATTAATTTGAAAGAAAAGTTTACTAAAAGTGTTTGATTTGATAAAGAGATACTCTAATCTAGATAGTTTAATTCCGTTCATATTCAAGGTATTGAATTGGTTGTGAATCATCCACTTTATAAATTATTCTTAACCTAAACCTCAATGGTGAGGGTCAATGGTGCATATGTGATATTTCTTGCTAAATGACAAATAAAGATGATTTATGAGTTAAAAGTCACAGATTCATAGAAAAGAGGCACATCAACATGCACTAAAGAGACATAACAAACCATTTGCAAATGTATCTTAAATATAGAGTATTTCTTAATGCAAAATCAATTTTCAAATAAAGTAACTATCTTTTTCTTACATCTGATATGAAGCCCTTTTTCACATCTGTGTGCAGAAAATAAAGGAATCCCCAAATTTTACCTGTCAAGACAATATATAGGCTCCTCCATGATGTGTTTTTTCTAGGTCGTATTGCAATTGCCATGCTTTAACACATGGCATACAATAAGCTTTGATTCTTTTTAGTTTATATGGCTACGTATTTTTAGCTATTGACCTTATTAATATTTTGGTGCCTTTTGTTTGGCACAAGGAAGTTAAGACACACTAGCAAGCAATCAAAGAGTCGTCATGCTCATTCATTGAGGGTGCACAATCAAATCAGTCTAAGATAGTATGTGTAACTCTAGGCATGCATTTAGTTTTCTTGATGAAACCTTATTGCCTCTTCATTGTTTCATCTATCCTTCCTAGGATTAGAGCAAATAAATATCTTAACCAAATTTATATCCTATTGTCTCGACTCTCAACATACCAAACTAGATACTATATCAAAGCGTGCAGGAGAAGATCTATTGTCCATAAACTACAACAAATTTCCCACATTATTGTCCAATTTCAAAAGGGAAATCATTTCCTCTTATGTAACAATAGAAATGTTTGAGAAGCTACCTCTATCAAAAGCATTATTGAGAGGCCATGACTACTCCAACTTAGATAGCTTGCTATGTGTTATATACCATGAGACAATCAAGATCTTGCCATATATTTTAGGCTCTCTCATGAATGTGCTTTCTAAGGTCAAGCTTCCAATTTACCTTGTGTACACATATAGTACATAGGATATACCTCATTTTACATTCCTAAATACATTCACCATGTAATCCTCTTAATGGTCTAGAGTCTCAATCTTACCACACAAGTTTATAGGGTGAAGGTAGTGCAACACCTAATGTATGATTCGATGTACTTAATGTTTAATTTAGTTTTGAACATAAACATCACAAATTGTAGAATCATTGTAATCAAATTTATGATTGAAAAAATGAACATAAACTTATTTTACTTGACAACTCATATGTTTTTTTTTCCAAAAAAAGGTGTTGCTTTCCCATTAGTTAGGAGAGTTTTTACAGAAAGGCTATACAATGTGATTGCACAACTCACAACAAATGTATTGATTATGCCATCCACAAGTTCCAGAATATGAAAAAGCAACTATGGCGACACACATATCCTCTCATATTGTATACCTAATATAAGTAGGTACTGTTGGGAGACAGGTCCCTCCGGATGAGGAGAACCTGGCTACGGAGAGCCGGATGGTGCAGACCCGGTGAGAACCGGATGAGGAGAACCTGGCTACGGAGAGCCGGATGGTGAAGACCCGGTGAGAACCGGATGAGGAGTACCCGGCTACGGAGAGCCGGATGGTGGAGACCCGGTGAGAACCGGATGAGGAGAACCTGGCTACGGAGAGCCGGATGGTGAAGACCTGGTGAGAACCGGATGAGGAGTACCCGGCTACGGAGAGCCGGATGGTGAAGACCCGGTGAGGAGTGCTCACCGGATGAAGAGACATATTCGTAAATATGTTTCTGAGAGTCCATCGAGGCTATATTTGTAAATAGCCGAAAAGTCATATTAGTATAAATATGACTTAGGGCAAACTTGTGAAAAGGTTGTTGTTGTTGTCGTTATTCTTGTCTACGTGAGATCAGAGCGCGTAACTGTGTACAGAGAGAGAGAGAGAGAGAGGAAGAGGTCGTTGCCTCTGTTGTAACCGCCGCCTATGGCGAAGATCGTGAGCACGAGGTCGTTGCCTCTGTGAACTCACTGTTGTACATTCTAACATAGTGATAGTTTGCAGCCCGTGGGCTGCCGTGGTTTTTCCCTTAGTTTGGGTTTTCCACGTAAACATCCTGTGTACTCTCCTCTTCTTTGTGTTGTGCATCTATTTCCAGTTTTCTGTGTATGATTCTAAGCTCGGTTGTGGCCGAGCGTTGCGCATAAGGAGCGTTTTAGTTCCCGTCAAGTGGTATCAGAGCGAAACGACACAGAATATGGACGATTTGTTGGGAGGCATGTTCAAGCTCACCGGCTCCAACTACTCGGTGTGGAAGTCGAAGATGAGGGACATGCTCGTGGTTAAAGACCTCTGGCTGCCGGTTCAGTTCGGGGACAAGAGACCGAACAAAATCGACGCCGCGATATGGGAGGTGATGCACATGAAGACAACGGCGTACATACGGTGTTTCATCGACATGAGCCTGTACAACAACTTCAATGAAGAGAGCAAGGCTCATGAGCTCTGGGAGAAGATCGGCATAATGTTCCAAAACAAAAATGCTGTTAATCAGGTTTCGGTATTCCGGAAGCTAGTAAGACTCCGGTACCAAGATGGCTCCAGCATGGTGGAGCACATGAATGCCTTCTAGGGGCTGATACACCAGGCAACGTCATTGGAAGTACCTCTCGCCGACGAGGTACTAGCACTACTCCTGCTCGGTTCCCTCCCGGATAGCTGGGAGACGTTGGTTATCACTTTGGGCAACGCCGGGCCGGAAGGAAAACGGTTATCCCTAGCAAGAGTGAAGTCGAGCTTGCTGGATGAGGAGGCGCGTCGGAAAGATAAGGATACGAGCTCTGACTCCAAAGCGCTCCTTACCGAATCGGAACGCGGAAGACACAGAAACCGTAGTCCCCAGAACCGGGAGAAGTCGGGGACATGGTCAAAGTCAAGGGGGAGGCCTACTTGCTTCTATTGCGGCAAGCCGGGACACTTCCAAAAGAACTGTCGGCATTTCCGAAAAGACAAGGAAAACGACGGTACCGATTCGAAGCGGTAAAGACCGGAGGGGGTCGGACCGGAAGGGAACGACGGCAATTGCGGCAAGTGAAGAAGAGTTGATGCTCATCACTGAGGAGAGTGAGATAAACCTTGCTGGCGATGAGATGACCTGGGTGGTAGACTCCGAAGCGTCGTTCCACCTTACCCCGGACCGAAAATGCTTCTCATCCTACTCAACCGGTGATCACGGCTGTGTCTGGATGGGGAATGAAGGTACATGCCGAATTGTCGGCATAGGAGACGTGTGGCGGACAACACCAACCGGATGCAAGCTGCTGCTGAAGGATGTCCGACACGTTCCGGAGGTTCGACTGAACCTGATATCAGCCGGTCGACTAGATGATGAAGGCTACACGGGTAGCATCCAGAACGGTGTCATGAAGTTCAGCAAAGGGAGCCTGATTGTGGCTCGGGCCCGGAAGGTCAACACCCTGTACCTCATGAATGCTCGGTTATGTCTGGAGGAAGTGAACGTGGCATCCGACACTACCGGTGAGCTGTGGCACAAAAGGCTGTGTCACATGAGCGAGAAGGGGATGAAGAGGCTTGCAGACGACAACCTCATTCCAGTGAAGAACGTGCACTGATTGTCTGGCCGGTAAGCAAAACCGGACCTCCTTCCGATCAAGGCCACCGATGAGACGTAATGTGCCACTAGAGTTGGTGCATACGGATGTATGTCAAGTGGACATGAAGTCACATGCAGGATCACAGTACTTCCTGACGTTCATAGATGACCACAGCCGGAAGTTGTGGGCCACACCATTGAAGACGAAGGATCAGGTGCTATCCGTCTTCAAAGAGCTCCATGCAAGAGTGGAAAGGGAAACCGGCCGGAAACTGAAGGCAGTTCGAGCAGATAACGGAGGTGAATACCGGGGGCAGTTCGAGGAGTACTGTCGCTTGAAGGGAATCCGGCTCGAATTTACCGTGCCAAAGACGCCGGAACTAAACGGGCTGGCCAAGAGGATGAACCAGACCATAATGGAGAGGGTCCGGAGTATGCTGGCGCATGCAAAACTACCCAAGAAGTGTTGGGCTGAGGCACTGTCGACGACGACATATGTGATAAACAGATCACCCTCAGTACCCTTGGATGGAGACACGCCACAGAGAGTGTGGACCGGTAAGGAAGTATCCTACCGGCATCTGAAGGTGTTTCGGTGTCTCGCGTACGTGCATGTAGCTAAGGACCGGAGAGGAAAGTTAGATCCAAAGACTCGGCCATGCATATTCCTCAGTTACGGCAACGATGAGTTCGGCTACCGAGTGTGGGACCTGGTCGACAAGAAGGTATTCCGGAGTCGAGATATTATCTTCATGGAAGACAAGACGCTCGCCGACTGGGAGTCGGAGAAGAAGATAATGAACTCCGAGTCTACCGGTAAGGATCGATTCTACGATGAGTAGACCCAACCAGCAAGAGACCGGTTAGCACTCGAGGAACCAGCAGGTTATGGTGAGGATACCGAACCGGTAGAAGAAGAAGTAGAGGAAGCTGATACCGGAACCGGCCAAGACCCCGAATTGGATTCGGATGAAGAAGAAATAGAGGAGCCGGTTACCAAAGCCTAGAGACGGAGATATCCTCTCAGAGAGAGAAGGGCCCCCCGGAGATTTCCGGATGCAGAGCATCTGCTACTAACCGATGAGGGGGAGCCAGAAAGCTTCGAAGAAGCGAAGGATGACACCCACAGCCACAAATGGTTAAGTGCCATGCAGGACGAGATGGATTCCTTGCATGAGAACCATACGTACGAATTGGTGAAGTTGCCGAAAGGAAAGCGAGCACTCCGAAATAAGTGGGTGTACAAGGTGAAACCGGGAGATGCCGGCAACCCCCCAAGATACAAAGCCAGGATCGTGGTGAAGGGGTTCCAACAGAAGAAGGGTGTGGACTTCGACAAGATATTGGCCCCGGTAGTAAAGATGACCTCCATCCGGACGGTACTGAGTATAGCGGCAAGCATGGACCTCAAGGTAGAGCAGCTGGACGTGAAGATGACATTCCTTCACGGCGACCTCGAAGAGGAGATCTACATGCAACAACCGGAAGGATTCGTGGAGAAAGGGTAGGAGCACCTGGTATGCCGGTTGAAGAAGAGCCTGTACGGACTGAAGCAGGCTCCCCGACAATGGTACCGGAAGTTCGACTCCTTCATGGCCGATCAAGGGTACCACAAGACGCAGGCCGATCACTGTGTGTATGTGAAGAAGTTTGAAGGAGGCGACTTCCTGATACTCCTTCTGTACGTGGACGACATGTTGATCGTCGGACGGGACCAAGTCAAAATACGGATGCTGAAGAAGGCTCTCAACCGGACCTTCTCAATGAAAGACTTGGGTCCGGCAAGACAGATGCTGGGGATGCATATCATCCGGAACCGGTCAATGAAGCAATTGTGGCTGTCACAGGAGAAGTACGTGACAAAGGTGCTTCAGCTGTTCAACATGACAAACTGCAAGTTATCCGGTAAGCAAAGCCCGAAGACGAAAGCAGAGAAGGCAGATATGATGAAGATTCCATATGCCTCTGCCGTCGGGAGCTTAATGTACGCAATGGTGTGTACCCGACCGGATATAGGATACGGAGTCGGAGTGGTGAGCCGGTTTATGAGCAATCCCGACAAGGAGCACTGGAACGCGGTCAAATGGATACTCCGGTACATGAAGGGCACTTCAAATATGTGTCTCCGATTCGGCTCCGGAAAACCTCAACTTGACGGTTTTACCGATTTAGACATGTCGGCTGATGTGGATACCAGCCGGTCTACATCCGGGTATGTAATGACTGACGGGAACTGGTTGTTCCTTATGCGCAATGCTCGGCGACAACCGAGCTTAGAATGATACACAGAAAGCGGGAAATAAAACGCGACACAAAGAAGAAGAAAATACACAGGAGGTTTACGTGGAAAACCCGAACTGAGGGAAAAACCACGGCAGCCCACAGGCTGCAAACTATCACTATGATGAAATGTACAACAGTGAGTTTACTGAGGCACCGACCTCGTGCTCACAGATCTTCGCCACAGGCGGCGGTTACAACAGAGGCAACGACCTCTTTCTCTCTCTCTCTCTCTCTCTGTACAGTTACGCACACACTCTATTCTTGCAACAACAAGAATGACAACCACAACAAAAAATTTGCCCTAAGTCATATTTATACTAATATGACTTTTTGGCTATTTACAAATATAGCCTCGATGGACTCTCAGAAACATATTTACGAATATGTCTCTCCATCCGGTTCTCACTGGGTTTGTACCATCCGGTTCTCCGTAGCCGGGTACTCCTCATCCGGTCTTCACCTGGTCTGTATCATCCGGCTCTCCGTAGCCGAGTACTCCTCACCGGGCCTGCACCATCCGGCTCTCTGTAGCCGGGTACTCCTCATCCGGTTTTCACCGGGTCTGTATCATCCGACTCTTCGTAGCCGAGTACTCCTCATCCGGTTTCGGCCTCAGCCGAGTTTGTTTATCGACACTGTTCTTCTCCCTTCCCATCCGGAGGGACCTGTCTCCCAACAATGACATATGCAGGGGGAGCTGTTTCGTGGCAGCCGAGGCTGCAGAAGACGGTTGCATTGTCAACCACGGAGGCGGAGTACATGGCGGCTGTGGAAGCCGGCAAGGAAATATTATGGATGAGGGACTTCATCGGAGAGCTCGGTATCCGGCAAGATGAATACCGGCTCTATTGCGACAGTCAAAGTGCCATCCACCTTGTTAAGAATGTGGCCTACCATTCCCGGACAAAGCATATCCAGCGAAGGTATCACTGGATCCGGGAAAGAGTAGATGACCAGGAGTTCGCGCTGACAAAGATCCACACGGCCGAGAACGGGTCAGATATGTTGACCAAAGTGTTGATACCCGACAAGCTGGATGCATGCCGGAAGCGGATCGGACTAGTAAGACACCCCATGCTGGAGTGAAGGGGGAGTTTGTTTGGAGATAGGTCCCTCCGGATGAGGAGTACCCGGCTACGGAGAGCCGGATGGTGAAGACCCGGTGAGAACCGGATGAGGAGAACCTGGCTACGGAGAGCCGGATGGTGAAGACCCGGTGAGAACCGGATGAGGAGTACCCGGCTACGGAGAGCTGGATGGTGCAGAACCGGTGAGAACCGGATGAGGAGAACCTGGCTACGGAGAGCCGGATGGTGAAGACCCGGTGAGGAGTGCTCACCGGATGAAGAGACATATTCGTAAATATGTTTTTGAGAGTCCATCGAGGCTATATTGGTAAATAGCCGAAAAGTCATATTAGTATAAATATGACTTAGGGCAAACTTGTGAAAAGATTGTTGTTGTCGTTATTCTTGTCTGCGTGAGATCAGAGCGCGTAACTGTGTACAGAGAGAGAGAGAGAGAGAGAGAGAGAGAGAGAGAGAGAGAGAGAGGAAGAGGTCGTTGCCTCTGTTGTACATTCTAACATAGTGATAGTTTGCAGCCCATGGGCTACCGTGGTTTTTCCCTTAGTTTGGGTTTTCCATGTAAACATCCTGTGTACTCTCCTCTTCTTTGTGTCGTGCATTTATTTCCAGTTTTCTGTGTATGATTCTAAGCTCGGTTGTGGCCAAGCGTTGCGCATAAGGAGTGTTTTAGTTCCCGTCAGGTACATAGTGCTATAAAGACATATTTTCAAAAATAGTGACATCCATCGCCGACTGGCATGAACCCGATCCCTCGGTAACGGTGGGAAAATCTAGGGAAATGGGCAAGAACGAAGATGTGCAACGACTTGCACATGCACATACGAAAAATTGTAAATAACAATAAATAAAGAAGGGTGGGGGGGAATGCAAGGTGCTAAAGTGCACCAAAGGGTTAGAGAGGTAGATGTGATGTGTCCTTTGGTGCACATACACACGTTGTAAGGTAGGTAGTAGGTAGTGGTGGTGAGTGTAAGAGATTAAAGGGGAGTTAATGTACCATTCTCCTAAAATTGAGGCATATATCCTCCTCTTAAAAAGGAGGGGAATATTTTGGCCCCTTTGTTGTAAGGTCCCTCCCTTCTTGGACTATAAAAGGAGGTGAGGGGGCTCTTCATGAGGGGGGGATTTTGGTCTTTTGGGGAGCAACATTAGGGTTTTGTTTTTCCTACTCCGACTACGGTGCAAGGCCTCCATTCGTGGTTGGGAGTCCGAGAGCTCCCCGACTGGTGGCTTGCCTGTTGGGTTGTAGTACCCCACTTCGGTATTGATCGGCTCGATGCCGTGGGTGTAATCATTCTTGTTAAATGCATATATGAATATATAGCCTTACGTATCGTGTTTGTACCTGTTAGTCATTCTCCCTCTCCCTCTCTCTTTAGTGGTATCTTTGAATGTATCCCTCCCCCTCTCTCAATCGGTTGCATCCGGCACTAGATACCGATGAAGCTTGGTTCTCCTGTCACCGTTTCTCCCTGGTTCAGGATCCCGGTGGTTCCGCTTGAGCCGATCCGCAAGCTGCAGATATCCGCGACATCTTTTGGTGAACCAAACGTGAAAGGGCAGGAGGGGAGGAAGAGGATGGAAGACAAAGACTTCGCGGAGGTGAAGACAAGGATAGTGGTGGACTTCAGACGGGCGAAGTTGAAAGGAGATGCGACGCAACAAGCTATCAAGTGTGTGGTTGATCAAGTCGACCGTTTCAATAGGGACAGAGTCCCATTCTATTTGGAAGCCTAAAATGCCGAGATGACGATAAAGGATGTGGATGAGGTGATGAGGCTAGAGTACTTCTATCGGGTGGTGGTTGTACGTATACACGGGGAGGTAAAGAGGCTTTAAGAAGCTCATAGTTCATGGGAGGCCTTCCAAGATGCGTTGTTGGAGGCATTGGCTATGAGAGGCCGAAGGGACGAGGCCGACACAAGTTCGACCAGTGGGTGGCATCGACGAAGGCCCATTGAAGCGTGATGAAAGAATTCCTAGAGTTCGAGTGGCGCTTTGCTTGGCTATTGGAGCAGGAACAAAGACTGGTGGGGGTGGATAAGGTCCTCTTATTTGTAAAGTTGATCAAACAAAAGGAATATATGGCCATCTAGCTCGAACTTGAAGAAGACGATGTTGCAAATGACCTCACCAAGGACTGGATAGAAGTTGAGAAGGTATGCCAACGGGCAAGAAGCGGATGAGACCCTTGCTGGACACGACACGACCTGTGAGCGGTCAAAAGAGGGTGACGTGTGACGACGTGACATCATAATAGGAAGAGGGTGCGCTGCGGGAGGGTTGGACGGTGCTTGACATTGAAGCCTTGATCAGGGAAGCTTACGAGATCTTGAGGACAATGGTCAATGACAAAGAAAGGTCCGATACACAATTGGACTCGAAAGGACTGGAGGATGAGGAGGAAGTCGCCTCCTTGGGTAAGAAGGACGGGGCCTATACGGAGGAGCATGGTATGAAGGTACCATAGGAGAGGGTGTGGACCAAGTCACCCTCTCGTCTAGTGGAGGAAAGAAGGCTGAGGAGAAGACCGGGAACAGTGGAGCGATGGAGGCCGCTTCGGAAGACGACGGATGTTTCGGGACACGATTGTCCGGAACATCAAGCAGAGGAGATGCAAGCATAGTCGAGGCTTGCGATCAGGGATGGAGAGGAGCAAATAGCCTCGGACAACGATGTCAACGGGGTGACTATGGAGAAGGGGTCGGCGAGCGATAGTGCCGAAACTTTCCCCACACCAGTTCTAGAGATTGCGGTGGTTGTGCTCGAGACCAACGTGAGACCAGAGAGACGGAAGGTGGTGGTGGGAAAGCGGAGGCACGAGATAGAGACAAGGATGACGAGGGTTGATTGCGGACAAGAGGATCCCTCAACACCGGTTCCGGAGACTTCGACAGTTGTGCCCATGTGCCAACGTGAGACTGAGGAGATGGGAGGTGGTAGCGAGGAGGCATGGCATGAAGGCATCAAAAACGGAGGAAAGGAGATGTCCTGTGAGGAGGCCAAGGTCGAAGCTGCGGTAGACCTTGATGAAGAGGTAGGAGGCGACAAGGTATAGGGAGTCGGAAGCCGATTCGATCAGAAGGTGATCGGGCCGGATCCGATCCGAAAAGGGGCCGACTTAACCAAAACCGATCGGTCGAATCCAAATAGGAAGAAGGCTGACTCGATCAAAACCATTCGGTCGGATACCGTTCAGCCGAATCCAACTCAACCGAAAGAGGGCCTGGACAAAAACTAACTAAACCGGAAGATGATCAGCCATGACCAATCTAGATAGAAGTCAAGCCGGCCCAGTCAGTGGTTGAAGCAGTTGAGGCCGGTGAACATGGAGAGGAGGTTGAGCGAGCATGATGACCACGAAGAGAAGAACCGAGGACGGAAAGAAGCCTCCATACCTAATCTCAAAACTTTGGCGGTTGCGGATCAATGAAAGACCGGAGAGATAGAGGGTGGCGACGAGGAGTCAGAGGTCATAGCAGGCGAGGTACCGAAGTGGTCGAATGGAGCGTTATGGTGGATGATGGGGGCCAAGTAGGCCAACCGGATTGGAAAGGTGTTCCTGGGGCCAATATGGCAATACCAGAGGCTACGAAGGACACTAAAGTGTTGAGAAATCGTTGTGGAATTAATCGCAATAATCAGACGAAGTTGAAATACGAATTATAAAAATGTCAAAAAGACAAGAAAAACAAGTGTGCACAGAGATTTACGTGGAAACCCTAAAACGGGAGAAAACCATGGGAATAGATTCTTCACTATAACTAGTGGATATACAATAGCGAGAAGGTTACAACACTCTGTTGAGTGTATCAGCCACACAGGGCTCTTCGCGTCTGTTGTTACTCACACAACTATGGCGCGGCTCACACACACACTTTGTCTCTGTCTCTGTCTCTTTCGCTATCCTGCGCACTACAATTTCTGTACACATCATAAAGTTTGCACTAGTTGCATATATACTTACGCAACTTTCTGGTTATTTACATGCGTAGCCCTCATGGGGCGCACACTTAGACTATTTACAAATATATTCTCCCGGGTTGGCTATTTACATGATTCCGGTTTCGGCCTCGGCCGAGTCCCTCATCAACTTGGCTCCTCGACTATCGGCTTTCTTGACAGTTGGATCTTCCTCCCACTGGAGGGACATAGTCTCCCGAGTTGGCTATTTACACGATTCCGGTTTCGGTCGAGGCCGATAGGCCTCTCCCGAGTCCCTCATCAACTTGGCTCCTCGACTGTCAGCTTTCCTGATGGTCGGATCTTCCTCCCACTGGAGGGACATATTCCCAACAAACCCCCCCTTCACTCCTGTGGGTGGAAATCTGTCAGTCCTGTATTCTATCGATAGACTTTGAGTCTGTTCAAAGGTAGGTTCTTCGTCAGCAAGTCGGATCCATTGTCGTCAGTATGGATCTTTTCGACAGAGAACTCTCCTTCTTCGACTCTCTCCCATAACCAGTAATACCTTCTCTGTATGTGCTTGGTCCAGGAATGGTATGCCACATTCTTAGCTAGGTGTATGGCGCTTTGGTTGTCACAATGAAGCAAGAACTCTTTTTGCTTCATCCCTAGTTCGGTGAGAAAATTTCTCATCCAGATCAACTCTTTTCCGGCCTCTACCACTGCCATATACTCTGCCTCTGTAGTTGACAAGGCGACAGACTTCTGCAGTTGTGACTGCCACGACATTGCTCCCCTTGCATAGGTCATCACGTACCCTGACGTTGTCGTAGTGTAATTCGTACACTACGTGAAAAATTACATTTTTGGTCTCTCCGGATAGGACATGGAGTACCCGGTGAGAACCGGAAGAAGGAACCGGTAAGGACCGAAACCGGCAAGGAGACCCGGCAAGAGCCGGATGAAGAAGGCCGGTGAGAGTTGGTGAGAAACGGATGAAGAGATCGGTAAGGAGGTCCCGGTAAGAACCGGACAAAGAAAACTATCAAGCACCGGATGAAGCAGAACCGGAAAGAGCCGGATGAAGAAGGCCGGTGAGAGTCTCACCGGATGAAGAGACGTATTTGTAAATAGAAGAAAGTATAAAAAATATATATTACATGCATAGGGCAAGATTCGAACCTTGCACCTCCATGTTAATAATGTTAAGCCTTATCATTATAGTAGGGTATTATGAATTTTAAAGTTATACTAAACTTTATCCCATGTAAAATTTCTAGACATGCATGGTACAAAAGTTATTCATGCATAGACACTCGAGTGAAAAGAAAAGATGAGATAGAAAGCTAATCATGCACATGCAGTGTGCATGAAACTAAAGATAGAAAAAGCATGATGCTTGCATGGGATGAACTTAGACTCTTCCAACACTATATAAGGAAGAGAGAAAGATGTATAGAGGTTGTTGATTATTTTACAAGGGTTGATTAATATAAGATAATCGTGGGATTCACGAATTTGCTAACTATTCTCTCTTAATTTGATTACTCACTAATACACTATACTCGTGGGATTCACGAGGTTTTCATATCTTTCTTTCTTACAATATATTTCATATTCTTAATTTCCTAAGAATTTTCTTTCCTCCTAGTCCAAAACCCCAACGGTTCTCACTCGACTCACGCAATGATCCGGAGTCGAAAGGCACGACAACGTGGATCGGCTTCAGTCGACATCTCCTGACATGTCCGAATCGGTAAAACCTTCCAGCACAGGTTTTCCGACACCATACCTTAGGCACACCGCCGAGGTGCCCTTTAAGTACCTGAGTATCCATTTTACCGCTGCCCAATCATCTCTCCCTGGATTACTCATATATCGGCTTACTACTCCCACAACAAATGCTATGTCCGGTCTTGTACAGACCATAGCATACATTAGATTGCCGACGATTGAGGCATATGGTACCTTCTTCATCTCCTTCTGCCCTTTCAGACACTGCTTCACATTTAGTTTGCAATTTGTCGGCAGCACTGAGCCGACCGGCTTTGCATTCAACATGTTGAACCTCTCTAGGATCTTCGTCACATACTTCTGTTGTGACAACCATAGCACCTTCCGAGCTCTGTCTAGGGTTATGTGCATTCCTAGGATTTGCTTTGCTGGTCCAAGGTCTTTCATGGCAAATGATTTGGCGAGAGCTTTCTTCAAGCTTCCAATCTTCCTTGTGTCTTGACCGACTATCAACATATCATCAACATATAGCAAGAGAATCAAGAAATCTCCTTCCTTGTACCTTTTGACGAACACATAGTGATCGGCCTGTGTTTTCTGGAACCGATGTTCCATCATGAAGGAATCAAACTTCTTGTACCATTGGCATGGATCTTGTTTCAGTCCGTACAAGCTTTTCCTCAGTCGACACACCAGATTCTCTTTCCCTTTCTCCTCAAAGCCTTCGGGTTGCTGCATCTAGATTTCTTCTTCTAGCTCCCTGTGCAGAAATGCGGTTTTGACATCCAACTGTTCGATCTCCAGATCCATGCTGGTCGCTATGCTTAGAACAATTCGAATCGATGTCATCTTCACGACTGGTGTGAATATCTCATCAAAGTCGACGCCCTTCCTCTGTTGGAACCCCTTCACCACTATGCGGGCTTTATACTTGGGCTCGCTGTCGACTTCTCCAGTCTTCACTTTGTAGACCCATTTATTTTTGAGTGCTCTCTTACCTTTCGGCAGCTCTACTAGGTCATCGGTGTAATTCACGTGCAAAGATTCCATCTCCACTTGCATCGCGTTCAGCCATTTTCCTTTGCTCTCGTCGGCAATGGCTTCTTCAAAGCACTCCGGTTCACTGTCATCAGTCAAGAGGATGTATTGACTGGCATATGTAATCGGTGCCTTCCTTTCTCTGAGTGGGTACCTTCGTCCACTCGCTGTTGGGTCTTTTCCAGATGTCTCTGCCAACTCTTCTCTTTGCTTGGGATTTTTCATTAATCGGCATCTCCAGGTTGGACAGATCCAACTCATATTCCTCAATTGATTTTAGCAGGTCTGCTGACTCTGACTCATAGTCCGTCGGTCTTTCCGAGTCGACTGACTAGAATTCGGCTTTGTCGGCCAGTTGTCTCCTTACAGCTGTCAGTGACGACACATTTGGCCTTTAAGTCTATGGTAGTTGAGGTTGACTGGGGAGTCGGTTCCGACTTCTGTTGCTTCTAGTCTTCAATTGTCTTGTTTTCTAGAAAGACTACATCCTGACTTCTCACTACCTTCTTGTCGACTAAGTCCCCCAACCTGTAGCCGAACTCATCTTCCGAGTATCCCATAAATATGCATGCTTTTGACTTGCTGTCGAGCTTAGACCTCTGATCCTTTGGTACGTGCATATACGCCAAACATCCGACATCCTTCCCTATCCACACCCTCTGTGGGACATCACCCTTTAGAGGTACCGAGGGAGACCTGTTGATAGAATAAATAGCTGTGTACATCGCCTCAGCCCAATAGGATTTCGGTAGTTTCGCATGAGAGAGCATGCTCCTCACTCTCTCCATGATCGTTCGATTCATCCTCTCTGCAAGCCTGTTCAACTCTGGGGTCTTTGGCACTGTGTATTCGATTTGAATACCTTGACACTTGCAGTATTCCTCGAACTGCCCTTTGTACTTGTCACCGTTGTCGGTTCGGACAACCTTCAGTTTCCGACTTGATTCTCTTTCGGTTCTTGCCTGGAACTCCTTGAAAACCGACAGTACTTGATCCTTCGACTTCAGTATGAAGGCCCATGTTTTCCGACTGTAGTCGTCAATAAACGTTACGAAGTACTGTCCTCCTCGATGCGATGGAGCATCCACATAGCACACATCCGTGTGCACTAGTTCTAGTGCAACATCTCTTCTCCTCGGTGGTCTTGTGTGGAATGCCACCTTGTTCTGCTTTCCAGCTAAGCAGTCGACACACTTCTCCAGGTGCACTCCCTTGACTTTTGGTAGAAGTTTCTGGTCTGCTAACAGGTGCATTCCCTTCTCCCTCATGTGGCCTAGCCTCTTATGCCATATCTCCCCTGCCGAGTCGGCTGCCACGTTTACTTCCGATTTGCACAGTCGAGCATGCATCATGTACAATGTGCCTTCTTTCTGTGCTCGGGCCACTATCAGATTTCCTCGGCAGAACTTCCACTTGCCATTCCGAAAGCTACCACTGTAGCCTTCATAATCAAGCCTCCAGTTGATATTAGATTCAATCTGATATCGGGGACGTGTCGAACATCCTTCAACGTCAGTCGACACCCTGTTGACGTCGTTAAGCATACACTTCCGACTTCGGTTATCTTGCACTCTCCACTATCACCCATCTTTACATAGCCATGATCCCCGACTATGTAAGTCGAGAAGTACTCTCTCGACGGAGTAATGTGAAAGGATGCGCCGGAGTCGATCACCCAAGTGCACTCTTCGCTTGCAAGATTTGCACTTGTCTGTTCACAGATGAACAGAAGTTCCTCATTGCTCATAGCAATGGCCGAAGTGTTCTTTTCATCCGGAATCTTCCGGGGTTCGACATTATTTCCGACACTCTTGTCTTTTCTCATGTGTCGGCAATCCTTCTGGAAGTGTCCAGGTTTTCCGCAATAGAAGCACACAGGCTTACCTCTGGACTTCGATCTTGTGTGGGATTTGTCCGTTCGCTACGGAATTCTTCTTCGCCGGTCCCTTCCTCTGTCCATATGTTGACTCAGATTCGACTCCGTTTGGGATAGGACTCCTTTGTCTTTCCTCCTTGCCTCCTCGTTTAGGATGCTTGTCTTCACCGTCTATAAAGACAAGGTCTCTTCTTGACAGGAGATGCTTAGAGTAACCACCAGGTTCTCCCAGCTTTCTAGGAGTGTGCACATCAGTAGGATGGCCTGTATTGCGTCATCCAGGGGAAACTTGGTCACAACAAGTTGATTTACATACCCCATAAACGTGCTGATGTGTTCGACGATACTCTCACCATCCCTGTATTTCAGCCGTACGATTTTTCTCATCAGCGAGGTTCTATTGAGCGCGTTCTTCCTCTCATAAAGACCTGACAACTTCTACCACATCTTGTGGGCATTCGTGTTGTTCGCCACATGTTGAAGGACACTTACATCGACACATTGTCGGATTGTGGCCACGGCCTTTCTGTTTAGGAGCTTCCAGTCCGACACCAATACCCCCCTGGGTATTTCTGCTTTGTCCACTGGCTCGTACAGGTCTTTAACTATGAGAAGGTCCTCCATCTTGATCTTCTAGTCTGCATAGTTCTGTGAGTTGAGAACTATCATTCCTGGGAAACCGCTCACACCTCCTTCCATGCTTGCACCTCAAGCTTTGATACAAGTTTGTTGAGCAATCATTGTGGAATTAATCACAATAATCAGACGTAGCTGAAATACGAATTACAGAAATGCCAGAAAGACAAGATAAACAAGAGTGCACAGAGATTTATGTGGAAACCCTAAAACGGGAGAAAACCACGGGAACAGATTCTTCACTATAACTATTGGATATACAATTGCGAGAAGGTTACAACACTCTATCGAGTATATCAGCCATGCAGGGCTCTTTGCGTCTGCTATTACTCACACTTCTATGGCGCGGCTAACACACACACACACTCTATCTCTGTCTCTTTCTCTGTCTCTGTCTCTGTCTCTCTTTTGCTATCCCACACACTACAATTTCTGTACACATCATAAAGTTTGCCCTAGTTGCATATATACTTACGCAACTTTTTGGTTATTTACATACGTAGCCCTCATGGGGTGCACACTTAGACTATTTACAAATATAGTCTCCCGAGTTGGCTATTTACACGATTCCGGTTTCGGCCTTGGTCTATCGGCCTCGGCCGAGTCCCTCATCAACTCAGCTCCTCAACTGTCGGCTTTCTTGACGATCGGATCTTCCTCCCACTGGAGGGACATAGTCTCCCAAGGTGGCTATTTACATGATTCCAGTTTCGGCCTCGGCCGAGTCCCTCATCAACTCGGCTCCTCAACTGTCAGCTTTCCTGACGGTCGGATCTTCCTCACACTAGAGGGACATATTCCCAACATGAAGTGGAGAACACCGACACGAATGTCGGGATTCTACATTCTCTCTCCCACTCTCACTCACTCTCTCACTCTCCCTCTCCCTCTGTCTCTCCCTCTCACTCTCTCTCCCACTCTTACACCGTTACAGAGGCAACTATAATGATTCCACATCATTCTTATAAAGTTTGTCGTAGTTGTATTTATACATATACAACTTTCTGGCTATTTACATACATAGCCCACATGGGGCACATTTAGACTATTTATATATATGTTCTCCCGATTTCAGTTTTGGTTTTCGATTTCGGCCTTGGCCGAAATACTCATTGACTCCATCCGTTTTGGTTCATTCTCTTCCCATCTGGAGGAACATGTTTCCCAACAAACCCCCCCTTCACTCTGGCATGGGGTACTTCTCCAATTTGAGTCTTTGTCGGCACACAATTAGCCTCTCCGCCGATAACACCTTCATCAACATGTCTGACCCGTTGTCATTCGTGTGGATCTTTACTAAAGCAAACTAATTTTCTTCTACTCACTCTCAAAGCCAATGGTATCTCCTTTGGATGTGCTTGGTCATCGAGTGGTAGGTGGCATTCTTTGCAAGGTGGATGACACTCTCGTTATCGCAATGGAGTCGGAATTCCTCTTGTTGAATTCCCAACTCTCCGGTGAACTCCCTCATCCAAATGATCTCCTTGCCAACTTCCACTGTAGCGATATACTCGGCTTCCGTGGTCGACAGCGCCACGACCTTCTACAGCCTCGACTGCCACGAGACATCTACCCCAGCATAAGTCATCACGTATCCGAATGTGGATCAACTAGTATCCACATCAGCTGACATGTCAGAATCAATATAACCTTCTAGTGTGGGGTTACCTGAGCCGAATCAGAGACACACGCTCGAGGTGCCATAGGTACCGAAGTATCCACTTGACCACTTGACCGCTGCACAATGCCCTCTTTCGGGATTGCTCTGATTGACCGCTCCGACTGCTGAGGCATACATGATCTTGTTCATCTCAGCTTTTTCTGCCTTCGATTTCGGCTATATCGGCTGACTGATCCAACTGTTGAGGCATACGAGATCTTGTTCATCTTAGCTTTTTCTGATTTCGATTTCGAACATTGACTTCCTGATAGCTTACAGTTTGTTGGCAATGTCGACTCGCATGGTTGTTTACGAACCCGTATTTAACGTTTAAATACGTATAGTACCTCATCATTTGTATAGTACCTACTATACCTCAATGTTGTTTAGTCAAATATCATGTACATTTGTCCAATACGGTATTTAATGTATTTATAAAAAAATAGGTATAATACGTATTTATAAAGAAAATGTAAGTAAAACCCTAACAAAAAGCAAAAGAAAAAAAAGATTTTACTGAAAAAGAAGGCAAAGGAAGGAAGAAAGAAGCATAGAAGAGATGACGATGAAGAAGAAGAAGAGAGAAAAGAAGACATAAACCGGTCCTAAGTGTGATAATCGCAGTAGATAGAAGAAAAAGAAGAAGAAGAAGAAAACGAAGAAAAGAGAAACCTATCATGAGTGTGATAATCGTAGTAGATAGAAGAAGAAGAAGAAGAAAATGATGAAAAGAGAAACCTATCATGAGTGTGATAATCGTAAATGATTCCTCAATCTATGAAGGCATAATTGTAAATAATTACAATTTGAAGTAGAACATCGTGATACACACTTACACTGATTTATAGAAAAGGGAATGTCGACATCCATATTACTAAAAGTATTTTAGGATGTGAAATGTTCAAATGTCTTATATGCATTTTAGGATGTAGAACTATATTGTACATCACAAAATTGTGTGAACATAGATGTTTTTTACATTATTATAGATATTTTTTAGAAAGGTAAATAATTTTCAAATTCTAGAAGTATTTAACGTACTATATGTAAAATACGTAAAATACGTATTTTATAAGTATTTAACATATTAAGAAAACGTATTTAATGTATTTTTAAATTGGGAGGTACTATACGGGTATTAATACGTTAAATACGTATGGTATCCGTACCGTACCTAACGTACCTAATGTACCTAACAACCTTGGTGTCGAGTCGACCGGTTTCGTGCTTTCCATGCCGAATCTCTAGGGCACTTTTGTCACGTGCTTCTCTTGTGAAAACCATAACAATTTCTTTGTTTGATCCTGAACAATGTGCATTCCCAAGATTTTTTTTGCCAAACCCATATCTTTCATCGAGAACGACCTACTCAAAGCCTTCTTCAAACTTCTGATTTTCCTCGGGTCTTGTTCGACAATCAACATGTCATCAACATACAACAGGAGGATTAGGAAATCTCCTCCATCATACTTCTTGATAAAGACGCAATGATCAACTTGTGTCTTGCCAAAACCGAGATCCACCATGAAATATTCGAACTTTCGGTACCATTGTCAAGGTGCCTGCTTCAGCCCATATAGGGTCTTTCTCAATCAACATACCAGGTTTTCTTTACCTTTCTCCATGAATTCTTCTAGCTGGTGCATGTATATCTCTTCCTCCAAATCTCCATGGAGGAAGCCAATCTTGACGTCAGTTGCTCGACTTTGAGATCCATGCTGGCCGCTATGTTCATCACTGTTTGGATTGACATCATCTTCACTATTGGAGCAAATATCTCATTGAAATCCACACCCTTCTTTTGATGGAAATCTTTCACCACAATTCGGGCTTTATATCTGGGTGGATTCCTGCCATCTCCCAGTTTAAGTTTGTATACCCACTTGTTCCGAAGTGCCTTCTTCCCTTTTGGCAACTCGTTCAATTCATACGTGTGGTTCTCATGCAAGGAATCCATCTAATCTTGCAGGACACTTAACCACTTTCGGCTGTGGGTATCGTTTATAGCTTTTTCAAAGTTTTCTGGCTCCCCTTCATCCGTTACAATCATATATTCCCTATCTGGGAATCTCCGGGGGGGCCTTCTCTCTCTAAGGGGATATCTTCGGCCTCCATTCGGCACGGTCAGTTCTTCGTCGACTTCTTCGGCCGAGTCAAATTCGGTTCCTCATTTGGCCAGTTCCCATTGTTCTTCAATCAGTTCTTGATTTTGCCGAGTATTATCTCGATTGACTCGCTCAGATTCGATTTCGATCGAATTGGCTTCTACTCGATTCGGCCGAGCATCAACTCGGCTCGATTCGTAGTTGGAGACTTATTCTCAATCTCCCAATCGACAATCGTCTTCTCTTCCATGAAGACGATGTGTTAGCTCCTAATCACCTTCTTCTCGGTTAAGTCCCATAGCGGATAGCTGAATTCGTCGTCGCCGTAGCCGAGAAATATACATGGCCGAGATTTCGGGTCCAGCTTCCCCCACTGGTCCTTTGCAACATGCACATAGGCAAGACATCCGAACACCCTCAAGTGTCGGTATGAAACGTATTTGCCACTCCACACCCTTTGCGGAATATCACCATCCAAGGGTACTGGTTTATCACATACGATGTCGTCATCAACACCTCAACCCCGAACGTCTTCGGTAACTTTGCATATGCAAGCATACTTCGACCCTCTTCATTGTCAGGAAACAAGTCTCTCCTTCTGGGAAGAGAAAGAACCGAATCTGGTGGAGTCAATGAGTATTTCGGCCAAGATCGAAAACGGAAATCGAAAATTGATTTCCCAATTCGAGCGGCCTCGGCCGAGATCGAAAACTGAAATCGAAAATCAATTTCCCAATTCAAGGGGCTATAATTGTAAATAGTCTGAATGTGCCCCTTGTGGGCTATATTTGTAAATATCCTAAAATGTGTTTTAGTATATAAGCAACTAGGGCAAACTTTATAGAAGCGAAGTTGAATCAATATAGTGGTAATAAGTCACTAAGAAGGTAGTTGCCTTTGTAATTGTATAAGGAAGAGAGAGTGAGAGTGTAAGACTTAGTAACTCCACAACCATTCAGTCCGATGAAGAAGAACTCGAGGTCGTTGCCTCCAAGATTCTTATTGTACTACATCTCTATCGTAGTGATTCTGTTTCTCGGGGTTTGTGAACCCCTCTGGTTTTTCCCTTAGAAAACGGGAGATAAATTCACGACACAGTGAAGAGAAGAGTACACAGGATGTTTAGGTGGAAAAACCCAAACTAGGGAAAAAACCACGGTAGCCCACAGACTGCAAACTATCAATATGTTAGAATGTACAACAGTGAGTTCACGGAGGCAACGACCTCGTGCTCACGATCCTCGCCACAGGCGGCGGTTACAACAGAGGCAACGACCTCTTTCTCTCTCACTCTCTTTGTACACGGTTATGCGTTATCTCTCTTCTTGCACCAACAAGAATAAAACAACCACCACAACAATAGTTTGCCCTAAGTCATATTTATACTAATATGACTTTTCGGCTATTTACAAATATAGCCACGATGGGCTCTTAGAAACATATTTACGAATATGTCTCTTCATCCGGTGAGCACTTCTCACCGGGTTTGCACCATCCGGCTCTCCGTAGCCGGGTACTCCTCATCCGGTTCTCATCGGGTCTGCACCATCCGGCTCTCCGTAGCCGGGTATTCCTTATCCGGTTCTCACCGGGTCTGCACCATCCAGCTCTCCGTAGCCGGGTACTCCTCATCCGGTTCTCACCAGGTCTGCACCATCCGGCACTCCGTAGCCGGGTACTCCTCATGCGGTTCCGGCCTTGGCCTATCGGCCTCGGCTGAGATTGTTTGTCGGCACTGTTCTTCTCCCTTCCCATCCGGAGGGACCTGTTTCCCAACAACAGTTTGAACTGATTTTTCTCCTTCTCTTACTTTATCTTCTTACTTCTCCCTCCCTTCATACTAATCTCTTATTCCACTTTTCTCTCATACTATGGCCACTGTTAGCACTCAAGAATATCAATCCATTTTTTCGGAGTTGCAATGCTTGAAAGAGAAGTTTCTCGCATTGGAAAAAGAAAATCAACGACTGCTGGGGGAGCTTCAACAAATCTCCTTAGACAAGCATCAAACGCAACAACAACACGGGGAACTAGCGTTACACGTGCAACATCTCGAAGCAACCAAGTACGCAAGGGGTTCATAAAGAACCCAAGATCGGCCTTCCCATGAAATTCGATGGAACGTGATCGCAGTTTAGAGGATTCCTTAATTAGGTACGATTAGTCATTCAAATGCATCCTTCCTGATATCCCACCGATGCATCACGAGTGGGTTTAGTAGGCACATTGTTAAGTGGCTCAACTTTGGCATGGTTTGCTCCGTTGCGTGCGGAAGCAGGTATGAAGATAGAACAGAGGAAGGAAACACAGGTTTAATGGAGAGCTTGGACTTACACGGTATACGCGGGAGAGACAGAGAGAGAAACACAAAAAACTATATTTCACAATAATACTCAATCTGTGTGTGTGTGTACATAAGACATGCTCAGTGAGCACTTTTATACAAGTCCTAGAAGGACTGACCGAAGTACTGACAGTACTTCAATGCTCATTAAGAGCTCCTACACTAACTCCCAAATATATTCCTCATGGAATATCTTTCCTAACGACCTCCTAGTTTACCGACTCCGCGCGCTTCGACCCTTCCGGTCGGCTTGTCTGCTCATGCGGCCCTTATCAACTCTTCTGTTGTTGCGGTGTTGACGCTTCTTCAGCTGCCTTTTCTTCCGCTTGGGCCTCGGTTGATTCAGCCTATCTGAATCAAACATCCGAACCGACTCGGCTACACCCGATCGGTTTTCGCTCTCGTCCGAGTTTTCTCACCCTCGATGGCGTCATCTCCCCTATCCGTGGTTGGCTTCGGCTCTTTCCTTCGGCTGCTCCCCTTCTGTCCGTTTCCGGACTTTTCTGTGGGTCCGCCCTCGGCTTCTTCAGCCGATCCGAAGTCGCCCTCGGCTTCTTCAGCCGATCCGTCTTCAACCGAGTCAACAAACGAGTCAACCAACTCGGTGTCATGGTCACCGCTCCTTTCCTGCTGCCTTGCTTGGTCGTTCGGGACTGTTCTCCCCCTCAAGTTCGGCACGTCAAGGTGACGCAAATCGAGCGCACCTGAGAATTGCCGCAACTTGTCCAGACCAAGAGGCTTGGTGAAGATGTCGGCAGCCTGCCGATCCGTCGGAACGTACTGAAGTTCGACTTCACCGGAAAGGACACGCTCACGGACGAAGTGGTAGTGCACCTAAATGTGCTTGGTCCGTGCGTGGAAAACGGGGTTTTTCGCGAGTTGGATGCTGCTGAGGTTGTCGCAGTAGATCGTCGTCGGATCTTACACCTCCTCTAGCAGGTCCTTAGGTAGCCGCTTCAACCATATGGCTTCGCATGTCGCGACAGCCGCTCCTCGGTACTCAACTTCGGTGCTCGACAGTGCAACTGTCGGCTGCTTTTTACTGCTCCACACGATCGCGGCACTCCCGAGGGAGAACGCGTATCCGGACGTGGATCGGCGATCGGCGGCGTTGCCAGCCCAATCAACATCGGTGTAGCCGACTAACTGCGCGGCTGCATCGGTCTAATATAGCAGTCCTCGGTCCTTAATGCCACTTACGTACCGCAGGCGTTGCGCACACTGAAGGTGCTCCTCGGTAGGTCGTGCCATGAACTGACTGATCACACCGACCGGATAACTGAGGTCGGGTCGGGTGATGGTCAAGTATATGAGGCTTCCGACAATTTGTCGGAACCTCGTCGGGTCGCATACCTTTCCCGTATCAGGACGAAGCTTGATGGTTCTGTCCAGAGGAGTCGAGACGGACTTACAGTCAGCCATCCCGAGTTTGAAGAGCATACTCAGCACGTAGTGACGTTGGCTGATCAATATGCCTTCGGGGGTACGGATCACTTCGATCCCGAGGAAGTAATGAAGGTCCCCCGGATCCTTCATGTCGAATGATGCCGCAAGCTGGAGCTTCACGCGGTCGATTTCACCTAGGTCGGAGCCGGTGATGACCAAGTCATCAACATATAGTAAAATACTAACCGGTCCGAGTCGACCTTTCCGGATGAACAGGGAAGAGTCCGATTTTGACGTGACGAATCCCAACTGACGCAGTTGTTGCGTGATCTTCGCGTTCCAGGCACGCGGGGCTTGCTTCAGTTCGTAAAGGGACTTCTTCAGTCGGCATACTGCCGAGGAGTTCGTTCCGGAGTGAAATCCGGGGGGCTGTACCATGTACACCTGTTCCTCAAGGTCACCTTGCAGGAACGCATTCTTTACATCCATCTGATGTAAGTGCCACCCCTTGGCCACGGCTACTGCAAGCAAAACACGGACGGTCGTCATTTTCGCGACCGGCGCAAACGTCTCATCATAGTCGATGCCGTGTTTCTGCGCGTAGCCGTTTGCCACTACCCGAGCCTTGTACCGGTTGACCGAGCCATCGGTGTTGTACTTGACTTTGTACACCCATCTACACCCGATCGGCTTCACACCCTTCGGTGCGTCAACCAGGTCCCAGGTCTCGTTCTCCGCCAATGCGTGCATCTCTTCCTTGTATGTGGGACATACAAAAGTGTGTACAAAGGGAAGGTAAAAGAGTGTACACAAGACTTTAGGTGGGGGTTAAGAGGGGTGAGAGTACATAAAACATTAGGTGGGGGGAAAGGATGCATGTACTAGGTGGTTTCTTAGTTTTTTACCATTTAGCCAACACGTGAGAGGGGGTGTAAGGGAACTGTATTGTGGTTGTCCTAGAAGGGGTTTAAGTTTGTTTCTCATGAGTGCTCTGATTTGGAGTTTTTTGATACATGGGGAGTAACGAAGCTTAAAAACAATGGGTGGAAGTTTTTTTTTGTCGGGTTGGTTAGAGAGTAGTTGGTTTCGTATGGAGTAGGGGACAGTCGAAAAACACTTGAGTAGGAACTTCGATGGGTAGCCCCTAGCTCTTAGGCGGTCGTAGAACTTTTTGCGTAGTTCCATGTAGCCATTTTCCGAGCTCTCCCGGATAGCATACCGTTTTAGTTCTCCCGTGATGAAGCCTTTTTGGTGTGCTATGGGGTGAGAGGATTTCCACGGGAGGTACATGTAGGCATTGAGAGGTTTTTGGTGGCATGCGGTGTCGAGGATGCCGAATTCTTTAAAGTATGGGCCTTTGAAGAAGACGACGTCCAGGATGGTGATCTCTTTAGGGGAGGTTGTTGATTCAATACGGATGTGTTGTTGTAGAGGCACGCCGTATTGGTGTAAGAAGGTGTGAAGTGTATCGGGGGAACCTTCCCAAACTCCTATGGCATCATCGATGTAGCGTTTGTAGTAGAGTAGTTGCGGTGTTTGGAAAGCTAGGTTGTTGTCCTCTAGCTGCGAAAGAAACAAGCAAGCGTAAACAACGGCAAAATTACTACCCATCGCGGTGCCTTTAATTTGTAACCAAAAAGCATTATTAAAGGAGAGAAAATTGTTTCTAAGTATAAGTTTGGCAACACTCATAATGATTTTGGTTTTGTGTGATGGGAAATGATGTGAAATAGATTTTTTAAAAACCAATAGACCTTCCGTGGTAGGTATACTGGGATATAGTGACACTACGTCAAAAGAAAACAACGTGCAAGTTTTGGGGAAGGTGTGGTGTGCTAGGTCCTTAACAAGTGTTAAGGAGTCTTTGAGGTGTTGTTTTTTAGACAATAAGACAGGATGTAGTAGATGGTGTAGCCATTTAGAGGCTCTTTCGCAAACATAATTGTTGTAGGCGCAAATAGGGCGTCCTACAACAATGGGCTTGTGGATTTTGGGGATGATGTAGAAACAACATATCCTAAAACCATGTTTGGGTTTCTGAAGGAGGAATCTAATTTCCTCATTGGAGAGGTGGGGGGAAGCTTTCAGACATAGGTGTTCAAGTCGACTGTGGAGAGTTTCTAGGGGGATGTCTTTGACGGGGGTGTAAGTGTTTTTGTCGTTGAGCTGTCTAAGGCATTCGTTAAGGTACCAATCCTTAGAGAGAATGCACGTGCCTAGATTTTTATCCGCGGTTTTAATAACTATGTCTTCATTGTTTTTGAGATTATGTAGTGCAGTTCTAAAGTTCCTATGAGGGCGAGGTTGGGATGGTGGGTGGGGAGGGGAGGGCAGAGGTGATAGATGTGATGGTTTGTGTGATTTCTGGCACGGCTGGGGGATTCCAACTGGGGTTCGGTATTCTAAATGGAGAGATAATGTTAGTAGAGTTTCTAAAGAAATATTTGAGGTGGTAAGTTCTATCCAAGGATACAACGGCATCTATCAATTGTTGTTTTCTAATAGGTTGGGCTAGGGGAATAAAGTCTAGACCTAAGCTTAGAAGTTTGAGTTGGGGTGGAGGAAGGTGGAAAGAGGAAAGGTTGTGCAATGAGTGATTAGTGATCCTATTCTTGAGCTGGGAGGGTGTTTGCCTTCCCAGTAAAATGTGGAGGTAGGTTAATGGTTGAAGAAGCGGGAGCCAATGTAATTTTCTAAGTCTACCCCTACGTATTTTCTTGGTAGAGGATTTAGTTTCGGTCCCGTGGTGCGTGTGTTGGGTGCGCCTTGCGGGACTGGGGGCCGAGGATGAGGAGTAGGTCGTTTGACTGGGGGCCAGGGGTAAGGCATGGGTCGTGGAATTGGGGGTCGAGGGACTGGGGGTCGAGGGACTGGGGGTTGAAGGACTGGGGGTCGAGGAACTGAGGGTCGAGGATAGGACCGTGTGGTGGGTTTGATGGTCTTGAAGTGAGACATTGATTGTTTCATAGGTGGGGGTAGGGAGGTAGGTGGTCGTACATTCATCGGGACAAATATAGGGTACGTGGGGGGTATGGGATGTGTGGGTGGTACGGGATAAGCATAGCTTTATCCATAACTTGGGATAAAGGACTGGGTCCTTAAGAAGGAGGTGGGGGCAGTGGGGGATGAATTTGATGCTTTGTGTGTCCTTGTGCCCCCGTTTTTTGTCGGGGGCATAGCCGTGTTTTTTGGATGTGTGTTGGGGTTTTCCTAGATCTGTGCATCCCATTAGTGGTTCCATTCCCTCTAAGCAAGTTAGCAATGTGTTCTTAGCCCAAGTAACTGTTAGTACTAAAAGGACCTCTCTAGTACATGTCTCAACACTCCTAGATTCCAGAGCTAATTCTTGCTTCATGGATAGGAATTTTGCCCAAGCTCATTAGATATCCCTAAGAAAACTCCCGTGTCCAACCTCTGTAGTAGTTATTGATGGTCGTCCCATTGATTCCGGAAATATCATGTAAACGTTAAAGTGTGGAAGCGTTTGATCAATATCGACTCAACTGGATAGCAACAGAGAGAGAGTGTGAGAGAGATAGATTAACAGAACTCCTAGATTCCAGATCTAATTCTTGCTTCATGGATAGGAATTTTGCCCAAGCTCTTCAGATATCCTTAAGAAAACTCCTATGTCCAGCCTCTGTAGTAGTTATTGATGGTCGTCCCATTGCTTCCAGAAATATCATGTAAGCGTTAAAGTGCGGAAGCGTTTGATCAATATCGGCTCAACTGGATAGCAATAGAGAGAGAGTGTGAGAGATATAGATTAATAGAACTCAACACACACAGAAAGTATGAGTACGCAGGAGAGACAAAGAGAGCAGACAACGGTTCTTCTATTACAAAAATTCTCTGTATATACAACGTGCTCAACAACACTATTTGTACAAGTCCTTAGAAGGATTGACAGAAGTATAGTGTACTTCAATGCTCACACGAGCGTCTAACACTAACTACGAGACAATGACTACCTAGTAGTCTAGGCTACTACTAGGCTTCCGGTTACCGCTCTGATCCGGTTACCCAGCTCACCAATCTGGCTCAGGCTTATTCAGCCGATCCAGATCCGGTTGAGCTTGCCGTTCAACACTCCCCCTCAAGCTCAACTTGAGGTCGGATCGTGGTGTCAGTGTTCATGGTAGCCGGTCCTTCTACCCGGCTCCTTCTGGCATCACTCCGCCTTGCTCGCGCTCCTCATCCAGCTCGGTCCCTTTTGCCGCGACCCCTCTAGTTCTACGCACCTCGACCTCCTCGGTCGGCTTGTCTACTCATTAGGTCCAATTCAGCTCCACTGCTGTTGCAACTCCGGCGCTTGCCGACCTGTCGGTTCCTCCGTGTTGGTGTCAACTTCCGCTACGTCTCTGTCCACTTGGCCTTTAGTTGCTTAGGCTCATCCGAATCCAACTGTTGAATCAAATTGGCTCTCTCCGATCCGTTCCCGCTCTTGTCTGAATCGGTCGCTCCCGATTCGTTCCAGCTCTTGTCCAAGTCGGTGTTCTCCAACTCGTCTTGTGGTTTTAGGCCCTTCACCACATCAGACCATATCTTGGCCTTCTCCTTCCGGTCGGCTCTGTCCTTCTTGACTCTGCCGCCGCTACCGCTCATTCGGACTTGTTCAAACGTGCCGACTTCTTTCATCGACTTGGCTTCCTTTTTTCTCTCGTCTCCCCCTTTGTTGGTTCTTCCCTTCCCGGTTCCTTGTCCGGTGCCGGCAACAATTTCTTTGCCTTTGCCCGTTATGGCACTAGTTTCTTTGCCTTTGCCTGTTCTCACCCTCAAGTGTGGCACGTCGAGATGTTGAACACCAAGCATGTCGGTGAAGTGCTGCAACTTGTCCAATCCAAGTGGTTTGGTAAAGATGTCGGCAACTTGCCGATCCGTCTGAACATACTGAAGTTCAACTTCACCGCTCAGGACCCGTTCACTATGTGCTTTGTCCGAGCATGGAACACGGGGTTCTTGGAGAGCTGAATGTTGCTCATGTTGTCGTAGTAGATCAAGATCGGGGTTAGTACCTCGATTTGCAGGTCTTGCAGCAGTTGCCGAAGCCAAATGGCTTCACAGGTGGCAACGGTAGCGCCCCGATACTCACCCTCAGTGCTCGACAGAGCCACTGTTGGCTGCTCCACGCAACAGCTGCGCTACCAAGGGAAAACATGTAACCAGAGGTGGATCGGCGATCCGATGCATCATCGGCCCAGTCGGCATTTGTATATCCGATTAGCTCTTCGGTTATAACTCCTTGGTATAGCAGTCTCCGGTCCTTCGTGCCGCTGACATATCGCAATATTTGTTGCGCGCACTGAAGGTGCTCCACTGTCGGCTTCTGCATGAATTGGCTGATCACTCCGACCGGATAACAGATGTCGGGTCGAGTGATTGTCAAGTATATCAAGCTTTCGACAATTTGTTGGAACCGTTTCTCATTGCAGGCCAGTCCGGAGTCGGGACAGAGCTTTTGGTTCCGGTCTAGGGGTGTTGCGACAGGTCAACATTCCGTCATGCCGAATTTGTACAACATATTTAACACATAGTGTCGTTGTGAGAGCAATATGTCGTTGGGGGTTCGGATCACCTCGATTCCAAGGGAATAATGAAGGTCCCTTAGGTCCTTCATCTCAAATGCATCCAACAATTGGGCCTTGACACGGCTGATTTCGGTGAGTCCAGGTCTGGTGATGACTAGATCATCTACATAGAGCAAGATGCAAACCGGACCGTCCGGACCTTGCCGGATGAACAACGATGAGTCGGATTTAGAGGCCACAAACGCCATCTTACGCAACCGGTGCGTGATCTTCGCATTCCAAACTCGGGGGGCTTGTTTCAAACCGTAAAGCGACTTCTTGAGCCGACATCTTGCCAACTTTTTCATCTCCGACTGAAATCCGGGTGGTTGGATCATAAAGACCTCTTCTTGAAGGTCGCCTTGAAGAAATGCATTCTTCACATCCATCTAGTGAAGATGCCACCCCCTTGCCGCGACAACCGCCAGTACCACACGAACCGTCGTCATCTTCGCTACCGGAGCGAAGGTCTTGTCGTAGTCGATTCCGTGGGTCTAAGCGTATCCCTTTGCCACTAACCGGGCCTTGTACCGGTTAACTGAACCGTCGGCATTGTACTTTACCTTGTACACCCATTTGCAACTGATTGGTTTACAATGTCAGGGAGGGTTAACGAGGTCCCATGTGTCATTGGCATCAAGTGCCCGCATTTTTTCCTCCATAGCGGCATGCCAATTTGCGTCCTTTGCCGCTTCTGCGTAGCTCTCTGGCTCACGCACTTTTGCCACCTTGGTCATGTACGCATAGTGATGCACCATGTACTTGTTGTATCCATACCACTTAACAGGTTTCTTCTAGCGGGACGGCCGACGTAATGCACCGTTACCCGGTTTGGGGCCCTTCTTGGCTGGTTCGGATTTCGTTGCCAAAGGTCCGCCTTCCTCATTTGCGGAGTCGGATCCGCTCCGATCCGACACATCGTTGCCGGTTGTGTATCCCGACATCTTCTGCTTCCCTTTCTTTTTGTGCGTGAACTATCTCCTTGGTTCCTTGCGCGGGGAGAGCACGACAAAGTCTCCACTACTCACCGGTTCATCATCCGATTGGTCAGTTTGACCCAGTCACTCCTTCAGCCCACTCAACCGAAATGATTCCGGACTCTCATCTAGAGTCTCGAGCTCATCATCTTCTATCTGAACCAGTTCAGGTTCCCTAGCCTCATCCTCCGGTATCGGGTCAGAGTAAGACATTAGAGTCGGTAAGGAGTGCCATGATGCCGATTCATCAAATTCGACATCCTGGCTTACTTGAACCTGCTTCATCCGGGGGTTATAACACTTATACCCCTTTTGGTCATGCGAGTAACCGACGAGGATGCACTTCTCCAACTTTGGGTCCAGCTTTCTCCGCTTCTCATCCGGAACATGCACATATGCTATGCTACCGAATACCCGAAGGTGTCTTAAATTCGGCTTTCGCCCAAAGTACAGCTCATGTGCTGACACCTTGTCACCGATCTAGTTTTGGATGTAAATGGCCATCCAGACCGCCTCAGCCCAATAGAACTTGGGCATGCTCTTCTCCTCCAGCATTGCCCTTGGCACGTCGACAATCGACCGGTTCTTCCTTTCGGCTACACTGTTTTGTTCCGGTGTGTATCTGCAAGTGAATTCTCGCCGAATTCCTTTCTGTTGCAGATAATTGTTGAATTGGCCGGAAAAATATTCCTTTCTGCCATCTGACCATAGGCACTTGATCTTCCTCTCTGTTTCCCGTTCAACCAAGCTTTGAAGGTTCCAGAAACACTCGAAGACTTCGCTCTTTCGCTCGATGAGGTAGATCCAAGTGTGCCAGCTGTAGTCGTTGATGAAGGAGACGAAGTATCGACTGCCGCCAAGAATAACGTTCTGTGCCAGTCCCCATATATCTGAATGGATTAGGTTGAGCTTATTATGGCTCCGGTTTCGTTCGGTGGGGAATGGAAGTCGGTGTCGCTTCCCGAGCTGGCAGGCTTCACAAATTTGGGCCTTCCGGCCACTAAACTTCGGCAATCCGAACACAACTTGTTTCGATTGTAGGTCTTGAAGCCTCCGGTAATTGACGTGGCCAATCCGCATGTGCTAGAGATCAATGTCCGATTCAGTCTTTTGTCCTTTGGCAAACAAGGCGGTGCTGACATCGTTGGTGTCGAGGATGAACATCCTCCCATCTTTGCGCCCTTGTGCAATAATTCGGCCCTCTTCCTTGATGAAGCACCCTAGGTGTGTGAACTGCACCTGCATCCCCTGGTCGACGATTTGTCTGACTGATACTAGGTTCTTTGTGATCATCGGAACGTGTAGTATGTTAATCAGCTTCCCCTTTTGTCCGACATGCCTCAAAGGGACTTCTCAGACATGCATAATTGGGTGTGGAGTGTCATCTTCGGTTTCAACGACTCCTGGTTGTTCCGGTTTCTCTAGAAAGGAGAACCACTCTTCTTGGCTTGTCATGTGGTTTGACGCACCGAAATCAACGTACCATACTTCCTCCGATTTGAAAGTAGTCTTCTTCATCGAGTTTGCCTCATGTCTCATTACAAAGGCTGGCCCTTTACCGGCCTTCCCGGTTCCAGATCCTTCTGATCCTTCCGTGTAGTGCAAGCTTGTTGGTTCCCCTGACCGGCCTTGCCGGATCCGTATTTGTACGAATCGGCGTGCTTCTTCCAACACTCGCTTTCTCTGTGGCCCTTTTTACCACAATACCAACATTCCGTGTCGGCTTTTCCTTGCTGGTTTTCGGCGCCGCTTGCTTGTGGAGGGTCCGGAACTGTTGTCGGCACGGTCTTTGTGCCTTCGGTCTTGCTCTTGCCGGCCTCTACCATTGCGTGCCGACCCACCTCGTCCACCACGTCCACGGGGCAAATCTGTCTCTGTGTACAACATCCGTCCGTTAGATTGAGTGGTCCTAGACCCACTCACGTGGTTTTCTTTGACCAGCAACATTGATTACAAGTCAAAGAAGGACGATGGCTTCTCCCGCATGTAGATCGTTGTCGGGATTGGCCCGTACCTTTGCGCTAGACCACCTAGGTAGACTTGTACCATCTTCTCTTCGTCCACTGTCACGTTGATGGACCCGAGCGCGTCGCAAATCTCCTTTATCTTGGTGGTGTAGTCTATAACCGACATGTCTCTTTGCCGAATGTTGTTCAACTCTTGTCGGAGCTACAACTTACGGGCTGTGGTACTCACGGAGAAAATCTTTTGTAGATTTTCCCAGGCCTCCTTCGGCGTCTTTGCATCCTTGATGTAGCCAAGCATCTGGTCGTGCACATAGGACGGAAGGCAGTACAATACTTGGCTCGCTCCTTGCTCTCATACCAGGAAGTCCTTGTGTGACGACTCCGGCGCTACTTCATTTGTTCCTTCCACGAAGCTCCAATATCCATGCCCCAGTAGGTCCTGGTGCATTTTATATGACCAGGACGCGTAGTTTCTCTGGTCGAGCTTCTCTGTTGGAAGTGAACTCGTCATTCCTCTGTCCATATCTTCTCTTTGTCAGTTGTTACCAGGTGCTAGGGTTCATCTTCAAAGGCGTCTATCGGCGGCAGAGGTTCTCAACCCTCGCGCTCTGATACCGTGTAAACGTTAAAGTGCGGAAGCATTTGATCAATACCGGCTCAGCCAGATAGCAATAGAGAGAGTGTGTGAGAGAGATAGATTAACAGAACTCAACACACACAAAAAGTATGAGTACGTAGGAGAGACAAAGAGAGCAGACAACGGTTCATCTATTACAAAAATTCTCTGTATATACAACTTGCTCAACGACACTATTTATACAAGTCCTTAGAAGGACTAACAGAAGTACAATGTACTTCAATGCTCACACGAGCATCTGATACTAACTATGAGACAATGATTACCTAGTAGTCTAGGCTACTACTAGGCTTCCGGTTACCGCTCTAATACGACTACCCGGCTCACCGGCTCACCGGCTCACCGATCTGGCTCAGGCTTATTCAGCCGATCTGGATCCAGTTGAGCTTGCCGCTCAACATATCATAGAAGAGTCAGAGCCTGTTAATATTGTCCTAGATAATTTAGCGTGTGTAGTATCCTTTAATATAATTAATATCCCAGAACATCCCATTGTTTTGGGATTACCATGGTTCGAATTACATAACCCAGACATAGATTAGAGAACAAGAGAAATCCGGTATCGACAAACCCGAGGATCTACTCATAAGATTGCAACCATTTCGCTACATCAGTTGTGTGAGGAAGACCACAAGGAAGAAATGTTTCTCTTCGCGGTATCAGTAAAACCCTCCAGCACCACTAAAGAGGAGTTCATCGTTCAACTTCCAGAGAAGTATCATCATTATGCTGATGTGTTCGATAAAGTACAAGCCAATACGCTTCCTCACCATCGACCGTATGATTGCCCCATTGATTTACAACCAGGAAAAGAGCCACCATGGGGGCCGATCTACAATTTTTCACCAACCAAGCTAGAAGTCCTTCGAGCCTATATAGAGGAGAATTTGGCAAATGGTTTCATTCAACATTCGAAATCTCTAGCCGGGGCACCCATTTTCTTCGTGAAGAAAAAGGATGGATCACTTCGTCTCGTTGTAGATTACTATGGCTTGAATAAGGTCACCATTAGGAATAGGTACACACTTCCCCTTATCTCAAGTCTTTGAGAACGAATCAATGGTTCAAGGTTCTTCATAAAGATCGACTTACGACGAGCATATAACTTCGTACGGATCCGACCAGGAGATGAATGGAAGACCATGTTTCGCACCAGATATGGGCACTTCGACTATACCATTGTCGTGAAAATATGACAAAGACACGTGAACTTGAGGTAGGACCCCGGGGCCTTCCACCAGAGGATATCAGATTCGTGCGTTATGTATTAAGAATTAACGAAAATCAGAAAATTTGTTATTTTTCATTACAAAAGGAAAAGAAAAATTACAATCAATCCCAAGATTGGGATTACAGAAGTTTCGGTTTAAAGAGATTAATAGATAAGACAAATTAGGGTTTTTTAGAGATATGGCTTCCGTAAGAAAAATTAAGGTTTTTGGGTGATATAAGAAAATTAGGGTTTTTGGCTTCGATAAGAGATGGATTCAATAAGATAATTAGAATTCAAATTTATGAGATATGGCTTTCATAAGAAAAAAAATTAGGGTTATTCGAGAGATATGGCTTCCGTAAGGAAAATTATGGTTATATGAGAGATATGGCTTCCGTAAGGAAAATTAGGGTTTTTGAGAGATCACTTCTGTAAGGAAAATTAGGATTTATGTGAGAGAGCTTCCATGAGGAAAATTAGGTTTTTTGGCTTCGACCAAAAAATTAGGGTTTTCCCCCCCAAAAGATGGCTTCGATCCCCTAAGGACCATTAGGATCTATGGATTATCGAGAGATAACTTCTGTAAAGAAAATTAGGGTTTCTGAGAGATAACTTCCGTAAGGAAAATTAGGGTTTTTTTCCCGCCCAAAAGATGGCTTCGAAGCGCTAAGGACCATTAGGATCTATGGATTATTGAGAGATAACTTTCTCCTCGCTTCTCACACTTGCATGAAGGAACTCCAGTTTCTATCTTGAGTTCAATTGCATGCATCCACATGACCTTTACTTTACATAAAGTTTGACTTTAGTTGCATGCGTTCACATAACCTTTACTTTACTTTACTTTACTTTACTTTACTTTACTTCGATGCATGATCCTATCATCTGTAAAGTTCAGGCCGTGCATGATCCGTTCATCTCGACCGTCGTTGTTCAGTTCCGTTCGGTCCCGTCGCCATCCAATTCCACTTACGTTCGGTCCGGTTCTGTCGCCGTCTGGTCCCAATTTCAGATCTGTCGTCGTTCGTCCATCCGGTTCGGTTCCGTCGTCAAAACCATTACATGTAGTTAAGCCACATCAGTCCATCTGGATAGTGTAGCCCAAGTTCCAACATTCCTTCTATGCTGTTAACACATAGATATAAACTAATGGTTCTCGGTCTACTTATATAGTGCTGGATCCAAAAGTTTCCTATCTATGTGGGATATTTCACAATTCTGTTTTCCTCGTCTTCTCAAACTTCACACTCACATAACTTGATACTTGGTTATCTGTTTCATGTGTAGTAAAATGCATTATGAAGCTCTTGAAGACATCTATCTTTCCATATCAATCTATTAAGCTAATCATAAATACCTATTTTATTAGTTTTCATATCGTGTGTGAAAAACCACACGACATCGTCATGCCATTCAGCCTCACTAATGCGCCAACAGTCTTCTAGCACATGGCACATGATATATTCTGAGATCTCTTGGATGTTTGTCTGATCATCTATTTGGATGATCTACTGATTTATTTGAAGACCCAAGAATGGCATGATTCTCATGTACTATTACTACTAAAATGACTTCGAGAACATGGTCTTTATGCAAAGCGGAAAAAATATAGTTTTGAGTCCAACCATGTAGAATTTCTAGGCTATGTCATTTCCTCGGAAGCATCTCCATGGATCCAGCTAAGGCCAAAATGGTGGTAAAGTGGCAAACTTTGCGCGTTCGTTGCGAGATGTGCAATGCTTTTTAGGCTTTGCCAATTTCTACCGCAAGTTTATATAGGATTACTCAAAGCTCGTTCTGCCTCTAACACAACTCACCTGGAAGGGACAATCGTTTGTTTGGTTTGAAGAAGCAGACATGGCTTTTGAGGTTCTTAAGAAGGCATTTACATCAGCTCCTATTCTCCGGTCAGATGTGTCAGATTTCGCGTTGGGTAGCATTCTATCACAACAAGGTGATGCATGCAAGTTGGATGCCACCAAAATCAACTATGAAATTCATGATAAGGAGCTATTAGCAATAGTGGACTCTTTTATGCAATGGAGGCATTTTCTAGAGGGATCTTCTCATCAAGTCACCATATTCAGTGATCAAAAAAACCTTGCCTACTTTCAGAATGCTCATGTGTTAAATCGACGTCAAGCTCGGTGGGCCCAATTCCTCACTCGTTTCAACTTCAAAATTACATATCGTCTGGGGAAGCAACAAGGGAAGGCAGATGCATTATCACGACACTCGTATCTAGCACCACGTCTTGGCGAACCGACTTTCAATAACCAAAAGCAAGTAATCCTAGGACTAGAACGATTGCAAGCAACACAGGTCTTCGGTATGCCCTCGGATTCCCATGTTATCGATACCATACGTGAGGACTTGAAGAAAGATGCTTTCGCCCAAGCCATTCTAGCACAAATTGATCCCTCTCGAGCATCTTGTTCATAGTCGCAACAACCAGGTACGGACTATCGACAATTCGAATGTTGTGATGGATTACTATTCTTTAAGAAACTCTTGTATGTTCCTAATGGTTCTTGTCGCCTTCGAGTAGTCCAAAACTGTCAAGACACATATACAACTGGGCATTTTGGTAGTACAAAAACATTAGATTTAGTACAACGATCATTTTGGTGGCCCCATATGCGACAATTTGTCGAAGATTTTGTTCGGACTTGTGATACATGTTGGAGAGCAAAAATGCCAAGGCATCATCCATATGGTTTATTAGAACCATCACCAATTCCAAGCAAGCTGTGGCAATCCATTGCTCTAGATTTCATCATAAATATTTTGGTCTCTAATGGATTTGATGCGATCTTAACACTAGTAGATTGATATACGAAGATGGCCCATTTTTTGCCATGTACTAAGGAAATCTCCAGTGATGAAACCGTTGAATTTGTCATGTGTGAAGTATGTTGGCATCATGGCCTTCTTGATAGTATCATTAGCGACCGTGGACCTCAATTCGTCTTGAAAATTAGGAAGCACCTCTTTAAAATCCTCAAGGTCACATGTAACGTCTCCTCCGGCTACCACCTACAAACCGACGGCCAAGCAGAACAAACAAATCAAACGTTGGAGCAGTATCTTCGGTGCTTTCTAACCGATCATCAAGATGACTGGGCGGATATTCTCCACTTCATCGAATTTGCGTATAATAACTCTGTCCACTCATCGACAAAGGTTACACCATTTTATGCTTATACGGGTCGGCACCCCTGGTGGTGTGTATTTGAAACCCCAGAGTTACTCACAAATCCTTGCACAAAGGATTGTTTGGAGCGGTTACGCAAGATACAAGCCGATTTATCTACTCATCTACAACAAGCTCAACAAACACACAACGTTTACACGGATCGTTATCGGCTTCCATCCAGTTTTAATATTGGAGATCGGGTATGGCTACTTCGACGAAACATCAAGACTACTTGCCCATGCGAGAAGTTGGATTATTGGCGATTAGGTCCTTTCTGTGTTATGGGAAAAATGAATGATGTTGCTGTCGTGAAGATCCGTCACTATGCGCGGATCGTGAGGCGGAACCGTCGGGGTTCTGGACCGGAAGGATTCAAAGTCGATACAAGCTTTGGCGCAAGCTTTAGCGAGAAAGTACTTATGATAGATTGGGAAAGAGAGAAGTTGAGATTAAACGATTGAGAGAGATTGATTGAACTTTTAACTTTAGATTTAAGAAACAAGTTACACGATCAATTTGATAACGAATTTCTTCTTCTTAATTTCATAAAAAAAAACCGTGTTTTTTCTCCTCCCCCTTCCCTCTTTTATAGATGCTCTCATGCATATGATGCATGTGAGGGTACAAGACATGCATAAATTGCATGTTTGCCATTTGGCGCTTAAGTATTACATGTGGTGCATGATAACCATGTCACTCATTTTAGCTCTCATGTATGAGAATTTACATGTAAAAGTACAATGATAAAAATATAATTTCAACTAAATAGCATGGCTTAATGGTAAGCCAATTGACTCCTAACTTGGAGGTGCAAGGTTTGAATCCTTACTTGCCCTCCTTGTATATGTAAATATGTATATATATATTTATATATTTATTTATCTAGTCGCCGGTTCGCCGGATGCCGTCGGTTACCGGTGCGTCGCCGGATGCCGTCGCCGAATGCCGTCGGTTACCGGTGCCGGATGCCGTCGGATCACCGGCTCCATCGCTGGTTCGGTTTTGGTTGGCCAAAACCCTTTACGAGTAGCTAGCCACCTCCACTCTTAGTTCAAGTTACCTTGAACTCTCTATGCTCCACACATAGACACAACAAAGATAATATCTTTTGCTCCACCTTATATATGATGAGAGTCGTATTTGTTGTGCCTATGTGGGATATCTCCCAATTTTCTCTTTTCTTTTCACAAACTTTATACCCTCATATCTTGACATTTAGTTGTCCATTTCTCGTGTAATAAAGTGCATTCGAAACCTCCATCATTTTGTACTTAGATAAAAAATGTTATCTTCACAATTATTGTATTATGTGATTTATACTCGATTTCGTACGTTTTATGGGATTTTCACACTATTGCCGAAAATCTTCACGACATCCACCCCCACCAAACCGCACGTCCTCCGGTACGTGCCAAGAAGAGAAGAAGTGAGATTTCGGCTACGATGTTCAATTAGATTCCTCTATGTCTTCATTTTCATCCGGTTTATTATGTTCATCGTCGAGGTAATCGAGGTCAGGATCCTTGTCTTGTCTTTTCTTGAAAAGCTTTACTCTTTTTCCCGCAATGGGTACGACCAACCTTGATCCGTCTAGTTCTGCAAGGCGGTATGTGGCATTATCGTTGGCACTTGTCACCACATACGGCCCGAACCATCTTCTTGCGAACTTCCTTATTGTACTATGTTGATTGTCAAGGGTGTTGTCGTAAACCAAAACCCAATCCCCTTCTTCAATCTTCTTGGGACGAAGTCGATGCGTGTTGTCGAACCGAACTTTGTTCTTTACTCGGGCTGCCTTCATCATCTTTCGTGCTTTTTCTAAATCTTCAGGTCTTCTTTGAAGTTGCCTTATCCGCGCCGCTAATAACTCTTCTCGGCTCATCTCGTTCTCCCACGATATCGCTACCCATGAGGCGATCGTCCTTTCGATGGGCATAATCGGCTTTTGTCCATACATAAGCTCCGTCGGCATATACCCTGTCACCGAGCTATGTGTCGTTCTATCGGCCCACAAGGCATAGGGTAATAGTCGTGGCCAATTCCCGACTCGACCGTTGCATGCCCGTACGATGGCTTTAACGATAGGTCCATGCCCTCGCTCGATCTTCCCATTTGCTTCCGGATTGTAGGCAGTCGTGAGGGAGAGCTTCACGCCTAGTCTTTCGAAGAGCTCCGTCGCTTCGAGCGCGTCCAACTCCCCTCGGTCGACCACTATCTTCCCTACACATCCATATCGGCAAACAACATCTTCAAGTAAAAATTTACAAACAGCTGAAGTCATCTTATTTGTCAAGGCTCGTCCTTCCACTTGATTTGTCAAGTCTTCCCTTGCCAGCGCTAAGTACTTCATTTGTCCCACTCCCATTGGCATTGAGACCAGATCCACCATCCATTTAAAGTGAATGGTGAGTGGGTATGTCGGCTTTAACTCATCACGATGACGTATATTTGAATATATTTGGCAAGTTTCACATGTGGACACGAAATGGAGTACATCTTTGTACATTCTTGGCCACCAGTACTTCTCCTTCAATTTTTCGAACATCGCCCATGTTCCTCTATGACCTGCCCAAGCACTCTCGTGGAATTTGGTCATCAGCGTCTCTTGCTCTTCTTTCTTTACCACCACTCGACGTGGTATTCCTGTCCTTCTTTTTGGATGTCGCCAAAGGAATCCTCCCTTCAAGAAGTATCGGTAAGCTTTCTTTCGGATTCATAGGGCCTCCTCCTTTGTCAACGAAGCATCTGTCGTCAATGTTCTTAGCAATCTACCGATGAGTAACCATTCTCCTTCGTACTCATTCTTGTTGAAGGCGTGGAGGGTTTGCATGTCCTGGTCTTCCGCCGACAATCGAGCCATCTTGAAGAAGTCGAGGGCAACATCTTCATCTTCCGAAACCATGTTACTTCCATTTGAAAATCTTGCCCTCGACAGCATGTCTGCCATGGCGTTCTTCTTCCCTGCGATGTGACGGATCTCTGGGTTTAAAGACTTGATGTAGGCGATCCACCTTAGCATAGCAAGATCTGGGGTCGCACATCCCGAGACCATTCCGAGAATTGGGAGACAATCTGTCTCTATTATCACTTCTGACCCGATCAGGTAATCTTTGTCCGTCTTCACTGCCGACACAATACCCCAAAGTTCCCGCTTGACTTGGGCATATCTTTGTTGCCGTTCGCTGAGAACCTTTGCTCCGAACCGGACAGCATATCGCACATTATCTTCACCTTCTTGATTGATGACCCACCTGATTCCGGTTGGGCTCGTATCTACGGTCACGTAAATTGGTTTCCCTTCGGCATAGTCGGCCTTCCTTAGTGCCGGAGCTTCAAGAAGCAATTTCTTTAATCTTCCATCGCCTCTGTGTGCTCGTCTCGCCATTCGAACTTTATTCTTTTCTTTAGTAGTCCATATAACGGTTCGGCGACATGAGCGTAGTGAGGAATCCATATATGATAAAATGTGCACGCTCCAAGGAACCTTCGAACCTCCGTTTGGTTTTCGCATTCTTCTTTCATGTCTTGGATTGAATTCACTTTGGATGGCGAGGGCTTCCGGCCGTATGCTCCACACAAGTGACCTACCACCAAGATCTCCGGTTGCCCGAATGCGGATTTTTCTCCCGAAAATGTCAAATTCGCATCTTCGAGCCTTTGAAGCACCTTCTCGCAATCTTTCATATGATCCTCAACGAACTTTCTACAACCTTCCTTATCTTTCGATTCATCTTTCTCCTCATCCGAACATCCTTTTATCGGAATATCATCCAAGAATGGCATCGTGATGTCCGGAATGCAATCCTTCAAGACTTTATTCATGGCATTCACCATGTGAGCCACCGAGTTCGTTGCGCCTTGGGGTAAGGTACACATCCGCAGAAGCCCGATCGAAGTCCTCATGGTTGTAATGTCCCGACTGTCGATCGCCAATTGGAATTGGTCATATCCGGAGTAGAGATCGCCAATGGAGTAGATGACCGGGCCCGCAAACGCTTCGGCAAATTCGTCCACGCTCGGACCGATTCCGGCATTTCGAATTGTCACCTTGTTGACGGGTTGAAGATCTTGGATGAATCGCAATGATCCATTCTTCTTCGGCACCGTGAACCACCTATTGGAATAAGGAGCATTCGACGGTTCTAGAATTCCCATACTCACCTTCTCCTTTAAGAGGTCGATCAGCTTCGGAAGGTGTGCTCTCGGAACCGGTATCGGTTTCAAATTCCAAGGCACATGAGGCACCATGAAGATCACCATCGGCTCTATAACCTTTGGGTCGGCGCATCCGATTTCTCGTGGGAAGAATGCGAAAGCCTTCCCATGTCTCTCAAGCATATCGCGAAACATTCGCTCCTCTTCAGGGAGAAGGAAATCCTCCTTTCCAACTCGTAGCTTCCCCTTCGTCTCTTTGGTGAAGTCATGACCTATCTTCTTCGGATCTCTTAAGCTTGGATCGTTAGCGACTTCCTTTATCTTTTGCCTGCTATCTTCCGGTAGCGGAACCGCAACTGGCTTGATCTTCTTATCCACCGTTTTATATTTCGTGTTGATGTCAGCTTCCTTCATCGAGATGCCACGACGGTATTCATCGATGATAGCGTACATGTTGACGGAGTTAACCGAAATCACGCGTTGGTTGTGAAGATAGCTCAAGTCCACGACGTCCTCGATTTCGCCGATGGTGTCATTAAATGAGGCTTCTTCCATAATATGAGTCACAAACTCCCCTTCTTCTATTATGTTCTCTTCTTTCAGCATCTTCTCGAATTCTTGTATCCGATGCTTGTGCTTCTTGTCGGGTAGTACTAGTTTACATGCACCACTAGGTGTGACACATGTTGCTTCTCCTTGCAATCCACGCACTCTTCTTTCTTGTGGGGTCTTCTGATCGCTCGGACTATTTGTGCCCCATGCTTCAATAGTCCGCTCTAAAAATCTGAGGATTCGGCTCCGAGACTATCTCGATTCCTTTCATGATTGGCTCGCACCGTTAGGAATTGGACTGATCTTTGGTTGTCAAGACTCTTTATTCGTGCGAAGGCTGCTCCATTATCGAACACTCTGGTCTCCATCCGAGATGATGTGATATAAGGTTGCCCTAGGATGACAGGATGCGACGACGATTCTTGTACAAAGAAGTGTTGATCCATCTCCACATCCCCGATCGTGACTTTGACATTGGGACAAGCTCCGTACAAGTCCTCTGTAGACTTTGTTGCCGCGCGAATCTTCCATCTGTGGTTTGTATTGATTGGCCATCTTCCCTTTTTGTAGAAGTCGGTTGACATGAGGTTGATCTCCGAGCCGTGGTCGATCAAGGCTACGACGGTCTCTTTCTTCTCCCCGATCTTCACCGGCGTCTCCGTTGTCGCTCGTGCCCAATGAGGTCGAGTGTAGTGGCTGTCCACCATATCTTCATCGATTTCGTCTCTTGCCATCGTTATGGCCTTCGTTTTTGCTTTTTGCGGCTTCTCTTCTTCCTCGTCTGATTGTTGTCTCTTTCTCTTTACAAGGTCCACAATTGTGTCATGGAACTCCTTCTTCGTAATGCCAAGCAATTCCCTCAAGGACAAAGTTACGTGGCTATCAAGAACTCGTTCTTCGAGAATCTTCTTTAGGTCCTTCGTCTGCTCTATGTCCGACCTTAGCTTATAGGTAGGTATAGTCCTTGTCCTCCGAGTGGGGTCTTCGACACCAACCTTCACGGGCCGAACCGTTTCTTCAACTCGTATGCTTGGCTCCCCTTTTCGGCTTGATTCTCGTTCCTCCGTTTGTAAAGGTCGACTCGTCTCCGTATCGTCCTTCTTTTTCGTGTTCCTTGTTTCATGTCTTTTTGATGGGCCTTGCTCTTCTATTCTCTTTCTCTTTTCTTCGACGAACACCTCGTGGTTGTCGCACATCACCTCTGCGAGTATGGTGTTGTCGTCCACCGGATCCGACCACCCGGTTATGCTTTGCACGTTTCGGTCCGCAAGCTCTACCTCGTTCGATTTGACTTTTCCCTTCTTCTCATATTCGAGAACGGAAGTCCAAAACTTTGCTCCCGCTCTAGCAGCTTCAATCTTGTCTTTCCCGACTCTTATTCCAGCCGACGCAGCATAGTGCATCGCATCCACATGAGTCGCATCGGCATCCTCCATAGATTTCTTCATTCCTCCTCTTCCGAAATTCACCCATAGGGGTCTTCTAGTCTCGCTTGAGCAGATCATTTTGTCCTCTATGTATATGATATTTTGTCGAATCGCCTCTCGAAGGCTCGCACAATCCCTTCTCATGTGGTCCATGCTATCGCACCACACGCATCTAAAGGGTTCTTTTCCTTTAGGGCCCCGAGGATTCATGTTGGCTAGCGTGACCTTCTCGAACTTCTTCGCTAGCTCTTCAATGATGTCGTCATCAATCTTCTTTTCTTCCACGTTACTTTGTCTCAGCGGCTCAGCTAGTTTCGGCGGTCTTGCTTTCTCCGTGGTAGTCGGTCCCGTCAAGTCGGTGTCATCAACCCATTGGCGACGCTTGTCGAGCCTATTGCATGCCCGCTTCACCGCGATCCAGTCCGCTACAAGCCCATTTGCTTGGGTATCATCTTCGAGAAGAGTCCCCAACTCCCGTCTATCCTTTATGTCCACGGCCTTCAAGAAGTACAAAGTCTTGTCCTCTTCAAGCAACACTTAGTCCGTATTGGGGAGACGACTAAACATCTGGTCGAATTCGTCGTACACCCTCGAGACGCTCATCTTCTTATTCTTCTTCTCTATCCACTTCATCAGGGCATGTCGAGTCATCCTCGTTGAGTCTTCAGTCACGAACTCCGCTAGTATCGTTTTCTCGAACTCGGACCATGTTGTCTTACCTTCTTGAAGCTCGATGACGCGTCTTTGGATGTTGTTGGCGACAACTCTCTTGAAGCTTGCGATTTGACGTGCCTCGGACACGTCCCTCTGATTCATCTCCCTTCTATATGCATCAAGGAACTTCGTAACGTTCCTTCCATCGAATTGGCCCTCGAGCTCTACGACATGATCGACAACCTTCTCCACGCTCGCATCGTTGTCCCGAGATCTCATCATTTGCTCGACGATTAGCATCATCCTTTCGAGCTCTCCCGCTTGGTTGCTTGAGGACGCCATCTCCAAGTATTAATCTCGACTTGATCCTTCCTACCGCCTCTTTCACGTCGGGTTCACCACTTAATTATGTCGTGAAGATCCGTCACTATGCGCGGATCGTGAGGCGGAACCGCCGGGGTTCTGGACCGGAAGGATTCAAAGTCGATACAAGCTTTGGCGCAAGCTTTAGCGAGAAAGTACTTATGATAGATTGGGAAAGAGAGAAGTTGAGATTAAACGATTGAGAGAGATTGATTGAACTTTTAACTTTAGATTTAAGAAACAAGTTACACGATCAATTTGATAACGAATTTCTTCTTCTTAATTTCATAAAAAAAAACCGTGTTTTTTCTCCTCCCCCTTCCCTCTTTTATAGATGCTCTCATGCATATGATGCATGTGAGGGTACAAGACATGCATAAATTGCATGTTTGCCATTTGGCGCTTAAGTATTACATGTGGTGCATGATAACCATGTCACTCATTTTAGCTCTCCTAACTTGGAGGTGCAAGGTTCGAATCCTTACTTGCCCTCCTTGTATATGTAAATATGTATATATATTTATATATTTATTTATCTAGTCGCCGGACGCCGGTTCGCCGGATACCGTCGGTTACCGGTGCCTCGTCGGATACCGGTGTCGTCGGTTACCGGTGCCTCGTCGGATACCGGTGCCGTCGGTCGTCGGATACCGGTGCCGTCGGTTACCGGTGCCTCGCCGGATACCGGTGCCGTCGGTTACCGGTGCCTCGCCGGATACCGGATGTAGCTAGCCACCTCCACTCTTAGTTCAAGTTACCTTGAACTCTCTATGCTCCACACATAGACACAAAGATAATATCTTTTGCTCCACCTTATATATGATGAGAGCTGTATTTGTCGTGCGTATGTGGGATATCTCACAATTTTCTCTTTTCTTTTCATAAACTTTATACCCTCATATCTTGACATTTAGTTGTCCATTTCTCGTGTAATAAAGTGCATTCGAAACCTCCATCATTTTGTACTTAGATAAAAAATGTTATCTTCACAATTATTGTATTATGTGATTCATACTCGATTTCGTACGTTTTATGGGATTTTCACACTATTGCCGAAAATCTTCACGACATTGCTTTTCGTCTCGATCTACCTCCACAACTTCGGATACATCCGGTGTTTCATAGTTCTCTCCTCGAACCCTATCAAGAAAACACCATCCCAGGTCGTATTAAACAACCTCCACCCTTGATCGAACTTGAAGATGGTCCTAAGTACAAGGTAGCTGCTATCCTCGATTCGAAGATTGTTCACAACAAGGTCTACTATTCAGTCGATTGGCTAGGATATAGTTCCAACGAGCGTACTTGGGAACCAATAGAGAATGTGACCAATGCTCGTGCTCTTCTTGAAGACTTCCATCGTCAATATCCTGAAAAACCGGGTCCTCAATCCGAAACGACTCGTGACACTCGTCATTTTAAAGGGGGTATAATGTCATGATATGGCAAAACTCGAAACCATGACCTTATGTTACATGGGTCGAGCTCTTGACCATTAGACTACATGTTGTAATATGAAGGATATTATTTTCATTTAAATTTTATTATAGAAAATTGATGTATATTCCAAATTTCTCTGGAGCATTCTAGAAACTTCAAGAGTACTCCTGAGAACACTTTAAAAGGAGGCACAAGGCATTATTTCGAACCAAATCAGTTCAACGCTAGTCTTAAGCCTCCTAGCTACTATTGTATATTCTCTTAACATAATATATATCTCTTGTTATCATCATTGTTGAGAATCAAGCTCAACTTGGTCTAGTGTGTGAACTCACCTTGAGAGTGAATAGACACTCCAACGGTCAAGAGTCACCACTATGTCACCTCTTTGTATTCTAGCATTTAGTATGAGTCATAGAATCATATTCTATGACACATAACTTATGAGCTTTCACATTCCCCATGCTCCATGAGTCTTGTAGTTAATGAAGAGAGAGGGTGACTATATAAAGCACCCTCCTCCCACCTTGTATGTCGTTGAGTCTTTCTCCTTTGTTGATATAATCTACCTTGCATATACTTTGTGTCTTACTCCTTGTCTCTCTCTCTCACTCTCTCTCTCTCATACACACACACAGTTCACACCTATTCCGCTACACAAGAATCATACCCGATTCTTTACAATCATTATCTCTCTCTCACACACACTCACTCTTTCCTTCTCTTGAGAGTTCTACACCTCCCTTAGTACTAATCCTCATCTTTTGGTACTAATTCCTTCTCTGTCTTAGTACTGTTCCTGACAATACTTCTCTGTCTTAGTACCACTCTTGACACCCGAAGGCCCTTGTCACGAAAAGTGATGTGAATCGAGGAAGAGGCCGAAATCAAAGTCCCCAAAATCGAGATAAATTGGGGACAAGGTCAAAGTCGAGAGGGAGACCCACGTGCTTCTATTGCGGGAAGCCGGGGGCACTTCCTAAAGAATTGCCAAAAACAATCCCGAACAAAAAGAACACCTCAACTATCGCCTTGAGTGCAGCAAAGTTGCTATTCATAAGTGAACAAAATGAAATCAATCTCACCGACGAAGAATCAACATGGGTGGTCGATTCGGGTGCGTCATTTCACTTAACACCCAACCGAAAGTGCTTCTCATCATACAAGGCTGGAGACCATTGTCTTGTAAAAATTGGAAAGCTTTCCCCACTTCTCCTTTGCAACATGCACATTAGGCAAGACATTCGAACACCCTCAAGTGTCGGTATGAAACGTATTTTCCACTCCACACCCTTTGTGGAATATCACCGTGCAAGGGTACTAAGGGTGATCGCTTTATCACATACGCTATCATCATCAGTGCCTCAGCCCAGAACGTCTTCGGTAACTTTGCATGTGCAAGCATACTTCAGACCCTCTTCATTGTCGGGAAACATGTCCCTCCTTATGGGAAGAGAACGAACCAAATTTGGTGGAGTCAATCTGGTTAGGTGTGTCATTTTGTTACCCGTTCCTTTGGGTGAACACCTTCAATAGATCTGCGGCTATCGGTATTCAAGGGCGTGGTACGTGAAGGCTCGTAACAGAGGTGTCCAGAGAGAGACAGGGCTCAGAGAGAAAACACTAGCAAGGTCTTGATAGGCGTGGGCAGCGTTCAACTCATAGGTATGGATCAAAGCACAGACTCATGGAGCAAAATGGGCACAAATCAGATATATTACTATGACAGAAAAAATATTACAGAACACGGCCTATGGCCGGTGACCTTACAAGTTTATCTAGTTACGAGGGACTAAGCTAGTGCTTCCCCCTATATTTTTCTTCTCTCCTTCTCTGAGGTACTGGTCCTCGTTTAAATAACTTTTCCCCTAATACACAGCCGAGCCATCGGTGGCCCGTAATACTCGGACTCGGCGTTTGCTAATTCCCTAATTTTACATTTCTGTCCTCTGGACAACACCTGGCACGCCCGTGGGACAGGACCTTGTTCGTCGGACCCACGACTTATAAAATACTAACAATATTACAAAAATTGCCTTTTAGGCATGATCCTCGTTTCATTCCTCTTTTAAGATGTCGAGGATGTTTTCGGGGTTCGGGGTGGTGGCAGGGTGGTCTGGTTGAACTATCGGTGCGGGGGGTTGAGTTTGGTCCGGGGGTGTCATATCTTCTCGGGCGTCCGCCTCCGGTGTGGCCGATTCTTCTGGTGGGGGTGTGGGTTCGAGGGCGCTGACCTCTACTTCGACTGGATCTGGTACCGTGTGGGCGTCCATGGGATGTCTGTTGGCCGGGGCAAGTTCCTCCTGTGTCGTGTCCGTGATCTCCTTGTTGGAAGGTTCTTCCTTGTGCTCTATGGCCATTGGAGGGCTTGTTGGGATGGTTGCGAGTCGTTCTCATTCGAAGGCTTCTGCTTCCAGGCGAAACAATATCTGACCGTCATTGAAGTCCTCCATTATTTGCTCGATTGCCGCAGTGTGAGATTTTGCCAAGGATTGGTAATCCTCCGTTAAATCTGCACGCAGGTTTTGTATGCTGGCTTCGTCCATTTTGTAGAAGCCACGGCTCTCCTTCCGTCGGTTCTCGGCGTCGGCGCGTAAAATATGCAACTCGGCAGCTTGGGCTGCCCATTCGTCTCCTGCGCGACTTAATGTTTCCTCGACCTTTTTGGTCAGGTGTTGGCGCTGTTTCTCGATCAGTATTTTGATGCGTGTCTCATCCATGCCGGGCTGTGCTCGGATGGCTGCTAATTCCTGTTTTAAGCTGTCGACCTCGGCCTGAAGCGTCTGCGCTCGTAGTTCATAGATGGCTTGAGTGTTCTTTGCATCCGCGGTTATGAGCTGTATAGCCTGCTCGTAACGCTTGGTGAGTTCTTTGGTGGCTTGCTCCCGTTCTTTTTGACACGTGGCCCAGACTTGTTCCCGTTCGACGATTCTCTCCTCTTGTAGGGCGAAGTAGGAATCCGATAATTCGTCTTTTTGCTCCGAAAGTAGCTTGCATTTGATGAAAAACTCGTCAGCCATTTCTTTAAGGGTCGTACGTTGACTCTGCAGCTCGGCATTCTCCGCGATCATTCTCTCCTCCCGTTGGCGATTTCTTTCCTCCTGCCGATGGTTCCAGTCTTTCGCATTGTCGAGCGTGGCCTGTAGGTCTAGGACCTCCTTCTCTTTCTTTGCCACCGTGGCTGCGTATTCCTCCAGCTTGCTTTTGAGTTCGGCTTCTTTGCCCACGGCTTGCTCTTGTACCCGGCCTAGTGCTTCGTTCTACTTGTGTATCCTTTGGTCGGCCTGGGCTCTCATCTCGGCCATCTGCTTTGAAGCTTCTTCTTTTAGGCGAGCCATCGCCTCTTGATGCCGTTGTTCGTGTCTCTCGGTTCGCCATTGTTCTTCTTTAAGCTCCGCACGGTAATCCCGGAGCGGGGGTTCTGTCTGGGTTGCCACCTCCTTGGGTGCACGAGGTGGTGGTATCTCGGTCTTCTCCATGGGCGTGGGCGCCTCGGTTGTTGTGCAGGCATAGACCATTTGTAACGAGTCCGTTTGTGTGCTGGCCTGTATCGTCAGGATTGAGTCGGTGATGGTGCTTTCATCCATCATTGTTATGCATGGAGGCGCTGGGAGGGCCTTGGTGGTCGTGACCGGAAGGCTCAAGAGTTGTTGTTCCGGCCGGTTTTGCTCCCAAGCTGCCAGCTTCTGGTTCATAGCGTGCCATAATTCTGTAGCCATCTTAGCCTGTTTTTGGGCTATTTTTATCTTTCGGGCCATGTCTTTGGCTGCCCGCGTAGTGCGATCTAGGTCCCGATATGCCTCGATAAGGGCCGTGTTCAACTCAGGGACCTCCATGAGGAGAGCGGCCTGTTTTGCTTGCTTCTTTCTCCCGATTTTTTGTAAACCCCTGTCCTCTTGGGGCTCAATTTCACCTATTAGCGCGCGGTGAATCATTTTTGTTTCGGCGTGCTCCTCCGCCATTCAAGCGGCTGCCGCGACTTGGGCTTTGGCGAGGAAGTCGACTAGCTCGAATGTCGTATCGAGGCGTAGGAGCGCACTAAATTCGTAAGCCTCCGCGGGGAGGTCCTTATACCCGAGGACTTCATCCTCCGAGATCTGCGTTGTCTGCCCATGCTCGATCTTTCCCTGGTTCAGCGATGCCTCCTCAGGGATGATGGCCAGGTTGCTCTATCTGACAACTAAGGCTTGCTCCTGTTGTGGCTCTTTCTGTTCTTCCGAGGACTCGCAGTTGAGTCGTCTTCTCTTGCTCGGTTGTGTTTGGGGTTCCGGGGCCGGTAGTGTCATTTCCTCCACCTGCTTCCTTTTCTGGGGTCGTGGTGGTGCAGCCTGCTGTGTGTTGGGGCGTGGGCTAGGCCCCGGGGAAGTTACCGAGGGGCGCGACGTTTGCTATCGAATGGTGACGTTATCGGCCGTGTTGTCTTCCGCGGCTACCTCCTCCTCCCATTCTTGGCAGATCTTGGAAACTGCCCTTTTTTGTTGGGGTTGGGTGGGTGGTGGTGCAGATGCAGGGTTTTGGTCGGCGGCAAGAGGTGTAGGCGATGTGGGCTCCTCCCATGCTTCGTGGCTGATGGCAACGAATTTCTCTCTCTGCCTTCATGGTGGCGGTGGGGACGTGAGTGTGTGAGGGGAAGGAATAGAAGAGGGTGGGTATAGAACCATCAAAAAGTGGGTAAGAACAGACAACATCTTCTTACAGGACTAAAATGAAGCTAAGGCGGCGCGGAGTCCCTCGCCTGTGATGATTCCCCAATCGATTCTGTTTCCTTCATACGCGCTGATGATGATGGCTGCCTTGTTCTGCGGCATGCTCGTTGGATTCGTATGCACGAATGCATACTCCATTAATATACGAGTATCATTCGGCTGTGCCACCGGATATGTCCCAAAAAATGGCTTAGTGCCTTAGCGTTCGAGGGTGCGGTGGCATTCAGGATTGCCTTTACTTTATCCGGGTCCATAGTGATGCCTTCTTGACTGACAATGTGGTCGAGAAGGTTGCCGCTGGTGACTAAGAACGCGCATTTCGTCGGGTTTAAACTCAATCGAGCTTGGCGACATCGGTCCAGGCAGAGTCGTAACTGGGTCATGTGTTCCCGTCGATGGCCATACACAGCGAAATCGTCGAGAAAGACTTGCATGAACACCGGGATGTAGTCATGAAAGATTTTGGTGATGATGCGCTGGAACGTAGCCGGCGCTGTTTTTAGACCGAACATCATAACTTCTGCTACAAAAACACCCCATTCCGTGACAAAAGCGGTTTTCTCCTGATCCTCCGGGTGCATTCTTATCTGGTTATAGCCGCTGAACCCGTCGAGGAAACTATAGCATTCGTGGCCGGATACCGTGTCGAGGACGCTATCCGTGAATGGGAGAGGGAAACCGTCGGTGACTGTTGCCGTGTTAAGCTTCCGATAGTCGACGCAGACGCGGATTTTTCCGTTCTTCTTTGGGATCACTATGATCGGGCTCAACCACGTGGCCCGTTTAACAGGGCGAATGAAGCCCACTCGGAGTAGTTTGTCGATTTCCTCTTTGACTTTAGCGGTGTAGTTGGGGTTCATCCTGTAGCGCCTCTGCTGAACCGGCCGAGTGTCGGGTAAGATATGAATTTGATGTTGGTAGTATTGAGGATCCAACCCCTTCATAACAGTGTAAGACCAAGTGAAAACATCCTGGTAGTCGGTGAGCAATTTTACGAGGCATGCCCGTTCTCCGGTTGGTAGATTATTGGCAATTTGTAACGTACGGGGATTCTCGTCCGAACCGAGGTTTATTGTTTCTAGGGTTGATGCTTTCACTCGTTGTGAAATGGCGAGTTCGCGTTGGAAAGCCTCCTGAGCATGACGTAGCTCGGCAACTGTGGTTGGATCTGGTTCATCTTGGAGTGGTGACTCCTCCATGACTTCCTCGTCTTTAGATGGCTCGATGGTTGGTAAGGCATCTATTTCGAAGAGAGGGATGATCATGGGATGATCATCTAGGAAGTCATCGACCTCCTCATCGGCCAAACCGTCAAGCATATGGACCCCTTCCGCGTATAACGGCGAAGTGTTGAGGGCGACAGGGACTCGTTCTTCAGTGATGATGCGGACTTTTGTCTTGCCTCTTTGGAACGAGATCATGTTGTGTTGCCAATGTTGCTTGATATTAGTTGTACGCAACCATGGTCGACCTAGTAACAGTGGGTAGGTGCCTTGTGTCTCCAGTCTTAGCACGACGGCCGAGATCGTGAACATGTGGCCTCCGAGTGTGAAGTCGAGATGGCGGATTAAACCAATGGGGTGAACCGAGCGGGTGTCGGCCATACGAAGCCAAAAGGGGCATGGTTCCCATTGATTCAGGTCGAGGTTGAGACACGTTGACTCGCTAATAACGTTTACGCCAGATCCGCCGTGGATGATGCATCCGTGCAGGTCTTGTCCCTTAATGATGATTCGCACGGCTGGGTTCTGAGAATCCATGAGTGGTGGACCGGTTCCTGCTTTGGTGAGGTGTACCGGTGGCGTCACGGGCTTAGTATTGGCCTGGAGTGCCGCCAGGGTGTCCCGAAATCTCGGCATGAGTGGTAGCAGTTTATGTAGGGGCAGCGAGATGCGGGAGTTGGTAAGAACATCCCATAGCTGGTCGTCCTCCGACGACGTGGATGGTGCCGAGGTTTGTGGTACTTCACCGGGCCCGTCTCTCATGTCAGTTTGCATGCGTACGGTATTATTTTTATTGGCCGTGTCGATCCATTCTTTTGCTGCCTGATGTACTTCATCCTGGATTTGCCACTGAGTAGTTTGCGCTTTACTCCGGGTAGTGATCGTTTGAACATCGGCCATGATACTGTTCACCGTGGGTGCCTTGCCACGGTTGGTTGTCGGACATTGCGTGGCGTAGTGGCCTGGTTTATTACATTTAAAACATGTCATGTTGGCCGAGCTGCTGGTGTCCACTCGGTCTGCGTGTGGAAGCTGTTGTTGTTGATTCTCGGTCTCGTTTGGTGGTGGGTTGTTCCAAGGTGCGTTGGGGTTGCGCTGGTCATTTTGAGGAGCGTCTCGTCGGCGGTTGTCATTAGGTCTTCTATTGTTGCGTGTGTTGTGGTTGTCGTTTCGCCGATCAATGCATGAGTTCCGTCGGTCATACCGGTCATCGCGATCGTCATCATATCGAGCATAATCGTCGTGCCGGTCATCGCGATAATGATCACGGCGGTCATCATGTCGGTAGTCGTCGTCTCGGCGTCGTCGATCCGGGGATCGCGGTCGGTCATTATCCTGGTCTCAGTAGTCCTGCCGAGAGTATGTATTTCGTGGCTCGATCTGGCGGACCGATGCCGCCGTTGTGCGGTTCAGCATATTATATTCGCACTGCTCGACCGTGTGAGCTCGAGACTGACAGATCGGACACTGTGGTCGGTGGGGACATTCGAGGGCCAGGTGCTCTGATCCTGAACACGCCGTGCATTGGAGGGCTTGGCGAAAGCGATTGTCCTCTTGGGGAAGAGCGTTTTGCAAGGATGTCATCGAGAAGGCCGCGTCGTGCTGGTTCCGATCGAGGGCGAGAACGCGCGCTATGACTTGTTCAATAGTATGGTTGGCGAAATTTGTAAGTGCAAGAGTCGTTCGTAGAGGCTCTCGTAAACTGGATAGGAAAGTGTCTGGTATATATTGTGCCGAGACATCATCGGCCACTTGTCTGTAGAGATCCTGGAACCGGATCGTGAACTGCGCGACCGTTTCGTGCGGTTCCTGGCATATAGAGAAGAATTGCCGGAGCAGTTCCCATTTAGGCACCTCGCGATGAAAAAGTTCAAGGAACTTCGTGCGCACAATTTGGAAAGTGGTGGCCTCTCCTATTTCGAGACGAGAGTACCATCGTGCGGTCGGTCCATCGAGGGAGAGTGTGAACTCGGCAATCTTTGATGCATTGATTTCGGCCGGCATGAGGTGGTGCGTGGAGTGGTTAGCCTGCCACGTGGATATGAAGGCACAGATGTGTGACTCCGCGTCTGGTCCGTCGGTGTATCGTGGGTGTGGATATGGCATGATGTCGTACTATGGGTCTTCTGGTAGCACTGGAAAAGGGTTTAGTTCCGGTTGATTGACCTCCGGAGGGCTCGACAGGGGTTTTGGTGGTGAATCAACTCGCGATCGAGTGTTCGGTGGCGAGGATTGCACTGGACAAGCCTCCGATTGATCGGGAAAGGATTGGTCAGTGACCGCCGAGTCGGAAGTTCCTTTGACTGGCTCAGGGCGTCGGGCGGGTGGCCGAGACCTCGTGGTGCGAGAGGGCGCCGTAACGGCGGCTGGTGGTTACCTTCAACGAAGTTCGCTGTGCACTCACAGCTGTAACCGGGCATGCCAAATTGTGTTACCCAATCCTTTTGGTGAACACCTTCGATAGATCTGCGGCTATCGGTATTCAAGGGAGTGGTACGTGAAGGCTCGTAACAGAGGCGTCGAGAGAGAGACAGGGCTCAGAGAGAAAACAGTAGCGAGGTCTTGATAGGCGTGGGCGGCGTTCAACTCATAGGTATGGATCAAAGCACAGACTCATGGAGCAAAATGGGCACAAATCAGATATATTACTATGACAGAAAAGATTACAGAACACGGCCTATGGCCAGTGACCTTACAAGTTTATCTAGTTACGAGGGACTAAGCTAGTGCTTCCGCCTATATTTTTCTTCTCTCCTTCTCTGAAGTACTGGTCCTCGTTTAAATAACTTTTCCCCTAATACACAGCCGAGCCGTCGGTGGCCCGTGATACTCGGACTCGGCGTTTCCTAATTCCCTAATTTTACATTTCTGTCCTCTGGACAACACATTTCACCTAACCCCTGACCGAAAGTGCTTGTCATCATACAACGTTGGAGGCCACAACCTTGTAAAAATGGGAAATGAAGGGGTATGTTGAATCGTCGGCATAGGAGATGTGTGTCTGATGACATCGACTGGGTGTAGACTAGTGCTAAGAGATGTTCGACATGTTCTAGAAGTTTGATTGAACATGATATCAGCTGGTCGGCTAGATGACGAAGGCTAACGTTATGAAGTTCTGCAAGGGGGGCCTGATCGTGGCACGAGCCCGGAAAACCAACACACTATACATAATGAATGCTCGATTATGCCAAGGGGAGGTAAACGTGGCAGCTGACACAACCGGTGAGTTGTGGCATAAGAGGTTGTGCCACATGAGCCAGACGGGAATGCAAATGCTAACTAAGAAAAACCTCCTGCCGGAGATGAAGAAAGTGCATTTGGACAAATGCGTTGATTGCTTGGATGGCAAATCGAACTGAACCTCCTTCTGATCGGGGCCCCCGATGAGGAAGAAAATCTTGCCCCTCAATTGGTTCTTGGCTTTGTCGACTTTCTCCATGGCTGACTCCCGATTGGTCTTCGACCGACCCGACTCTCAGTTCGACTATGACTCCTTGTCCAAATTCGATCGGCTCTCCATGTTCTTCGGTCGACTTTCGATTTTCGACTATTCGGGAGGATGTATCCGACTTTGGCTTCCAATCGAAAATAGTCTTCTCCTCCATGAAGACTATGTCTCTACTCCAAATGATCTTCCTGTTGACTAAGTCCCATAGTCGATAGCCGAATTCGTTGTCGCTATATCCTAGAAATATGCATGGCCGAGATTTCGTATCTAATTTTCCCCTTTGGTCCTTAGCCACATTCACGCAGGCAAGAAAACCAAACACCCTGTCAGTACGACAGGTATTTGCCAGTCTGCACTCTTTCTGGATCATCTCCATCTAGGGGGGCTGAGGGTGATCTATTTATCATGTACACTGTTGTCATCAACACCTCAGGCCAGAACGTCTTCGACAATTTAGCATGTGCTAACATACTTCGAACCCTCTCCATAATGGCCCGATTCATCCTCTCGGCCAACCCGTTTACTTCTGGTGTTTTCGGCATGGTATACTTGAGTCAAATTCCCTTCGACCGACAATATTGTTTGAACTATCCTCGCTATTCTCTACCGTTATTCATTCGAATTGTTTTCAGTTGTCAGCAAGTCTCTCATTCGACTCTCGCTTCGAACTCTTTCAAGACTAAAAATACCTAGTCCTTGGTCTTTAGGACGGAAGCCCAAAACTTCCGACTAAAATAGTCAATCAAGGTCACAAAATATTTTAGTATGTGATTGACCTTAGTCGGAAGTATGCACGAGTTCCAGCGGCATTCTCTTCCTTGTTGGGGGCGTGATTCAGAAGGAGGTTCAACTTTGCTTGCTGGCCAAGCAAGCCCAAAACTTCCGACTAAAATAGTCAATCAAGGTCACAAAATATTGTGAACCAGCATGTGAATTTGTGTCAACGTAGCATACATTAGTATGCACGAGTTCCAGCGGCATTCTCTTCCTTGTTGGGGGCGTGATTCAGAAGGAGGTTCAACTTTGCTTGCTGGCCAAGCAAGCCCAAAACTTCCGACTAAAATAGTCAATCAAGGTCACAAAATATTGTGAACCAGCATGTGACTTTGTGTCAACGTAGCATACATTAGTATGCACGAGTTCCAGCGGCATTCTCTTCCTTGTTGGGGGCGTGATTCAGAAGGAGGTTCAACTTTGCTTGCTGGCCAAGCAATCCGTGCACCTCTCCAATTGCACGCTCTTCACCTCTAGAATGAGGTTATCATAGGCTAGTCTCGGCACCACCTCCTGTGCCACAGCTTGCCGGTTGTGTCGGTTGCCACATTCACTTCCTCTTGGCATATTCGGGCATGCATAAGATAAAGCGTGTTGGTTTTCTGGGCTCGAACCACAATCAATCTCCCTTTGTAGAATTTCTCCATAAAGCTACCTATGTAGGCTTCATCATGCAACTGACTGGCTGATATCAGATTAAGTTGAACATCCGGAACGTTTCGAACATCCTTTAGCACTTGTTGGCACCCAATCGATGTCACCAGACACACATCTCCTATGCCAACAATTCGACATGCTCTTTCATTTCCCATCTTTACAAGACTGTGGTCTCCGGTGTTGTATGATGAGAAGCACTTTTGGTTGGGAATTAGGTGAAACAATGCACCCAAATCGACCACCCATGTCGATTCATCGTCGACAAGATTCAGTTCGCTTTGCTCACTAATAAGCAGTAGTTCCTCTTCACTTGTGATTGCCGACGTGCCTTTCCGATCTGGATTTTTCTTGAGATCCACATTGACAACTCCCCTTTTCTCGTTTTAGAAGTGTCGGTAGTTCTTTTGGAAGTGCCCCGACTTCCCACAATAGAAGCATGTGGGCCTTCCCCTTGACTTTGACCTCGTCCCCGACTTCTCTTGGTTTTGGGGACTCCGATTCTGTCCTCTTCCCTGATTCATATCACTTTTCGAGGCTAAGGCCTTTGGGTCAAATATTTCCTCTTTATCCTTCCAACAAGCTTCCTCGTTCAGCAAGCTCGACTTCACCTTCTTTAGGGATAAGTGCTTCCCTTCCGGTCCGACAAGTCCTACTGTGACAACGAGTATCTCCCAACTGTCTAGAAGGGATCCCAGCAATAGTAGTGCTAGTACCTCGTCAACTAGAGTTACATCTAGAGAGGTTGTTTGGTTAATGAGCCCTTGATATCGGAGACTGAGACCCTGTTGAAGGATTTTTATTCTCGAACATAATGCCAATATTTTCCCAAAGGACATTTGCCTTGTTCTCCTTATTAAAGTTTTCGTATAGACTCATGTCTATAAAACACCTTATGTATGCAACCACTTTCAGATGCATGACTTCCCAAGTCGATGCATCGATTTTGTCGGGCTTAGTCTTCCCATATTGCACCGGCATCCAAAGATCTTTGCTTACCAACATATCTCTCATCTTCGACTTCCATACTGAGTAGTTGGAGCTAGTAAGCTTGAACATTCCCCCGAATGTGTCTTCCATTTTTCTATCTCTTTAAGGTAGTGAACCTTGCTCTGATACTAGTTTGATAGAAAATGGGACTCGGTCACAACCAAATTTCAAGTGCGGAATGGGGAACCAAGCAGAAAAACAGAAAATGTTCTATGCATGATATTAACATCAAAAATCCCTAACCAGGTAAAAATCCGCGGGGGTCCACTGACTCCAAAACAAATCACTATGAGAGGAAATACATGTGTACTCATAGGCACCGACCTTGAGCTCATTCACTTCGCCACAAACGGTTATGACAGAGATGTTCTCTCTCTCTCTCTCTCTCACGCTATGTCTACAACAGAGGCAAGGAACTCACATATACTATACAAATTAGGACACAGATAAAATTTGCCCTAGTTATCTTTATACTTAGATAACTTTTCGTCTATTTACAAAACTAGCCCGAATAGGGGAAACATTGAAACATATTTACAAATGTGTCCTATTTCTCGGATACCTATCCAAACTCTATCCTGTTCCGGATCGGTGACATCCAATCTGGCTCAACATCTCTCCTATCCAGAGCTCGAGCCATCTGGAGGGACATGTTTCTCAATGAAAAGAGTTATGCGTGGAAGCTCGTAGACGTAACGGACTTCACCGGATATCAACAGATAATATGTGTAGGTTTAATGGAAGATTCACAAAACAAACAAAGAGAGAGAGTGGGAGAGATAGAGAAAGCAGAATAGTAAACTCAATTTCAAAATAATAAATACTCTGTACATACAATGTGCTCAATGAGCACTTTTATACAAGTCCTTAAAAGGACTGATAAAAGTACTAACATGTACTTCAATGCTCATACGGAGCTACTGACACTGACTCCTAGAAATATGCCTACATACTAGGCGAGGATCGTAGGCCTCTAACGGCCTACGGTTACACTCAAATCAAGATACTGATCCAGCTCTCCGTTCCGCACATCAATCTGAACACCGATCCAGCTATGGATACCGATCCAGATCGAGTTGAGGTTGTTTGTTCAACACTCCCCCTCAAGCTCAACTTGAGGTCGGATCGTGGTGTTAGTGTCTGCCGGTCCTTCGCTCCGTCTCCTTCTAGCGTCTTCCCGCCTTGCTCGCGCCCCTCGACTCCTCCGGTCCCGCTTTCCACGACCCGTTCGGTTCCGCGCTCCTCGACCCTTCCGGTCGGCTTGCCTGCTCATAAGGCCCAACTCAGCTCCCTCACTATTGTGACTCTAGCACTTCTTGACCCATTGGCTCCTTCGTGTTGGTGTTGACTTCTGCTGCCTTATTGTCCTCTTGGCCTTCAACAGATCTGGCTCCACCTAATCAAACTGTTGAACCGAATCGGTGGCCTTCTATTCGTTCCCCTCTTGTCCGAGTTGGTTGTCTCCAACTCGTTCTTGATCTTCAGGCCCTTCACAACATCAGACCATGTCTGGGTCTAGGCCTTCTTCCTCCGGTCCGCTCTGTCCTTCTTGACTTTGCCGTTGTTGCCGCTTGTTCCGATTTTTTTGGATGTGCCGACTCCTTCAGTCGACTCGGCTCCCTTTCTCTTCCCTTCCCCCCCTATTTCAATCACTTTCTCCTGCTCTTTGGTTGCTTCTCTAGTGCCTTCACTCCGCCAAAGCCAGATGGCTTAACAGGTGGCAATAGTAGTGCCCCGATACTCAGCCTTAGTGCTTGACAGAGCCATTGTTGGTTGCTTTTGTTGCTCCATGCAACAACCGCACTACCTAGAGAAAACATATAACTGGAAGTGGACCGACGATCTGACGCATCACCGACACAATTGACATCTGTATAACCTGTTGATGGGTGGGGGGTGGAACCAAGAATAGCTCAACCCCCCTCCCAAGGGGGTCACATGTGCAGGAGAGAGAGAAACAAAGATATGACACAAAATGTGACAAGGAAAAAATGTATATGCATTACATGCCCCATAAGGGGTTTATATAGTACATAATGTAACGATTAATAATATGATCGTTACAAAAAGAAGACCAATACATTCTTGTCACATGCACATAATTGTGCATGTGTCCATACACATACTCATCCTCAAACACTTCATATACATTACACATACACAAGAATCTCTTTATCATGTTCTACCCTTATATCGCCTCGTACACTCCTACGGGTAACACATGACATGCTTGTGGGACAGTGCATCACACAGTGAACCCACTCGTCATGGCAACTCTTAGTGACCGGAACTCCATCGGTCGTCTCAAAGGTCGGAAATGCCTCGATCGGATCATAGCTCTACAATCAATAAATTTGATTGGAGCTTGCTTGACTCGAACCGTCTCGTTCGGTCAACACATTTCTCAATTGGATCACACACCAATCAGCTCGTCCACTGCAGCATGAGTCATAAGATTGCGTTGCGTGTATGTGTATTCTTTCTTTCATCATGTGAGTTGTGTTTTCAAAATTTTATGTTGTACACCCCTTAATTTTTGAAATTTTCATTTTTACCCTCAAACGTTTGAAATTTATTGTTTTCCCTTGAGTTTTCAAAATTCTCATCCCTCCCTCGAGTTTTTGATATTCCGTAGTGCACTCTGTCTTCTCTCTTTTTTTTAATTCTTCTTCTTTCTTTCTAGTTTTTTCTTCTTTTGTGTCATCTTCTTGTTTCAGTACTGCTTGTTTCTTCTCTCTGCATGCTTTCCATCTTCTCTTCTCACCTCTTCTCTGTTGCTTCTATTTCTTCTTCTATGCGTGCTTGTTTCTGCCTATTGTTCAGCTTCACCTTCATGTGTTTCCACTTCATTTGTTTTCCTTCTTCTTCTTCTTTTCCTACTGTTGTTTGTCTTGGATAGTCTAGCATAAGCCATGGCAGAGTTGTTGAGCAAGCAAGCTCAACCAGATCCGGATCGACTGAATAAGCCAGAGCTGGATCGGTATACGGAACGGAGAACCAAACAAATATCCAGATCGGTATCTAGATCGGAGAACTGGATCATACTCTAGAATAGTGAGAATCGGTAGGCCCTTGGAGACCTATGGCTTGAGCCTAGTACGAAGGCATATTCCTAGGAGTCAGTGTCACTCGCTCGTATGAGGATTGAAGTATATGTCAGTACTTTTGTCAGTCCTTTTAAGGAGTTGTATAAAAAGTGTTTGGTAGGACATTTTTATGTACAGAGTGTTATTATTTTGAATTACATTTTTTGTTCTGCTCTCTCTCTGTCTCCCCCGTGCACTCAAGCTTTCCATCAAACCTTCATCACTGTGTGATTCTGTTGTCCGGTTGAACCGGTTTGTCTACACATCCGCACACTTTCGTTTATATGGTATTAGAGTGTGAGGGCTAAGAACCTCTGCTGCCAACAAGCGACCTCTATAGACAAGACCTAATACCTAGTAAAGAATAGGAAGGAGAGAATGGACCGAGGAATGACTGGCTCGCTCCCAATGGAGAAGCTCAATAGATCGAACTATGCATCTTGGTCATACAAGCTGCACCAGTACCTACTCAGGCATGGCTACTGAAGTTATGTCGACAAAGCTAATGATACGACACCTGATGTGGCACACAAGGACTTCCCGGCTTAGGAACAAGCGGCAAGCAACGCCATCCGATCTCAGACACTTAATCTTCCTTCTAGTTTCTCGCTCTACATGATTCTTTAGGCCCTAGAAGCAAGAGAAGACTTCACTCTTTTCTCGATCAAATAGATCCAAGTATGTCAATTGAAATCGTCGATGAAGGAGACGAAATACCGACTCCCGCCGATCCTCACATTTTGTGTCGGTCCCCACACATCCGAATGAATAAGATTGAGTCGATTCTTCTCGTTGGGGAATGAAAGCCTATGTTGCTTCCTGAGTTGGCAAGCTTCACATATCTGGCCTTTCCCGCCACTGAACCTCGGTAGTCCGGAAACTATGTGTTCCATCTGGAACTCCGGTTCGGATACAAGATGCACCAGTACTTGCTCTGGCATGACTACTGGAGTTATGTCAACAGAGGTAATGATATGGCACTTGATGCGGCACACGGGTACTTCCTGGTTTAGGAACAAGCGGCAAGCAGGGTAATGTACTACTTCGCGTCTAATGTTGGTGATCTGCTACTTAGCCATATCCGGGACGCCAAGACGCCAAAGGAAGCTTGGGGAAACCTGAAAAAGGTTTTCGCCACAAGCACCACGACCCAGAAGCTGCAACTCCGTTAGGAGTTGAGCCATGTTTGACATAAGGACATGTCAGTGGCCGACTACACGGACCGGATCAAAGACATCTGCGATTCACTTGCCTCCATCAACGTTGTTGGGAGACAAGTCCCTCCGGATGGAAAGGGAGAAGAACAGTGCTGGTGAACAAGCTCGGACGAGGCCGATAGGCCGAGGCCGAAACCGTATGAGGAGTACCCGACTACGGAGAGCCAGATGGTGCAGACCCAGTATGAACCGGATGAGGAGTACCCGGCTACGGAGAGCCGGATGGTGCAGACCCGGTATGAACCGGATGAGGAGGACCCGGCTACGGAGAGCCGGATGGTGCAGACCCGGTATGAACCGGATGAGGAGGACCCGGCTACGGAGAGCTGGATGGTTCAGACCCGGTATGAACCGGATGAGGAGTACCCGGCTATGGAGAGCCGGATAGTGCAGACCCGGTATGAACCGGATGAGGAGACATATTGGTAAATATGTTTCTGAGAGTCCATCGAGGCTATATTTATAAATAGCCGAAAAGTCATATTAGTATAAATATGACTTAGGGCAAACTTTTAGGTTGTTGTCATTCTTGTTTGAAAAAGAATAAAGAGAGCGTGTAACTGTGTACAGAGAGAGATAGAGAGAAAGAGGTCGTTGCCTCTGTTGTAACCGCCGCCTGTGGCGAAGATCTGTGAGCACGAGGTCGTTGCCTCAGTGAACTCACTATTGTACATTCTTACATAGTGACAGTTTGCAGCCTGTGGGCTGCCGTGGTTTTTCCCCTAGTTTGGGGTTTTCCACGTAAACCTCCTATGAATTCTCTTCTTCTTTGTGTCGCATTTTATTTCCCGTTTTCTGTGTATCATTCTAAGCTCGGGCATGGCCGAGCGTTGCGCATTAACGAGCGTTCAGTTCCCGTCAATTGGTATCAGAGCGAAATCGACACAGAAAATGGACGAATCGTTTGGCGGCATGTTCAAGCTCACCGGCTCCAACTATTCAGTGTGGAAGTCGAAGATGAGGGACATGCTCGTGGTTAAAGACCTCTGGCTGCCGGTTCAGTTCGGGGACAAGAGATCGGACAAAATCGACGCCGCGATATGGGAGGTGATGCACATGAAGACAACGACGTACATACGGTGCTTCATCGACATGAGCCTGTACAACAACTTCAATGAAGAGAGCAAGGCTCATGAGCTCTAGGAGAAGATCGGCATAATGTTTCAGAACAAAAATGTTGTCAATCAGGTGTCGGTATTCCGGAAGCTAGTAAGACTCCGGTACCAAGATGGCTCCAGCATGGCGAAGCACATGAATGCCTTCCAGGGGCTGATCCACCAGGCAACTTCATTGGAAGTACCTCTCGCCGATGAGGTACTAGTGCTACTCCTGCTCGGTTCCCTCCCGGATAGCTGGGAGACGTTGGTTGTCACTTTGGGCAACGCCGGGCCGGAAGGAAAACGGTTATCCCTAGCAAGAGTAAAGTTGAGCTTGCTAAATGAGGAGGCGCGTCGGAAGGATAAAGATACGAGCTCCGACTCCAAAGCGCTCCTTACCGAATCAGAACGCGGAAGACATAGAAACCGTAGTCTCCAGAACCGGGAAAGTCGGGGACACGGTCAAAGTCAAGGGGGAGGCCTACTTGCTTCTATTGCGGCAAGCCGGGACACTTCCAAAAGAACTGTCGGCATTTCCGAAAAGACAAGGAAACCGACGGTACCGATTCGAAGTGGACCCTGGACCGGAACGGTAAAGACCGGAGGGGGGCGGACCGGAAGGGAACGACGGCAATCGCGGCAAGTGAAGAAGAGTTGATGCTCATCACCGAGGAGAGTGAGATAAACCTTGCCGGCGACGAGACAACCTGGGTGGTAGACTCCGGAGCGTCGTTCCACCTTACCCCGGACCGAAAATGCTTCTCATCCTACTCAGCCGGTGATCACGGTTGTGTCCGGATGGGGAATGAAGGTACATGCCGAATTGTCGGCAGAGGAGACGTGTGGCTGACAACACCAACCGGATGCAAGTTGCTGCTGAAGGATGTCTGACACGTTCCGAAGGTTCGACTGAACCTGATATCAGCCGGTCGGCTAGATGATGAGGGCTACACGGGTAGCATCCGGAACGGCGTCATGAAGTTCAGCAAAGGGAGCCTGATTGTGGCTCGGGCCCGGAAGGTAAACACACTGTACCTGATGAATGCCCGGTTATGCCCGGAAGAAGTGAACGTGGCTTCCGACACTGCCGGTGAGCTGTGGCACAAGAGGCTGTGTCATATGAGCGAGAAGGGGATGAAGAGGCTTGCAGACGACAACCTCATTCCAGTGAAGAACGTGCACTTAGAGAAGTGCACTCATTGTCTGGCCAGTAAGCAGAACCGGACCTCCTTCCGACCAAGGCCACCGATGAGACGGAATGCACCACTAGAGTTGGTGCATACGGATGTGTGTCAAGTAGACACGAAGTCACATGCTGGAGCGCAGTATTTCGTGACGTTCATAGATGACCACAGCAGGAAGCTGTGGGCCACACCGTTGAAGACGAAGGATCAGGTGTTATCCGTCTTCAAAGAGCTCCACGCGAGAGTGGAAAGAGAAACTGGACGGAAGCTGAAGGCGGTTCGAGCAGATAACGGAGGAGAGTACCGGGGGCAGTTTGAGGAGTACTGCCGCTCGAAGGGAATCCGGCTCGAATTTACTGTGCCGAAGACGCCGGAACTAAACGGACTGGCCGAGAGGATGAACCGGACCATAATGGAGAGGGTCCGGAGTATGCTAGCGCATGCAAAACTACCCAAGAAGTTTTGGGCTGAGGCACTGTTGACGGCGACATATGTGATAAATAGATCACCCTCAGTACCCTTGGATGGAGACACGCCACAGAGAGTGTGGACCGGTAAGGAAGTATCCTACCGGCATCTGAAGGTGTTCGGGTGTCTCGCGTACGTGCATGTAGCTAAGGACCGGAGAGGAAAGCTAGATCCAAAAACCCGGCCATGCATATTCCTCGGTTACGGTGACGATGAGTTCGGCTACCGAGTGTGGGACCTTGTCGACAAGAAGGTATTCCGGAGTCGAGATATTATCTTCATGGAGAACAAGACGCTCGCCGACTGGGAGTCGGAGAAGAAGATAATGAACTCCGAGTCGACCGGTAAGGATAGACTCTACAATGAGCAGACCCAACCGGCAAGAGACTGGTCAGCACTGGAGGGACCAGCCGGTTAAGGTGAGGATACCGAACAGGCTGAAGAAGAAGTAGAGGAAGCTGAAACCGGAACCGGCCAAGACCCCGAATCGGATTCGGATGAAGAGCAGATGGATGAGCCGGTCACCGAAGCCCAGAGACGGAGATATCCTCTTAGAGAGAGAAGGGCCCCCCGGAGATTTCCGGATGCAGATCATATTCTGCTGACCGATGAGGGGGAGCCGGAAAGCTTCAAAGAAGTGAAGGAAGACACCCACAGCCGAAAATGGTTAAGTGCCATGCAGGATGAGATGGATTCCCTGCATGAGAACCATACGTATGAATTGGTGGAGTTGTCGAAAGGAAAGCGGGCACTCTGAGACAAGTGGGTGTACAAGTTGAAACTGGGAGATGTCGGCAACCCCCCGAGATACAAAGCCAGGATCGTGGTGAAGGGGTTCCAGCAGAAGAAGGGCGTGGACTTCGACGAGATATTTGCCCCGGTAGTAAAGATGACCTCCATCCGGACGGTGCTGAGTATAGCAGCAAGCATGGACCTCGAGGTAGAGCAGTTGGATGTGAAGACGGAATTCCTTCACGGCGATCTCGAAGAGGAGATCTACATGCAGCAACCGGAAGATTTCGTGGAGAAAGGGAAGGAGCACCTGGTATGCCGGTTGAAGAAGAGCCTGTACGGACTGAAGCAGGCTCCCTGACAATGGTACCGGAAGTTCGACTCCTTCATGACCGATCAAGGGTACCACAAGACGCAGGCCGATCACTGTGTGTTTGTGAAGAAGTTGGAAGGAGGAGATGTCTTGATACTCCTTCTGTACGTGGATGACATGTTGATCGTCGGACGGGACCAAGTCAAAATACAGATGCTGAAGAAGGCTCTCAACCGGACCTTCTCAATGAAAGACTTGGGTCTGGCAAGGCAGATGCTGGGGATGCACATCATCCGGAACCGGTCAGCAAAGCAATTATGGCTGTCATAGGAGAAGTATGTGACAAAGGTGCTTCACCGGTTCAACATGTCAGATGTGAAACCAGTCGGATCGACACTTCTGGCAAACTGCAAGCTATCCGGTAAGCAAAGCCCAAAGACGAAAGCAGAGAAGACGGATATGATGAAGATTCCATATGCCTCTGCCGTTGGGAGCTTGATGTACGCAATGGTGTGTACCAGACCGGATATAGGATACGCAGTCGGAGTGGTGAGCCGGCTCATGAGCAATCCCGGCAAGGAGCACTGGAACGCGGTCAAATGGATACTTCGGTATTTAAAGGGCACTACAAATATGTGTCTCCGATTCGGCTCCGAAAAACCTCAACTGGACGGTTTCACCAATTCGGACATGTCGGCTGATGTGGAACCAGCCGGTCTACATCCAGGTATGTAATGACATATGCAGGGGGAGCTGTTTCGTGGCAGTCGAGGCTGCAGAAGACGGTTGCATTGTCAACCACAGAGGCGGAGTACATGGCGGCTATGGAAGCCGGCAAGGAAATATTATGGACGAAGGACTTCATCAGAGAGCTCGGTATCCGGCAAGAGGAATACCGACTCTATTGCGATAGTCAAAGTGTCATCCACCTTGCTAAGAATGCGGCCTACCATTCTCGGACGAAGCATATCCAACGGAGGTATCATTGGATCCGGGAAAGAGTAGATGACCAAGAGTTCGCACTGACGAAGATCCACACGGCCGAGAACGGGTCAGATATGCTGACCAAAGTGCTGACATCCGACAAGCTGAGCGCGTGCCGGAAGAGGATTGGACTGGTAAGACACCCCATGCCGGAGTGAAGGGGGAGTTTGTTGGGAGACAGGTCCCTCCGGATGGAAAGGGAGAAGAACACTACTGGTGAACAAGCTCGGACGAGGCCGATAGGCCGAGGCCGAAACCGTATGAGTACCCGACTACGGAGAGCCGGATGGTGCAAACCCGGTATGAACCGGATGAGGAGGACCTGGCTACGGAGAGCCGGATGGTTCAGACCCGGTATGAACCGGATGAGGAGTACCCGGCTATGGAGAGCCGGATAGTGCAAACCCGGTATGAACTGGATGAGGAGACATATTGGTAAATATGTTTCTGAGAGTCCATCGAGACTATATTTGTAAATAGCTGAAAAGTCATATTAGTATAAATATGACTTAGGGCAAACTTTTAGGTTGTTGTCATTCTTGTTTGAAAAAGAATAGAGAGAGCGTGTAACTGTGTACAGAGAGAGATAGAGAGAAAGAGGTCGTTGCCTCTGTTGTAACCGCCGCCTGTGGCGAAGATCTGTGAGCACGAGGTCATTGCCTCAGTGAACTCACTATTGTACATTCTTACATAGTGACAGTTTGCAGCCTGTGGGCTGCCGTGGTTTTTCCCCTAGTTTGGGGTTTTCCACGTAAACCTCCTGTGAATTCTCTTCTTCTTTGTGTCGCATTTTATTTCCCGTTTTCTATGTATCATTCTAAGCTCGGGCGTGGCCGAGCATTGCGCATTAACGAACGTTCAGTTCCCGTCAAACGTGACCATCGAGGAGGATGAGATGGTGCAGGTCTGTCTTGGGGGCCTGGCGTGGAAGTTCGGAGCATTCCAGACTGCGGTATGTACAAGGGAGAATACACCCTCTTTTTTCTACTTACAGTCCATGCTCCTTGTAGAAGAGAACCACGTGGGTGCATCGACGAGAAAGCACATTGACAACAAGATGTTGTACATGGAGGCAGAGAGGCCCCATGGTCGAGGTGGTCGGGGCAAATCGTCATGCAATGTAGGTGGCCAACAAGAGTAGAATTGGAGGCACAAAGATGGTGCCGATAGCAATTTCGGACCCTCCGAAAACAGGGGGACTCAAAGCGGCGCTGAAAACCGGCAAGGGAAGGCTGACACAGAATGTTGGTATTGTGGTTGGAAGGGCCACAGAGAAAGCCAGTGTTGGAAGAAGAGAGACGATTCGGACAAGGCCGGATTGAACCGGAAAGATGCAAATAGGTGTCATCGATCGCCGTTCGCCAGAAGCTCAAAGAGAGCGGGGTGGGACCAACCCTCATAATGAAGCATAAGGCCAACCCGATGGGAGTATCCGACTCGAAGTCGAACAAAGTTTGGTATGTGGACTCCAGAGCTTCAAACCACATGACGAACCACAAACAGTGGTTCTCCTTTCTCGAGAAGCCGAAGAAGCCAGGGGTAGTCGAAACCGAGGACCCCACATCCCGTCGAGCACATCGGAGATGTTCCTCTGAGCCATGTTGGTTAGAAGGGAATCATGAGGAACGTCCTACATCTACTGACAATCACCAATAACTTGTTCACTCACCATGGATGCTTCATCGAGGAGGAAGGCCGGATCATCGCTCAAGGGCGCCGGGGTGGAAGAATGCTCCTCCTCAAAACTAACGATGTTGGCACCGATATGTTCGCAAATGGGCAGAATGGTCGAGTCCGACATCGACCTGTGGCATAAACGGATCGGCCACATCAACTTTCAGAAGCTTTAGGACTTGCAGTTGGAACACATAGTTTCTGGACTACCGAAGTTCAGTGGCCGGAAAGACCAAATATGTGAAGCTTGCCAACTCGGGAAGCAGCATAGGCTTCCATTCCCCAATGAGATCAATCAGAGCCGGAATCAGCTCAATCTTATTCATTCGGATGTGTTGGGACCGATACAAAATGTGAGCGTAGGCGGGAGTTGGTATTTCATCTCCTTCATCAATTATTTCAGTCGACACACTTGGATCTATTTGATCGAGAAGAAGAGAGCGAAGTCTACAACCGGAAGCTTTGGGTCTCACCGCTAAAGACGAATGATGAAGTACTATTCGTCTTCAAGGACTTCCATGCGAGAGTAGAAAGGGAAACCGGTTGGAAGCTGAAGGCAGTTCGAGCGGACAACGGAAGAGAATACCGGGCTTAGTTTGAGGAGTATTGTCGGTCGAAGGGAATCCGGTTTGAATTTATTGCGTTGAAATGCCGGAACTGAACGGATTGGCCGAAAGGATGAACAGGACTGTGACGGAGACAATTAGAGCATATTGGCACATGCTAAGCTGCCCAAGAAGTTTTGGGATGAGGCATTGATAACAATGACGTACGTGATAAACAAATCACCCTCAGCGCCCTTGGAAGGAGACTCACTGCAGAAAGTATGGACTAGTAAAGACATGTCTTACCGGCATCAGAAGGTGTTTGGTTGTCTCGCTTGTGTGCATGTTGCAAAGGACAAGAGAGAAAAGTTGGATCCGAAGTCCCGGCATGCATATTCCTTGGATACGTCGATGAGGGACTTGGTTGACAAGAAGGTCTTCCGGAGTCATGACATAGTCTTCATGGAAGACAAAACCATTGCCGACTGGGAGTCGAAAAAGAAGATAACAAACTCTGGGTCGACCGACAAAGTTTGGTTAGAAAATGCAAGGATACATCCGGTCGGAAGCCGGATGCCAGCCGAAGACCATGATGAACCGGCCAAATTTGGACAAGAGACCGAACCGATCGAAGAAGAAGAAGATTTGGACACTAGAACCGGACAAGACCTTGAATCAGATTTGGATGAACAATAGACGAAGGAACTAGTGGATTTGAACCGAGGAAGAAGATACCCTATGAGAGAGAAGGCCCCCCCGGAGATTTCCGGATGGAGGGCATGTGCTGCTGACGGAGCTGTTGAAAGGGAAGAGAGCACTCTGGAACAAGTGGGTGTACAAGCTGAAACCGGGAGACGCTTGAAATTCACCAAGGTATTAGGCCCGCATTGTGGTGAAGGGATTCGAGCAGAAGAAAGGAGTGGATTTCGATAAGATCTTTGCCCCAGTGGTAAAGATGACATCCATCCGGACTGTGTTGAGCATAGCGGCAACCATGGACCTCGAGGTATAGCAACTAGATGTCAAGACGACGTTCCTACATGGAGACCTCAAAGAAGAGATCTACATACAACAGCCGGAGGGGTGTGAAAAGAAAGGGAAGGAGCACCTGCTATGCCGGTTGAAGAAGAGCTTATATTGACTGAAGCAAGCTCCCCAACAATGGTACAAGAAGTTCGACTCCTTCATGACCTATCAAGGATACCACAAGATGCAGGCCGACCATTGCGTATTTGTGAAGAAGTTTGACGGAGGAGACTTCCTGATACTCTTGCTATATGTGTATGACATGTTGATCGTTGGACCAGACCAGATCAAAATTAGAAATATGAAGAAGGCCTTGAACCGGACCTTCTCAATGAAAGATTTGGGTCTAGCGAGACAGATATTGGGGATGCACATAGTCTGAGACCAGTCGAAGAAACAGTTTTGGCTATTATAGGGGATGTATGTAACAATGGTGCTTCAACAGTTGAACATGTCAGATGCTAAGCTGGTCGGGTCAACACTTTCGGCAAACTGCAAGCTACCCGGGAAGTAGAGCCCGAAGACAAAGGGAGAGAAGTTGGAGATGATGAAGGATACCATATGCCTCTGTCGTCGGAAGCTTGATGTACGCAATGGTGTGTACCCGATCGATATCGGATATGTTGTCGGAGTGGTCAACCGGTTCATGAGCAATTCGAGAAGAGAATGCTAGACTATGGTCAAGTGGATACTACGGTACTTGAAAGGCACCTCGAGTATGTGCCTCTGATTCGGCTCAGGAAAACCCCAAATTGAAGGATTCACGGATTTGGATATGTCACCTGATGCGAATACTAGCCAGTCTACATCCGGATATGTCATGACTTATGTGGGGGGAGCCGTATCATGGCAATCGAGGCTGCAAAACTCCGTTATACTATCGACAACAGAAGTGGAGTACATGGCCGCTCTAGAAGCTGGTAAAGAGGTAATCTGGATGAAGGACTTCATCAAAGAGCTAGGGATCTAGTAGGAGGAATTCCGGCTCTACTACGACAATCAAAGTGCCATCCACCTCGCGTAGTACATGGCCTACCATTCCTAGACCAAGCACATCCAGAGGAGATATCACTGGCTCCAGGAGAAGATAGAAGATAAAGAGTTCTTATGGACAAAAATCCATACGGAGGAGAACGGGTCGGACATGCTGACCAAGGTGTTGTAAGCTAACAAGCTCGATGTGAACCCATGAGACAGATCGATTGACAAGACATCCCATGGAGAAGTGAAGGGGGAGCTTGTTGCAAATTTGGTCCCTCTGGATGGGATCTGGATGAGAACTGGAGGAGCCAGATCCGACGATGTGGAAGGAAGGAACCGGACTAGACGGATTCGGTGTGAACCGGATCGAGGGACATATCTATAAATATATTTCTGGTGTGCTTGTCATGGCTATATTTTTAAATAGTCCTAAAGTCATATAAGTATAAATATGACTTAGGGCAATCACTTTATAATTGATTGTGTGTGTAGAGATATTGTTGTAGAGATACAAAGAGTGAGAGAGAGAGTGTGTATGAGATATAGAAAGCTTTTTTTGTTGTAACCGCCGGTTGGCGAAGACATAGAGCTCAAGGTCATTGCCTCTGAGTCTCGCATTGTATCCTCTTCTCATAGAGATAATTAGAGTGTGTGGGCTCCTGTGATTTTTCCCTATTAGGGTTTTCCTCGTAAACATCATGTGTCCTCTCTGTTGTCTGTGTAACTGTATTAATCTTCATTTCTTCTTTGCTCTTCCATTGAGTTTAAGACTCGGTTGTAGCTGAGCGCTATTCCACACAAGAAGCGGCTAAGGATCCGAACTGCCAGAAGGCCATGGAGGAAGAGATGCACGCACTCACGGAGAATGAGATGTGGGACTTGGTGGATGTACCGAATGGAGTGAAAGCAATCAGTTGTTGGTGGGTATACAAGGTTAAATACAACATTGATGGCTCCGTCCACCGATACAAGGCCCGGTTAGTGGCCAAGGGCTATTTGCACCAGCACGACATTAACTACAATGAGATGTTCACACCGGTTACAAAGATGACGATCGTACGTGTCTTGCTTGCAGTGGTAGCGGTGAAGCGGTGGCATCGACATCAAATGGATGTGAAAAATGCGTTCTTGCAAGGTGATCTTGAGGAACAAGTATACATGGTTTAGCCTCCTGGATTTCAGTCTAGAATGAATACGTCTGTTGTTTGCCGACTGAAGAAGTCCTTTTACAAACTAAAGCAGGCCCCGTGTGCCTGGAACACGAAAATCACGCAGTGACTGCGTCGGATGGGGTTTTCCGCATCAAGGTCAGACTCTTCCCTGTTCATCCGCTAAGGTCGGCACGAGCCGGTGATGATTTAGTCATTATCGGCGCTGCCCTGGACAAAATCAACCGCGTCAAGTCCAAACTCTCGGCATCATTCAAAATGAAGGATCTCGGGGACCTTCATTACATCCTCAGGATCAAAGTGATTTGCACTCCGGAAGGCATACTGATCAATCAACGCCACTATGTGTTGAGTAGGCTCTTCAAATTTGTTATGATGAAATGCAAGTCTGTCTCAACTCCTCTGAATAGGAATGTGAAGCTCTGCCCCGACTCGGGAACGACATGCGACTCGAGAAGGTTCCAACAAATAGTCAGAAGCCTCATATATTTCACCATCACTTGGCCAGACCTCAGCTATCCGATCAGACTGATTAATCAATTCATGGAGCATCCGACTATGATGCACCTTCATTGCGCACACTGAGTACTCAGGTATGTTAGTGGCACAAAGGCTAGGGAGATGTTGTATTGGACCGGTTTAGCTAGACAACTTGTTGGCTACATGTATGTTGATTGGGCTTGAAATGCCGGCAACCGTAGGTCTACATCCAGATATGCATTTTCACTTGGAAGCGTCACGGTTGCCTGGACTAGTAAGTAGCAGCTGACAGTAACATTGTCGAACACCGAGGCCGAGTATCGAGGAGCGGCTGTCGCGACATGCAAAGCTGTATGGTTGACGAGGCTCCTAAAGGATCTATAGTTGGAGGTGTTTGATCCGATGACGATCTACTGCGACAACCTCAGCAGCATCCAGCTATCGAAAAAGCTCTTATTTCACGCCCGGACCAAGCACATTGAGGTGCACTACCATTTTGTCCGTGAGAATGTCCTCTCTGGTGAAGTTGAACTAGTGTATGTTCTGATGGATCGACAGACTTCCGACATCTTCACCAAACCTCTTGGTCTGGACAAGTTGCGGCAATTTTCAGGTTTGCTTGGTCTCCAGCACCTCGATATGCCAAACTTGAGGGGGAGAGGTGAAGCCAAAAAGGAGGAGAGAGATGACGATCTCCAAAAAACCGAATCAGATACCGATTTCGATTTCGGTCCAACTGAAGAAGTCAGAGTGTTCGGATCGACTGAAAAAGACAAGGATGGATGTGTGTGGAAATAACGCTCGGCCACAACCAAGCCTTAAACACACAATGGAAGAAAACAAAAGATAAGAATAAAGATTGATGCACTTACACACAATGAGACGAGACTAGGTGTTAACGTGGAAAACCCTAATATGGAAAAAAACCACGACAGCCCACAGTCTCCAACTATCACGATAAGAAGAGGATACAATGCGAGACTTCGAGGCAATGACCTCGAACCCTATGTCTTTGCCAACTAGCAGTTACAATACAAAAACATTCTGTATCTCGCATTCTCTCTTTCTCAATCTCTCTCTTAGTAATAACAATTCATCAACCACATAAGAAATGATTGCCCTAACTCATATTTATACTTAAATGAATTTAGGACTATTTACAAATATGACCATGACAGGCACACTAGAAACCTATTTACAAATATGTCCCTGGATCCAGTTCACACCGGATCCATACGGATCCGTCCGGTCCGTCTCATCCGGATCCCATCTAGAGGGACCGAATTAGCAACAGGATGGACATGTGCACATAGATCGGACAAGTGGAAACTTGTTATCTATGTAGGGGGGGCGATCACAAAGGGAAGTCGGAACCAAAGCCAACCGGAAAAGGGAAAGGAAAAGCCAACAAGGCCAAGAAGACTAAGACACGGATGTGGTCTGATGTCATGAAGGATCTAAAGATCGAGAACAACTTGGAGATATCTGATTCGGTTAAGAGTCGAAACAAATTTAAGAAGCAACCGATTCAATCGAAATTTTCGATTCGGAAGAGCCGAATCGATTGGCCAAGCAATCGAGAGGGCAATGGAGGATTTTCAACCCTCCCGCTCTGATACCATGTGATGAGTTGCGTGCGGAAGCTCGTAGACGTAACTGACTTCACCGGTTATGAATAGAAAATATATGCAACTAATGGAAGCTTCACAAAACACACACACACACACACACACACATAGCAGAATAGTACACTCAATTTCAAAATAATAAACACTCTGTACATACAATGTGCTCGGTGAGCAGTTTTATACAAGTCCTTAAAAGGACTAATAGAAGTATTCATATGTACTTCAATGTTCGTACCGAGCTACTGACACTGACTCCAAGAAATATGCCTACATACTAGGTTAGGATCGTAGGCCTCTAATGGCCTACCGGTATCCAATCACCTTCGCTTGAAAACATTTCGATCAGGCGCATTATCAAACGTTGAGGTTTCTGGTACGAGTTGACAAGTTCACGTTTTGTTGTGGTGACATGTCGTAATTTACGCGTAACTGCTGGATAAACCAACAGATTTGACCACCCAACCTCATTTGAATGCTCCTTTATCCTTTGTTTTCTAATTTCATCGAAATAACCAATAGTTATATATTCTATCGAATTCACGAACCAACATTGGTCTTAATATTGCCAAGTATAATTAAAAAACAAAAAGGCACAATGTCATATCAATTGTAATAGAAACAATAGAAAGCAAAACGTTAGACAATGGAGAAGTTGAGTAAAATATCTTACCAAGCAAGGTCCTCAATTCCATGGCAACGACTTCTCAAGGCTTGAGCCACAGATTATCCTTGATCCATCTAATGAAACACGACGATTCTACACAAGGATATTGTGGTCAAATCTGCGAAGTCTTTTACCATCTTCTGCAGTTGTTTGAACCTAAATGGTTCATCATGATATGATGATCTAGCCATACGAAATCCATATGGTACGACTACGATCATGAGCTTTTGGACCATATATGCCACATCACTGCAATAAACATTACAATATAAATCACGAGTGATATCTTTCTTGTGGCTAAACTTCTTGAAAGTGTCGTCGTCATCAACGTCGTACACTTTGATTAAGCGTCGGTCCTTCTCTTTACGGGCCCTTTCAAGGTGTGCAAGAAAAGAAGTTGGGAAGTCGTGTATATGTTTTACTTCTCCTGCTACTTCGAAAAGGTTTCTACAAATACCAACGTAAGAGTGGAACCAATACTTAATACCTTTACCATACATTATACTTATAAACCTAAATAAAGAGAAATACTAACTCAATCTTTAAATGCAATAAAATATTCCGACAATGCCTTGTAGGAGGAAGTTGCCGGGTAGTCTTCGGTCATTTGGTCCCAAGATAAGCAACCAAGTTGCTTCATCATCACCTCTTGAATTTTCATGTAGACCTTATGACTGAGAAATCAAAGGCTAACTAATAATAACTAACTAATATTATTATTATTATGATGATGATGATGATGATGATGTTGGATAAAAAGAAGAAGTAATTATTATTATTTTCCACACCCCCACCTAGTAAGTAAATTCATTGTGGATGATCAATAGAAACAAAGGGGAGATTCTCCGCATTGGAGGGTGTTGGAGAAGCAGAAGAGAGAGACACGTTCAGCTTTTCATCATCCCTATCTCGGATCCCATCATCATCATTCCTGACAAACAAACATAAATCCATCCCGCCCACACACCTTTTGGAATAATATGCAATGAATATTTGGGAGGATGATTCTGTTGTTTGTGGTTGAAGCTGAGCGAGCTCACTACACACACACACTGACACTGCAGCGCAGCCTGTAATTCACTTTCCTGCTTTCTCTCACACAGCATGCGTTCGGGGCTCTACTTCTCAGCAACACGACAACCGTGTTTCATAAATTAATTCTTATTTTAAGTGAATGCTACATATATATATATATATATATATATATATGAATATACTGTTACTCAATCTCAGGAGCTGATCATGACAACAATGGCATGTGTGTGGCTAGCTAGCTAATACAGATACTTTTTTGGTTGGTTGTAGATTGTTCTGTCTTACGTTCGTTTACCATTTATATATATATATATATATACTGTATCGATTATAGATAGATATAGATAGTTAGTTGTAGGCAGCTAAAGCACCTCCCTGGCCCGGATGGATGTCATCATCATTCTGTCCTCCTCCTCCAGAACACGAAATGCATCCATGGCTGCTGCTTTCAGCATCTCAGAGCAATTACTGGGTTGCTCCACATCAGGATCATGCATCTGCCACCACACCACAAATTAAGCCCCTTCCTTTCTATTACGCATTGCATTACGCAGATAGATAGTCTCATGATAATGATGATGATGATGATGATGATGATGTGTGCTCTTCTTTTCCTTCTAATTCCTTAAATTATATATATCACCATTAATTATGTTACAATTTTGATCTGTTGGTGATCTGATCCATTCATTATACCTCCACGTAGTTGCTGTTGCTGCCGCTGCCGCTCCCGCCCATGATCTGGCGTGCCACCACGTGATCTTTTCTACCACTATAATAACGGCAATGCTGTAATTTGGCCCTGCTGATCCTCTACATGAAGACCAGTCTTATTAAGTTAAGATTAAACCAAGTATGAGCAATGCCATCCACATAAACTTTGCCTAACTTAATTTAATCAATCATATGCGTTATTAAGAACAGTAGCTAGATTTTATGAACGTGTATAATGAATGCGACCTACACACACACACACACATATATATATATACGTTGTAAATATATGAATATGCAGATATTGATTTGAGATGCAGAATAGTTGTCACCTGTGCATGAGCTACATGATGATGAGTCGGAGGAGGCCCCCGTGGAAATCGATACGTGGGATCCACATTATAATAGCCAGGATATCTTCTCGGCTTGTTCCACTTGATTTCAGAAACATTAACTGATGCAGCATTACATTCCTTATTCTGTTTGTCACTACTACTACTTTCACATAATATCTGGTTATGTGACTTCTTCTTGTAAGTAATAATGCCCCCATCCTTCCGGATCACCATGGATTTTTGTACCTCGTGATTGACGCAAAATTTATATAACGAGCTGAAGTTATAAGAATCCTGCTGAACACTTGGACTACTTCTACTACTATAAGGTTTGAGTGCAAGATCAGCCGTTCTCTTATAATATTGTGTGCTAGTAGTAGTGCGCGCCTGCAAATTGCTGATGTTGTGTAAGGTCGTCCAATTATTTGACGGCGCCCTAATAATAATGCTGTTACGATCATCTAATTTGGGGGGAATCAGCGTTGACAGCCGCTGTGCTGCAGCACATGCACAGGGCAGGCACGCCCCATTATTCTTCGGCATTAACGCAGCAGCACTCGAATTCACATAAAAAGGGATGCTAATATTGGGGCCTGCAACAATTCCTCCTCCTCCTCCTTCTTCTTCTTGTTGATGATGATGATGATGATGATATGTTGTAGTTGATGATGATGATGATGATGATGATGATGATGATGATGATGGGTAACAGTGAGGATCACCTGAATCGCTGTCGACATAACATGGAGCCTCTCTACCACTCCGTTTACCATCATCATCTACCAAGTTACTTCCTTCTTCTACTACCATGGACCAGTTTGTCACATGATGATCAATTACTGGATTATTGTCGCCCGTACTTACTGCTTTGCCGTCAGTCACAACTTCTCCAAAAGGGGCAAATTCATTATCATGACAGCTTATACTATTATTATAAGTCTGATCATTATCTGTACCCACGACAACAACATCTGCAGAGCTCGCCAATGTCAGCTGTGAAGTGGAAGAAGGTGATGATGATGTGGGACCCGACATCATACTTAACATTGCCCCCTTGAATTTTCTCGGAGATGATAGAGGCAACCAAATTTCAACACCGTTGCTGTGATTATTATTATTATGATGATGATGATGATGATGATGATTACCATTATCATTATCAGGATGGGGGATAGTAGTAGTAGTAGTAGTAGTAGTAGTAGTAGGCGTGTGACATAATAGATTTGCCTCATGATCTGAGATATCGGCTAAACATTCAGCTTGAGAAAATTGGTGCGATTCATTGTCACGTGAAAATTGTCTCACGTAATTATGTAATTTTCTGTGAGGCACATGGGAGGCGTCATCTGAGTCCATACACTTGAATTTAGAAATATTGCAAGCAGAAGACATGGCAGCGGTGGTGATACTACCAATACTAGCAGTAGTGGTAGTAATAGTCGTAGTAGTAGTGCTCTTACAGTTCCCCATAATTGATTGAAGGCTATAACTTTATTTATTAAAAACCTTAGTCGTAGTTAGATCATAATTGATTCATTACATATAGAATATAATCCTCTCTCTCTCTCTCTCTCTCTCTCTCTCCCTCTGTGTGTCTGTCTGTCTGTGTCTCTTTGTCAAACGGAGACCAATTGATTTGGAGAGCTTACTGTGTGTTGTTACTTTGGGGGCTTTCTTTACTTATATACTCCTTATGAGTTGTTAGTTGTGAGGATTTGGAGGGAAGGGAAAGCAAGGGACGAGAAGGGAGGGAGTGTGTTGTTGGTAATGGTGAGGTGAAAAATCGCTTTACTCCTACTTAATAAGTTACTACTACATTGAAGGTCTTAAAAGTTTCGGTTATAGTTTTGGGTAATTGGAATAGAGGCCTTCCCACTTTTGGTGGTAGTTACTAGTATGTATGTAATTTATCAATCACCTCTGATGCTGACGCAGTGGAAGAGGAAGCTGTATCATGCATACATGCATGGTATGTAATATGTATGTATGTATATTGCCCGAATGATGATAATAATAATTTGTTGCAGCTAATCAAGCACCTCCCTCATCATGAATGGCCTAATTTATTATTATGGAATGATACCAGTGTATGTATGAATTGACTAGTGGCAGCAGCAGCAGTTGATGTGTGTGTGTGTGTGTGTATGTGATTGACACAGAGTTTGTAACCATTTTTTCAACTTTTTGTTGTTCATTGAAGTGCTTATAAATGAACTGCATTCTACACACACAATATATATACATATACATATGCCACTCAGGATATATGTATATATTCTTTGGAATATATATATGTATGTGTATGTATTCTTTATCATATATGTGCTACTGTCTATATTCATGTGTGTGTGTGTGTGTGTGTGTGTGTGTGGAGAGAGAGAGAGAGAGAGAAAGAGTATCAACTCTTCTAGATATGCGGATATCTTGACTGACACATGAATATATGTTTCACATCAATCAATCAACCATCCATTGCGGGCCGCGGCCAGAGTCCTCCTCAATGATTTAAACAATGTCTCTCAAGCCCTGGAATTACAGGGTGTATTCTACTTAATCATGTACATACGTATATATTATGTATGTAATATGTAGTACATTTTACTTAATCAGGTGCGTACGTATATATTATGTATGTATATAGTCTGTGTATACGTGTATGTGTGTGAATGTGTACTAGCAATATGGATGGATGGGTTGATTGTCGCAATACAATGCTTTTGGACAACCAAATCTATCCATCTATAATTAATTGTTCTACTTCATCATCATCTTCTGACCAGTTCTACTATTAGATGAAGGTGGAGAGAAATAATTAATTACAGGTAGTGGAACCGCATACGTGGGTGGGGTAAAGGAAGATGATGGCTATAATGTTCCCTGATCTTGAAAATGTGGGCAATCTCTTACTTATCGTATGCATCAAACTATGACTACCATTACTATGTGGAGCGTCTTGCCCCAATTGGATTTCTAAATATGGCAAAATGCTCTTAGTAGACCTTTCTACATTATATATCTCTCACTCGTCCATCCATCCATATGTATATACATACATAGTACGTAAAATTCGTGTTCGTCTAGCATAACATTAGTTTTCCAACGTTGGAAAACGAATGCAAAGGTTATTGAAACATTCTTGTGTCTTTTTTTCGGTTTTTTTCCCTTTTTTTTATGTCCATTTTTTAGGCTTATTTACCTCATAATCAATAGTTAATCCAAAAGTATGGTATTTATCATTCTTTGAGGGTGTTTTTCTTACGCGAATGATTGAAACGTATGGTTCATACTATGCATACATATATATATATATATATATATATACATACATATATATACATAGATACATACATACATATACATATATATATATGCATTTTGTGCTATGCAAATGAGCCCTTTTGATAAATGTATCCCATATTATAACCCCTACCATGATCACCAGTTTAAACGGCCAATGGTAGTTCATCATAAACATATTTCTCTACAACACATCATCCATGAAACAAATAAGAATATTGGTATGTATGTGTGTTTACTGTTTATCTAAACATGTTGTAGATTCCGCAATCTTCACATTAGTAATGTTAGTATGGGCTATATACAATTATAACGCAAAGAAATATAATTCCTAAACGAGAATTGGTAACATTCACAAATGAGACACGTAGGGTAAAACTACTAGCAAAAACACAACATGGTAATGGTCCTTGTACATTATTGTTAAGTTGCATGTAAATGTATGATCATTAATTTTCACATATATTGCAACCATATGTCAGTTCACAAGAGAATGGTGTTTCGTAAACAACAACATAGTTACATATATACTTACGCAAATGTGTTAGGCAATTATAAGCTCCACAAACAATGTTAGTTGTATCTTGCACAAACTATGTATGCATGTGTATGTACATACATGCACCAAATAAGTACATAAAAAATGGGCATAAACTTGAATTTGCATTTTTGTCAATACTTAAGTTTGAGCTATGATGACATTAAAGAAAAAAAATGCAAGTTGTTCCATATAAAGAGCCTTTAATGTGCACATTAAATTGAACCATCGTCTCTCACATTTAAATGTGCACATACACACCACCATAATATACATACATATCCACGCACATCCAAATACTTGAATCATCACACCCATTCATTAATGCCATTTCTATGTACACTTACCTAAACAATTAGGTTGCATAATCATCCACCAATGCAGAGAGGCATGTACGTACCTTTATACAAACATTTTACGCAAACCTCTCAAATATGTTCAATAAGATCACGCTCCTCTGATAAACATTTACGTTTATAACTGGTATATGTAATGATGTATGCACTCATTTTGTAAATGTAAACATCAGAATGTACACGTAAAAATAAATAAATCTTTAATGAATTGGCAAAGTTAGTTGGTTTTCCCAATTGTGCCATATGTACATTATTCAAATGAGGTTCTTGGAAAGGCTAAAAATTTATAGCAAATATTAAAAACCAAGCAATGTCATAAACAGTGACAATGTCATTACCCTCAGTTAATGTAGCGGTTTGTCGACAAGAGTCTCAACCATAGCTTTCAACTCAAAATTTTATGGTAAAACCAATAAATACACAAAATGTTGAAGGTTCCAAAGGCATTTCATAATGATCTACGAATGGTAGAATTTGCAACATTCGGAAAGAATTGTTAGCAATGTGTATACATGCACCATACATTTCATTACAAATCCAACAGGTTGATGGACATGAACCTAGAGTTTTCCGTTTTTCCTTACCTCTTTTTGTGCATCATCCATATGAGTGGTCAATAGTTGATCTTGTTCCAATTGTGTAAGAATATCCCATTAGCTTTCTAATTTCGTTTTTACAAGAAGAACATATTAGAATTGGACGATGATCACATTCCAAAATTTCTAGGTTTACATAGATTTATGGATAGTTTTGAAATTCATGTCATATTTATCGGCAAAATGAAGTTTCATGCCTATGAAAGGCTATGGATTAGTTACTCTTTCGATGGAATAACTATACCTATTCACTTTGCTCATTTAACATGCATTTACTCCTTATTTGGCATTGGATCTCCATTTTTGTGACATGTAATTGTATTTGTAATATTTGAAGATCCTCAAACTTATTTATATTCAAGATTTCCCCTTGTAGCCTTCTTCTTAACTTATACTCATAGTTGTATACATTTAATAATCAAACAATGAAATATATTTCGCTCGACTATTTACAGAAGAAGTGCTACTAAAAATCCAACTACCTAGATGTCCCCTAAGTGTACTACTAATAAATTCGACTTGTAAATTAAGTGTCTCCTAAGTTTGTTACATGTAGTAACCCATCCTAGACTACCAACTTTCTCCTTGTTTAATAATGTATTATACTTCAAACTTAAACATACACATACACCTTTTCTATTTGTTTAGCAATGCATTCATTAGAGTACTAGTGCTTGCAAACCTTCCACAAAAGGTTCATGTACCAACAAAATCTCAATTAATTAGAAACAAAAATTTATTCAAAAGGCAAGGGCATTGTAAGAATCCTACATTTAGTAATTAATGACCCGCCAATAACATGACATAAATAGACATTGGACAATTGTAAAAGGTATGTCATCTCATTGAGTAATCGATTGATTGGAATTTTGCTCATTATAAATTAGCATTTGAAGAAAGAGTATTATATATCGTTGGCATTGCTCAATGGATATTACATTAAAACCATGACAATCATGCATCGTGGAATTTAAGGCAATGTTTAAGTTTAATTTGATAAAGAACACTATATTTAGAGATATTTATATATCTATACAACGATATCCAATAAAATAGAAGCCATGCCAAATCTTTAAGCTATACACATTGTTGCATACACTTAGCAACCACAATCGTAAACATGCACACACTTTACAACCACAATGAATAGCAACAATTGACATGGACTTCAATATGAACGCAAAGTGTACATATACCCTAATTGTGAATAAATGCATTTTCGATTTTCCCCTCCAAACTAATAGTGGTGGGGATGTGCTATTATTATTATCAATTTATTACTATTAGAAACGAAGCCATCATGATCTTTCCAAACAAAGTAAAGTCATCATTTTCATAATATTGATTAATTTATCCTCGACAATAGAATTGATGCACTTTACCAAATTGTCATGCATGTATCTTTGTTACCATGAACATTATTCCTGGTTTAAACTTCATTCTTGGGGATCAAACGTTCTAAGAGTGTCCAACCATGTTCTGATTCAAGGTCTTATTAGGAATATTATTGTGAACTCCATTAAAAAGTTGAAACTAGACAATATAAGCATTTACCATTAAATTTTTATCACAATATTGAGATAGATAACACATTTGGTGATATTGTAACCAAGAGGAGAAATGATCTTGACATTACTTTCGTGGTAACAAACATGTTTTATATGGAGCTTTCTTCTGTACATGAAAAAGAGGAGAGATGGATTAGCCATTCGGTGATATTGCAACAAAGAGTAGAAATCATCTTGGCATAGCTTTTGTGGTAACAAACATGCGTTATATGGGTCGAACGTGTTTGCACTAATTGCACACGCTCAACTCATGGACCTTTTGCACATTGCATTGTGTATGCCACTCTCCCATTTATTGAGCCGAATCTTAACTGATTTTGTGCGATGCAATGATTTTTGTGTGTGTGCCTAATGACGCCAAGTCATTGTCTACGGGCAAGTGTGCTACTAATACAACCTTAGGGCTACTTACAATTCTGGCCCAAATAGGTGCAGCAAAACCTATTTACAAATATTACCTTTTTCGGATGCCTATCTGGATCTGATCCAGATCAGGTCTTTCTTCTTCCTCGGATCCAATTGATCCGGTTCATGCTTTGCTTCCCATTGAGTGTTGGCTCCTCCTATCCATAGTTGGTTCTTTGGACTCAAATACGGCTCATGCTTTACTTCCCATTCGGAGGGAGTTGTTTCACAACAAACTCCCCTTTCACTTCGGCATGGGGTGCTTCGTCAATACGACCCGTCTCTGGCATGTGTCCAGCTTCTCTGCCAACAACACCTTCGTTAGTATGTTCGATCCATTCTCAATGTGTCGATCTTCATCAGTGCAATGTCCTTCTCCTCTACCCTCTCCTAGAGCCAATGACATCTCTTTTGGATGTGCTTGGTCCTCGGATGGTAGGTGACATTCTTTGCAAGGTGGATGACACTTTGGTTGTCGTAGTAGAGTCGGAATTCCTCTTGCCGAATTCTTGCCTCTCCAATAAACTCCTTCATCCAAATTATTTCCTTACCGACTTTTGCTACAACCATATACTCTGCTTCCGTGGTTGACAGAGCCACGACCTTCTATAACCTAAACTACCACGAGATGGCTCCCCCTACGTAAGTCATTACATACGTGGACGTGGACTGGTTGGTATCTACATTAGCCGACATGTCTAAGTAAGTAAAACCTTCTAATATGCGTTTACCTGAGCCGAATTAGAGACACATGCTCAAGGTGCCTATCTGGCACCGGAGTATCCACTTGACTACAGGCCAATGCTCTCTGCTCGGATTGCTCATGAACCGACTGACCACTCTGACTATGTATCCGATGTCCGACCTGGTACATACCATTGGGTACATCATGCTTCCTACTACTGACGCGTACGAGAGCTTACTCATATTAGCCTTCTCTGTCTTTGTCTTCAGACATTGTCTACTAGATAACTTGCTATTGGTCGGCATTATCGACCAGAACGGCTTTGTGTTTTCCATGCTAAACCTCTGGAGCACCTTTGTCATGTAGTTCTCCTGTGACAATCACTGTTGAGAATCAAGCTCAACTTGGTCTAGTGTGTGAACTCACCTTGAGAGTGAATAGACACCCCAACGGTCAAGAGTCACCATTATGTCACCACTTTGTATTCTAGCATTTAGTATGAGTCATAGAATCATATTCTATGACACATAACTTATGAGCTTTCACATTCCCCATGCTCCATGAGTCTTGTAGTTAATGAAGAGAGAGGGTGACTATATAAAGCACCCTCCTCCCACCTTGTATAATGTTGAGTCTTTCTCCTTTGTTAATATAATCTACCTTGCGTATACTCTGTGTCTTACTCCTTGGCTCTCTCACTCACTCTCTCTCTCTCATACACACACACAAAGTTCACACCTATTCTGCTACACAAGAATCATACCCGATTCTTTACATGGTATCAGAGCAGTTTGGTAGCTCCATCTAGACCATCCGTGTATGTTGAGTGCTACGTCGACGTTCAAGAAGAACCGGCTCATCGCTATTGTAGCTTCGCTACATAGCTCGCATTCGAAGAGAGAAGAAGAAGAAGAAGAAGAATTGACATAATGAATACTCAAATGCGGAGCGCTCTCCCTACCGAGAAGTTGGATCGAAACAACTTCGCATCTTGGGAGTACAAGATGCACCAATACCTTGTTGGACAAGGCTATTGGAGCTACATCAAAGGAGAGCACGAAGACCAACCCGCCGAAGCGGTGTCGCGGAAATACGACGAAGACACGTGAACTTGAGGCAAGACCCCAGGGCCTCCGACCGGAAGATATCAAATTCGTATGATTATATTAAACAATTAATACAAAATGAGAAAGATTCACAAATTTCATTAATAAAGGGAAAGAAAGATTACAATCAATCTCAAGATTGCGATTACAAAAGGTTTAGTTAATGGAGATTACTAGAGTAATAGATAAGAGGAAATTAAATATGGATTCAATAGAAATTCAGGGTTTTTGGCTTTGATAAGAGATTTTAGATTTTGAGAGATATGGCTTCTGTAGGGAAATTTAGGGTTTATGGCTTCCGTAAGGAAATTAGGGTTTTTGAGTGTTATGGCATCTATAGGGAATTTAGGTTTTATGAGAGTTATGGCTTTCCTAAGATAAGGTAGCTGAGAAGGAAAAGAAAATTAAAAATATGGAGGGAGAATGAGTGTAAAAAAAAGATGGAATTTTATATGGAGTTCCTAGTTGATTATATGCATGTCCACTTTTTGTTGCGTGGCCTCTACTTTTAGTTGCTTAGCTTTTTCTTTTAGTTGCATGCGATCATCCACATGACCTTTACTTTAGTTTTCTTCACTTTACTTTAATTAGCCACATGATCCTTTTATCCGTTCGGTTTGCGTCCAGCCTTGTCCGGTTGCCGGTTCCATTCGGTCGCTGATTGCCGCTGCCTCGTCGACTCCACCGCCGATTCCGGTTTGCTTACCGACCGGTTTCAGTTTGCTTCCCGGCCAATTTCCGATTTTGCTTACCGGCCCGGTTCCGGTTTGCTTCCCGCCCAATTTCCGGTTTTGCTTACCAGGCCTTCCGGATTGCTTACCGGCCGGTTCCGGATTGCTTCCCGACCGTTTCCGGTTTTGCTTACCAGCCGGTTCTAGATTGCTTACCGATCGATTTCTGGTTTTTGGGAACTTAGCCACTATCATCCATCAAGACAAAGTGGCCAAAGTGTTCTTAGCACAAATGAAAATGAGGGGTCTCAAAGTGCTTATATAGCCAGGGCCTTAAGTTTCCTATCTATGTGGGATAAATCATAGTTCAATTTTCCCTATCTTCTCAAACATCCCTCTTTTTATAACATGCCATTAAGCTACTATAAAGTACTTATTTTATTATTTATTTTTTACATAGTGTGAGAAGATTCATACAACAGCGGCTTTCAGATACGCAACATGGGAGCAAGCCGCAAGCCGCAAGCCACGTGATGTATTGCTTGGCGACATGTGTTCACGATCACATGCTCGGCTCCATTCGCGAAGCCAGACGCCGAAGGAGGCATGGGAAAATCTACGAAAGATTTTCGTGGTGAACACAACCGCAAGAAGGCTTCAACTCCGCCAAGAGTTGAATAACATTCAACAAAGGGACATGTCCATCACGACATACACCTTAAAGATCAAGGAGCTTTGTGACTCGCTCAGCTCGATAAGCGTAAGTATCGATAAAGATGAGATGGTGCAAATATGCCTCGTCGGCCTCGCACCACAGTTCGGCGCGATGCGAACCACCGTTCTAGCAAGGGAGAAATCTCCCTCCTTCTTCGAGCTCCAATCAATGCTATTGGTCGGAGAAAACCACGTGCATACAAGGAGCAATGAGTCAGAAGGCCACATGCTCTACACGCACTCGAATGGAGGAAGAGGATGCGAACGAGTGAGAGGCCGATTCGGCCAAGGACAAGGCAGACGAGGTCTGACCTACGACAACAACTCCCAATTTTGGCCGCAAAACGGAAGCCAACGAGGAACCTTCGCAAGAAGGGGGAGCTTCCACTCCGGCCCGAGCCGTCAAAACGCAACTGAATGCAGATATTGCGGAAAGCTCGGTCACCACGAAGAAGAGTGCCGAAAGAAGATGCGTGAATCGGCTTCCACAAGCCGACAACTCACGAATTACACGCACAATTCCGACTACGAAGAGTATAGTAGAATGTACGGGCACAACTCTAACTACGAAGATCGTGGCAAAATGTATGCACACAACTCTGACTGTGGCGGAATGTTCATGATGAAACATAGAGCAAACTCTATGTCGGCCTCTACCTCAACTAGTGCCCTCAAACCATATGACATCTCATAAAGAATGGTTTCTCGAACTTTGAGAGCCGGAGTGACCCGGTTATGTCGAAACCGGAGATGATACTACGCACCCGATTCAACACATCGGCAATGTTCCGTTCGGCGAAAGAGGTAAGCAAACATACATTAAAAATGTCTTGCATGTTCCCACCATCACGAAGAATTTGGTCTCAGTCGGCCAAATGGTTGAGCAAGGGATGCAAGTACGATTCGACCAAGAAGGGTGCTTCATCGAAAAAGGGGGTCGAATCATTGCACATGGAAGATACGTGAGCAGCACAATGGATTGCGGCATCCTCTACAAGACTGCGATGCCAATACGACTCGAGGGTTACACAGACGCCGATTGGGCCGGCTACAAAGCCGATAGAAGATCAACCTTCGGATTTGTTTTTTCCCTCGGCAGCGGAGCAATATCCTGGAGCAGCAAAAAGCAACCAACCATCACTCTTTCAAGCACAGAGGCGGAATATAGGGGCACGGCAGTGGCCGCATGTGAAGCCGTATGGCTCAAAAGGATACTCAAGGATTTGGGCGTACCCATCAAGGATCCGACTTCCCTTTACTGCGACAACATGAGCAGTATCTATCTGGCTCGGAACCCGGTGTTCCACGCGCGAACAAAGCACATTGAAGTGCACTATCACTACATCCGAGAGCGCGTTCTAGCTGGCGATGTCGACCTACAACACATTAGCACCAACCTCCAAACGGCCGACATCTTCACTAAAGCCTTAGGAGCCGAGAAGCTATGGCAATTCATGACCAATCTCGGATTGACGATCCCTAACCTGCCAAGCTTGAGGGGGAGTACTAAAGACACTAGCAATAACGCATGGATTCTGCAACGGCGCAACGAAGCCGCGAAGAGCAACTACGCACAATGCAAGACGATCTACCGCGTAAAGCCGCGAAGAAAGACGCAAGCCGAAGCGCAAACTTCGCAACTACGCACAACGCAAGCTGGAGCATGGATTCCGCAACTCCGCATAAATGTGAGTCGACGCAAGTCGACACGGACTCCGGAACGCGAGTCGAAGCGGATTTCGGATACCGTCTGAAACCGACCCGACTTGAGCTTGAGGGGGCGTGTTGAGAATCAAGCTCAACTTGGTCTAGTGTGTGAACTCACCTTGAGAGTGAATAGACACTCCAACAGTCAAGAGTCACCATTATGTCATCACTTTGTATTCTAGCATTTAGTATGAGCCATAGAATCATATTCTATGACACATAACTTATGAGCTTTCACATTCCCCATGCTCCATGAGTCTTGTAGTTAATGAAGAGAGAGGGTGACTATATAAAGCACCCTCCTCCCACCTTGTATAATGTTGAGTCTTTCTCCTTTGTTAATATAATCTACCTTGCGTATACTCTGTGTCTTACTTCTTCTCTCTCTCACTCACTCACTCTCTCTCATACACACACACACACACACACACAATTCACACCTATTCCGCTACACAAGAATCATACCCGATTCTTTACAACCACAATAATCTCTTTGTCCAGTCGTAGACTATGTGCATCCCTAGGATTTGCCTTCCTAGACCCATATCCTTCATTGAGAAAGACCTACTTAAAGCCTTTTTCAGCATTGCGATCTTCGCATGGTTCGGTCTAACAATCAACATGTCATCCACATAGAGCAAGAGGACGAGGAAATCTCCTGCGTCGAATTTCTTCACAAACACGCAGTGGTCGGCCTGCGTATTGTGGTATCCTTGGTTGGCCATGAAGGATTCAAACTTCTGGTACCATTGTCGGGAAACTTGCTTCAGTCCATAAAGGCTCTTCCTCAACCTACACACTAGGTTCTCCTTTCCTTTCTTGAAAAATCCTTTTGGTTGTTGCATATATATCTCCTCTTCAGGATCTCCATGCAAGAAGCCCATCTTGACATCCAATTGTTCGACTTCAAGGACCATGTTGGTTGCTAACACTATCCGGATGGATGTCATCTTTACTACCAGGGAAAAATTTTCGTTGAAATCCACTCCTTTCTTGTGTTGAAAACCCTTCACCACAATGTGGGCTTTATATGTTGATGGATTTTCACCATCTCCCGATTTTAGTTTATACACCCACTGGTTTCAAAGGGTCCTCTTTCCTTTCGGCAACTCCGTTAGCTTGTATGTGTGGTTCTCATATAGGGAATCCATTTCGTCCTACATGGCACGTCTCTTCCTCTAAGCTTTCCGGCTCCCCCTCATCGGTTAGCAATTGTAACAGATTACGTGCGGAAGCTTATGCAACACACACAGAAAAAATAGTCGATTATTCGAAAATACGACAATTAGGTATACGCAGAGATTAGATGAGAGAGTGTGATAGAGATGGAGTGGACAACAATAAACTTGATTCAAAATAAACAACACTCTATACATAAAATGTGCTCAGTCAACACTCTTCATACAAGTCCTAGAAGAGCTGATAGAAGTATTGACAAGTACTTGAATGCTCATTAATTGAACCTGGCACTAACAACCTATAATATACCTATTTACTAAAATAGGAATATAGGCCCTTAACGTCCTGTCTGATTCCATCCGATATGGCCCTCGGTTTCTTCAACCAGTTCGGGCCTACCCGATCTATCTCCATCGGATCCGCCTCCTGACTTCCTCAGCCAATCTGGCCCAAGTTAAGCTTGCTCGCTCAACACTCCCCCTCAAGCTCAACTTGAGGTTACTTGTTAGCTCCAGCTAGTACACCACTCCAACATCTCCTGGCTTCATACCTCCTCGCTCGCGCTCCTCGACCCATCCGATCCGACGCTCCTCGACCTGCTCAGTCGGCTTGTCTGTTGCTAAGGCCTTTGTCGGCATTCTTCTTGCCTTTGCTACTTCGGCGCCTTCTCGTCTGTTTGGCCTTAATCTTTAGGTCGGCTCTGCCACCTGTGTTGGCTTTCTCAGCTCTACCTTCCGCTTTTTCGGTTGGCTCCAGCTTGGACTCGTTCCTTTGGCTCCGGCCTCTTCAACTGTCCCGAAATCGAATTCCTCATCTGATTCGGTTTTTCGGACTTCATCTCTCTCCTTTTTGCTAGTTCTCCCCCTCGCGTCCAGCATGTCGAGGTGCTGGAATCCAAGCATACTCGAGAATTGTTGTAACTTGTCTAGGCCAAGAGGTTTGGTGAAGATATCGCTAGCCTGAAGATCTGTCGGAACATATATGAGTTTTACTTCACCGGAGAGAACACACTCACGAACAAAATGATAGTGCACCACAATGTGCTGTGTCTGGGCATGGAAGATGGGGTTCTTTGCTAATTGGATGATGCTAAGGTTGTCACAATATATGACTGTCGGCTCGGCCACCTCCACTTGCAGATCCCTTAGAAGTTGCTTGAGCCATATGGCTTCGCATGTTGCTACAATCGCTCCTCGATACTCAGCCTCGGTGCTTGACAATGCAATTGTCGGCTGCTTCTTATTGCCCCAAGCGATCATAGTGCTTCCAAGCAAAAATGCCAAGCCTGATGTAGACCTTCGATCACCGGCATATCCAACCCAATCGGCATCCGTGTAGCCAACCAACTATTCGGCAACACCGGTCCGATATAGCATCACCCCATCCTTCGTGCCGCTTACATATCTTAAGATCCTTTGTGTGCACTGAAGGTGTTCGGTCGTCGGCAATGACATAAATTGACTAATTAGTTCAACCGGATAGCTAAGGTTCGGCTGGGTGATGGTCAGATAGATGAGGCTTCCGACAATCTGTCAGAACCATGTCGAGTCGCATGTTGTGCCCAATCCTTGGTGAAACTTCATGTTTCTATTGAGCGGAATCGAGACGAATTCACAGTCTGTTGTTCTGAACTTGAAGAGCATACTCAACACATAATGTCGTTGGCTGATTAGTATGCCTTCGAAGGTGCGGATCACTTCGATACTGAGGAAGTAGTAAAGGTCACCCAGATCCTTCATTTCGAACGATGCAACAAGTTGGGACTTTACATGGCGGATTTCTTCCAAGTTGGCACTAGCGATGACCAAGTCATCAACATAAAGCAGAATGGTTACCGGCCCATTCCGACTGTCCCGGATGAAAAGTGAAAAATCTGACTTCGACGTAGTAAACCCCATCTGATGTAGTTGTTGTGTGATCTTCGTGTTCCAAGCACACGAGGCTTGCTTTAGTCCATAGAGGGACTTATTTAGTCGACAAATGGCCGACGTGCTATCAGGAATAGTACTGAGATAGAGAGGAGATTAGTACTAAGAGATCAAGATTAGTACTAAGAGGAAAAGAGGGTGTAGAACACTCGAGATAGATAGATAGATAGATTATATTATCGTCTTCAGAGGTCAAATATGACCCATGAGACCAAAAATATTACATTTCACGTGATACGTGTGAAAGTGAGTAGTGACTCTTGATGTTCAAGAACTTTACCAACGGATGTTGCAATCGAGAGTGCACATTGTGGTTGTGAGCGGAATTCATGCAAGGACTGGGCTCGGTCGAAGAGATATGGAAATCATGGTCGAATATGATCAAAGGGAGAGCATTGTATCAAAGTGTGATACTCAGACTCGCGAACTTGGTTAGGGCAAAGTGTGCATAGCCGACCACCCTCATCACTTGTGCCCCAATGCCTTGTCTCACATTGCAATGCATGTGAGCTAAGTCACATGGAAGCAATGGTTCGAATGGAAAATAACGGTATGGGCTCTAACATGTATCGATGTGTATGATTTCCCCGTTCCGCAAAGAATATGGTTTTGTAGTTGGGTGCAACATGTGTAGTATAATGTGTGAAGCGTGAGCCTCCACATTTGTCCAATGCCATGATACATTGGCATTGCAAAAAGGCCTCATTTATAGAGGAATCTAATGAAGCATCATGAAGCAAGTGTCTCGCATCCCATCTACCAAACCATTTTTCTATATCTTGCATCCAACCGGAACACAAAATTTTGCTTTTATGCGTCTTTTGGATTTTTTTGCTTGCCTCCCATGCAATTCTAGGAAGTCAATGTCAGGGACTTTTTTGAACCTTAAGCATGTATTCAACAACCCTTTCCATGACCATGATCTCAATGGGAAGTGATCCCGTCTCAAGGAGGAGGGTGTAGGGCGTTTGTTTCTTAACTTGTAGAAACTTTGTAAGAAAATGTTTTTGGACATTTTCAAACTCTTTCCACATAGATTTAGGGATACTACCGCCCCATTCTTCCACTTAATTTAGTATGCATGCAAAAGTTTTCCAATGCCTTCATAAGCTTTTGTGCATCTCCTAAGGTATTTCCAAAAAGCATTACATCATATGCATATAGCAAAAGCATAATCACAACATTCCCAATGACAACTTTTTCAACACATTCTTCCTTTCCAAACTTGTAACCATTTCTTCCAATTCATCAATGCATAGACCAAATAGTGTTGGTGAGAGTGGAATCCTTGCTTAACACCAATAGTGCTTTTGAAAAAATCTGAAAGTTTATCTCTCATGCACATACAACATATAACCTTCTCATAAATTCGGAAAATTGCAAGCATATATTCACTTGGCACCTCAAGTTCTTCCATTCGCCTCCAAAGATGCTCACGAGGTACCATATCAAAAGTTTTCTTGAAGTCTACAAAGCAACAATATAAACCTTTATCTCTAAGGCGACTTTCCTCCATTAATACTCCAAGGGTGACAAGGTGATCAATGGTGCTATGGTGTTTTCGAATGCCAGCTTGTCCATAAGCTCTCTTACCATTTTTTTTAGCCCATACACTTATCTTTGATTCCATTATACATCCAAACAATTTTGCCATTAATGATCCAGCCATGATGGTTCAATAGTTGTTTACATTATTTACATCTCCACCTTTAGGTAAAGGTTTGGTCCAATTTGTAGTCCAATCGTGCGGCATACCATGTTGCAATGCATCATTAAACATATCACTTATCCATACATGTGCTTCCATTCCCGTCCATTTGAGCATTTCAACCTTTATACATTGAAGATCGTTTGCCTTTCGAGAGGCCAAATTTTTAAGTCCTATGCATATATCTTCAATTGTAAAGAAGGGAGGCATATGTGAAAGAGAACCATAACACATCATCTTTCCGGCAAGAGATAAGTCATATAAATTCTTACAATTCATAGACAAGTCGTGAAGAGTTAAGTCACCATAACTCTTAACACGTTGTCGTGGAAATCTGCGCGTGATAGGACGGGTTTAGGGGTCTTCGACTAGGGAGTAAGAGGAGGGAGAGAAGCTTGGAAGTTCAACCGAGAAGGAAGAGACAGATTAAGATTTGAGAGATTAAGATTCAAGAGAATAAGATCTAAACAAGACAAGATACATTATGGAAAGCACCACACCAATTACACCCGTGGTCATGTGGGCCGAATGTAAACCCTCTAGATGAAACCCTAACCGGATAGGGGAAAAGAAGAAGAAGACGACGACGACGAATGAAACCACTAAAATGAGATCCTAAAACCCAAAATTCCGAAACCCTGATGGCAACCCAAAGAAACCCAAAAAGTGGAAGCCCCTCCAAAGTGACCCCTCACTCCCTTTTATAGTAATAAGGGGTGAGGCACATTACAAAAAGGTGTGGTCAAATCCCCTTTCTTTCAAAGGAGAGTTTTTGACCTCGATCTTAGGAGGTGAGATTGATGGGTCTTAACTCCCTCTCCTCTCACCTACACCCATACTTCATGTGCCTCCCTCTAGTCTACAAAGTGCACATCACCTTTATACCTTTACATCTTACTTTTCCTCCTTACATTTGTCTATTATTCCTATGTTACAATTTTCCTAAGTTCACGTGCAATGTTTCATATCTTGTTTTATTCCTCCCGCTCGGGTTTTCTCCCCATGGCAAAAATTCCTCATGACATCCGCCCTCACCAAACCGCACATCCACTGGTATGTGCCAAGAAAGGAGAATAGGTGAGATTCTCGGCAATGGTGATCAACCGGGTTCCGTCGTTTCCTCATTGTCTTTGCTCGACTTCGTTCTCCATTTCGAGCACGCCTATCCCTTCCACACGAACCACCGTAGCCTCTCGAGCCGTCGTGTTCGCTGCACGTCCTCGAACCGTCGGCTCCATCCTATTCGCCATATCTGATGCTCACATCTTCTTCCCCGATCGGTCCTCCCGAACAACGGTGCTGATCTGGTCACTCTTCCTTTGTCCGTCACGTATGTCCTCCGGATGCGTTCCCAGTTACTCAGATTGCACGACAGATTCCGCCCCTCGCGTACTGCGTGTGTTCCTCCTTCAGCTCGAAGGCCTCCTCATCCTAAGCACCTCGGCGTGCATCCTCTTTCCGTTCCGTGCTTGGCTCCTGTAGGCTCTACCCATGTGTCGTTGTTGTCCTCCGAATACGCACTCGGTCTTAGGTCCTTATGTGACCACATTACGTGCCCTTTGTTTCTCCCTTGCTCGTGGTGCTCTCTCGCGATAGAGTATACCTCCATCCGGACATCCGTGTCGGTGTCCTTTGTGGCTCTCGTTACCACATTGTCTCGACCCGCGCCCTCTTGGCCCGCTTGGCCTTGCACGTCCTTCGGGATGCCGCGTTTTCTCTTCCCGATGCGTAGCCCTTTGTCCTCCACACAAATTCTCCGGTTTCTAAGACAACCTTCCGCTCACGTTGTTCATCCGTCGATCTCGGCAACTCACCGCTTTGTCCTCCGTCTCATACTTGCCTCTCAAAGGTTCAACTAGTCCGCTATTGTCGGTCGCTCGTTGTGGCTCCTCCGGATGCATGCTCGTTTCTTGGTCCTCCACCGGCCATAATGCATGCTTTGTATCACGTCGTTCACCCGCCGTAGACCCGATCTCTGAGTCGGCTTCTTCTTCCTTCGTCGTCATAGTCCCTTCCAACTCCGATTGGCCCTCTTGGCCCCGCTCGTCCGTCTTTCTGCATCGGATACCTGTTCCGTCACCCTCGTCCGCTTCGGCCTCTAACTCCTCGCCGCCACCCACCATCTCTTCGGTCTTACATTGATCCGCAACCGCTGAAGTCTCTGGCATCGGTGTCGAGGGATCTCGCCTCCGTCCGCTATAATCTTCTTCATTCGCCTTGGTTGCCCATCTTGCCGCCGACACCTTCTGTCTCTCCGGTCTCACATGGGCTCTCGTGGCCGACTGCCAAAGTTTCTAGAACCAATGTGGGCAAGGTCTCAGCACCATCGCTCGTCGATGTCATATCCATAGCCACCTCCACCCGTACATCGTTGTTCGTGGCTATCCCGTCTCTGTTTATGCAAGCCTCGATTACGCTTGCCTCCTCCTCGCTCGATGTTTCGGGAAACCGTGTCTTGAAACTTACGCCCACTCTCGAAGTGGCGCTCATTGTCCCATCGTCCTCGGTCTTATCCATGGCTGTCTCTTCATGCAAGACGAGAGGGTCGCTCGCTCTGCACCCTCTCCCATGTCGCCGTTGTATGCTCTTTCGGCCTCCACATAGGCCCCGTCCTCCGTGTGTAGGGAGGCGTCTTCCTCTACGTCTTCCGATCCTCTCGGACCCGACTTCTTAATAAACCCCTCTTCGGCTTCGATCTTTGACTTCATGATCTCGTACACCTCCCGTATTAATGCTTCTAGGTAGAACTCCTCCGAACCATTACGTGTTGAGCTCTCTTCGAGCGATAGTGCGTAGTCACTCACCACCCTCTCTTCTCTGCTGCTCACGGGTTGTGTTGTGGCCGAACGCTTCTCATCGTGTTGCCGGCATACCCACTCCACTTCAAACCAATCGTCGGTGAGGCCGTGTGCTCCATGATCATCTTCGAGCTTGAGTAAAATGTTCATCCTTTCCTCTCGATGGACCGTCTTAAAAAATAGGAGGACTTTGTCCACCCCCACCGATCTCCGATCCTGCTCCGAGAGTTGAGAAAAACGACGCTCGAACTCTTGGAATGCTTCCATCACACTTCGATGGGCCTTCACCGACGCCAACCGTCGATCGAACTCATGCCAACCTTGCCCCTCTGGTTTCTCGTACCCGAACGCCTCCCATAAAGCTTCCATCCTCTTCCTCCCTTGCCGCCCTTTCACGTCAGGTTCACCAAGATGTTGCGGAAAGCTGCGTGTGCGTGTTGGATAGGATGGGACCACAGGGGGGTCTTGGACTAGGGAGTAAGAGGAGTGAGAGAAGCTTGGGAATTTAACCAAGAAAGAAGAGAAAGATTAAGATTTGAGAGATTAAGATTCAAGAGAATAAGATCTAAACAAGACAATATACATTATGGAAAGCACCACACCAATTACAACCGTGGTCATGTGGGCCGAATGTAAACCCTCTAAATGAAACCCTAACCGGATAGGGGAAAAGAAGAAGAAGAAGAAGAAGACGAATGAAACCACTAAAACGAGATCCTAAAACCCAAAATTCCGAAACCCTGATGGCAACCCAAAGAAACCCAAAAAGTGGAAGCCCCTCCAAAGTGACCCCTCACTCTCTTTTATAGTAATAAGGGGTGAGGCACATTACAAAAAGGTGTGGTCAAATCCCCTTTCTTTCAAAGGAGAGTATTTGACCTCGATCTTAGGAGGTGAGATTGATGGGTCTTAACTCCCTCTCCTCTCACCGACATACACAATGCCCACTGCTCCCTACACCCATACTTCATGTGCCTCCGTCTAGTCTACAAAGTGGACATCACCTCTATACCTTTAAATCTTACTTTTCCTCCTTACATTTGTCTATTATTCCTATGTTACAATTTTCCTAAGTTCACGTGCAACGTTGCACATCTTGTTTTATTCCTCCCACTCAGGTTTTCTCACCATGGCCGAAAATCCTCACGACAACATTTCCCCTTTAGATTTCTCCAAAATTTAGCACATGCATGTGCTTTCTCTTGCATTTGGATAAATTGTTGAGTAACTTCGCATATTAATCTCTTTCTTTGAATAAGCCTTTTATACTCATGCAAATGCTTTTGGTAATGCTCTTTATCCTTAACTACATCCAAAACCATAAGGCACTTTCGAGCTTCACGACATTCTTTATCAAACCATTTTTTCCTAAGTTTCTTGGTGCATTTCAAAGATGTGCGGTTGGTCGAAAAACATTTGTTTGTACATGAGAGAATGACTTTCTTGAAAGCTTCCCATTTGCATTCTAGTGTGGCACCATGCTGTATCTTTGTCATTTGTAACATATCCTCAACCATCTTGGAATACATGGGGGCTCGCTTAAGGTTCATGCTCAAGTGCGGTTATTTATTATCTTCAATAGCCTTCTCACAATCAAACCTATGCATTCATTTGAGATCAATACATAAAGGCCTATGATTGGATTCCGGTGTCCATTCACCAAGTGAGAATTTATGTATAGGATCCAAAATACCTTCGGAAAGTAGCACATAGTCAATCACACTATTTCCACTGTGTTTTCTACATGTAAAACCATTAGTGTTGGGCATTACGGAAATACCATTTGCAATAAGAAATGCGGTACTATTGCACATTTGTAGGAGTAAGTTCCCAAATTGGTCCAGATCTTTTTCATTGCTAGAAGAGCGGCTATACATTTGCATATCCTCTTGCATCCTTGAGATATATATATATATATATATATAGAGAGAGAGAGAGAGAGAGAGAGAGAATGATGATGATAAAAGATATTATGTAGAAAGAATATACAAGGATAGTTATGAGGCTTAAGACTGCCGTTGAACCGATTTGGTTCGAAATAATGCCTTGTGCCTCCTTATATAGTGTTTTTAGGAGTACTCCTGAAGTTTCTAGAATGTTCCAGAGAAATCTAGAATATACATGAATTTTCTATAGTGAAATAATAAATGAAAATAATATCTTTTGTATTACAATGTATAGTCTAATGGCAAGGGCTCGACCCATGTACTATAAGGTCATGGGTTTGAATCTCACCATATCATGAGACTATTTCCTTTTTAAAACGATGAGTGTTACGAGTCGTTTTGGATTGGGAACCCGGTTTGTCTGGATATTGACGATGGAAGTCTTCAAGAAGAGCACGAGCATTGGTCACATTGTCTATTGGTTCCCAAGTACACTCGCTGGGACTATATCCTAGCCAATCGTCCAAATCGTAGAGCTTGTTGCGAACAATCTTCGAATCAAGGATGGCGGCGACCTCGTACTTAGGTCCATCTTCAAGTTCGATCGGGGGTGGAGGTGGTTTGATACGACCTGGGATAGTGCTGTCCTGATAGGGTTCTAAAAGAGAACTATGAAATACTGGATGTATTCGTAGTTGCGGCGGTAGCTTGAGACGAAAAGCGTCATCATTAATTTTTCCTATAGTATGGAAAGGACCTAATCGCCAATAATCCAATTTATCGCATGGGCCAGTAGTCTTGATGTGTCATTGTAATAACCATACCCGATCTCCAATGTTAAAACTAGATAGAAGCTGATGACGATCCGCATAATCATTGTGTGTTTGTTGAGCTTGTTGTAAATGAGTAGATAAATCCGCATGTATCTTGCATAGCTGTTCCAAACGATCCTCTGCACAAGGATTTGTGGGTAACTCTAGAGTTTCAAATACACACCACCGGGGATGATACCCCATATAAGCATAAAATGGTGTAACCTTAGTCCATGAGTGGACAAAGTTATTATACGCAAACTTCGACGAAGTGGAGAGTATCTGCCTAGTCATCTTGGTGATAGCTTAGGAAACACCGAAGATATTGTTCCAGTGTTTGATTTGTTCGTTCTGCTTGTCCATTTTTTTGTGGGTGGTAACTGGAGGAGAGGTTAAAAGTGACCTTGAGCATTTTGAAGAGGTGCTTCCAGAATTTCGAGACGATCTAAGGTCCACGGTCGCTAATGATACTATTGGGGAGGCCATGATGCTGACATACCTCACGCATGATAGTTTCGGCGGTTTCTTCACTAGTGATTTCCTTAGTACATGGTAGGAAATGGGCCACCTTCGTATATCGATCTACTACTGTTAAGATCGCATCGAATCCCTTAGAAACTGGAAGATTTGTGATGAAATCTAGAGCAATGGATTGCCATGGCTTGCTTGGAATTGGTAATGGTTCCAATAAACCATATGGATGATGTCTTGGCATCTTTGCTTTGCAACATGTATCACATGTCCGAACATAATCTTTGATAAATCGGCGCATATGGGGCCACCATAATGATCATTGTACTAAATCTAATGTTTTAATACTACCAAAATGCCCAAATGTAGATGTGTCATGACAATTTTGGACAAGAACCATTAGGAACATACAAGAGCCTCTTAAAGAATAGTAATCCATCATGACATTCGGATTGTCGATAATCCGTACCTAGTTGTTGCAATTGTGAACAAGATGCCCGAGAGGGGTCAATTTCTGCAAGAATGGCTTGAGAGAAAGCATCTATCTTCAAGTCCTCACGTATGATATTGATAATGTGGGAATCCAATGGCATATCGAAAACCCGCGTTGCTTGTAGTTGTGCCGGTCCCTGGATTACTTGCTTTTGGTTATCGCGAATGCTGGCTCACTGGGATGCAATGCTACATACGAGAGCTGCGATAATGCATTTACCTTCCCTTGTTGCTTTCCAGGATGATATGTAATTTTGAAGTCGAAACGAGTGAGCAATTGGGCCCACCGAGCTTGACGTTGATTTAATACACAAGCATTTTGGAAGTAGGTAAGATTTTTATGATCACTGAATACAGTGACTTTATGAGAACATCCCTCTAGAAAATGCCTCCATTGCGTAAAAGAGTCCACTATTGCTAATAGCTCTTTATTGTGAATTTTATAGTTGATTTCGGCGGCATTAAACTTGCGTGAGTAGAAAGTCACAGGATGTAGCTTTTCATCATCACCTTGTTGTGACAGGATGCTACCCAAGGCGAAATCTGATGCGTCTGCTTCAATGATGAATGGTTTTGCCGGATTAACATGAGCTTGAATAGGAGCGGATGTAAATACCTTCTTAAGACTCTCAAAATCCATGTCTGCTTCTTTAGACCAAACAAATGACTCGCCCTTCTTGGTAAGTTGTGTGAGAGGTAGAATAAGCTTTGAGTAATCCTGTATAAACTTGTGGTAGAAATTCACAAAGCCTAAAAAGCATTGCACATCTCGCAACAAGCGTGGAGTCTGCCACTCTACCACAGTTTTGACCTTAGCTAGATCCATAGAGATGCCTTTGGAGGAGATGACATAGCTCAGAAATTCCACCTGGTTGCACTCGAAGCTACATTTTTCTAGTTTTGCATAAAGACCATGTTCTCGAAGCCGTTTTAGTACTAACAGTACATGAGAATCATGCTCTTCTTGGGTCTTTGAATAAACCAGCAGATCATCCAAATAGATGATCAAACAAACATCCAACAGACCTCGGAATATATCATTTGCCATGTGCTGGAAGACTGTTGGTGCATTAGTGAGACCGAATGGCATGACTGTATACTCGAAGTGCCCATATCTGGTGCGGAACGCGGATCCGTGCGAGGTTATATGATCCTCGTAAGTCGATCTTTGTGAAGAACCTTGCACCATTGATCCATTCTAAAAGACTTGAGATAAGGGGAAGTGCATACCTATTCCTGATGGTGACCTTATTCAAGCCGCGGTAGTCTACGACGAGATGAAGTGATCCATCATTTTTCTTGACGAAGAAAATGAGTGCACTGACTAGATATTTCGAATGTCGAATGAAACCGTTTTCCAATTCTCCTCTATATAGGCTTGAAGGACTTCTTGCTCGGTTGGTGACAAATTGTAGATCGGTCCCCATGATGGCTCTTTTCCCGGTTATAAATCGATGGAGCAATCATACAATGTCGTGTTGTTTCGCTTGCGCGGGAGAGACTAAGGCGGGACCGCGGGGGCCTTGAACCGAGGAATAACCGAACAGAGGGAGGAGCGACGCAGGGACAATGGCCGAGCCACACACACACTCAAATACACAGAGCTCGCAACTATTTCCACAACAGAAAAAAACAAGAAGAATATTATATATATATGATTAGGGTTACAACCGGCATGCTAGTGAGCGACAACGCTCTAACACTCACACGCACACACAGAAACACGAGATGGAGACTCTGCCGGAAGCACTTGGGCTTTCCACGAAGCAGAGGCAGGCTCCCGAAAACCTACAGAGAGCAACAACAAAGGAAGACAAAGGAGAAGGGCTCGGTCCTGGTCCGACAACACTTTGTTCCCGACAGAACGCGATCCCGACTTTGCCCCTTTTCCTCTCTTTTATAGCCCAAGGAGGGAAAGACATTAGAACCAGTCACACCACCATTATTCTCTGTCCTTTCAGATAGAGATACTCCTCGATTTCCTACCTAATGAATACGTGCTACCTAGGATATTCGCATCGGCCGGTTTGTACCTAACTATGTACAATACTTCAAACTTTGTACCCGTGTGTAAGGGCCGGTTTATGCACACTATTCCCGGATTCCGCCTCGGGATAGTTTTCTTCTCGACATCCGCCCCCACCAAACCGCGCATCCACTAGTATACGCCAACTAGAACTTTGTAGGAGAAAACCGGCCCGTTCTCATCTTTCGTTCCCCGAATCGTTGTCCTCCCTGATCCGGTTGTCACTGTCATCCATGCTCTCTAGGTCCGGTTCTTCCTCATGCTGCTTCAAGAACGCCTTGATCCTTTTCCTGGCCACCGGCACGGCTACCCTTGTTCTGTCGAGCTCCGCGAGATGGTAGGTGCCATTGTCATTTGCGCTTGTCACCGCGTAAGGCCCGAACCACCTCCTCGCAAATTTCCGCATCGCCTTATGCTGGTTGTCGAGGCTGCTGTCGTAGACGAGAACCCAGTCACCTTTCTCGATTTTCTTCGGTTGCAGCCGGTGAGTTCGGTCGAATCGTCCCTTGTTCCTTGCCCTCGCCGTACGCAACTTCGTCGTTGCTTGTTCCACGTCCTCCGGTCTTCGCTCGAGCTGTCGGATTCGTATCGGTAACAGCTCCTCCCGGCTCATCTCGTCTCGCCAGACCACCGCGGCCCATTTGGAGATCTTTCGCTCCATTGGCATGATCGGCTTTTGCCCATACATCAGCTCTGCCGGCATGAACCCGGTTACCGAATTGTGCGTAGTTCGGTCCGCCCACAACGCATAAGGCAGGAGTAGCGGCCAATTTTCGAGTTGGCCTCCACATGCCCGTACTATCGCTTTTACGATTGGCCCGTGCCCGTGCTCCACCTTCCCGTTCACCTCCGAATTGTACACCGTGGTGAGTGAGAGTTTAACCCCCAACCACTGAAACAACTCTTCGGCCTCGTGCGCGTCCAGTTCTCCCTGGTCAGCTATGGTCTTCCCTACGCACCTGTATCAGCATACCACCTCTTCGATCAGGAATTGGCACATGGCCGCGGTCGTCTTGTTCTATAATGCGCGGCCCTCCACCTGTTTCGTTAGGTCCTCTCGTGCTAGCACCAGGTACCGCATCTGCCCTACTCCCATCGACATCGTCACTAGATCCACCATCCACTTGAAGTGGACAGTCGGCGGGTAAGTCGGGTGCAGCTCGTCCCGATGTTGGATTATGGAGTGCATCTGGTAGCTTTCACAAGTCGTCACGAACTGATGCACGCCTCGGTATAGTCCCGACCAGTAGTACTTTTCCTTCAGCTTCTTGAACGTGGCCCATGTCTGTCATGATATGGCAAGACTCGAACCCATGACCTTATGGTATATGGGTCAAGCTCTTAACCATCACACCATCTATTGTAATTCATAGAATATTATTTTCATTATGTTTTATTATAAGAAAGTAATGTATATTCCAGATTTCTCTGGAACATTCTAGAAGTTTCAGGATTACTCCTGACAACACTATAAAAGAAGGCACTAGGCATTATGTTGAACCAAATTGGTTCAACACCAGTCTTAAGCCTCTTAGCCGCTTGTACTTATCTTTTTCACATAATATATTAGCTGCTGTCATCATCTTTCTCTCTCTCTCATCTTCGCTATCTCTCTCTCTCCTCTTAGTACTAATAGTACTACTCTTCTTAGTACTAATTCCATCTTTGCTTTAGTACTATTCCTGACAGTTTGAACCAATTTGTTCTTTCCTCCAGCCTACTTGTCGTTCTCCCTCATCCTCCTACCCTTTTCCCTCTACTATGGCTACTGTTAGCGCCCAAGAATATCAATCCGTTTTCTCCGAGTTACAGTGCCTAAAAGAAAAGTTTGTTGGCCTGGAACAAGAAAACCAACGGTTGATAGGGGATCTGCAACAAATCACTCTCGAAAAACAACAAACACAACAACAACATGGGGAGTTAGCGTTACGGGTACAACAACTTGAAGCAGCGTTGCAACAACAAGGATCAAGTCCCCAAGGATTTCATAAAGAGCCCAAGATTGGACTTCCTGTGAAATTTGATGGAACGCGATCGCAATTCCGGGGATTCCTTAATCAGGTACGCTTAGTCATCCAGATGCATCCTTCCCGATATCCCAATGATGCATCTCGAGTCGGCCTAATAGGCACGTTACTTAGCGGCTCAGCCTTGGCATGGTTCGCTCCGCTTCTAGAAAAACAATCACCCTTGCTTAATAACTTTGAAGATTTTATTGGTGAGTTTAAAGCCTGCTTTGGAGATACCGACAGCATCAGGACGGCGATCGACAAGATCCGAAGATTGCGTCAAGGCGATCGTCCAGCCTCTGCCTACGCTGTGGATTTCCGTCTACTCGCCTCAGATATCCCCTGGGATGATCAGGCCCTCATGGAGCAGTTTCGCTACGGCTTGCGCAATGATGTCAAAGATTTGCTTTTAACCTTCCCCGAAGAACCAAAGTCTCTTACGGAGGCAATCAGTCGAGCGGTCCGAGCGACAACCGCCTTTTCGAACGGCATTCGGAACGTCAATTACAAATACCACGCTCTCGGCCGGAACCCACATACGCCTCAGTCACAGCTAGACCGTTTGCACGCGATGTACCTCAAGCCAATATTCCGACCCCGATGGAGATCGATACCATGCGTCGACGCGGCCTGTTATCGGAAGAAGAAAAGCAACGACGACGTGCCAGTCGATTATGTCTTTATTGCGGTGGACCGGGACATTTCGCCATCAATTGTCCCCATAGGCCTAGAAGACAGGTAAATCAAATCGTCGCCTATACTAAACCCGAGTCAATTCTTCCCTTCGGAGTGTCTGATAGAATTAATAGTACTAATAGAGTGTCAGATAGTATTCATAGTACTAATAGCCCAAGTATCTCAAACAAATTTGAAATCCTTAGTCAATTAGATGAAGAGTTAAACGATTGAGTTCAACCAAAATAGGAGCCATTTGGTTGGACAACAGCCCTAGATCTGTATAGCCCATTAGTGGTTCCATTCCTTCCAAGCAAGTTAGCAATGTGTTCCTAGCCCAAGTCATTGTTAGTACTAAAAGTACTCCCCCAGTACCCGTCCTAGCACTCTTAGATTCTGGAGCTAATTCCTGTTTCATGGATCGAAATTTTGCCCAAGCTTCTCAGATATCCCTAAGAAAACTTCCTTGTCTCGCATCTGTAGTAGTCATTGATGGTCGTCCCATTGCTTTCGGGAATATTGTAGAAGAATCAGAACCCATTCAAGTTGTCCTAGGTAGTTTGGTGTGTAATATCATTTAATATAATTAGTAGTCTAGAGCATCCCATTGTCCTAGGATTACCTTGGTTTGAATTACATAATCCAGCCATAGATTGGAGAACAAGAGAAGTCATATATCGACCACCCCAAGAATCTACTCACCGAGTTTCGACCATTTCACTCCATCAATTACGCGAAGAAGGACACAAGGAGGCAATGTTCCTATTTGCAATATCAGTACATCCTTCCAGCACTATTAAGAAGGACTCCTCAGTACAACTTCCGGCAAAATATCATCCTTATGCCGATGTATTTGACAAGGTAAAAGCCGGTACCCTTCCTCATCACCGTCCCTATGACTGTCCCATTGATTTACAACCAGGAACCAAGCCACCATGGGGACCAATTTACAACTTGTCACCCACCGAGTTAGAAGTCCTTTGAGCCTACATAGAGGAGAACTTGGCAAGCGGGTTCATCCGTCATTCGAAATCTCCGGCCGGTGCACCCATCTTCTTTGTCAAGAAAAAAGATGGCTCACTTCGTCTCGTCGTTGATTACCGCGGATTGAATAAGGTCACCATCCGTAATAGGTATGCACTTCCTCTTATATCAAGTCTTTTAGATCGAGTTAATGGTGCCAAGTTTTTTACCAAAATTGATCTACGAGGAGCGTATAACCTCGTGCGGATCCGACTGGGAGATGAATGGAAGACCGCCTTTCGCACGCGGTATGGGCATTTCGAGTATACTGTTATGCCGTTCGGCCTAACCAATGCACCCGCAGTCTTCCAACACATGGAGAATGATATATTCAGAGACCTCTTGGATATCTGTTTGATCATCTATCTGGATGATCTATTGATTTATTCAAAGACCCAGCAAGAGCACGATTCTCATGTACTATTAGTACTAAAGCGACTCCGTGAGAATGGTCTTTATGCCAAGCTAGAAAAATGTAGCTTTGACTGCAAGCAAGTGGAATTTCTAGGCTACGTCATCTCCTCAAATGGCATCGCCATGGATCCAGCTAAAGTCCAAACTGTACTAGAATGGCAAATTCCACGGTCGGTACGAGATGTACAATGTTTTCTAGGTTTTGCTAACTTCTACCGTAAGTTTATACAGGATTACTCGAAGATTATTTTACCCCTCACACAACTTACGAAGAAGGGCCAAGCATTTCTTTGGTCCATTGAAGTAGATATGGCTTTTCGACATCTTAAGAAAGCCTTTACATCAGCACCGATTCTAGCTCTTGTGGATACCAACAAACCATTCATCATGGAGGCCGACACTTCAGATTTCGCCCTCGGTAGCATCCTTTATCAACAAGGAGATAAAGAAGAGTTGCATCCGGTGGCTTTCCACTCGCGCAAATTCGATGTCGTGGAAATCAACTACGAAATACATGACAAGGAGTTATTAGCCATCGTGGATTCATTTGTGCAATGGCGGCATTTCTTAGAGGGCTCTCCACATCAAGTCATTGTCTTTAGTGATCATAAAAATCTTGCTTATTTCCAGAACGCTTGCGTACTAAATCGACGGCAAGCTCGGTGGGCGTAATTCCTCACGCGTTTCGACTTCAAAATCACATATCGACCGGGGAAGCAGCAAGGAAAAGCAGATGCACTATCACGGCGTTCATATCTTGCACCTCGTCCTAGTGATCCAACATTTGATAATCAAAAGCAAGTAATCTTGGGACCAACACGATTGCACACGACGCGGATTTTTCACACCCCGATGGATTCACGGATTACCGATGACATACGTGCAAACTTGAAGACGGATAGTTTTGCTCAAGACATCCTGGCGCACATTGATACTTCTCGTGCATCCTGTTCTCAGTCTCAACAACCAGGTATTGACTATTGACAATTCGAATATCATGATGGTTTGTTATTCTTTAAAAAGCGCGTATATGTCCCCGATTGCTCCTGTCGCCTTCAAATCGTCCAACATTGTCACGACACCCATACGACGGGACATTTCGGTAGTACTAAGACGTTGGAGCTAATGCAACGATCTTTTTGGTGGCCCCACATGCGCCATTTTGTCGACGACTACGTTCGGACCTGTGATACTTGCTGTCGAGCAAAGATGCCACAACACCATCCATATGGCTTGTTGGAACCCTTACCGATTCCAAGTAAGCCGTGGCAGTCTATTTGTCTAGATTTTATCATAGATCTGCCGGTCTCGCAGGGGTTTGATGCTATCTTAACCGTCGTCGATCGATATACGAAGATGGCACATTTCGTTCCGTGTACTAAGGCCATCACTAACGAGGAAACTGCCGCCCTAGTCATGCATGAGGTATTTCGGCATCATGGCCTCCCAGACAGTATCATCAGTGACCGAGGACCGCAATTTGTCTCCAAATTTTGGCAGCATCTCTTCAAGATGCTCAAGGTCTCTTGCAACCTCTCCTTCGGCTACCATCCTCAGACCGATGGGCAGGCGAAACGAACAAACCAAACGCTGGAGCAATATCTCTGGTGTTTCCTGAGTTATGAGCAGGACGATTGGGCCGAGATTCTCCACTTTGCGGAGTTTGCGTATAATAATGCTATTCACTCCTCGACTCGAGTCTCCCCATTCTATGCTTATACCGGTTCTCATCCTCGTTGGTCAGTGATTGACACCCCCGAACTAGCTACCAATCCTCGTGCCGGGGATCATTTGGAGAGACTACGCAAGATCCAGACAGATCTCTCGACTCATCTTTGTCATGCTCAACAGACACAAAAGACTTACGCGGATCGTCATCGGCTTCCCTCCTCTTTTGCCATCGGAGATCGAGTATGGCTCTTACGTCGTCACATCAAGACTACTCGACCGTGCGACAAGTTGGATTATCGACGACTCGGTCCTTTCCGTATTACGGGTAAGGTTAATGATGTCACATTCCGCCTTGATCTCCCTCCGCAGCTTCAGATACATCCGGTTTTCCATTGTTCTCTTCTTGAACCTTATAAAGCAAACACCATTCCCGATCGTGTTACACCACTGCCGCCCCTGCTGGAGTTGGACACCGGCCCGGAGTATGAAGTTGCTGCCATCCTCGATTCCAAACTTATTCGCAACAAACTTTATTATTTAGTCGATTGGCTTGGTTATAGTCCGAGCGAACCCGTCGAGCATGTTGCCAATGCTTAGGATCTACTTGCTGATTTCCACCGAAAGTATCCGGACAAACCCGGTCCGCAATCAGCGCTGACTTGTTCAACTCGTCGTCTTTAAGGGGGAGATAGTGTCATGATATGGCAAGACTCGAACCCATGACTTTATGGTATATGGGTCGAGCTCTTAACCATCACACCATCTATTGTAATTCATAGAATATTATTTTCATTTATGTTTTATTATAAGAAAGTAATGTATATTCCAGATTTCTCTGGAACATTCTAGAAGTTTCAGGATTACTCTTGACAACACTATAAAAGAAGCCACTAGGCATTATGTTGAACCAAATTGGTTCAACACCAGTCTTAAGCCTCTTAGCCGCTTGTAATTATCTTTTTCACATAATATATTAGCTGTTGTCATCATCTTTCTCTCTCTCTCATCTTCGCTATCTCTCTCTCTCCTCTTAGTACTAATAGTACTGCTCTTCTTAGTACTAATTCCATCTTTGCTTTAGTACTATTCCTGACAATGTCCCGCGATGTCTAGCCCAAGAACTCTCGTGGTACGCTGTCAACAATGCGTCCTGCTCTTCCTTCCTCGCCACTACCCAGAGTGGGATGCCGTCTCGCTTCTTTGGGGGCTTCCATATGCTTCCGTCCCGTAGGAAGAATCGGTACGCTTTCTTCCAGATCCGGTTAGCCTCTTCGATTGTCCACGCCGTGTCCAACGTCATCGTCTTCAGGAACCTGCCGATCTGGAGCCACTCCCCGCCGTACCTGCCCTCGTCGAACTCGTTAAGCGCCGGAGTGCTCCCCTTTCTCGTCGTCACGTAAGCCGTCTCGAAGAAGTCCACGCCGACTTCCTCGTCCTCCGAAACCATGCCGCCCTCGTCATCAAACCTCGCTCTCGAAAGCCTATCGGCCATGGTGTTGTCCTTCCCAGAAATGTGTCATATCTCCGGGTTTAGGGACTTAATGTACACGATCCATCTGAGCATCACCAGGTCTCACGTCGCGCATCCGGAAACCATACCAAGGATCGGTAGGCAATTTGTCTCTATTATCACGTCTGTCCCTATCAGGTAGTCTCTATTGGCCTTGACCGCCGAAATGATACCCTAGAGTTCGCGTTTAACCTAGGGGTATCCTCGTTGTCGCTCACTGAGTACTTTCGCACTGTACCAGATGGGGAACCTCGCACCGTTCTCATCCTCGTGGTTGATCACCCATCCTATCCCGGTCAGACTCATCTCTATGGTTACAAAAATTGGAACCTCCTTTCCATACACCGCTTTCCGGAGCGTCGGTGCCACGACAAGCGCTTCCTTCATTTTTCGAACCGACTCTGTATGCTCCCCGCTCCACTTGAATTTGCGCCCTTTCTTTAACAACCTGTAGAGTGGCTCCGCGATGTGGGCGTAATGCGGGATCCAGATGTGGTAGAACGCGCAAGCTCCCAAGAACCTCTAGACTTCCGTAATCGACTTGCAGTCTCCCTTCATCGCGGAGATGGCTTCTACCTTGGTTGGAGACGGTTTCCGGCCATAAGGCCCACACAGGTGCTCGACGACCATGATTTCCGATTGTCAAAAAGCCAATTTCTCCCTGGAGAAGGTGAGCTGCGCGCCCTCCAGCCTTTGTAGCACCTTCTCGCAATTGCCGATGTGGTTCGCAACGAATTTCCGACACCCGTCCGATCTGATCGTTTCCTCCCTATCTTCCATCGGACATCCTTGGATCGGGACATCGTCCAAGATGGGCATGGTAATGTCCGGGATACAGTCTCTTAGTACCTTATTCATCACATTCACCATGTGCGCTACTGAGTTCGTCCCTCCTTGCGGAAGGGTACACATCCGCACTAGGTCAAGAGGAGTCCGCATCATCGTAATATCCCTGCTCTCTACGGCTAGTTGGAATTGGTCATACCCCGAGTATAGATCCCCGATCGAGTAAATCGACCTTCCGGCGAAGGCCTCCGTGAACTAGTCAATGGTTGGTCCGATTCCGACATTCCGAATGGTCACCTTGTTGACCGACTACAGGTCCTGAATGAAGCGTAACGTGCTGTTCTTTTTCGGCACGGTAAACCACCGATTTGAATACGGGGCACTCCACGGCTCGAGGATGCCTATCTTCACCTTCTGCTTTAGCAACTCCATTAACTTCGGGATGTGAGCTCTGGGTACTGGAATTAACTTGAGATTCCACGGTACATGCGGTACCATGAAGATAACCATTGGTTCAACGACTGTCGGGTCTACGCACCTGATCTCCTCCGGCGAGAATGCGAAGGCCTTCCCGTGCCTCCCGAGCATTCTCTGAAACCATTCCTCCTCCGCGGGCAGTAGAAAGCCACCCCCACTGACCTTGAGCTCACGTAGCGTTATGTCGGTGAACCGGTGTCCTATGCCAGCCGGATCTCGTAAACTCGGGTCTGATGCGACCCCTTTCATCCGTAACTCGCTGCCCTCTGGCAAGGGTGCCGCGACTGGCCTCACCTTCCAATCCATAGTCTTGTACCTTGTATCCACACGGGCCGTCCGATCCGACTTGACTCCTTTCCCAAAGTCGGCGATGACTTTGTACATCCGTTCCAAACTAACCGGAATTGTCCGGTCTCCACTGAGGCCTTCCTATGGTACAAGGTTTCCTTCCTATGGTACACTTGTGGGTTTTTTCCGGGGTGTTCGGACTATCGCAGCTCCACGCCTTGATAGTCCTCTCTAAGAATCCCCTCGACCGAGGGTCTCGCGGTTGCACTCGTGGTTCGGTCGCACCGTTAGAAATTGGACGGAGTGCCACCCATCTTGGCTCTTCACTCGAGTGTATGCCGAACCGTTATCCAACACCTTCGTCTCCATGCGTGCCGCTGGGATGTACGGTTCGCCGAGGATTACCGGGTGCAAGGATGTCTCCTGCACGAAGAAGTGTTGATCAATCTCGACATCACCGATCTTCACTCGTACATTTGGGCAGGCCCTGTGTAGTTCCTCCGTGGCACGCATCGCCGCACGTATTGTCCATGGACATTAGGTTCATCTCCGAACTATGGTCTACCAACGCCACCACCGGCTCCTAGACGTCTCCAATCCGAACGAAGGTCTCCGTAGTGGCTCTAGCCCAATGCAGCCTCGAATAGTAGCTTTCCGCCAACTCGTCCTCCAGGGCCATATCTTCTAGGTGCTTCATTCGCACCTCCACCAACTTCTCCGGCTCTGGCTCCGTCGAAAGCCGTTTCTGCTTCACCAAGTCCACGATGGAGTCGTGGAACTCCTTCTTGGCGATCTCGAGCAGTTCCCTTAATGACAGCTCCACCTTGCTATCGAGGATTCGTTCCTCCAGGACCTTTCGTAGATCCGTCGCCCTTTTCTATCTCGGTGCTCAGCCAGTAACCGACCTTCTTTATCTTGTTTGGTGCGCTAGTGGTATTCGCATCATTTTGCTTTGACTCGAACCAGGTCTCGTACCGCTGCGAGGGTCCGTCCCCTTCAGCTTTTCCCACATGCTTGTCCTCTACCAGAACCTCGTAGTTCTGGCACACGGGTTCCACATAGCCGGTCTTTTCCTCGACCGGGTCGTCCCACCCGGTGACCTCCCGGACTCGCCTTTTTGCGCAGTCCACTTCCTCCTTCCTCAGCCGCACGCCGACGAGGCCTTCTAGCTACCAATAACAAGAACCCGGAGTCCTTCATCCTCTGGCCTTCATCACTCCTGACTTGGATTCCTGCCGACGCCGAGTAGTGGATGGTCTCCGCATGCCGCGCCGATGTTTCTTCCATTGGCCGCGTCATTCCTCCGCGTCCGATGTTCAATTCCAGGGCTCTCTGGGTCTCGCTAGCATGCACCCGCCTGTTCCATAGGTACACCACGTTAGCCCCGAGCACTTCCGCGAAGTCCCCGCAGTCCTTTAGGATGTGACCGACCGCGTCACACCACAAGCACCGATGCCCAGCCGGAGGCCTTCGATCGCGAGGCTGCTCGCCGCCATCCCTCCTTGCCTACGAAATCTGGAGGTCTCGTACCATCTACGTCAGCTCTTCCAGAGCTGCTCCTCCGGATGGGCCTTTGACCACGTTGGTCGATGTCGAGCCGTTCTCGAGCCAATCCCGAGTTTCCTCCCTTCGCGCCGGCAGTGGTCCCTCCAGCTTTCTTGCCGCAACAGATCCCGCCCCTGATGAGCCCTTGTCACCCCACTCACGCCATTTTTCGAAACGGCCGCAGACTCTTTTCACCATGGCCCAGTTGGTCGTCAGGCCGTCGTCTGTCTCTAGCAAGAGACCCACTTGCTCCCGATCCCGCACGTCCATAGCCTTTACGAACAACCGAACCCAACTCGTATCTAGTATGGTCCTTTCTAGTGCCGAGAGTCGTGCAAAGCGTTCCTCAAACTCCAGGAGGAGCACCGACGCGTTTCTCCCCTTTTTGGGTGTCTCCACCCACTCCACGAAGTCCCGCTTCGATAGCCGAAGCGCGTCATCAAGCCCGTACTTCTGAAGGAGCCGACCTTCGAATTCTTCCCAGGTCCGGCACTCAGCCCGCACCTCGAGCACCTCCGCGTGGATGCCCATCATTGCCACCTGAGGGAATCCGGCCAGCCGCATGTCCTCCAGAATGTCCCTCATTACCATTTTGGCTCGATAGGCCTCGAGATAGCTCGTGGCATCCTTCCCACTGAACCAGCCTATTGTACCAACAATCACATCGATGGCCCTGTCGAGGGCGCCTGTGCCCTCACACGCACTCACTATCCGATCAACATCAGAAGCTATGGCTTCGGCAAGCTCCAATCCCCTCATCTTTCGATTCCTCTGCCGCCTTGTTTCACGTTAGGTTCACCAAATTATGTCGTGTTGTTCCGCTTGTGCGGGAGAGACTAAGGCGGGACCGCGGGGGCCTCGAACCGAGGAATAACCAAATAGAGGGAGGAGCAACGCAAGGACAATGGCCGAGCCACACACACACTCAAATACACAGATCTCGCAACTGACTCGACAAAAAGAAGAAGAAGAAGAATATATATATATATATATATATATATGATTAGGGTTACAATTGGCAGGCCAATGAGCGACAACGCTCTAACACTCACACGCACACACAGAAACGAGAGATGGAGACTCTGCCGGAAGCACTCGGGCTTTCCATGAAGCAGAGGCAGCCTCCCGAAAACCTACAGAGAGCAACAACAAAGGAAGACATAGGAGAAGGGCTCAGTCCCGGTCCGCAAACACTTCGTCCCCGATAGAACGCAATCCCGACTCTGCCCCTTTACCTCTCTTTTATAGCCAAAGGAGGGAAAGACGTTAGAACCGGTCACACCACTATTATTCTCTGTCCTTTCGGACAGAGATACTCCTTGATTTCCTTGATTTCTCTGTACCTAACTATGTACAATACATCAAACTTTGTGCCTGTGTAAGGGCTGGTTCACGCACACTATTCCCGGATTCCGCCTCGGGACGGTTTTCTTCTCGACAACGGTCGGTGGTGAGGAAGCGTAAACACCGGGTCATTTGAAACAGGTAATATGTTGCATTCTCTTTTTCATATCTTAGTGAGATGTTAAAAAATGCCTTATTTTAGTAGAATTTCAAAACGGCACGACGCTATCGTGACGTGACTCGTCTAGAAGCGTAGCATTGCGCACACAGAGGATAACGTGAAAGTGAGGAAGGAATCACTGGGATTATGGACGGAAGAGACGAAAGACTAGAGATGGAGTGAATAGAGATCAATAAGATATGACAAAATAGGATTTTTAAGGAATATAAGATAAGACAAGATAAGATATAAAATAATATATGAGAAAGTGTATGAAATTTATAATCATTTTCATGAAAGAGTTACAAAATGATTCTGCACGTCGTTGAACCTCCGAACTTTGTCTTGCAAGGTAATAACTCTTCTCTTTCTTGATCGTAGACCACTACAATCTTCACTTCAATATTTTGATGAAGATAAGGCTCGAACCGCCTCCCTCTTGTTGAGAGTTGACCACCACGACCGTCAAGCTAGAGCTCCATGTTTATGTTCACTTCTTCCCTTCTTTCTCTATTTTTATGGTATCTCTTATGTAATACATAATTTGATTGATATCTCAAACCTCTTCCCCTTTTGATCTTCTCTTTCACCCTTTAAATAGGTGCCCCCATGTATATGATGCATTGGAGGGTACAGGACATGCATGCGATGCATGATCGCCATTTGGCGTTCATGCATTACATGTGATGCATGATAAACATCTCGCTCATTTGAGCTTTTATGTATGAAACAATATATGCAATAACAATAAACATGAAAATATAATCTTAAACAAAAAGGACCTAGCCTAATGGTAGTTGTGTTGACTTTGGTGTATGAGGTTGTGGGTTCGAGTCTCAAAATACTATTGAATGTTGTATGTATGGCTGGACTAGCCGCAACACAGGTGTCTATCCGACACTTCTCCAAAGGGGTGGTAGGGATAGGATGTTAATACACGCGTATGATAATTACACTTAAGCACAGACGAAGACAAGATTAATCAGCATAAGCAAAACTATATTAATTCTTCGCGCTTTCATTACAAAACATCGGATCCTTTTATAGGCATCCGGCCAGATTACAATCGGTGCTCGGTAGGCAACCGTTAACCGAAACCGAATCGGTTCGGATCCGGATCGGTTACAACTACCGGATCCGTCCCTCCTAATAATTCTATTCCTATTTCTATATTTATCCGATCCGACCTTGCTTTCCCATTTGCCTTCTCTGACCGGCCAACACATGGCACGCCCGTGGGAAAGTGCATTGCACTTCGAACCCACAGCCGGCTTCAGTCTTCCTTCAAATTATCAGGCAAACTCCGCTCCGAGGTTTCAAGTGTTGTTTTGCCTGTGCCGTCTCCGACGTCCGATTGGATTGGCTGCCTTTTCGCATCTTGCTGCTTCGACTCTGCTTGTACCGGTGGTACCGGTGTTTCTTCTGTATCCTGTCTGGGTCTGTCCTGCTCCACCTCCGTTCCGTTCCCGGTATCGCTCTCTCCGGTTTCCACTGGTTGTGTCCTTTCCTCCCCGGATTCGGTACTTCTCTGTCTCCACTCTGCATCATCCCCGGCATCAACCTGCTCTTGCTCCGGAAGTTCTTCCTCGGGTACATTGTTGGTTGGGTCCTCTTCAGCCGGTCGCTCGCCCTCACTAATGGAGATCGGCGTTGTGTGTCCCTCGGCTTCCTGTCGCAGTCGGTCCTTCTCGTACCCTTCCAATTCTAGTTGGGTTTCGAGCTGTCCGTCATCCAACCTCTCTACTAACCCTCGGATTTCCTTGAGATGTTCTTCTGCTAGAGCATAGAAATCCTCCGACAGTTCTTCCCGGATGTTGACGATACTTTCTTCGTCCATTTTATAGAACCCATCTCCGTTTTTCTTCCGATTTTCTGCATCAGCTCGGAGTATCTGCAGTTCAGCTGCCTGTTGTGCCCATTCCTTCCAGAGTTTCTCCGTGCTTTCATTTATGCTGGCCTGAGCTCGGGTACTCCAGCTTGACATGATGAACTTAATTCGGTCAACCCCTGCTTTAGCCTGTTCCGAAGCTGCTTGTTTTTCCTTCCTTATCCGTTTGATGATGTCGGCCATTAACTGAGCTTGAGCTTCCGAGTCGACTTTTTGCTTGTCACAGGTACTCCGCCATTTGTTGATTTCGAAAGTCGACTTCACTTTTTCCTCGTTCCAACTCTTTGTCAGCTCCCCTACTTTCTGCCGAAGTACTTCCATCTCTTTTCTTTGTTCCGACGTCAAGGTCTTCTCCACCGATACTTCCTCCCTTGCTTTGGACAATTCCAAGCGGTTTTCCTTGAGCTGCTCTTTCAGCTTTTCTATCTGTCGGTCATACGTTGCTGCCTGATTCTTGATGTCCGACGTGGCCTGTTTATAATCCTTACATAGTCGGTCGAATTCCTCCGTCTTCTGTTTTAGGCGTCGGTTCGCCTGATCTCGCAACCGATCATCCCGGTCCTTTTGTTGTCGGAGTTCCTCTCGCAACCGCTCGATTTCCTGCTCCAGTCGTCGGCGCAGCCTATCTTTTTCCTTTTGCAGTGTCCCGTTTTCTTCTTGTAGTCGGTCATTGGTGGCTTTGCTTCGGCGAAGGCCTTCCTCCATTCGCCGTCTGTCGTCTTCTACCAACTTCCGCTGCTCTCTTTCGTTATCTCTCAATGCCTCCTGAGCCTGTAATTCTTCTTTCAAAGTTGCTATTAACTTCTCGGTCTCAGGGCCGGTTTGCAAGGCCTTCTCCGTTTCTGGTTCGGCTTGCTTTTCTGATGTCCCGACCGGCTCGGTGCCATCTTGCGCTTGTCGGCTGCCTTCTTTTGCCTGTGCTAGCTCTTCTTGCAGCCCATGTAATTGTGCCCGGAGCATGATCATATCTTTAGTCGTCGTCCTAGTTACTTGTTCCCTTTGCTCCTCCTCTTTCTCCATCTGGTCTGCTACTCCCGACAACTGCCCTGACACCCACCTTAGCCACTGTGCCTTTGTTCTGCCTTCGTTGGTGTGAGCAGGCGTACCTAGCTCCGACTGTTTTTCCGGCCTCTTCTCTTGCTCCGGCGCTTGTTCCTTCCTTGGTTCTTCGAACTCCGCCGCTGTCGGTTCCGGTACTGCCGTCTTTGGTGCAGACGAACCTTCATCCTGTGTCGCTTCTGTTCCGGTTACTGGTTCTTCCGCCCGTTGTTGAGTTCCGACCGCTGTTGGGGTCGGTCTTGTCGCCCGTTTCTCCTTCCCTTGCCTGGGTGGTAGTATTAACATCGGTTCGGATGACTCTTCCTCTGTTTCGGCGTCCTCCGTCGCTGCGACTATCGGTTCCTTTACTGGTACCGGTTCCGATTCGAGCGTTACTGGTTCGGTGTCGGTTTGTCTCTTGCTGGTTTTCTTCGCCAGCTTCTCCTTGCCTTTCTCCGCCTTTTCCTTCTTCGTGGTCGGTTGCTGTTGCTGTTTCTGTGGCTGTCGTGATGGGCCTTCCTCCCGTTGCTGTCGGGAGGAGTCTTCTTCCCGCGGTTGTCGAGATGAGCCTTCTTTCCGCGGCTGTTCTTCTTCCTGTGTCCATCCTGGAGTGTGTTTCTCTAGGATTCGTCGGCGTTTCATGGTTTGCTTCGGGGTAGTCTCCTGCCGACTTCTTTGCTTGTGCTTGATGGGGGACACCGGTGGGACCAACACTGTTAACCATTGGGATATTCCGGACCATGGCTTCTTCCCTTCCACCAAGTGCTTGATCGCCTCTTGCAGTCCTTCGGTGATGAAGTGGAGCCAGTCCACCTGCAGGCCTTCGAATGTCGCGGCGACGATCGCTGCTCGGTATTTGGCTATGGCTGCCGGACGAGGGTTCACGAACCCATACTCCATCAGGGCGCGGGCCACCTCTCCGAACAGCAGGTTCTCTCCGCCCTGTGTGCGATACGCCTTGCTGCTGAGGGAATATTCGCCGAAATACTCGAAGAATATTTGGCTCGAGGGTAGCTCTATTGTTTGAAGTCCTCCCTCCGAAATCCCTGTGAGCGCTTGTACCGCTCCTTCAGTGACCTCTGCTAAGTCTACCGCTGTTGCCGCCTGCTCTGGTTCCTTGTGTGGTGGAGCATCAGCGACCCGCAGCAGCCCTCCTAATCCGTTCTCCGTCAGCCATTGTCGCGCTCCGTCCGACAGTGCCATCGCTTCTTCTTCGTTTGCTGCTGCCTGTGGTCTGAGGTCGGGGTGTAGGTGTTCTGCGCGTCGGATCTTGCTGTTATGAGCCTGCGTTTGCTTGTGGGAAAATTCGTAAAAAGTGAACCCTTCCCCGGTTCTTCCTTTATATAGTGGCGTTTCCCTCGAGCCGCCTTTTCCTGTTTTTCGCGCGTGCGTATCTTCTGCCATAATTAGCATCTTACTTTTTAATTTCGGCGTCTGCACGTCCTCTGCCTCGAATAGTATGTCCTATTTATGGCGCCTGCGCATGCTCTGTCATGAATAGCATGTCTGTCCTTTGCTGCCGCGTGTCATGCCTGCGCTTCTTTGGCGCGTGTGTCGAATCTCCTATGTGTCTGTCATTATGACTCCTTGATTGCCGCGCGTGTTAAATCTTGTACACCGGCCTCCCACGTTCTGCGCTTTAAATAGCTCGTGCACCCGTGTGACGGTTGTAACTACTTCCTTCATTACATTGATTTCTAACCGTAGCACCACGTCATCATTTTTTTTATTTTTTTATTTTTTATTTTTTTATTTTTTATTTTTTTTTAATTTTTTTTTAATTTTTTTTAAATCTGTGCCTCATCATTGTTCGGTTCCCCCCGATATGTTCGGGTCGGTGTGCACTGTTGTCAGTTCCTCGTCGTTGTTACGCGTCGGTGTCGGTTCCTCGCCATTCGGGTTTTCCGGGTTTTGCTTGAAGGGGTTAGCTGGCATGTGCCCTTTATACGGTTTTAGGCGAAACCCATTTGCCCATTTACCCACAACTTCTCCTGACAACGTCCCGAGCTGGTAAGACCCATTGTACTCCTTTGTGATCCAGAATGGTCCGGTCCACCGAAATCGCAATTTCCCCGGCATGTTCCCCATCCGTGTCTGGAACAGCAATACTGGTTTCCCGACTTCGAATTCCTTTTCGTTACCGCGCCGATGTCGGTCTACAAAGGCTTTCCTCCTCCTTTGCTCTAGTTCTAGCTGTAGTAGGCTGGCTATTCGATTTTCTTCCAGTTCTAACAGCATCTTCAGCCGGATTCGTTCGGATTCCTTCTCGCTTAACCGCTCCTTAACCTGTATTCTTAAGCTAGGAATTTGGAATTCTACTGGCATGACTGCTTCCAAGCCGAATGCCAGTCGGAACGGGGTCGTCCGGATGCTAGTCTTGTACGCCGTTCGGTACGCCCACAGCACGCTCTGCAACTTCGTGTCCCAGTCGGTCCGGTTCTCATTGACGATTTTTCTAAGGATGTTCTGTAGCGTTTTGTTTGTTGATTCCGCTAATCCGTTGGCTTGAGGGTAGTAGGGAGTGCTTCGTTTGTGTACTACCGCATAGAATGACGTCAAACTTTCCACCACCTGCCCGAGGAAATGTCCTCCTTGGTCACTGATCAGCTCAATCGGGCATCCGTACCGACACCATATGCATTCATATAAAAATTTGGCCGTGGACGCCGCCGTGTTGTCCCGTAGTGCCTTTGCTTCTACCCATTTGGTGCAGTAGTCGGTAGCCACTATTATATACCGATTTCCGGTCCGCGTTGCCGGTGGCTTAAAGGGACCGACAAAGTCCAAGCCCCACTTTTGGAATGGTTCTAATGGCAAGACCGGGTGATGTGGCATCCGGGCCTGCTCCGTGGGTTGGCCCAGTCGTTGACACAGGTCGCATTCCCTGCTATACTTAACGGCATCTCTTATGGTAGTCGGCCACCATAGTCCGCTCTGCCATATCTTCCGGGCTGTTGTTTCGCCGGCATAATGCCCGCCTGCAATTCCACAGTGGGCTTCCCTCAGGATCAGATCCTTTTCATCACTCCGCACTGCTCGTCTCCATACGCCATCTACCCCCTTGTGATAGAGGGTGTCTCCTACCAAGCAGAAATGTCTGCTCCGTACTGCCATCCTCTTCCGTTCGTCTCGGTCCAAGTTTTCCGGGGGAACTCCGGTGCTCAGGAACTGATGCATTTCGGTTAACCATTTGTCTTCGTCCGCTACTGTGGTCTCCGTTGCCGGTGCCGTCGTGACCTTAAACAGCTCGGCGTCGGGAAATTCATCCTGTACGCCGTCCCCTGATTCTCCGGATTCTAGTCTGCTCAGGTAGTCTGCTACCGCATGCTGCACCCCGGGTCGGTGGAAAATGTCGAATTCGAATTCCTGTAATAGCAGCGTCCACCGTGCGAGTTTTCCTGTCAGGGCTGCCTTTGAGACCAGGTAGAGTAGTGCCGAGTGGTCAACGTGGAAGGAGAACTTTCGTCCGAGCAGATAGTGCCTGTACTTTGTGACGCTGTACACCATTCCTAATGCCTCTCGTTCCGTTGTAGAGTAGTTCCGTTCGGCTTTCGAGAGTTTCCTGCTTGCGTAGTACACCGGCCGATACCATTTCGGTTCCGTGAGTTGCATCAAAACACTGCCGATTGCTACGTCCGACGCGTCGACGAAGACGTGAAAGCTTTTACTCCAGTCCGGCGGCTGCACCACCGGAGCTTGTGACAGCATGACCTTCAACGCTTGGTACGCTGCCTCCTCCATTTCTGTCCATTGGAAAGGTACTCTATGTACAGCAGCGTGCAATGGTGTCGCAAAGTCGGCAAGGTGCCGTACCATCCGACTATGCCACCTTATTTGACCAAGGAATCGGCTTAAAGCTTTTGCGCTATTCGGTGCCGGTGCGTCGAGAATTGCTTTTACCTTATCCGGATCTACCGCGATTCCTTCTCGACTCACCACGTGGCCTAACAAATTGCCGCTTGCGACTCCAAAGACGCACTTAGCCGGGTTCAGACTTAATCGGTACTCGCGGCACTTTTCTAAGCATAGTCGTAGGTGATCGAGATGTTCTCCGTGTCGGCTGTAGACGGCGAAATCGTCTAGGAAGACCTGCATAAAACCGGGAATAAAATCACCGAAGATTTCCATAATTATCCTTTGAAATGTTGCAGGGGCTGTCTTTAATCCGAACATCATCACGACCGCGACGAACACTCCCCATTCCGTCACGAACGCTGTTTTCTCTTGGTCGGCCGGGTTCATTCGGATTTGGTTGTAGCCGCTGAATCCGTCCAGGAAGCTGTAAACTTCGTGGCCGGCCACCGCATCTAGCACTCCGTCCGTGAATGGTAGTGGAAAAGCGTCGGTCACTGTCGCGGCATTTAGTTTCCTGTAGTCCACACATACCCGGATTTTGCCGTTCTTTTTCGGGACCACCACTATCGGGCTTAGCCAGGTTGCCTGCTTGACTGGTCGGATAAATCCGACCCGGAGAAGCTTGTCAATTTCCTCCTTCACCTTTGCCGCATAGTTTGGATTCATCCGGTACCGACGTTGAGCGATGGGCTTCGCGTCAGTACTTAGATGAATTTGGTGCTGGTAGAGCTGGGGGTCCAACCCTCGCATGTCTTCGTATGACCATGCGAACACGTCCTTGAAATCCGTTAACAGTGCTACCATTGCCTGTTTTTCCTCCTTCGGCAATTCCTTCGCGACTTTTACCGGTCGGGGTTGTTCTGTTGTGCCGAGGTCCACCTCTTCCAGCTGGGATGCTTTCACCCTTTGGGATATCGTCATTTCTCTTTCTAGGGCTTCCTGTGCTTGGCGTAGTTCCCGGATCGCCACTTTGTCCGGCTCGTCCGGCATTGTGATGTACGGCTCTACTGCTGCCGTGATATCCACCTCAAAAAGTGGAACGATCTGTGGGTGTTCCTCGAGGTACCGATCAACTTCCTCATCCGGTAAGCCCTCCAACATGTTGATGCTTTCGGCATATAAAGGGGTTGCCTCCTTGCTAGTGAGCACCCGTGGTTGCGTGGCTACCCGTACCTTTGTTTTGCCTCGTCGGAATGTGATCATATTCTTTTGCCAGTTTTGCTTGATATGCGCCGTTCGCAGCCATGGTCGTCCTAACAGTAGGGGATATGCGCCTTGTACATTCAGCTCTAGTACCACGGCCGATATTCGGAATACGTGGCCTCCTATTGTTACTTCCAAGTCCCGGATAAGACCAGTTGGTCGGACTGAGCTTGTATCCGCCATGCGTAACCAGAAGGGGCATGGTTCCCACTCCTGGATGCCTAGGTCGTCGCATGTCTGTCGACTAATGACGTTCACCCCGGAGCCTCCGTCAATAATTGTTCCTGGAATCTCCTTTCCTTTGACGATTGTCGTGATTGCTGGGCTACTGGTATCAACCACCGCTGGGCCTTCCTCCGGGTTGGAGAAAAATGCCGGTGCCGGCGTCGGCGTCGGTTTGCTTACGGCGGCTTGTAAGTCTGCTGTGAACCGCGGCACCAACTGCAGTAACCGTGCCAACGGCAGCACGATCTGACAATCTTGTAGTGCTTGCCATGTCGGGTTTTCTCCTGGCTGTACGATTTCTTCCTCCCTTGGCATATTTTGGTTTCTTACTTCCGCCGCACCTTGTTCGTTGGCTTCTTTGATCCATTGTGCCGCTTGTTTTCTGATTGCTTCCTGGGCTTCCCATTCGGCGGCCTTCCCTTTCGACCGCGTGATAACCTGCTGTACGTCGGCTGTCACCATGTTGACTGCTGGCTGCTTGTCGGCTGTTTTGCTTGGGCATTGATTACTGTAATGCCCTTCTTTTCGGCAGTAATAACAATACACCCTGTGCGTGTTGCTGGATTCTCCTTTTTCCCATGTTTGGGGAAGGGGCATTCCCCGGCGGTTGTCCTCGGTTTTTCGGTTCTCCGGTGCCGCTACTGGTTTGTCATTCTTTGTTGCCTCCCGACGCTCCTCTCTACGGAAGAATCCACGCCTTTGGTTCCATTGGAAATTCCGGTTTCCTGGCCGCCTTTCTTCTCTTCGTCGCTCGTATTCCGGGGATTCGTCTCGGTCGTACCGGTCCCGGGGGTGGCTATCCCTTCGGTTCTCCTCTCGGTCGTACCGGTCCCGGGGGTAGCTATCCCTTCGGTTCTCCTCTCGGTAGTACCGGTCCCGGGGGTAGCTATCCCTTCGGTTCTCCTCTCGGTCATAGCTGTCGCGTCTTCTATCGGGGTATCTGTCGCCGCGCTCTCGTCGGTAGCGGTCGTCCCTCCGGAATCGATCCTCTTCCGGGTCCCGATTGCGCGGTTCTATGTGTCGGACCGGTGCCGCTTGTCGAGTTAACAGGTTATACTCGCATTGGTTCGTTGTGTGGGCGCGAGAATTGCATATCATGCACTGTGCACGCAGGGTGCAGTCGACGGTCGAGTGCCCCGAATTTAGGCATGTTGTGCATTGTAGGGCTTGTCGGAACCGGAGATCCTCCTCCTTCGGAAGCGCCTGGTGTAACGCCCCCATCGGCAAGAAGGGGCTCGTGGTGTCCATTTCCAGGACCCGATCAATGACTTGGTCCATTGTGCTGGTGCTGAAATCGATGATTCCACACATCGCTCGAAGTGGGTCTTTTAACGCAGCCAAAAACACTGCCTTGGCCTCCTCTTCGGGTGGTGCTCTTGCTAATTGACTGTGCAAGGTCTGGAAACGAACGATAAATTGTGGGACCGTCTCGTTTTCTCCCTGCCGAGTGGTGTAGAATTGTCCGACCAATTCCCTTTGTTCCACTCGTCTATGAAACAAGCGTAAAAACTGGGTTTTCAATGCCTCGAACGTGGCGAAGCTGCCTGGTAAGTGCTTGTCGTGCCACCGGGCCGCCGGTCCTTCTAATGTCATGCCGAATTCGGCGACTTTGGATCGGTCGGCCTCGGCCTCCGTCAGTCTCTGGGACACGTGGTTGGCTTCCCATGTTCGCAGGAATGCATACACATGTGCCTCTCCGTCGGGCTCATCCCGATACTTTGGGTACGGATACGGCATCGTGTCGTCCCACTGATTCTCCTGCGCTGGTTCCTCTGATGTCGGTCTCCGCTCCTGCGGTTCCTCCGCAGGTGGTGTTGGTATCCGCTCCTGCGGTTCCTCCGCGGGTGGTGTTGGTATCCGCTCCTGCGGTTCCTCCGCGGGTGGTGTTGGTATCCGCTCCTGCGGTTCCTCCGCGGGTGGTGTTGATAACCGCTCCTGCGGTTCCTCCGCGGGTGGTGTTGGTATCCGTTCCTCCCTCCTCGGCGATTGCCGGTCACCGAACTCCAGAGTTAGTTCCTCCTCTGGCTCCGATGTTGCTGAGTGATCCGACTCAAAGGGGTTGTTCCCGTAGCTGCTTTTATAGCGGGATCCCACGCTTCCCCCGCTATCCGAATCCGCCTCTAATGTTGCAAATGCCGCTGCGTCCCCGTCGCCGCCAGCGAGAGTCTGTAGTAGTGTCTCCGCTTCTTGGAGGCTGGTTATGCTACTGCCTTCGTCGGAAGCTTGTAGAACCTGGAACTGCAGTGCGTTTTCTGCGATTTGCCGAAGCGTTGTTGAGAATGACCGATCGCTCCGGATCTCGTCGACGGCTTGCTGCAGGGCTTCCCGTCGTCGCTGCCGTTCGGCGTGGCGTCTCCCTCTTTCGGTGATGTGGTCGTTATTTTGTCTAGACATCCATCCCCCCGGTTGTCCTCTGCACTCTGCAGGAATCGTGGTCGCCAAAATAGTGTTGTATGTATGGCTGGACTAGCCGCAACACAGGTGTCTATCCGACACTTCTCCAAAGGGGTGGTAGGGATAGGATGTTAATACACGCGTATGATAATTACACTTAAGCACAGACGAAGACAAGATTAATCAGCATAAGCAAAACTATATTAATTCTTCGCGCTTTCATTACAAAACATCGGATCCTTTTATAGGCATCCGGCCAGATTACAATCGGTGCTCGGTAGGCAACCGTTAACCGAAACCGAATCGGTTCGGATCCGGATCGGTTACAACTACCGGATCCGTCCCTCCTAATAATTCTATTCCTATTTCTATATTTATCCGATCCGACCTTGCTTTCCCATTTGCCTTCTCTGACCGGCCAACATTGAATACAACATACAACTTTATTTTTATATCATGAAGCAAATCCTTTATGTAATATAAAGTATGCTTTATTTTATATATATTACTAGTATAGAGTAAATGGTAAGATTTGAGAGTCATAGGGTGGGGTTATTGGTTCAATTCCTCTCTTGTTCATGTAATATAAAATATTTATCTATATATATATATATATATTATTTTTCTTTACATATATATCTATTATTATCATATGTGTTGTTAATATTATCTTTATATATAAAACATTATCAAATGTTATTTTAGTTACGTATTTATCTTATTGTAGACTTTTAATGTGAAGCTTTCGTACTTCACGACAACGCATACGTATGTGGTTTATGAAAACATAGCGAAAAATAGAACTAACTAATATCACGTCAACAAAATCATCAGACGTATATTCTATCTACCATGTTTTTGTCCAAATCTTAGACAGGGGTATATTCGTCAATGCAAGTATAATAATAACATGAGTCCTTGTGCATATTCTAAAACAGATACTCCACTGAGTAAGTGACTTCTTCTAATTATGTGTGTATATTTATATATAATATATCTTAAAGCAAATTGTGAACCTTGCAATTAAGAGATACTACTATGCCAAGAGAAAATTTCCATTGACACGTGATCATGACACCGTCAATGTATAAGTAAACTAGTCTACGATAACATTCCAATCATACGAGTAAATGATAGAGTATAATTTTATCTCCCATATACCCCAAATGATAAAGGAGACTTTAGACAACATGTACACATACAAATTATACTTAATCTTTAAGTTCAATCAGTGTTACACGAAAATTATATTACGTCAAAATTTAACAATTCATATTATTCAAAATTTACAAAAAGCCATATCCATTCAATCGAATAATAAGTCTGGTAAAGCTGTCTCTTCAAGATTAGCTCTTTCATCATGATTGTCTTCATTGGCTTCGTCGATACGCTAAGTTGAATCGTTAGTATGTTCAGACTCTGACACGTCTTCTAATTCAACAAGGTCCTCTGCTTCTTCATCTATAGGTTCCATAGGTTCTCTAGAAGTCATCTGGAACATCTCAGTTTCATTGATATGCTTTCACCCAACTTCTTGGTCTTGATCAGGACAGTCCCAAATACCTTGGATCCTCATTTTGATGAAAATAACTTGTTCAGGGTTCATCTCTAATGCAACAGAGTTCCTAAACATATTTAGGGCGCATGTTGTAGTAGTACATGACAATAGAATGAAATTGCACATGTAACATCAAACTTAAGAATAGACTATAATGTTACACTAAATTGATGTGACAAGTTTTATATACCCGTGTCAGAAAACAAATCTAAAACCCATTCAAAATTTGAAAAAATAAAAAATCTTGGATTTTCAACTCGAATCCAATGCAATGCACTGGATTCCAGTTGAAAATCCAAATTTATTTTAAATTTTGTAATTTAAAAAAAAAATCCATATAAAATAAATAAATGGATTTTCAACTAAAATACGATTCACTACATTGTATTTTAGTCTATAAAGTTAGAATCCAATGCAATGCATTGGATTAAAGTCGAAAATCCATTCTTCTTTTTTCTTTTTTCAATGTATTTTTATTTATTTATATTTTTTTTCCATATACAAAATAATAAAAAATGGCTTTTCAACTGAAATCCGATGCACTACATCGGATTGTAGTCTATACAACTAGACATTGATGTAGTGCATTAGATTTTAGCTAACAATCCTTTTTCTTTTCAATTGTTTTCACTTTTTTGACAAATAAATAAAAATATTTAAAAAAATGGATTTCCAACTGAAATTTGATGCACTGCATCGGATTTCAATTGAAAATCCAAATTTCTTTTAGTTTTTTCATCAAACAATGAAATAATAAAAAATATATTGCATTTTCAACAAAAATCTGATGCACTACATCGGGTTTCAGTTGAAAATCCATGGTAAATGAAAAAAATAAAAGAAAAATCTTGAACTTTTAACGGAAATCCAATGCAGTGCATCGGATTTCCGTTAAAAATACATCATTTTAAATGGCCAAAATCCATGATTTTTTTATTTTTAAAAATGTTTTTATAGAGAAAAAAATAAAATAAAAAAATATCAAAACAAATAAGAAAAAGTGGATTTTCAACTGAAATCTGATGCACTGCATCAGATTTCCATTGAAATTCCATTTTTTCAATTTTTATTTATTTATTTATGGGAAAAATAAAACAATTCAAACAAAATACAAAAAAAATTCAAAAACTAAGAAAATTTGGAAACAAATAGGAAAAAGTAGACTTTCAACTTAAATCCGATGTAGTGCATCACATTTCCATTGAAAATTCATTTTTTCAATATTTATTTATTTATTTATGGGAAAAATTAAAAACTTTAAAAAAGAAATCAAAAAAACTTAAAAAATAAGAAAAATTTGGAACAAAATAAGAAAAATGGACTTTTAATTGAAATCCAATGCAGTGCATCAGATTTCCATTGAAAATACATTTTTTTAGTTTTTATTTATTTATTTTATGGGAAAAATAAAAAAATTCAAAAAAAATTCAAAAACTAAGAAAAAGTGGATTTTCAATTGAAATCCGATGCACAACATCGGATTTTTATTGAAAATCCATTTTTTGAATTTTAATTAATTAATTTATGAGTTTTATTTAAACAAAATTACAAAAAATAAGAAAATTCGGAAACAATTAAGAAAAAGTGGACTTTCAACTGCAATCTGATGCAGTGCGTCGGATTTCTACTGAAAATCCATTTTTAAATTTTTTTCATTTTTTAAAGATATTTTGAAAGTGGATTTTCAACTGAAATCCAATGCAATGTATCATATTTTAGTCTATATAGCTAGAATTAGATGCAATGCATTATGTCTTAGTTGAAAATGCAAGAGTATTTTTTTAATGGAAAATTTTAAAAAAATTCTAAGACTTACAACAAGAATATGATGCACTACATCCAATTCTAAATGTATAGAGTAAAATTCAACATAGTGCATCACATCTAGATGGAATGAATCTGATTTCTGTTTGACATCAAAGGCTTACTATGAGAATCTACGAAAAACGAAAAAACATCTTTATGACATTTTTTAGATTCTAATGATTTTGGTAGAAGGTTTTTCTCACATAATCAAATATCGTAAATAGAAAGTACATAATTAAATATCATAACCAAAAAGTGAAGAAGAAAGTATGCATCAAGCACATCTACTCTTACATTGCATAATGTTTATATACTAGTGTATGACTTATCTTTAACAAAAACAAGTTATCTGCAACAAACCACAATGAAGATACTAAAAGCAGATCTCGAATGTGGCTTTAGACACAACACAAAGACAAACAAGAAGTATGACTCATAACCTCAATGAGGTTGGATTGCAATTGGATGAAGACAATGCATTAGTTGCAACTGATGATGAGTTGCCATGGATTTGTTGCAATTGGGTATGAAGATGATGGCATAAACTTGGAAAACGATTGTGATGATACATTAATTGTAAATATTGTATTGTACATCAAGATTTGGATTCATGAGTTTCTATAAATATTGATGTTAGTCATTTTGGAAATTCATTTGTAAGTTTGGCATGTCCATTATTTAAGCATTTTTTTGAACACCTAAATTTTCGTACATGCTAGAAATCAATATATTTTTGGCTCATTTTTTAAAATCCTTTACGCATGCAACACCCTAATTTGTGTCATTTTTTGTGAATCACCCCAATTTGTGTCATTTTTTGACGAACAATTCTCAAAATGCGACATATTACCTGTTTCAAATGTCCCGATGTTCGTATTGGCTTGTACCTTATCGAACACATCGGCATACTAACGATACTTCTCTGGAAGTCGAACTGTGGAAGGTTTTACTTATACTGCGAAGACAAATATTGCTTCCTTGCGTCCTTCCTCATGTAATTGTTGTAGCAAAATGGTTGCAATCTTATGAGTAGATCCTCGGATTTGTCGATACCGGATTTCTCTTGTTCTCCAATCTATGTTTGGGTTATGTAATTTGAACCATGGTAACTCCAAGACAATTGGATAATCTGAACTACTAATTATATTAATGATACTACTCACACCAAGTTATCTAGGATTTTTCCAGAAGCAATGGGATGACCATCAATAACTACTACAGATGTTGGGCAAGAAAGTTTTCTTAGGGATATGTGATGAGCTTGGGCAAAATTCCTATCCATGAAGCAAGAGTTGGCTTTGGAATCTAAGAGTGTTAATACATGTATTGGAGGATTACTTTTAGTAATAACCATTACTTGAGCTAAGAACACATTGCTAACTTGCTTAGAGGAAATGGAACCACTAATGGGTTGCACAGATCTAGGGCTATCCAACCAAACAACTCCTATTTTGGCTGGACTTATTCGTTTAACTCTTCTTCTAGTTGACTAAGGATTTCAAATTTGTTTGAAAGGCTTGGGCTATTAGGACTATCGAACACAGCTACAGAAATAGACTCAGGTTTAGTACTATTAGTACTAGCGGTTATTTGATTTACCTACCTTCTTGGCTGATGGGGATAGTTCATTGCAATATGCCCCGGTCCACCGCAATAAAGACATAATCGATTTGCCCAGCGTCGCTGCTTTTTTTAGTGGTTCGCGACGACGTGTCGTGTCGATTTCCATTGGAATTAGAGTATTTGTTGGAGACGTATTAAATGACTCCCTTGGGAAAGGCTTTGCTACAACTGGAGCATAGGTGGGCTCCGATCTTGCCCTCGACATTTGAAATTGATGTTCTGAACGTCGTTCGAAGAGACGGTTATCACATCGTACTACGCGACTAATTCCTTCTGTTAATGACTTTGGTTCTTCGGGGAAGGTCAAGAGTAAATCCTTGAAATCGTTACGTAGGCCATAACAAAATTTCTCCATTAATGCTTGTTCATCCCAGGGGATATCGGAGGCGAGTGTCGTGACTTGAGAATAGGAGAGAGAAAAATAAGACGACAATAGAAGGTAGAGGGAGAGAGAGAGAGAGAGAAAGAACACTAGAAATGGAAAGAGAGTTTATATTATAAGAGAGCAATTATTACAAAGAGTAGGCTAAGGGGCTACAAACTGGTGTTGAATGTTGGCCGGTCAGAAGAGCAAGGACAAGTGGGAAGGTGGAGTCGGATCGAATAATAGGAAGTAAATAATATTATATTTATTATTCGGAGGGACGGATCCGGTACAGTTGTACCGATCCGGATCCGGACCGATTCGGATGCCGGTTGCCTAAGCGCACCGATTGTAACCTTGCCGGATGCCTATAAAAGGATCCGATGATTTGTAAATGCTTTACGGAAGTAATACAATTATACTTATTGCGTGTTTATCTTTGTCTTTGTATTGTTTTACCGTCTGTGCTTAGTGTAATCATCTTACGCGTGTAACCTAGCATCCAATCCTTACCACCCCTTTGGAGAAGTGTCGGATAGACACCTGTGTTGTGGCTAGTCCGGCCAGGTAGACAACACTATTTTGGCGACCACGATTCCTGCAAAGTGCAGAGGACAACCGGGGGATGGATGTCTAGACCAAACGACGACCACATCACCGAACGAGGGAGACGATACACCGAACGAGAGCAACGACGGGAAGCCCTGCAGCAAGCCGTCGACGAGATCCGGCGAGATCGGTCATTCTCCAGAACTCTTCGGAGAGTCGCAGAAGAAGCACTGCAGTTCCGGGTTCTGCAAGTCCCCGACGAAGGTAGTAGCATAACAAGCCTGCAAGAGGCGGAAACGATACTACAGACGCTCGCCGGTGGCGACGGGGACTCGGAAGCATTCACAACACTCGAGGCGGAGTCGGAAAGTGACGGAAGCGTTGCGTCCCGGTATAAAAGCAGCCACGACACACCAAACGACCCGGGGGAAGAGGAGTCGGAAGACTTAGTAACACCGGAGCCAGAGGAAGAAATAACCTTGGAGTTCGGTGACTGGCAATCGCCGAGGGAGGCTGACCGGATACCGACAACACCCGCGAAGGAACCGAAGAAGCGGATACCGACAACACCCGCGAAGGAACCGAAGGAGCGGATACCGACAACACCCGCGGAGGAACCAAAGGACCGGACACCGGCAACACCCGCGGAGGAACCGAAGAAGAGGATACCGACAACACCCGCGAAGGAACCGAAGGAGCGGATACCGACAACACCCGTGGAGGAACCAAAGGACCGGACACCGGCAACACCCGCGGAGGAACTGAAGGAGCGGATACCGGCACCAACCGCGGAGGAACCGAAGGTTCTCACACCGACGCCAACAACGGACAGAGAGCGGAGAGAGCAGGAGAGTCAGTTGGACGACACGATGCCGTACCCATACCCAAAGTACCGGGATGAGCCCGACGCGGAGGCACACGTGTACGCATTCCTCCAAACATGGGAAGCCAACCATGTCTCCCAAAGACTGACGGAGCCCGAAGCCAAACGATCCAAAGTCGCCGAATTCGGCATGACCTTCGAAGGACCGGCGGCCCGATGGCACGCAAAGCACTTACCGGGCAGCTTTGCCACATTCGATGCCTTGAAGGCCAAATTCCTTAGGCTTTTTCACAGACAAGTTGAGCAAAGGGAATTGGTCGGGCAGTTCTACACCACCCGGCAGGAAGAGAACGAGACTGTGCCACAATTCATCATTCGGTTTTAGACCCTGCACAGCCAACGGACGAGAGCACCACCCGAAGACAAAGCCAAAGCAGTCTTTTTGGCCGCGCTAAAAGAGCCACTTCGAACGATGTGCGGAGTCCTTGATTTCCGCACCAGCACAATGGACCAAGTTATTGATCGGGTCTTAGAAATGGACAAGACTAGCTCCTTCTTGTCGATGGGGATGTTACACCGGGCATTCCCGAAGGAGGAAGACCTGAGGTTCCGACAGGCCTTATAATGCACAACATGCCTAAATTCGGGCCACTCAACGGTAGACTGCAACCTGCGGACACAATGTATGATCTGCAACTCTCGGGCCCATACAACGGACCGATGCGAATATAACCTGTTAAATCGGCAGGCGGCACTGGTTCGACACATAGAACCGTGCAATCAGGACCCGGATGAGGATCGATTCCGGAGAGACGACCGCTACCAACACGAACGCGGTAACAGATACGCTAATAGAAGACGCGATAACTATGACCGAGAGGAGAAACGCAGAGATAGCTACCCCCGGGACCGGTACGACCGAGACGAATCCCTGGAATACGAACGACGCAGAGAAGAGAGGTGACAAGGGAACCAAAATTTCCGACGGAATCAGAAGCGTGGATTTTTCCGAAGAGAGGAACGTCGGGAGGCAGCAAGGAATGACAACCTGGTATCGGTACCGGATAACCGAAAAACCGAAGACGACCACCGAAGTATACCCACCCCCCAAACCGGGGACAAAGGAGAAATGAGGAACAGTCACAAGGTGTACTGTTATTACTGCCGTAAGGAGGGCCATTATAGTAACCAATGCCCAAGCAAAACCAATGACAAGCAGCCGACAGTCAACATGGTTACAGCCGAAATAACGGAAGTGCAGCAGGTCACAACCCGGTCAAAGGGGAAGACCGCCGAGTGGGAAGCCCAGGAGGCAATCAGAAAACAAGCGGCGCAATGGATCAAGGAGGCCAATGAACAGAATGCAGCAGAAGTAAGAGACCAAAATATGCCAAAAGACGAAGAAATCCTATAGCCAGGAGAAAACCCGACGTGGCAAGCGCTCCAGGACTGTCAAATCGTGCTGCCGTTAGCACAGCTACTACAGTTGGTGCCACGGTTTACGACAGACTTACAGGCATCCGTGAGCAAACCGAAGCTGACGCCAGCACCGGCATTCTTCTCCAACCCGGAGGAAGGACCAACTGTGGTCGATACAAGTAGCCCGACGATCACGACAATCGTGAAAGGAAAGGAAATTGCCGGAACAATTATTGACGGAGGCTCCGGGGTAAATGTCATTAGCCGACGGACATGCGACAACCTGGGCATTCGGGAATGGGAACCATGCCCCTTCTGGTTACGCATGGCGGATACCAGCTCAGTCCGACCGACCGGGCTTATCCGGGATTTGGAAGTAACGATCGGAGGCCACGTATTCCGGATATCGGCCATGGTGCTGCAGTTGAATGTACAAGGCGCGTACCCCCTACTGCTAGGACGACCATGGCTGCGAACGGTGCATATCAAGCAGAACTGGCAAAAGAACATGATCACATTCTGGCGAGGGAAAACAAAGGTACGAGTAGCGACGCAATCACGGGTGATTGCCAGTAAGGAAGCAACTCCATTGTATGCGGAAAGCATCAACATGTTGGAGGGATTACCGGACGAGGAAGTCGATCGGTACCTCGAGGAACACCCACGAATCGTCCCACTATTTGAGGTGGATATCACGGCGGTAGTAGAACCGTACATCACGACGCCGGACGAACCAGACCAAGCGGCGATCCGAGAACTGCGACAAGCGCAGGAATCCCTAGAGAGGGAGATGACGATATCCCAGAGGGTAAAAGCATCCCAACTAGAGGAGGTGGACCTCGGCACAACAGACAAACCCCGACCGGTAAATGTCACAAAGGAATTGCCGAAGGAAGAAAAGAAGGCAATGGTAGCATTATTAACAGACTTCAAGGATGTGTTCGCATGGTCGTACGAAGACATCCAAGGGCTGGACCCCCAGCTCTATCAGCACCAAATTCACCTAAGTACGGACGCGAAACTGATCGCTCAACGTAGGTACCGGATGAATCCGAATTATGTGGCGAAGGTGAAGGAGGAGATTGATAAGCTCCTCTAGGTCGGATTTATCCGACCGGTCAAGCAGGCAACCTGGCTGAGTCCGATAGTGGTGGTCCCGAAAAAGAACGGCAAAATCCGGGTATGCGTGGACTACTGGAAACTAAATGCCGCAACGGTGACTGATGCGTTTCCACTACCATTTACGGACGGGGTGTTAGATGCGGTAGCCGGCCACGAAGTTTACAGCTTCCTGGATGGATTTAGCGGTTACAACCAAATACGAATGAACCTGGCCGACCAGGAGAAGACAACGTTCGTTACGGAATGGGGAGTGTTCGTCGCGGTTGTGATGATGTTCGGACTAAAGACGGCCCCAACGACCTTTCAAAGGATAATAACGGAAATTTTCGGGGAATATATCCCCGGTTTTATGCAGGTCTTCCTTGATGATTTCGCAGTCTATAGCCGGCACGGAGAGCATCTCGATCACCTCCGACTGTGCTTAGAGAAGTGCCGCGAGTACCGGTTGAGTCTGAACCCGGCCAAGTGCGTCTTTGGAGTGGCAAGCGGCAACTTACTAGGGCACGTGGTAAGTAAGGAAGGAATCGCGGTAGATCCGGATAAAGTAAAGGCAATTCTCGAGGCACCGGCACCAAATAACGCAAAGGCTTTAAGCCGGTTCCTGGGCCAAATAAGGTGGCATAGCCGGATGATACGGCACCTCGCAGACTTTGCTACACCATTGCATGCCGCCGTACACAGGGTACCCTTCCTATGGGCGGAGACGGAGGAGAAAGCTTACCAAGCGCTGAAGGTTATGCGGTCGCAAGCTCCGGTGGTGCAACCGCCGGATTGGAGTAAAAGCTTTCACGTCTTCGTCGACGTGTCGGACGTAGCAATCGGCAGCGTTCTGATGCAACTCACGGAGCCGAAATGGTACCGGCCGGTGTACTACGCAAGCCGGAAACTCTCAAAAGCCAAACGGAACTACTCTACGATAGAACGCGAGGCATTAGGAATGGTGTATAGTGTCACAAAGTACAAGCACTATCTGCTCGGAAGGAAGTTTTCCTTCCATGTCGACCATTCGGCACTACTCTACCTGGTCTCGAAGGCATCCCTAACGGGAAAAATTGCACGATGGACACTGCTGTTACAGGAATTTGAATTCGACATTTTCCACAGACCCGGGGCGCATCATGCGGTAGTGGACCACCTAAGCAGACTCGAATTCGGAGAAGCAGGGGACGGCATACAGGATGAGTTCCCCGACACCGAGTTGTTCCGGATCGCGACAGAACCGGCAACGGATGCAACGGTAGCCGATGAAGACAAGTGGCTAACCGAGATGCATCAGTTCCTGAGCACCGGAGTACCCCCGAAGAACATGGACCGCGATGAAAGGAAAAGGGTAGCAGTAAGAAGCAGACATTTCTGCTTGGTTGGAGACACCCTCTATCACAAGGGGGCAGATGGCATCTGGAGATGAGCAGTGCGGAGCGATGGGAAGGATCGAATCCTCAGGGAAGCCCACTGTGGAATTGCCGGCGGGCATTATGCCGGCGACGCAACCGCTCGGAAAATATGGCAGAGCGGACTGTGGTGGCCCACCACCCTAAAAGATGCCGTGAGGTATAGCAGAGAATGCGATTTGTGTCAACGACTGGGCCAACCCACGGAGCAGGCCCGGATGCCACACCACCCGGTCTTGCCATTGGAACCGTTTCAAAAGTGGGGTTTGGACTTTGTCGGTCCCTTCAAGCCACCGGCAATGCGAACTGGAAATCGGTATGTCATAGTGGCGACTGACTATTGCACCAAATGGGTGGAAGCGAAGGCCTTACGGGACAACACGGCCGCGTCCACGGCAAAGTTCCTGTACGAGTGCATATGGTGCCGGTATGGATGCCCGATCGAGCTTATAAGTGACCAAGGAGGACACTTTCTCGGGCAGGTAGTAGAAAGCCTGACGTCATTTTACGCGGTGGTACATAAAAGGAGTACTCCCTACTACCCTCAAGCCAATGGACTAGCGGAATCGACGAACAAAACTCTGCAGAACATCCTACGAAAAATCGTCAACGAGAACCGGACCGACTGGGATACGAAATTGCAGAGCGCGCTATGGGCGTACCGAACAACGTACAAAACCAGCATCCGGACAACCCCGTTCCGACTAGCATTCGGCTTAGAAGCGGTCATGCCGGTAGAGTTCCAGATCCCCAGCTTACGGATCTAGGTAAAGGAGCGCTTAAGTGAGAAGGAGTCCGAACGAATCCGGCTGGTGACGTTGTTGGAATTAGAAGAAAACCGAATAGCCAGCTTACTACAACTCGAACTGGAGCAAAGGAGGAGAAAAGCTTTCGTGGACCGACACCGACGTGGCAACGAAAAGGAGTTCGAAGTCGGAAAACCGGTGCTACTGTTCCAGACACGGATGGGGAACATGCCGGGAAAGTTGCGGTTTCGGTGGACCGGACCGTTCTGGATCACCAAGGAGTACAATGGGTCGTATCAGCTCGGCACGTTGTCTGGAGAAGTCATCGGTAAGTGGGCAAATGGGTTTCGGCTAAAGCCGTATAAGGGAAATATGCCAGCCAACCCGTTCAAGCAAGACCCGGAAATCCGGCACGATGAGGAACCGACACCGACAGACGCTGCTGCAGAAATCTGGACCGAGGAAGAACCGACACCGATACCGACAAAGACTATCCCGGAAAACCAACAGAAGGAGATTCCGGTATCAGCGCGAACTGACCCGAACAAATCGGGTGGGACCGGAAAATGACGTCGTCCAAACAAAGAAAAAACGAAAAAAGAAAAAAGAAAAAAATCAAAGTAATGATGATGGGGAGATCACAAGAGGTGGGAGCGCCACCATGCAACGAAGAGGCGCCATGAAGTAAAGGAGGACGTGCGCGTACTTGCTATTTAAAGCGTAGAACGTGGGCACCGACGTACGAGGTATTACGCACGCGCGGCAATCAAGAGAAGAATTGCTAATAATGAAAGGAGATATGCACACGCGGCAACCAAGAAAGGACATGCTAATTATGGCGGGAGATAGACATGCGTGGGAAACGAAAAAGGGCGGCTCGAGGCAAAAGTCACTATATAAGACACAGGCCTACGAAGGACTTACTTTTTACGAATTTTCCTACACACAGGCGCAGAAGCACAGAAGAGCAAATCCGACGCACAGCGCACACACATCCCGATCCCGAACAACAGACAGCAGAAGAAGAATCCGAACCAATGGCACTGTCGGAAGAGGCACGCCAATGGATGATAGAGAACAGGTTAGAAGGATTGCTGCGGATCGCCGACGCTGCACCACACGCAGAACCGGAGCAGGCGGCAGCATCGATTGATTTATCAGAAGTCACGGAAGGAGCGGTGTAGGCGCTCACGGGGATAAAAGCAGGAGGACTTTGAACGATCGAAAACCCTTCAAGTCAAATCCTGTTCGAATATTTCGGTGAGTATTCCATCAGCAGCAAGGCGTACCGAACACAGGGCGGAGAGAACCTGTTGTTCGGAGAAGTGGCCCGCGCCATGATGGAATACGGATTCGTGAATTCTCGTCCCCCGACCATAGCTAGGTACCGGGCAGCGTTCCTAATCGCAACGTACGAAGGATTACAAGTGGACTGGCTCCATTTCATAACCGAAGGATTGAAGGAGGCCATCAAGAACCTTGTGGAAGGAAAAAAGCCATGGGCCGGGATAGCACAATGGCTAACGGTGTTAGTCCCACCGGTGCTCCTCATCAAACGAAAGAAAAGAGGTCGGCAGGAGACGACGCCGAAAAAGGTCACAAAGCGCCGATAGATCCTGGAGAAACACACCCCCGGATGGACCCACGAAGAAGCAGAACAGCGGGAGGAAGGACCATCCCGACAGCAAAAGAAATCGGCAACAAAGGCAAAACCGGCATGAAAAGGCAAAGGAAAACCGGCCGAGGAAGAACCGGTAGCGCTCAAACCAATCAATATAACGTTGCGACGGCCGGAACCGGAACCAGAGGACTTTATACAAAAGGTCCGTCTGGTAGCCGCACCGGAGGAGGAAGCTGAAGCAGAAGACTCATCCGAACCACTGGTAAGACTCCCAGCAAGATAAGGTCGGGAGAGACGGGCGAGAGGACCGGCTCCACCAGTTGACAGAACTCAGCAGAGGGCGCAAGGAGCACCTCTAGTAGCCGGGGCGGAAGCAGTACCGGAACCCGCACCGAGGGAAGTAGTACCGGAACTGGTTTTGCCGGACTTCAGAGAACCGGTCATTCCAGAGAAGAGGAATGAACAAGCGCCGGAGCCAGAGAAAAGGCCAGAAAAACAGCCTGAATTAAGGAGTAGAAGTGAGCAATGCTACTCCGACACAGGAAGCACAAAGCCACAATGGCTGAGATGGCTTTCGGAGCAGGTATCGGGAGTAGCGGACCTGTTAGAGGAAGAAGAAACGTGTAGGCAACACCTGACGCATACAACAACCCAGGAGTTGGTCGCGCTCCGAACACAGATCCAGGAGTTGCAAGGGGAGCTGTTGCAGGCGAGGGAAGGAATTCAACAAGCACAAGTTGTCACCGAGCCGGTCGGGACAACAAGGAAGCAACCAGAACCGGAACTGGAACCGGTAGCCTTGCAAACTGGCCCTGAGACCGAAAAAATAATAGAAACCTTGCGAGAGGAGTTAAAAGCTCAGGAGGCATTAAGGGAAAAAGAAAGGGAGCAACGGAAAGCGGTGGAGGACGACATACGAAGAATGGAAGAAGGCCTCCGGAAAGGCCGAGCCACTAATGACCGACTGCAAGAAGAAAAAGAAAAGCTGCAAAAGGAGGACCGACTGCGTCGATAGGCCGAGCAGGAGATAGAGTGACTGCAGGAAGAACTTCGACAACAGAAGGACCGGGACGACCGGTTAAGAGCTCAGGTAAGCCGACGCCTGAATCAGAAGACGGAGGACTTCGACCGACTTTACCGAGATCACAAGCAGGCCGAGTCGGACAACAAGAAACGGGCAGCAAAGTACGACCGGCAAATAGAGAAGCTGAAAGAACAGCTCAAAGAGACCCGATTAGACCTGGCTAAGACAATGGACGAGGTCAGTGCCAAAAAGGAAGCATCGTCGGCGGAAATAACCCAAGCGACGGAGAGAAGGAAGGAATTAGAGGCGCTAAGGCGGGAAAAGTTGGATCTGACCAAGATCAAGAATGAAGAAAAGGAAAGATCGACCTTCACGATCAACAAACTACAAAGTGCCTATGAAAAGCAGAAAGCGGATTACGAAGCCCAGGCTCAGATAATGGCCGACATTATAAAATGGGGAAGGAAGGAAAAGCAAGAAGCTTATGCGCATGCTAAAGCGGGGGTTGACCGGATCAAGCTCATCATGTCATGTTGGAGTACCCGAGCTCAGGCAAGCATCAACGAAAGTACGGAAAAGCTATGGAAGGAGTGGTCACAACAGGCAACTCAGTTGTAGACACTCCGAGCTGATGCCGAGAATCGGAGGAAGACCGGTGACAAGTTCTACAAGATGGATGAAGAAAGTATCGTCGCCATTCGGGAAGAATTGTCGGAGGATTTCTACGCTTTAGCGGAAGAACATCTCAAAGAAATCCGAGGGTTGGTAGAGAGGTTGGATGACAGGCAGCTCGCAACTCAGTTGGAGTTGGAGAAATATGAGCAGGACCGGTTACGACAGGAAGCCGAGGGAAGAACGACGCCAATCACTATAAGTGAGGGAGAGCGACCGGCTGAAGCTGAACCAACCGACACCGAACAACCCTGACAAAGAATACCCAAAGAAGAACTTCCGTTCCAAGAAAATGAAGAAGAGCAGGTGCAGACCGATGCCGGGGAAGAAGAAGAGCTGAGACCGGAAAACACCGGAGCAGAGGAAGAAGGCGCACCGAACCGACCAGTCGAGACCAGAGAAAGCGACACTGGTAACAGAACAGAGCCTGGAACAGAGGAAGAACAGGAAGAACCCGGACGGAGCGGTGAGGAAGCACCGGCACCACAGAATCAAGCAGAGCCGGAGCAACAAATTTTTACGGAACAGACAACCCAACCGGAGGTCAGAGACCAGGCAAGCAAGGAACAGGAATTGGAGGAAGAGGCACCACTTGACACCTCCGAGCGGAGTTTGCTCGATATTTTGGAGGAAGAATGAGGCCGGGAGTGGATTTGAAGTGCAAGGCACTTTCCCACGGGCGTGCCATGTGTTGGCCAGTCAGAAGAGCAAGGACAAGTGGGAAGGCGGAGTTGGATCGAATAATAGGAAGTAAATAATAGTATATTTATTATTCGGAGGGACGGATCCGGTACAGTTGTACCGATCCGGATCCGGACCGATTCGGATGCCGGTTGCCTAAGCGCACTGATTGTAACCTTGCCGGATGCCTATAAAAGGATCCGATGATTGTAAATGCTTTATGGAAGTAATACAATTATACTTATTGCGTGTTTATCTTTTTCTTTGTATTGTTTTACCGTCTGTGCTTAGTGTAATCATCTTACGCGTGTAACCTAGCATCCAATCCTTACCACCCCTTTGGAGAAGTGTCGGATAGACACCTGTGTTGTGGCTAGTCCGGCCAGGCAGACAACATTGAACCGAATGAGTTGTGATGAATGAATAGACACCTATTTATAGGTCCTTATGGAGTATTCTAGAATGTTCTAGAATATTTTAGATATTTAATATAATAATGGAATATCCTAGAATGTTCTAGAATACTCTAAATATCTTGTAATAACTAATAATACATTTATCATAACTATACATCATATATGTTAGTATAATGGTTAAAGGTCTAACATATAGACCAAGATGCCTTGGGCTCGAATATTTGTAAGGCCAAAATGTATGTCATCATGACATATCCTTGTAAGGCCAAAATGTATGTCGTCATGACATTATCCCCCCTTTTCGACGACGAGTTCCACGAGTCGGAAGACAAGATTTCGGACTTGGCTTATGGGGATATTTATTGTGAAACGTAGCAACCATTTCAGAGGCATTAGCAAGATTCTCAAGAGGTTCCCATGTTCGATTGTTACGTGTATAACCTAACCAGTCAACCAAATAATACAGTTTGTTGTGAACGATCTTGGAGTCGAGAATGGCAGCAACTTCATATTCGGAGCCATTCGAAACTTCAATTGGAGGTGGGGGAGATGTAAGACGGCCTGGAATAGAGCTGGTTGTGTACGGCTCCAAAAGAGAAACATGGAAGACCGGGTGGAGATGCATATGAGGGGGAAGATCAAGGTGAAATGCCACATCATTGATCTTACCAGATATCACATATGGGCCAGAACGTTGATAATCCAATTTGCAACAAGGTTGGGTTGTTTTAATGCGACCTTGTAAAAGCCATACTCAATCTCCCACTTGAAATGTAGTCAATGAATCACGTTGATGACGGTTGGCAACCTTCTTTTGAGTGTTTTGAGCATCACATAAATGGTGCAAAAGGATATCTTGAACTTCTTGGAGTCGGGTGAGCCGATCTTCAGCAGCCGGGTTTGTCGGGAGTTTGGGATGTTCAAGCATAGTCCAACGAGGATGGTACTCAATGTTCGCAAAAAATGGGGAATATCCAGTAGAAGAATGTTCTGAGTTGTTGTAAGCAAATTTCGCCAAATGTAATAGATCAACCCAATCATCTTGTTGATAGTTGACAAAACAATGAAGATATTGTTCTACTGTGTGGTTGGTGTGCTCACTCTGTCCGTTAGTTTCTGGATGATAGCCGGAAGAGAGTTTGCAAGAAGTATGTAAGAGTTTGAACATGTGCCGCCAAAATTTTGAGATGAACTGAGGACCCCGATCACTAATAATATCATCAGGAAGACCATGATGCTGAAACACCTCTCGCATGAGTAACTCGGCTGTCTCTTGGTTCGTAATAGCCTTTGTGCAGGGAAGAAAATGTGCGATCTTGGTAAAATGATCTACTACCGTGAGAATAGAATCAAAACCCTTGGAAGGTGGTAGATCCGTAATGAAGTCGAATGAAATAGATTTCCATGGACTGGCTATAATAAGCCATATGGATGATGTCGAGGTTTTTTGGATCGGCAACATGTATCACAACTACGAACATAATCCGTAACAAAATGGCGAAGTCGTGGCCACCAACACCTTCGAGAAATTAATGCCAAAGTCTTGTGGATGCCGAAATGTCCAGCCATTGGTGTGTCATGACATTGTTGCAAGACTTGGAGTCGAGAAGGACCATCAGGCACATATAAGAGTTTTTGTTGAAAAAGTAAACCATCATGCCAATTGAACTGGTTGTAGTCTTCACGAGGATTTTGAGATTGTGAACAAGAAGCACGATCTGGGATAATATGGTTCAGAATATCTTGGGCGAATTCATTAGTCTCAATATACTCCTGAATGAAGTCTAGAAGACTTCAATCCCCGGGTGTGTCTATAGCATGAAAATCCATTAGTCGTAGACGGTCAAGACCCAAGAGGATTTGCTTTTGACTTTCAAATGCGGCCTCTCCTGGTTGAAGTTCCATATATGAATGCCGAGATAAAGTATCTGCTTTTCCTTGTTGCGTCCCAGGGCGATATAGAATTATGAAGTGAAAAGAGTTAAAAATTGTGCCCAACGAGCTTGTCGACGACTCAAGACTCGAGCACTTTGGAAGTACGTTAGATTTTTGTGATCATTATAGACTATGATTTGTTGAGATGAACCCTCCAAAAAATGATGCCATTGTTGAAAAGAATCCACAATGGCAAGAAGCTCTTTGTCGTGAATCTCATAGTTGATTTCTGCAGCTTCGAATTTCCGTGAATGAAAAGCCATAGGGTGCAGTTGGCCATCATTGCTAATCTGGGATAATATGCTTCCTAGTGCGAAGTCTGATGCATCAGCTTCCACTATAAAGCGTTTCAATGGATCAACATGCATCAAAATTGGTGCGGATGTAAATGCTTGCTTTAATCCTTGAAATGCAGAGTTTGCATTTATACTCCACACAAATGGTTGATTCTTCTATGTCAGTTGAGTGAGGGCAAATACGATCTTTGAATAATCTTTGATGAACTTGCGATAAAAGTTTGTGAACCCTAAAAAACATTGTACATCTCACACAGACTGTGGTGTTTGCCAATCCAAAATTGTTTGAACCTTTGCTAGATCCATAGAGATGCCATGTGAAGAGACTATGTACCCCAAAAATTCCACTTGACACTGGTCGAAACTGCACTTCTCCAATTTTGCATAGAGACCATATTCACGCAACTGTTGTAAAGCTTGTTGAACGTGTATATCATGATCCTCTTGAGTTTTTGAGTAGATCAAGATATCATCTAGGTAAATTATGACGAAAATATCGAGGAAATCTCGAAAAATGTCATTCGCCATATGTTGGAAAATGGTTGGTGCATTCGTGAGACCAAATGGCATCATTGTATACTCAAAATGGTCATAGCGAGTACGGAAAGCAGTCTTCCATTCATCCCCAGGACGAATTCGAACAAGATTGTAAGCACCTCGAAGATCTAACTTTGTGAAATACTTAGCTCCATTGAGGCGTTCCAGAAGGCTCGAAATCAATGGTAGAGCATATCGGTTTCGAATAGTTACTTTATTCAATCCTCGATAATCCACGACCAGACGAAGCGAACCAACTTTCTTCTTAACGAAAAATATGGGTGCGCTAGCAGGAGATCTTGAATGCTGGATAAACCCATTCGCCAAGTTCTCATCGATATATTCCCGAAGAACCTCTAACTCCGTGGGTGAAAGGTTATAAATTGGCCCCCATGGAGGCTCTTTTCCGAGCTGCAAATCAATCGGGCAATCATATGGTCGATGCTCTAGTAGTCTATTGGCCTTCACCTTATCAAACACATCGGAGAATTCTATATATTTCTTCGGTAGTTGGACCCCCGATTCTATATATTTCCGGGTTGCAAATCAATCGGGCAATCATATGGTCGATGCTCTGGTAGTCTATTGGCCTTCACCTTATCAAACACATTGGAGAATTATATATATTTCTTTGGTAGTTCAACCCCCAATTCTTGTGAGCTCGATGTGGGAGTTGCTAAAACTGCGAACACCAACATGTCTTCCTTCCGTCCTTCCTCACGTAATTGATGTATAGAGATTGTCGAAATCTTTTGGAATGTCATATCCTTTGTTGGAGTTTTAAGAGGCTCAGACTGTATTGTGACCTCTTCAATGGTTCTTTTTCTCCAATCAATAGATGGGTTATGTAGCTCAAACCATGGAAAACCAAGAACTAGGGAGTGCTCTGGACTACTAATGACATTGAATGAGATGACACTAGCCAAATTGCCTAGGACTACATGAATTGGTTCAAACTCTTCGACTATATCAACTGATGCTATGGGGCATCCATCAATTACTCTGACTGACACTGGGCTTGGGAGCTTATGCAACTGAATATTATGCATTACAACAAACTCACGATCCATGAAACAAGAGTTGGCTCCAGAGTCTAAGAGGGCAGAAGCTAGAATCGATGGCACCTAGATGTGTTAAGCTCAACTTGTGCAGAGAAAAATCGACTAACTTGACCGGATGAAATGGAACCACAACTAGAGACAGACGTTACATGCCTAGGGCTGTCCAACCAAATGGCTCCGATTTTTGCCGGACTTACTTGTTTAACACATCATCTAATTGACTCAAGACATCAAATGTATTTTTATGATAGGAACTACTATGCCTACTTGGGTTACGATAAGACGGGGAAGAAATTGAGATGGGATTGTCATGAGCACTTACTTGGTTAACTTTTCGTCGTGGTTTATGTGGATAATTCACAACAATATGCCCTGAACCACCACAATAGAGGCATTATAAACGATTCGCTCGCCGTCGTTGCTTTTCAGCATCCGATAATGGTCCTCGACATCGTGTTGTCTCGATTTCCATTGGAGTAGGGCCTTCCACCACACTTGACTTTGATACTTGGGGTGGAGTTGCAACCACCGAAGCATATGTTTCTGTTGGTCAGAAGCGTAACATTTGTTGGCACTTAGAACGCCGCTCAAATAAGAGATTGTCACAACGCACGGCCCGACTTACTGCTTCAGTAAGAGATTTTGGATCATCATGGAAGGTAAGAAGTAAATCCTTCACATCATTGCGTAGACCTTGACAAAATTGGTCCGTTAATGCCGCCTCATCCCATGGAATATCACATGCTAGAAGGCGAAAATCTGCATCATAAGTGGAATCAGGACGATCTCCTTGTCGTGATCGCCGAATTTTGTTTATTGTAGTCCTCATACTATCAGTGTCTCCAAAGTTGTCTTCGAACTCATTAATAAACCCTTCAAAATCTTTTAATAATGGTGAGCGCTTCTCTAGGAGTGGTATAAACCACGCTAATGCAGTACCCGTTAACAAGGTACCAACTAGACCCACACGAGCAACATCAGTTGGGTAACGACTAGGATGCAATTTCATCACAAGCCATACCCGATTTAAAAATCTACGAAATTGAGACCTTGTACTATCAAACTTGGCCGACAGACTAATCTTGGGTTCCTTCGGCGAGGTTTGAACTTCCGCCGCTTGTCGTTGTAATAGAGTAGTCTCCAATTGATGCACCCATTGAGATAATTCTTCATATTGTTGTACTTTCTCAGCACTTACTTGTTGTAGGTCTCCCAGCAATCTTTGATTTTCATGCTCTAGTGCCATGAATTTGGTTGTTAGCATTTTGAGCTCGGAGAGAACACGCATATATTCTTGCTTGCTAATGGACTCCATAGTTGCGATAGAAAATTGCTAGATTTGCCTGAATAGATAAGAAGAAGAAGTTGGAGAAGAAGAAAAGAGTTAGTCATGACTTGAGATTAGGAGAGAGAAAAATAAAACGACAATAGAAGGTAGAGGGAGAGAGAGAGAGAGAGAGAAAGAACACTAGAAATGGAAAGAGAGTTTATATTATAAGAGAGCAAGGATTACAAAGAGTACGCTAAGGGGCTACAAACTGGTGTTGAACCGAATGAGTTGTGATGAATGAATAGACACCTATTTATAGGTCCTTATGGAGTATTCTAGAATGTTCTAGAATATTTTAGATATTTAATATAATAATGGAATATCCTAGAATGTTCTGGAATACTCTAGAATGTTCTAGAATACTCTAAATATCTTGTAATAACTAATAATACATTTATCATAACTATACATCATATATGTTAGTATAATGGTTAAAGGTCGAACATATAGACCAAGACGTCTTGGGCTCGAATCCTTGTAAGGCCAAAATGTATGTCGTCATGACAGCGAGTAGACGGAAATTTGCAGCATATGCAGAGACTGGACGGTCACCTTGACGTAATCGTCAGATTTTGTTGATTGCTGTCCGGATGCTATCAATATCTCCAAAACAGGCTTTAAACTCACTTATAAACTCTTCAAAATTGTTTGGTAATGGAGATTCCTTTTCTAACAACAGAGCAAACCATGCCAAAGTTGAGCCATTGAACAACGTGCCTATTAGACCCACTCGTGATGCATTGGTGGGATATCTGGAAGGATGCATTGGAATGGCTAATTGTACCTGATTAAGGAATCCTCTTAACTATGATCGCGTTCCATCGAATTTCATAGGAAGGTCGATCTTGGGTTCTTTATGAATCCCTTGCATATTTGGTCCTTGTTGTTGCAACGCTACAATGGTCGCTTCGAGCTATTGCACGCGTAATGCTACTTCCCCATGTTATTATTGTGTTTGCTTCTTTTCTAAGGAGATTTGTTGAAGATCCCCCCACAATTGTTGATTTTCTTATTTCAGTGCAAGAAACTTCTCTTTCAAGCATTGCAACTCCGACAAAATGGATTGATATGCTTGAGCGCTAACAATGGCCATAGTATGAGAGAAAAGAGGAATAAGATATTAGTATGAAGGGAGGGAGAAGTAAGAAGATAAAAGAAAGAGGAGGAAGGAGAGAAATTGGTTCAAATTGTCATGAATAGTACTGAGACACAGAGAAGATTAGTACTAAGAGATGAAGTTAGATTAGTAATAAGAGGAAAAGAGGGTGTAGAACACGAGAGAGAGAAAGAAAGAAAGAGAGAGAGAGAGAGAGAGAATGACGATGACAAAAGATATATTATGTAGAAAGAATATAAAAGGATAGCTAGGAGGCTTAAGACTGGCGTTGAACCGATTTGGTTCGAAATAATGCCTTGTGCCTCCTTATATAGGGGTGAAAGCATGCGAGTGGAAACAATTAGCTATGTCCTTGACATAGCTAATTAGCTATGCAAAAAGCTACCATTGATAAATAGTCATTTTAGTAAAAAGCCATCATTAATAAATTAAGTATGCAAAAAACTACCATTGAAAATACTAGAGTGTTTTAATTACATATGTAAATGAGTGCCATAAATGTGCAACATAAATTGATGTGTGCACCATAAATGTGTACCATAAATTATATATCGAATTCCTAGGTCCATTATGCATGATCCTTTGCCACATCACGTAGGCCATCTCTAGTTGAGTATTGTGGGTTAGTTGCTACCACTGTTGCTAAACCCTATCAAGTCCACCTGCCACCACTCTACACTGAGGGGCCGCTACTATGCATTCCAAGCATCATCAAAGAGCTGCTCAATCTGACGGGGTTCTCTTCTTTGTGACACTCTACACTCAGGGGCCGCTACTGTGCATTCCAAGCATCATCAAAGAGCTGTTCAATCTGACGGGGTTCTCTTCTCTGTGCCACTCTACACTCAGGGGCCGCTACTGTGCGTTCCAAGCATCATCAAAGAGCTGTTCAATCTGACGGGGTTCTCTTCTCTGTGCCACTCTACACTCAGGGGCCGCTACTGTGCGTTCCAAGCATCATCAAAGAGTTGTTCAATCTGACGGGGTTCTCTTCTCTATGCCACTCTACACTCAGGGGCCGCTACTATGCGTTCCAAGCATCATCAAAGAGCTGTTCAATCTGACGGGGTTCTCTTCTCTTTGCCACTCTACACTCAGGGGCCGCTACTGTGCGTTCCAAGCATCATTGGTAACTGTTCAATCTGATGGGGTTCTCTTCTCTGTGCCACTCTACACTCAGGGGCCACTACTGTGCGTTCCAAGCATCATTGGTAACTGTTCAATCTGACGGGGTTCTCTTCTCTGTGCCACTCTACTCTCAGGTGCCTTCTATGTGCGTTCCAAGCATCATCGGTAACTGTTCAATCTGACGGGGTTCTCTCCTCCATTGCCATCATTCTATACTCAATTGCCGCTACTGTCCAGTCCCGGATTGCTTCCACATTTCGATTTGACGGAGTTCACTCATCCAACGGCAACATTCTACACTCAGTTGTCACCATTGGTCGGTCTTGGATCGCCTCCTCAACTGTTCGATCCAACGGAGTGAACTCCTCTATTGTTCGGTCTTGGATTGCAATAACTTTTCTGTCTATTGATTATCTTGTGTATTGTTGTGTCTAATCTTGTGTATTGTAGAATATTTTTGTGTATTGTTGTTGCCCATAGCCATCTTAAATACTTGTTTTTTTTCTTGAAATTTAGGGTTTTAACATGTCCAGCCAAATGGAAGGGGAAGAAGGGTGTTTAGAATTACCCCTCAATGATCATAAGGATAGGGATGATGCTATCAGGACACAACAAGCCATACGAAACTATTGGGCAGAAAAAAAAAGGAAACATCGTCAATTGTTGAAGGATACGAAAGCCACACTCAGTAAAGGTAAGGATAGTTTAGCTGAGAATGTAAGTAATGTGACTACCATCATAGAGAGAAAGGTTGTAGACTATTTCAATGTTCAAACCAAGCACATCAGCAATGAAGAAAAGAAGGTAGTACTTTATGGAATATGTAATGATCCATCGATAAAGGACTTAGTTGATTGTGATGGTCTTAATGCAAACATATCATCTATTTTAGTAAATAATCTTCGTAATAGTTTCGTATCCATGAGCAGGTCAGAAGATGATCTTGTCTTAAAAATTTCTAGTCTAATGATGTTACTTAATAGTGATGTTGACGATATAAACATCAGTGAGCTATCTAAGGTAATTGGTGTTAGTAGAAAAACAGTGTACAATACAATGAACCGTATAATTTCCTCGGGTGAAGGAACTAGTCTACTAAAGCTAACTACAAGATGTAAGCCAATGACACCCATAACATTTGAAATCAAGGATGTAATCACAATGTTTTGGACTAATGAGAGTAGGGTTTCACCCAATAAAAAGGATTTATGCAGGAAACGTGTTGGAAGAAATCAATACGAGGAGCATCCAATTCATCTTCTTGTTGTATGTATGGCTGGACTAGCCGCAACACAGGTGTCTATCCGACACTTCTCCAAAGGGGTGGTAGGGATAGGATGTTAATACACGCGTATGATAATTACACTTAAGCACAGACGAAGACAAGATTAATCAGCATAAGCAAAACTATATTAATTCTTCGCCACTTCATTACAAAACATCGGATCCTTTTATAGGCATCCGGCCAGATTACAATCGGTGCTCGGTAGGCAACCGTTAACCGAAACCGAATCGGTTCGGATCCGGATCGGTTACAACTACCGGATCCGTCCCTCCTAATAATTCTATTCCTATTTCTATATTTATCCGATCCGACCTTGCTTTCCCATTTGCCTTCTCTGACCGGCCAACACATGGCACGCCCGTGGGAAAGTGCATTGCACTTCGAACCCACAGCCGGCTTCAGTCTTCCTCCAAATTATCCAGCAAACTCCGCTCAGAGGTTTCAAGTGTTGTTTTACCTGTGCCGTCTCCGACTTCCGATTGGATTGGCTGCCTTTTCGCATCTTGCTGCTCCGACTCTGCTTGTACCGGTGGTACCGGTGTTTCTTCTGTATCCTGTCCGGGTCTGTCCTGCTCTACCTCCGTTCCGTTCCCGGTATTGCTCTCTCCGGTTTCCACTGGTTGTGTCCTTTCCTCCCCGGATTCGGTACTTCTCTGTCTCCACTCTGCATCATCCCCGGCATCAACCTGCTCTTGCTCCGGAAGTTCTTCCTCGGGTAATTCTTGTCGGGGTGCATTGTTGGTTGCCGCCTGCTCTGGTTCCTTGTGTGGTGGAGCGTCAGCGACCCGCAGCAGCCCTCCTAATCCGTTCTCCGTCAGCCATTGTCGCGCTCCGTCCGACAGTGCCATCGCTTCTTCTTCGTCTGCTGCTGCCTGTGGTCTGAGGTCGGGGTGTAGGTGTTCTGCGCGTCGGATCTTGCTGTCTTGAGCCTGTGTTTGCTTGTGGGAAAATTCGTAAAAAGTGAACCCTTCCCCGGTTCTTCCTTTATATAGTGGCGTTTCCCTCGAGCCGCCTTTTCCTGTTTTTCGCGCGTGCGTATCTTCTGCCATAATTAGCATCTCACTTTTTAATTTTGGCGTCTGCACGTCCTCTGCCTCGAATAGCATGTCCTATTTTTGGCGCCTGCGCATGCCCTGTCCTGAATAGCATGTCCTATTTTTGACGCCTGCGCATGCTCTGTCATGAATAGCATGTCTGTCCTTTGCTGCCGCGTGTCCTGCTTGCGCTTTTTTGCCGCGTGTGTCGAATCTCCTACGTGTCGGTCATTATGACTCCTTGATTGCCGCACGTATTAAGTCCTGTACCTCGTGCCCCCCCACGTTCTGTGCTTTAAATAGCTCGTGCACCCGTGTGACGGTTGTAACTACTTCCTTCATCATTACCATGATTTTCTTGATCTTCTTGTCTTGACTTTTCTACCCGTAGCTCCACGTCATTCTTTTTTTTTTTTTTTTTTTTTTTTTTTTTTTTTTAATAATAAGCATATGCCGCATCATTGTTCGGTTCCCCCCGATGTGTTCGGGTCGGTGCGCACTGTTGTCGGTTCCTCGTCGTTGTTACGCGTCGGTGTCGGTGCCTCGGCATTCGGGATTTCCGGGTCTTGCTTGAAGGGGTTAGCTGGCATGTGCCCCTTATACGGTTTTAGGCGAAACCCATTTGCCCATTTGCCCACAACTTCTCCTGACAACGTCCCGAGCTGGTAAGACCCATTGTACTCCTTTGTGATCCAGAATGGTCCTGTCCATCGAAATCGCAATTTCCCCGGCATGTTCCCCATCCGTGTCTGGAACAGCAATACTGGTTTCCCGACTTCGAATTCCTTTTCGTTACCGCGCCGATGTCGGTCTACAAAGGCTTTCCTCCTCCTTTGCTCTAGTTCTAGCTGTAGCAGGCTGGCTATTCGATTCTCTTCCAGTTCCAACAGCATCGCCAGCCGGATTCGTTCGGATTCCTTCTCGCTTAACCGCTCCTTAACCTGTATTCTTAAGCTAGGAATTTGGAATTCTACTGGCATGACTGCTTCCAAGCCGAATGCCAGTCGGAACGGGGTCGTCCGGATGCTGGTCTTGTACGCCGTTCGGTACGCCCACAGCACGCTCTGCAACTTCGTGTCCCAGTCGGTCCGGTTCTCATTGACGATTTTTCTAAGGATGTTCTGTAGCGTTTTGTTTGTTGATTCCGCTAATCCGTTGGCTTGAGGGTAGTAGGGAGTGCTTCGTTTGTGTACTACCGCATAGAATGATGTCAAACTTTCCACCACCTGCCCGAGGAAATGTCCTCCCTGGTCACTGATCAGCTCAATCGGGCATCCGTACCGACACCATATGCATTCATATAAAAATTTGGCCGTGGACGCCGCCGTGTTGTCCCGTAATGCCTTTGCTTCTACCCATTTCGTGCAGTAGTCGGTAGCCACTATTATATACCGATTTCCGGTCCGCATTGCCGGTGGCTTGAATGGACCGACAAAGTCCAAGCCCCACTTTTGGAATGGTTCTAATGGCAAGACCGGGTGATGTGGCATCCGGGCCTGCTCCGTGGGTTGGCCCAGTCGTTGACACAGGTCACATTCCCTGCTATACTTAACGGCATCTCTCATGGTAGTCGGCCACCATAGTCCGCTCTGCCATATCTTCCGGGCTGTTGTTTCGCCGGCATAATGCCCGCCTGCAATTCCACAGTGGGCTTCCCTCAGGATCAGATCCTTTTCATCGCTCCGCACTGCTCGCCTCCATACGCCATCTGCCCCCTTGTGATAGAGGGTGTCTCCTACCAAGCAGAAATGTCTGCTCCGTACTGCCATCCTTTTCCGTTCGTCTCGGTCCAGATTTTCCGGGGGAACTCCGGTGCTCAGGAACTGATGCATTTCGGTTAACCATTTGTCTTCGTCCGCTACTGTGGTCTCCGTTGCCGGTGCCGTCGTGACCTTAAACAGCTCGGTGTTGGGAAATTCGTCCTGTACGCCGTCCCCTGATTCTCCGGATTCTAGTCTGCTCAGGTAGTCTGCTACCGCATGCTGCACCCCGGGTCGGTGGAAAATATCGAATTCGAATTCCTGTAATAGCAGCGTCCACCGTGCGAGTTTTCCTGTCAGGGCTGCCTTTGAGACCAGGTAGAGTAGTGCCGAGTGGTCAACGTGGAAGGAGAACTTTCGTCCGAGCAGATAGTGCCTGTACTTTGTGACACTGTACACCATTCCTAATGCCTCTCGTTCCGTTGTAGAGTAGTTCCATTCGGCTTTCGAGAGTTTCCTGCTTGCGTAGTACACCGGCCGATACCAGTTTGGTTCCGTGAGTTGCATCAAAACGCTGCCGATTGCTACGTCCGACGCGTCGACGAAGACGTGAAAGCTTTTACTCCAGTCCGGCGGCTGCACCACCGGAGCTTGTGACAGCATGACCTTCAACGCTTGGTAGGCTTTCTCCTCCGTTTCTGTCCATTGGAAAGGTACTCTATGTACAGCAGCGTGCAATGGTGTAGCAAAGTCGGCAAGGTGCCGTATCATCCGACTATGCCACCTTATTTGACCAAGGAATCGGCTTAAAGCCTTTGCGCTATTCGGTGCCGGTGCGTCGAGAATTGCTTTTACCTTATCCGGATCTACCGCGATTCCTTCCCGACTCACCACGTGGCCTAACAAGTTGCCGCTTGCAACTCCAAAGACGCACTTAGCCGGGTTCAGACTTAATCGGTACTCGCGGCACTTTTCTAAGCATAGTCGTAGGTGATCGAGATGCTCTCCGTGTCGGCTGTAGACGGCGAAATCGTCTAGGAAGACCTGCATAAAACCGGGAATAAAATCACCGAAGATTTCCATAATTATCCTTTGAAATGTTGCAGGGGCTGTCTTTAATCCGAACATCATCACGACCGCGACGAACACTCCCCATTCCGTCACGAACGCTGTTTTCTCTTGATCGGCCGGGTTCATTCGGATTTGGTTGTAGCCGCTGAATCCATCCAGGAAGCTGTAAACTTCGTGGCCGGCCACCGCATCTAGCACTCCGTCCGTGAATGGTAGTGGAAAAGCGTCGGTCACTGTCGCGGCATTTAGTTTCCTGTAGTCCACACATACCCGGATTTTGCCGTTCTTTTTCGGGACCACCACTATTGGGCTTAGCCAGGTTGCCTGCTTGACTGGTCGGATAAATCCGACCCGGAGAAGCTTGTCAATTTCCTCCTTCACCTTTGCCGCATAGTTTGGATTCATCCGGTACCGACGTTGAGCGATGGGTTTCGCGTCAGTACTTAGATGAATTTGGTGCTGGTAGAGCTGGGGGTCCAACCCTCGCATGTCTTCGTATGACCATGCGAACACGTCCTTGAAATCCGTTAACAGTGCTACCATTGCCTGTTTTTCCTCCTTCGACAATTCCTTCGCGACTTTTACCGGTCGGGGTTGTTCTGTTGTGCCGAGGTCCACCTCTTCCAGCTGGGATGCTTTCACCCTTTGGGATATCGTCATTTCTCTTTCTAGGGCTTCCTGTGCTTGGCGTAGTTCCCGGATCGCCACTTTGTCCGGCTCGTCCGGCATTGTGATGTACGGCTCTACTGCTGCCGTGATATCCACCTCAAAAAGTGGGACGATCTGTGGGTGTTCCTCGAGGTACCGATCAACTTCCTCATCCGGTAAGCCCTCCAACATGTTGATGCTTTTGGCATATAAAGGGGTTGCCTCCTTGCTAGTGAGCACCCGTGGTTGCGTGGCTACCCGTACCTTTGTTTTCCCTCGTCGGAACGTGATCATATTCTTTTGCCAGTTTTGCTTGATATGCGCCGTTCGCAGCCATGGTCGTCCTAACAGTAGGGGATATGCGCCTTGTACATTCAGCTCTAGTACCACGGCCGATATTCGGAATACGTGGCCTCCTATTGTTACTTCCAAGTCCCGGATAAGACCGGTTGGTCGGACTGAGCTTGTATCCGCCATGTGTAACCAGAAGGGGCATGGTTCCCACTCCTGGATGCCTAGGTCGTCGCATGTCTGTCGACTAATGACGTTCACCCCGGAGCCTCCGTCAATAATTGTTCCTGGAATCTCCTTTCCTTTGACGATTGTCGTGACTGCTGGGCTACTGGTATCAACCACCGCTGGGCCTTCCTCCGGGTTGGAGAAAAATGCCGGTGCTGGCGTCGGCGTCGGTTTGCTCACGGCGGCTTGTAAGTCTGCTGTAAACCGCGGCACCAACTGCAGTAACCGTGCCAACGGCAGCACGATCTGACAATCTTGTAGTGCTTGCCATGTCGGGTTTTCTCCTGGCTGTACGATTTCCTCCTCCCTTGGCATATTTTGGTTTCTTACTTCCGCCGCACCTTGTTCATTGGCTTCTTTGATCCATTGTGCCGCTTGTTTTCTGATTGCTTCCTGGGCTTCCCATTCGACGGCCTTCCCCTTCGACCGCGTGGTAACCTGCTGTACTTCGGCTGTCACCATGTTGACTGCTGGCTGCTTGTCGGCTGTTTTGCTTGGGCATTGATTACTGTAATGCCCTTCTTTTCGGCAGTAATAACAGTACACCCTGTGCGTGTTGCTGGATTCTCCTTTTTCCCATGTTTGGGGAAGGGGCATTCCCCGGCGGTTGTCCTCGGTTTTTCGGTTTTCCGGTGCCGCTACTGGTTTGTCATTCCTTGTTGCCTCCCGACGCTCCTCTCTACGGAAGAATCCACGCCTTTGGTTCCGTCGGAAATTCCGGTTCCCTGGCCGCCTGTCTTCTCTACGTCGCTCGTATTCCGGGGATTCGTCTCGGTCGTACCGGTCCCGGGGGTAGCTATCCCTGCGGTTCTCCTCTCGGTCATAGCTGTCGCGTCTTCTATCGGGGTATCTGTCGCCGCGTTCTCGTCGGTAACGGTCGTCCCTCCGGAATCGATCCTCTTCCGGGTCCCGATTGCGCGGTTCTATGTGTCGGACCGGTGCCGCTTGTCGAGTTAATAGGTTATACTCGCATCGGTTTGTTGTGTGGGCGCGAGAATTGCATATCATGCACTGTGCACGCAGGGTGCAGTCGACGGTCGAGTGCCCCGAATTTAGGCATGTTGTGCATTGTAGGGCTTGTCGGAACCGGAGGTCCTCCTCCTTCGGAAGCGCCTGGTGTAACGCCCCCATCGGCAAGAAGGGGCTCGTGTTGTCCATTTCCAGGACCCGATCAATGACTTGGTCCATTGTGCTGGTGCTGAAATCGAGGATTCCACACATCGCTCGAAGTGGGTCTTTTAACGCAGCCAAAAAGACTGCCTTGGCCTCCTCTTCGGGTGGTGCTCTTGCTAATTGACTGTGCAAGGTCTGGAAACGAATGATAAATTGTGGGACCGTCTCGTTTTCTCCCTGCCGAGTGGTGTAGAATTGTCCGACCAATTCCCTTTGTTCCACTCGTCTATGAAACAAGCGTAAAAACTGGGTTTTCAATGCCTCGAACGTGGCGAAGCTGCCTGGTAAGTGCTTGGCGTGCCACCGGGCCGCCGGTCCCTCTAATGTCATGCCGAATTCGGCGACTTTGGATCGGTCGGCCTCGGGCTCCGTCAGTCTCTGGGACACGTGGTTGGCTTCCCATGTTCGCAGGAATGCATACACATGTGCCTCTCCGTCGGGCTCATCCCGATACTTTGGGTACGGATACGGCATCGTGTCGTCCCACTGATTCTCCTGCGCTGGTTCCTCCGATGTCGGTCTCCGCTCCTGCGGTTCCTCCGCAGGTGGTGTTGGTATCCGCTCCTGCGGTTCCTCCGCGGGTGGTGTTGATAACCGCTCCTGCGGTTCCTCCGCGGGTGGTGTTGGTATCCGCTCCTGCGGTTCCTCCGCAGGTGGTGTTGATAACCGCTCCTGCGGTTCCTCCGCGGGTGGTGTTGGTATCCGCTCCTCCCTCCTCGGCGATTGCCGGTCACCGAACTCCAGAGTTATTTCCTCCTCTGGCTCCGATGTTGCTGAGTGATCCGACTCAAAGGGGTTGTTCTCGTGGCTGCTTTTATAGCGGGATCCCACGCTTTCCCCGCTTTCCGAATCCGCCTCTAATGTTGCAAATGCCGCTGCGTCCCCGTCGCCGCCAGCGAGAGTCTGTAGTAGTGTCTCCGCTTCTTGGAGGCTGGTTATGCTACTGCCTTCGTCGGAAGCTTGTAGAACCTGGAACTGCAGTGCGTCTTCTGCGATTTGCCGAAGCGTTTTTGAGAATGACCGATCGCGCCGGATCTCGTCGACGGCTTGCTGCAGGGCTTCCCGTCGTCGCTGCCGTTCGGCGTGGCGTCTCCCTCTTTCGGTGATGTGGTCGTTATTTTGTCTAGACATCCATCCCCCGGTTGTCCTCTGCACTCTGCAGGAATCGTGGTCGCCAAAATAGTGTTGTATGTATGGCTGGACTAGCCGCAACACAGGTGTCTATCCGACACTTCTCCAAAGGGGTGGTAGGGATAGGATGTTAATACACGCGTATGATAATTACACTTAAGCACAGACGAAGACAAGATTAATCAGCATAAGCAAAACTATATTAATTCTTCGCCACTTCATTACAAAACATCAGATCCTTTTATAGGCATCCGGCCAGATTACAATCGGTGCTCGGTAGGCAACCGTTAACCGAAACCGAATCGGTTCGGATCCGGATCGGTTACAACTACCGGATCCGTCCCTCCTAATAATTCTATTCCTATTTCTATATTTATCCGATCCGACCTTGCTTTCCCATTTGCCTTCTCTGACCGGCCAACACTTCTTGATGTACCTCAGGTATTTACATTTATCTCAACATTTGTTTTGACTCTACACGGAAAGTTAATTAGCTCAGTTAGCAGAAAAGCTAATTAGCTTATCAGTTACATTTACCTCAGTTAGCTACTAGGATAGCTACTACATAGGTAACTGGCTACTCTCAATAGCTACTACCATGATAGCTAATTAGCTATTCTCAATAGCTAATTTAGGTACTACCAGATAATTAGTTGTACTGGTAGCTAGTTAGTTATCATGGTAGCTAGTTAGCTATTTCGTTATTACCAGCTAATTAGCTACCATGATAGCTAATTAGCTTACTAGGACAGCTAATTAGCCACCGTGATAGCTAATTAGCTACTAGACCAACTAATTTGCTACCATGATAGCTAATTAGCTACTAGACCAGCTAATTAGCTACCATGATAGCTAATTAGCTACTAGACCAGCTAATTAGCTACCATGATAGCTAATTAGTTACTAGGAAAGCTAATTAGCCACCATGATAGCTAATTAGCTACTAGACCAGCTAATTAGCTACCATGATAGCTAATTAGCTACTAGGAAAGCTAATTAGCCACCATGATAGCTAATTAGCTACTAGACCAGCTAATTAGCTACCATGATAACTAATTAGCTACTAGGACAGCTAATTAGCTACCATGATAGCTAATTAGCTTCTAGAATAGCTAATAAGCTACTAGAATAGCTAATTATCTACTAGAATAGCTACTAGGATAGTTAGCTAGTTACGAGAATAACTAATTCCCCTTTATTACGCAGGTCGATTTATTTATTAGGTTCAAACGAATGCATCCAACTATCAAAGTTCAACTACGAACATTCGAGTCTCTTAAGCCACACTTTGTGAGACGCTTAAAGGAATGATACACATGTTGTTGCATTTACCATGTACAGATGGGTTTTCTGAAGGACTCTGTTAATCTACTACGTCACCATAGCGCATCCCTAACTAATACAGTTTGCACATTTTACCCTTAAAGTTATTTATAACACAATCACATACCAGCAAAACAATAGTTACTTGAATCTTATTTCTAATCGTTGTAACAGCGGAAGTAACTTTGCTCTCCATTACAGAAGCCATTGTGGCTTTCTCTAAATCAGTCTTAAAACATGTCAATGTCTCACAGGCTTCATGGACATTTTTTAGCATATAGCTAACCAATGTCTCACCTATATCATCGACATTGGCTTTCCTTGGGTGTCGGTGTGGTGTATGCCCCTGGTCTTGCTGGGAGTCGGCAGTTGCATCAACAACTGCCATGCTCCAAAATCTGTCTATTTTTTGTGCCAAGGTCCCCATCTTTCGACATCTTTTTACCGATGCCTCACCATAGACTGCCCAAGCTACCCTATACATTTGAGGGTCTCTAGATTCCTTCGTTGTTTTGCAGTACTCATATGCAAATGCTCTAGCAAATGAAACTGACAACTCATTGTTGACTGGGATCTCCTGATGAACTTTCTGGTGCAGTCTCATGCAGTCATCGTACAAGTCGGCTCGTACATGCTTCAGCTTAACCTTGCCTTTGACTCTAGGCACTGTATATACTGTCATCCAGTCTACATCACTGATCAATTTATCACTTAGGACAGTAGGGTCAACACCCTCGAGTGACAGACCATAGGTGTTGTGGAAGTCCTCCTTTGTCTCGCAAAATTTTGTGAAGTTTAGCACTCTCGTATACGGAGGAACGAGCCATCTGAAATATCATTTCAGAAATAAAAAATAGTGCAAAATCAGAATATGTGAGAATCAAAAACCCCAATCAACAACAACAAAAATGGTGCAAAATCTTTAACTTAGCAAATCAGAAACCCTAATCATAATTTGTATTCAGAAATTTGAAATCAGAAACCCTAATCAAAATCTGTAATCAGAAGTTTGAAATCAAAAACGCTAATCAAAATCTGTAATCAGAAGTTTGTAACCAGAAACCCTATTCAGAAATTCTAATCAGAAATTTATAATCGAAAACCCTAATCAGAAATTTCAATCAAAAACCCTAATCAGAAATTTCAATCACAAACCCTAATCAGAAATCCTAAACAGAAATTTATAAACAAAAACCCTATTCAGAAATTCTAATCTGTAATCAAAATTTGTAACCAGAAACCCTATTCAAAAATTCTAATCAGAAATTCTAATCAGAAATTTGTAATCAAAAACCCTAATCAGAAATTCTAATCAGAAATTTATAAACAAAAACCCTAATCAGAAATTTCAATCAGAAACCCCAATCATCACTAAAGACAGGATTAAACACAAAAAAAGTAATATAAACACACATGTTGCTACTCCCTGATTTGCGAGACATCCTTGTATGGGACTCCAAGGACTTCGCCCTATTCGATTTTGGGGAAATATGAATCGGCACCAAAGTTCAGACAGTAGTCAAAAAGAAAAAACAAATGTTTGGGGTTTCTGTAACTGAAACATACCTGGACGATGATCGAGCGGGTTCTGTGTTGTAGCTCTCAATCTGCAATGTCGATTTTCTGTTGTTGCGGGAGCTACGTCTGCGTCCGTGCTCTGAGTACTCCATCTGCGTTCAAAATCAGACTTAGGCTAAACAGGAAATTGATGACATTGAAGTCGACCTTAAATGATGGTGCTATTCCCCAAGTTCCACTACGTCTGAAACAGAAGTTCAAATATTTGAGTTTTTTCATAAATTAGTTTTTCAAATATTTGATTTTCCCACAAAAAAGACTAGCTAAACAAATAGCTAATTAGCTATGGCCATTTTAGTAACTAATTAGCTATAATAGTGTTTCCACTCGCATGCTTTTACCCATAGTGTTTTCAGGAGTACTCCTGAAGTTTCTAGAATGTTCTAGAGAAATCTGGAATATGCATCAATTTTCTATAGTGAAATAATAAATGAAAATAATATCCTTCGTATTACAATGTATAGTCTAATGGCAAGGGCTCGACCCATGTAATATAAGGTCGTGGGTTCGAATATTGCAATATCATGACACGTGCTCAATTCGGACTGAAATCCGGGAGGTTGCATCATATACACTTGTTCCTGGAGACCTCCTTGCAGGAATGCGTTTTTCACGTCCATCTAGTGTAGGTGCTAGCCCTTCACGGCCGCTACCGCCAACAACACCTAGACGGTTGTCATCTTGGAAACCAGCACGAAGGACTCGATGTAGTCGATGTCGTGCTCCTGTGAGTAGCCTTTGGCCACTAGTCGACCCTTGTATCGATTGACGGAGCCATCGGCATTGTACTTGATCTTGTACACCCACCTACACCCGATTGACTTAACACCTTTGAGGGCATCAATGAAGTCCCACGTCTCATTCTCCGCTAATGCGTGCATCTCTTCCTCCATAGCAACACGCCAATTAGCGTCTTTCGTCACCTCTACATAGCTCTCCAACCCACGCACTTCCATCACCTTCGCCATATACGCATAGTGATGCGCCATATAGTCATTGTACCAAGGCACAAGTACCAAGACGCTGATTCGTCAAAGACGACAATGCGCTCACTCGCACTTGCTTTGTCCAAGGATTGTAAAAATTGTACCCCTTTTGCTCATGCGAATAGCCAATGAAGATACATTTCTCGGCCTTGGCATCCAGCTTCCTTCGTCTCTCGTCCGATATATGCACATATGCAATACTATCGAACCCCTTCAGGTGTGCCAAGTTCGTATTTCGCCCGAAATTTAGCTCATGTGGTGACAGCTTCCCTCTGGGAGCAGAGATCCGATTTTGTATATAGACAGTCGTCTAGATCACTTCAGCCCAATAAAGTCTGGGCATGCTCTTCTCCTCCAATATTCTACAATTGTCCGGTTCCGTCTCTCGACCATGTTTCTCTACTCTAGCATGTATTTGTAGGAGAACTCCCTCTGGATTCCATTGGTTTGCAAATAGCTCGTTAACTGGCCGGAAAAGTATTCTTTTCCGCCATCCGACCTTAGACACTTGATCTTTCTTTCAGTCTCCCGTTCAACAAGGTTCTTTAAGTACCAGAAACATTAGAAGACTTCGCTCTTATTCTCAATTAGATAGACCCAAGTGTGTCTCTTCTCCTCCAATATTCTACCATTGTCCGGTTCCTTCTCTCAGCCATGTTTCTCTACTCTAGCATGTATTTGCAGGAGAACTCCCTCCGGATTCCCTTGGTTTGCAGATAGCTCGTGAACTGGCCGGAAAAGTATTCTTTTCCGCCGTCCGACCTTAGACACTTGATCTTTCTTTCAGTCTCTCGTTCAACAATTTTCTTTAAGTACCAGAAACATGAGAAGACTTCATTCTTCTTCTCAATTAGATAGACCCAAGTGTGTCGACTAAAGTCATTGATGAAGGAGACAAAGTATCGACTCCCGCCCATGCTCATGAAACTTGCCGGTCCCCATACATCCGTGTAAAAGAATACGTGCGGAAGCTTAACAGACACAACCAGGTAGCAACAGATGAACGACAAGGAAGGTTTAATGGAAAGCTTGATTAACATAGCATACATGGGAGAGAGAGAGAGAGAGAGAGAGAGAGAGAGAGTAAGAACAGAAAACTTAATTCCAAAACAACACTCTAAAACTTTGTACATAGAATGTGCTCAAAGAGCACTTTTATACAAGTCCATATGGATTGACAAAAGTATTGACACGTACTTCAATGCTCATCGATTAGCCTCTACACTAACTCCCAAACTATATTCCTCTATGGAATATCCGTCCAATGGCGTCCCAGTTTACGCACCACTACGGCCTCTCGTTGCGCACTTGGTTTACGCACCGGTTTACACACCCAATGTTGAGCTTGTATCTCAACACTCCCCCTCAAGCTCAACTTGAGGTTCCGCATGCTCTTCTGAATCTTCGCTCCGGCTTTCCCTGACTTCACGCCTCGCTTGCGCTCCTCGACCTGTTCGATTCCGCGTGCCTCAACCCTTTCGGTCCGCTTGTCTGCTCATGCGGCCTTTTTGACCTCCCTTGCTCTCGCGGTGTTGGCACCTCTTCCGTTTCCCTTTCCTCCGCGTGGCCTTCAGTTGATTCGGCATCTCTGAATCGAACATTCGAACCGAATTGGCTATCTTCGATTCTTCTTCTGTCTTCAGGCCCTTAACCACATCAGACCAGGTCTTGGTCTTGGCCTTTTCACCCTTCTTGGCTTCATCTCCCCCTTGTTAATCCTTAGGGCCGGACAACAGCCTAACACAGGGTGTCCACTTAAGACACTTCACCAAAGGGTGTTACGGCGAGATAACTTACGACACAATGCTTAATTGGACCTTAATCGGTTACTTAGCAATACGTCATTAACATGCGTAAGATATACAATAAGCACAGAACGGTGAACAATACTCAATGATTAAACAAAAGGTTTATATTACTCTCCGTTAATGACTACATTGTAACCAAGCCTTTATATAGGTCACCGGTGCGAAGTACAAAACGGTGCCAACCGGCACCTATTTGGAATCGGTCCAGATCCGGATCGGCATACCGATTCCGGTCCGTCCATCCACATCTTCTCATATACTAATATATATATTAAGACTAGTAATTTCAACAGATGCCCAAATAATAATTCCCCTTTTCACACCCTAGTCTTTCCCGTCCTTAGCTCATTTGTCGGTCGGGTAACACCCCTTGTTCAGCTGACTCCGTCTCTTCCTTTCGATTGTTGCCCTTGTTTCTGCCTTTGGCTACTTCAGCCAACCCGAAATCGAATTCTTCATCTGAGTTAGCTTCGCGGTCACTATGTACAGAGTTTTAGACTGTTGTTTTGGAATTAAGTTTTCTGTTCTTGCTCTCTATCTCTCTGTCTCTCCCGTGTATGTTGTGTTAAGCAAGCTTTCCATTAAACCTTCCTTGTTGTTCATCTGTTGCTACCTGGTTGTGTCTGTTAAGCTTCCCTAGGTATTCTTTTCCATGGTATCAGAGCACATTTATACAAGTCCATACGGACTAACATAAGTATTGACATGTACTTCAATTCTCATCAATGACTCTTTACACTCCCAAAATATATTCCTCTACGGAATATCTGTCCAACGACGTCCCAGTTTACGCATCGCTAGGGCCTCTTGCTGCGCACCTGGTTTACACACTCAGTCTACGCACTGGTTTACTCACCCAATGTTGAGTTTGTATCTACACACTCCCCCTCAAGCTGAACTTGGGGTTTTCCCAGCTCTTCCGGATCTTCCCAGCACTGTTCCATTGTGTGGTTCCTGGAATGGCACAGTAGACATTGCGACCGCATGGTACATTCTAGTGCTCAGTGTCCGGCATTTAGGCATGTGGTGCATTGAATGGCCTGTCGAAACCCGAGATCCTCATCGGTTGGTAACGCTCGTTGGAGTGCTCTCATTGTTAGCCAAGAGCTTGTTTTCTCCATTTCTCTAACCCGGTCGATGACCTGGTCGATGGTACTTGTGCGAAAGTCGATGACCGTGCATACCGTACGTAGAGGTTCCCAGAGTGCGGCTAAGAATATCGCCTGTGTTTCTTCCTCCGGAGGTGGTCGGGTAAGCTGATTGTTCATCCGTTGAAACTGGATGACAAATTGCGGAATGCTCTCCCCAGGGTCCTGTCGGATGGTATAAAATAGGCCCACCATTTCTCTCTGGTCCACCTCCTTTTGAAAGAAGTGCAAGAATTTAGCTTTCAGGTCCGCAAAGGTCGTGATGGTGCTGGGGTCCTGCGTCCGGTGCCATCTGGCGGCCGATCCTTCCAATGTCACGCCGACTTCGGCTATCTTAGATTGTTCCTCTTCGGCTGTGGTTAACCGTTGTGACACATGGTTTGCCTCCCATGTTTGTTGAAAAGCGTGAACATGAGCCTCCGCGTCCGGGTCATCCCTATACTTGGGGTACTAGAACGGCATGTCGTCGTCCGATGTCGGTGTGCAGGTTGGCGGTGTCGGTGGTCTTTCCTGCTCTTCTGTCGGAGGTCGTTACTGGTCCTCTGTCAAAGTCAGAGGTCTTTCTTTGTCCTCTTCCGTCTCCGGAGGTTGCTCCACGTCTAGTGTCGGAGGTTCCCGGTCTGACAATTCTGGTTCCGGTGTTGGTAATGTATCCGACTCCTCGTCCTCCGGTCCTCCTGGGGTGTCGTTACTGTTGCGATAGTTCGTGTGCGCACTGTAACCCCCTTCCGAATCCGATTCCAGCGTCGAAAATGCTTCAGCCAAGGCCTGGAGAAGGGATTCCGCTTCCTGGAGACTGCTTAAGCTGCTTCCTTCGTCCGAGTAGGTGTTTTGTTGCAGACGGAGCGACTCCTCCACCACTTTCCGGATAACTTTGGAAAACGATTGATCCGATCGGATTTCTTCTGCCACTTGCTGGAAAGCCTCTCGCCGCCTTCGCCGTTCAGCAAGTCTTCATGCTCTCTCCGTAACCGGGTCGTCTGTTGGCCTAGTCATCCATTCCCGCCACTGTTCACTGCGATTGTGCAGGAATCGTGGTCGCCAAAAACTGTGTTAATCCTTAGGGCCGGACAACGGCCTAACACAGGGTGTGCACTTAAGACACTTCACCAAAGGGTGTTACGGCGAGATAACTTACGACACAACGCTTAATTGGACCTTAATCGGTTACTTAGCAATACGTCATTAACACGCGTAAGATATACAATAAGCACAAAACGGTGAACAATACTCAATGATTAAACAAAAGGTTTATATTACTCTCCGTTAATGACTACATTGTAACCGGGCCTTTATATAGGTCACCGGTGCGAAGTACAAAACGGTGCCAACCGACACCTATTTGGAATCGGTCCGGATCCGGATCGGCATACCGATTCCGGTCCGTCCATCCACATCTTCTCATATATTAATATATATAGTAAGACTAGTAATTTCAACAGATGCCCAAATAACAATTCCCCTTTTCACACCCTGGTCTTTCCCGTCCTTAGCTCATTTGTCGTCCGGGTAACACCCCTTGTTCAGCTGACTCCGTCTCTTCCTTTCGATTGTTGCCCTTGTTTTTGCCTTTGGCTACTTCAGCCAACCCAAAATCGAATTCTTCATCTGAGTTAGCTTCGCGGTCACTATGTACAGAGTTTTAGACTGTTTTTTTGGAATTAAGTTTTCTGTTCTTGCTCTCTCTCTCTCTCTGTCTCTCCCGTGTATGCTGTGTTAAGCAAGCTTTCCATTAAACCTTCCTTGTTGTTCATCTGTTGCTACCTGGTTGTGTCTGTTAAGCTTCCTTAGGTATTCTTTTCCATGGTATCAGAGCACTTTTATACAAGTCCATACGGACTGACAGAAGTACTAACATGTACTTCAATGCTCATCAATGAGCCTTTACACTCCCAAAATATATTCCTCTACGGAATATCTGCCGAACGACATCCCGATTTACGCACCGCTACGGCCTCTCGTTGAGCACCTAGTTATGCGCCCAGTCTACGCACTGGTTTACGCACCCAATGTTGAGCTTGTATCTCAACAATCCTTGTGAATTAGATCGAGCAGATACTGACTCCGATTCTTGTCACTTGGAAACGGAAGCCTATGTTGCTTCTTGAGCTGGAAACCTTTACATACATGGCCCTTTTCGGCCACTGAACTTTGGTAGTCAAAATACCACCTATTTCGATTGTAGTTTTGAATACCACCTGTAATTACTCCACGACCGAGCGACAAGCCTTGGGTATGACATATAGTATCAATAAATTCCATCACTACCTACTGGGCCGAAAGTTCATCTTCCACGTGGATCATGCGGCCCTCTTGTATCTAGTCTCGAAACAGTCCCTCACAAGTAAGCTGGCTCGATGAATGTTGTTACTATAAGAATTCGAATTTGAGGTTCAGCATCGGCAAGGTGCTCAGCACGCAATCGCAGATTATCTAAGCCACATCGAAAATGGAGAAGCTATAGAGGGTGATGACGACTTCCTGGATAGTGGAATCCTAAGCATTTCGGCAAGCGAGGCCGAAACAGAGAAGTCGTCGTTGGAAGACAAATGGCTCGTGGATATGAGCCATTTCCTGAGCACCGGCTTACTGCACCCACAGATGTGAACGAATGAGAAGAAGTGGTTGGAGATCCGCATTAGAAATTTTTGCCTGTTAGAGAGAACATTATATCATAAAGGAAGCATTGGCGGCGCTATGTTCGGCGCAACGAAAAGGAAGTCGTGTTACGGGAAGCGCACTGTAGGATAGCCAGGGGACATTACGTTGGCGATGTCACCGCCCGGAAAATATGGCAGAGTAGCCTCTGGTGGTCAACCACACAAAAAGACGCCCATATGTACTACAGATAGTGCAATTTATGCCATCGGATGGGACAACCCATAGAATGAGCTTGTATGCCTCATCCACCCGTTCTCCCATTGGAGCCATTTAAAAAATGGGGCCTGGATTTCGTCGGCCCATCACCCTAGCCGCGGCACACACAGGAAAGAGATACATCTTGGTCGCAACGGACTATTGCACGAAGTGGATCGAGGCCAAAGCCTTACGGGACAACGCACCGTTCATAGCGAAATTCCTTTACGAGAACATCTGGTGCCGGTTCGGATGTCCCATCGAACTCATAAGTGATCAAGGGGGCCATTTCCTCAATAAGGTTGTACACGGACTCACTGACCACTATGTCGTAATTCACAAAAAGAAGACCCCGTATTATCCTCAGGCAAATGGGCTCACGGAATCGATGAACAAAACACTACACAACATTCTAAGGAAGATATTCAACGAAAACTACACCGACTGGGATACGAAACTTCAAGCTTTAAAACAAGCATCCAATCCACTCCATTCAGGCTAGCCTTTGGCCACAAAGCGGTAATGCCGGTCGAATTCCAGATTTCGAGTCTCAGAATACAGATCCATGAGCGCCTTCCTGAAAGTCAGTCGGAACAGCTGCGACTACAACAACTATCAGGGTACAAAGCATGGCGTTTTTGGAATAGGAACAATGTCGTCGCAAAGCATTTGTCGACCGACATCGAGGGGGTAACAAGAAAACATTCAAAATCGTAAAGGTTGTACTCGTGTTCCAAACACGCATGACGAAAATGATGGGCAAACTCCGATTCCGGTGGACAGGGCCATATTGGATAATGGACGTAAAAAATGGCACCTTCGAGCTCGGAACCCTTGCCGAGGAAATTCAGCAACAAAAGGTCAACAGAATCCAAAATAAACCCTACGTGGGACCCACACCTCCAAATCGACGAAATTGACGAATGGAAATGTCGGCCCACTCCTTGCTCAATCAATCTCGAGCAGTGGACCCACCCACCATTAATGTTAGGAAACAGGTCCCTCTGGATGGGAAGTGAGAAGAACAATGCTGATGAGAATCTCGGCCGAGGCCGAAACCGAATGAAGAGTACCCGGTTACGGAAGACCCGGTGAGAACCGGATGAAGAGTACCCTGCTACAGAGGACCCGGTGAGAACCAGATGTGGTGTACCCGGCAAGTGTCGGATGAGGAGTACCCGGCTACGGAAGATCCGGTGCGAACCGGATGAGGAGTACCCGGCTACGGAAGACCCGGTGAGAACCGGATGAGGAGTACCCGGCAAGAGCCGGATGATGAAGGCCCAGTGAGAAGTGCTCACCGGATGAAGGGACATATTCGTAAATATGTTTTCTGAGAGTCCATCAGGGCTATATTTGTAAACAGCCGAAAAGTCATATTAGTATAAATATGACTTAGGGCAAACTTAGGGTGTAGTTGTTGTCATTCTTGTTGGCGCAAGATCAGAGCGCGTAACTGTGTACAGAGAGAGAGAGAGAGAAAGAGAAAGAGGTTGTTGCCTCTGATTGTAACCGCCACCTGTGGCGAAGATAGCAAGCTCGAGGTCGTGGTCTCGGTGCTTTCTTATTGTACATTCTGACATAGTGATAGTTTGCGGTCTGTGGACTGCCGTGGTTTTTCCCGAGTTTGGGTTTTCCACGTAAACATCCTGTGTACTCTTCTCTCTATAATGTTTGTGTTTCATTCCCTGTTTTTTTTTTTGTGTTTTATTCTAGGCTCGGTTGTGGCCGAGCGTTGTTCATCGGGAGCATGTAGTTCCTGTCAATTAATATTGTTGTACGTTTTAGGGCTAGGGTTAAGGACGATGATGATTATCAATGACAAAGATAGACATGGCGTAATAGCAAAGATAATGGAGAGTATGATGGTAAGAGAGATTGGCATGAAGATGTTGAGAATCGTTGAGAAGCATTGTGGGGTGGGGGGTGGTGCCTAGAATGGCTCCACCCCCCTCCCAAGGGGGTTCAACGTCGAGGGAGAGAGATAGGAAGAGAGATGACAAGAGAGAGAGAGAGAGAGAGAGAGAGAAATGATTCCTCCTTTTCATTCATTCCCCATAAGGGGGTTAAATAGTACAAGAGGGGGTAGATACAAAGGGGTGTAAGCCCCCTAGAGCATTCATACTGGACACTCACTCATACCTCCTCGTATCCATCCACATGCACACACGTGTGCATGTGTTCACATACGTATCGACTCACAATTACATTTATGCCCCCTACACATACACAACAACATTATGATAACATTCGACCCTCGCTCATCACACTTGACTCTCCGTACATCTCGTACGGGGTAACAAATACGAACCCAATTGTTTAATATTTTAATATTAATGTAAAATATTAACAGCCATTACCATTACCTATGAAAGAAAACAAGAAAAACAAGAAAAAGAAAAAGAAAAAGGCACTCAGAGCTATATATTTAAGGTTTTGCATTCACGCACACAAACTAGAGAAAGCAAGTACCCCCTACATTCGCACGCTTGGACAACATGGCTCACAGAGTCTTAACACGAACATTCCCACCTCACAAACAAGTAATCAAAGAAATTTCGTGCCTATTGACATCTCCCTTGCTCTGCGACGGTGACTCCATGACCACGGACTTGTCGGGTACACTAGAGTAGCTGAAGCGCCACCCCACCCCAACTCCCACGAAATGGCGACACAGATCAATGTGGACACTATCACAAACACCATGATTCCGAAAAAGTTGGGCCTAAGCTCCATAGGGCAACGCCACTTCGAGATCCCTCCCACAGACGTCCTCAAACCGCATTTTGGTGAATATTCACTCTTTTCCAAGGCGTACAGGACGAGGGATGCCCCTGATCCTTTCTTCCGCGAGATTGCCAAGTTTCTGCTGGAAGTTAGTTGTGTGCACCCGAACATCTACGAGATGCCCAAATAGAAGGTCAGAATCATCATATCAACCTTCGAGGGCCACACCGTCGACTATGGAGTCATCTTTGCACGAAGGCCTCCACACCTTCCAGGCCGGTAAGAAGCTCCACCCCATCATCCAACAATATTTCACAATATTGTTCCCCCCACCGGCCCTACCAGCTCCAAGCTCGTCCCGGCTAGCGCAAGCTCCCCGTCAGTAGAAGCGGCGTCTCGAAAACCTCATGACCATGAAATGGGAAGAGGAAGGAAACACCCATGCACCGGAGGCCGTGACACCCGGAACAGGCAACAATTAGTACACACCACGGACCAGGAAATGGACGAATGATTGACCATCCCTAAACCCAAACATTGTCGCCTGGATCGGAAGGACGATCAGATTTGGCAAAAAACGTGGCACCTCAACCTACCGTTGAAGTATTGGCCGAGATGGAGCCCACTCAGGTCTTCAAAGAAATTCCACAGTCTCAATCAACCCTGACCAGGAATATGGAAAGAAGCAAAGGCATCCCTACGTTAGACAATGTCATGATGGCCTACCCAGAGATGCCAGCCATAGCCCATGAGTTCACAACCCTGTTACGATTACAATTCAGCACATCATTCAAAATCATGGAGTTCTTGGCACTACAACAAATAAAATTCTCTCAATGCATGGCCAAGGAACATGTGGAAAGACAAATGATTAAGCGAGCCCTCACAGGAGTAGTAGAGACAGAAGATGAACGCGGCTTGGGCAAAATTGGACGTATGAGGAACGCGGATGAAGGCTATGTTCGAATCGAGCTTCCTCCATTGAATACCACCTTAGTCGAGGTCCACAGGGAGTTAGCCACAGTGTGGGTCGGAGCCAAGGATATGGTCTGCAAAAACAAGACCGCAAAGAAGCTGAAAAGTACACGAACCAACAACTTGAAGAGGCAAAGAAGACGATCGCGGACTTGGAGCACCGACTACAGAAGCAACAGCCTCAACCAACACCGCAACCTCCCCCACACCCGAAATGCAAAGACTCAACGAGGAGGTTGAAGCGCACGGTGATAGCAGCAAAAGCGAAAAGAGTGGCAGACCTCGCCGAGATGGAGATAGTGCGACTCTGCCCCGAACTCCGACAATCATCATATTGGGGGACGGATGTCCGAGCAAAGGAGAGGAAGGGCATGAAAGCGATCCAAGACAAGTTGGACGCCAAAATTACGGCCCACAACCAAACAATCGAAGCGCTCAACAAACAGACGGAAGCATTGTGTGAGGCCACGCAAAAGAAGCGCCAATGATATGATGAACAGATCGAAATTGAGTGCCAGATGAGAAGAGAGGTCGAAGAATGATTGAATAAGGAAATGGGCTACCTAGAAGTATTGCACGAGAAAGAGTCGAAGCTCTTGCAGGAGATAAAATCATGGTACCAAACGCAAGCAACCTCCAACACCAGCAAAATAAACAATCTTAAGATGGTCATCCACGAAATGCAAATGAAAACCGAGATGAACACCAAGAGAATCAAAGTCCTACTAACGAAAAACATGGAGAGATTCAACCACCAACTCAAACAAGCACTAGACCAGGGCTGGGCCCAATGGGCAAACCAGACAACAGAGCTCCATACCTACCGGGTTGACTAGGAGAATCTGTAGAAAGGTGGTAAGGGCTTTTATAAACTAAACAAAGAAAGCATCACAATGGTCTGCGTAGACCTTGTGCAAGACTATCAAAGCCTGGCCAACCGCCACTCCGAACAAATCACGCAGTTGTTCAAGGTGTTCGGCGATAGTTAGATCAAAACCTCACTCGAACTCCAGGCATACGAGAACAAATAGAAACAGGCGGAGCAAGGGAAAGGGTCAAAAACCACCGTGCTTTCCGATAGAGACTCTGGCGAGCACACAACAAAAGACCATGTTAGATCAGAAGTCCAAATTCTGGAAGTCACCTGGATGCCGAATTTGCCATCGGAGATGCGCCCGGAACCCACCGAGGCCATGACGGAAGAAAAACCGTGTGAGGAGCCCCTCGACAGCCATCCCCCGACCAACCATGCAGAAGGAGGCCCGGAACCTGAGTGAGTGAATCGGAGCTGGGAAAGACAATCGAAACAGCAACCGAACCAAAACCGACAAACCCAACCAGTGTCAGGAGCAGTACTAAGACAGAGAAGTACTATTAGGAACAGTACTAAGACAGAGAATGAATTAGTACTAAAAGATGAGGATTAGTACTAAGGGAGGTGTAGAACTCTCCAGAGAAGGAAAGAGAGAGAGAGTGAGAGAGAGAGAGAATGATGGTAATAGAAGATATATATTGTGTTAAGAGAATATACAATACTAGCTAGGAGGCTTAAGACTGGCGTTGGACGATTTGGTTCGAAATAATTCTTTGTGCCTCCTTTTATAGTGTTCTCAAGAGTACTCTTGAAGTTTCTAGAATGTTCCAGAGAAATCTGGAATATACATGAATTTTCTATAGTAAAACTTAAATGAAAATAATATTTTTTGTATTACAACGAATAGTCTAATGGTCAAGAGCTCGACCCATGTAACATAAGGTCATGGGTTCAAGTTTTGCCATATCATGACACTATCCCCCCTTTAAAACAACGAGTGTCACAAGTCATTTTGGATTGAGGAACCGGTTTTTCTAGATATTGACGATGGAAGTCTTCAAGAGAGCACGAGCATTTGGTTACATTCTCTATTGGTTCCCAAGTACGCTCGTTGGGATTATATCCTAACCAATCGACTAAACAATAGAGCTTGTTGTGAACAATCTTTTCGACGTGCCTCTTTACTCCTCGTTTGCATGGCCGTTTCCACCACTCCTTTTCATGATTTATTTGATTCCATTCGATTTTTTCTTTTTTCTTTTTTCTTTTTTCTTTTTTTTTTTAATAAAATTAATTGTGTGGTTAATTTTTCTCCGGTCCTATCGGACCCTTACCCGAAACGCGCACCTTGCCGGCCTCTTGACGGTTTGCCGTCGTTATGCTTTCCCCGGTTGCCGGCTCGTGCTCCCCCTTGCCGGCTTGGTGGTAGCCGTTTTCCTCACGGGTTGCCGTCGTGGTTGGCTTGCCGACGTCTGATTCAATGGCGGCCCTTCGTTCAAATGGGTTCTTGGGCATAGGTCCTTGGTATGGCTTTAGTCTAAATCCGTTGACCCATTTGCCCAGCACCTCGCCGGCAAGTGTCCCTAACTGGTAAGACCCATTGAACCCGCGTGTGATCCAGTATGGTCCGGTCCATCTAAACCGTAGTTTGCTTGGCATTTTACCCATCCGGGTCTGGAACACTAGTACCAGCTTGCCAATTCCGAACATCTTTTTGTTTCCCTTCCGGTGCCGATCTACAAACGCTTTCCGTCACCGTTGTTCCAATTCCAGGTGCATGATGCTCACCAGTCGGTGTTCTTCTAGTTCACATAGAGCCTTTAACCAAATTGCCTCCGATTCCTTTTCATTGAGTCGTTCCCGAATCTGAATCCGTAAGCTCGGTACCTGGAATTCGACTGGCATGATTGCCTCTAATCCGAATGCTAACCGGAACGACGTTGTTCGGATGCTTGTTTTGTACGCTGTCCGGTAAGCCCAGAGCGCACTGTGCAGCTTCGTGTCCCAATCTGTCCGATTTTCATTGACGATCTTGCGCAGGATATTCTGTAGCATTTTGTTTGTTGACTCAGCTAATCCGTTGGCTTGTGGGTAGTACGGGGTGCTCCGTTTATGTACTACCGCATAGAATGACGTCAAACTCTCCACTACTTGTCCAAGAAAGTGCCCTCCTTGGTCGCTTATCAGCTCTATGGGGCATCTGTACTGGCACCAAATGCATTCGTATAAGAATTTTGTCATCGACGCCGCGGTGTTGTCTCGTAGGGCTTTGGCTTCCACCCATTTAGTGCAGTAGTCCGTCGCGACAATCACATACCGGTTGCCAGTTCTCATTGCCGGTGGTTTAAATGGTTCGACAAAATCCAGTCCCCATTTCTGAAATGGTTTGAGCGGTAGTACGGGCTGGTGCGGTATCCTAGCTTGTTCCGTTGGCTGGCCCATTCGCTGGCATAGATCACACTCTTTTGCCTACCGGACAGCGTCTTTCAATGTAGTCGGCCACCATAGGCCACTTTGCCATATCTTCCTTGTCGTAGCATCCCCAGCATAATGGCCTCTGGCAACTCCACAGTGTGTTTCTCGTAGTATTACCTCTTTCTCGTCGCTGCGCACCGCTCGCCGCCATATACCGTCCGCACCTTTATGGTATAGTGTGTCCCGTAATCAACAGAAGTTCCAGCTTTGTACCGCCAGGCGCTTCCGCTCGTCCCAGTTCATCTCCTCCGGAGGCAATCCGGTGCTCAGAAATTGGTGCATATTTGTTAGCCACTTATCTTCTGGTGCCACCGTTTCATCTGTTGCCGTTTCCGCGGTGACTCGAAATAGCTCAGCATCCGGAAACTCGTTCGGTACTCCGTCGCCGTTTTCGCCAGAATCTAACCGGCTTAAATAATCTGCTACCGCATGTTGTATGCCGGGTCGGTGGAATATCTCAAATTCGAATTCCTGTAATAGCAAAGTCCATCGGGCCAACTTACTGGTAAGTGACGCTTTGGACACTAGGTAGAGAAGTGCCGAATGATCTACATCGAAGGAAAACTTTCTTCCCAATAAATAGTGCCTGAATTTTGTTACACCGTAGATCATGCCTAAAGCTTCCCTTTCCGTGGTGGAGTAATTTCGTTCGGCTTGGGATAACTTCCGACTTGCGTAATATACAGGTCGGTACCATTTTGGCTCCATAAGTTGCATCAGCGCACTCCCGATTGCAATGTCGGACGCATCCACGAACACATGAAATTCCTTCGCCCAATCCGGGGGTTGCACTACCAGCGCTGGCGACAATAGAACTTTGAGTGCCCAATACGCCTTGTCTTTGGTGTCGGTCCACTGGAACGGTGTTCGGTGTACCGCAGCATGCAGTGGTGTAGCTAGGTCCGCCAAATACCGGAGCATTCGGCTATGCCAACGGATTTGGCCTAAGAAACGGCTCAATGCCTTTGTCGTTTTTGGTGCTAGTGCCTCTAGGATTGCTCTTACTTTGTCTGGATCCACGACGATGCCCTCCTTGCTCACAATGTGCCCCAGTAGCGTTCCGCTAGACACGCCGAACACACACTTTGCCGGATTCAGGCTTAGCCGGTAAGCCCTACACTTTTCTAGACACAGTCGGAGGTGCTGAAGGTGGTCTCCTTCCCGGCTATAAACGACAAAGTCGTCGAGGAACACCTGCATGAACGCCGGTATGAATTCTCCGAATATTTCCATGATGATCCTCTGGAACGTTGTCGGCGCCGTTTCTAGTCCGAACATCATCACCACGGCAACAAACACTCCCCATTCAGTGACGAAAGTCGTTTTCTCCTGGTCATCTGAGTGCATCCAGATCTGGTTGTATCCGCTGAATCCGTCTAAAAAACTGTATACCTCATGGTCGGCGACTGCGTCCAAAACTCCATCCGTAAATGAAAGTGGAAATGCATCAGTTACTGTCGCCGCATTAAGCTTCCGGTAGTCGACTCATACTCTAATTTTGCCGTTTTTCTTTGGTACGACTACTATTGGGCTTAGCCAACCCTCAATAACTTGTCGATTTCCTCCTTGACTTTGGCGGCGTAGTTCGAATTCATCCGGTACAGTCGTTGTGCTACTGGTTTGGCGTCTTTGCTCAAATGTATCTGATGTTGATAAAGCTGAGGATCGAGCCCTCTCATATCCTCGTAGGACCAAGCAAAGACGTCCCGAAACTCTTTGAGAAGTGTAACCATAGTCGTTTTGTTCTCCGTAGTTATTTCCTTGGCTATCTGCACCGGTCTCGCCTTTTCCGTAGTTCCTAGATTTACCTCCTCTAGTTGGGATGCTTTGACCCATTGTGATATGGCCATTTCTCTTTCCAACGCTTCTTGTGCTTGCCGTAGCTCCCAGATTGCTTCTTTATTTGGTTCTTCGTCTGCTCCGTCCGGTGGCAGTATGTATGGTGATACGGCTTCAGCTATGTCAATTTCGAATAGGGGTACTATCTTCAGATTATCTTGCAAGTATTGATCCACCTCTTCGTCTGCTAATCTGTCTAGCATATTGACACATTCGGCATATAGGGGTGTTAATTCCTTCCCGGTACCCGTCCGTGGTTGTGTCGGTACCCGTACTTTTGCTTTTCCCCGCCGGAAGGTGATTATATTCTTTCTCCAGTTTTGTTAAATGTGCACCAGTTTTAGCCACGGCCGCCCCAACAATTGCGGGTAAGCTCCTTGTGCCTGTAATTGTAGCATTACTTCGGAGATGCGAAATGTGTGGCCGCCGATTGTTACTTCCAAATGTCGTATCAAGCCGGTCGGTCGTACTGAGCTTGTATCCGCCATCCGTAGCCAGAACGGGCATGGTTCCCACTCTTGGATTCCCAAGGTGGTGCATGTTCGGAGGCTAATCACATTGACGTCGGATCCTCCATCTATTACTGTTCCGAGTAACTCCTTTCCCTTCACAATGGCCGTGATCGCCGGACTGTTTGTGTCTACCACCGCCGGTCCCTCCTCCGGATTTGAGAAGAATGTTGGTGTCGGTGGTGTTTCTCCAGTCGTCATGCCTGTCTTGAGTCCTTCTGTGAATCTGGGCACCAGTTGCAGGAGCCTTCCTAATGGCAGCGTGATTTGGCACTCCTGCAATGCCTGTCATGTCGCATTTTCAGTCTGACTCCCGCTGGCGAGCTCTTCGGTGTTCTCCTTTTGTTGCGCAAGTTCTACTACGTTTCGCTCATTTTCCTTTTTCACCCATTTCGTTGCCTGCTTCGGGATGGCCTCTTGTGTCTCCCATTCCGTTGTCTTGCCCTTCAACCTTGTGGTAACCTGTTGCAGGTCTGCGACTTTGGCGACTACCATGTTTACTATCGGTCGCTTGTCATAGCTTTTTGCCGGACATTGATTACTATAATGTCCTTCTTGCCGGCAATAATAGCAATATGCTTTTCGGGTATTGCTGGATTCGGCATTGTTTCCTGTACCCGGTGGAGGACCCATGGTAACCGCGGGGCTTTGGTCCGGTTGGCTTCTTGAGGCGCCTTTTTCCGGTTCACGTGGGTGGCTCCCTTTTTTGAAATGCCATTTTCTATTAAAGTTCTTTTTGTTGCGGTACCCTTGACGGGGTTGGTCGTCATCTCTCCCGTAATCTTCCCGTCGTTGGTGATACCCGGGGGAGTGATCTCGATTGTGATTCTCGTACCGTCCATTGTAATCTCGGTACCTGTCATATCTCTTGTACCGGTCATAGGTGTCTCATCGATCCTCGTACCGGACATCCTGTGCCGGTCGATATCGCTCCTCTCGCTGCCAGTGTTCATCTTCTTCGTCTCGGCTGCTACGTGGCTCGATTTGCCGGACTGGTAGTGCTTGCCGATTCAATAAGTTATATTCGCACCGGTCCATCATGTGGCTCGTAGATTGGCAGAGTAAGCAGTGCGTCCGCATGGTGCACTCCAGTGACGAGTGTCCGGAATTCAAGCAGGTCGTGCATTGGATTGCTTGCCGGAACCGGAGATCCTCATCGGTTGGTAACGCTCGTTGGAGGCTCCCATTGTTAGCCAAGAGCTCGTTTTTTCCATTTCTCTAACCCAGTCGATGACCTGGTCGACGGTGCTTGTGCGAAAGTTGATGACCGTGCATATTGTTCGTAGAGGTTCCCGGAGCGCGGCTAAGAATATAGCCCGTGTTTCTTCCTCCGGAGGTGCGCAGGTAAGCTGACTGTGCATCCGTTCAAACCGAATGACAAACTGCGGAATGCTTTCCTCGGGGTCCTGCCAGATGGTATAAAATAGGCCCACCATTTCTCTCTGGTCCACCTCCTTCTGAAAGGAGTGCAAGAATTTATCTTTCAGGTCCGCAAAGGTGGTGATGGTGGTGGGGTCCTGCGTCCGGTGCCATCTGGTGGCCGGTCCTTCCAATGTCACGCCGAATTTGGCTATCTTAGATCGTTCCTCTTCGGCCGCGGTTAACCGTTGTGACACATGGTTTGCCTCCCATGTTTGTTGAAACGCGTGAACATGAGTCTCCGCATCCGGGTCATCCCTATACTTGGAGTACTGGAACGGCATGTCGTCGTTCAGTGTTGGTACATGGGCTAGCAGTGTCGGTGGTCTTTCCTGCTGTTCTGTTGGCGTCGGAGGTCTTTGCCGGTCTTGCTTTGGTGTTGCCGGCTCGACTTCCGGTGTCGGAGGTCGTCCTTTGTCTTCTTCCGTCTCCGGAGGTTGCTCCATGTCTAGTGTCGAGGGTTCCCGATCTGACAACTCTGGTTCCGGTGTCGGTAATGTATCCGACTCCTCGTCCTCCGGTCCTCCTACGGTGTCATTACTGCTGCAATAGTTCGTGTGCGCACTGTAACCCCCTTCCGAATCCGATTCTAGTACTAAAAATGCTTCGGATTCGCCGTCTCTTCTAGCCAAGGCCTGGAGAAGGGATTCCGCTTCCCGGAGGCTGCTTAAGCTGCTTCCTTCGTCCGGGTAGGCGTCTTGTTGCAAACGGAGCGACTCCTTCGCCATTTTCAGGATCACTTTGGAAAATGATCGATTCGATCGGATTTCTTCTTCTGCTTGCTGGAAAGCCTCCCGTCGCCTTCGTTGTTCAGCAAGTCTTCGTGCTCTCTCTGTAACCAGGTCGTCTGTTGGCCTAGTGATCCATTCTCGCCGTTGTTCACTGCGATTGTGCAGGAATCGTGGTCGCCAAAAACTGTGTTAATCCTAGGGTCGGACAACAGCCTAACACAGGGTGTCCACTTAAGACACTTTACCAAAGGGTGTTATGGCAGGATGACTTATGACACAACGTTTAATTAGACCTTAATCAATTACTTAGCAACACATCATTAACACGCGTAAGATATAACAATGAGTACAGAACGGTAATCAATACTGAAAGATTAAGGCAATACATTCTATTAATTATCTTCTCCCGATTACATTGTAACCGGGCCTTTATATAGGTCTCCGGTGCGAAATACAAAACGGTACCAACCGGCACCTTTTCGGGATCGGTCCGGATCCGGATCGGCATACCAATTCCGGTCCGTCCGTCCACATCTTCTCATATATTAATATATATATTAAGACTACTAATTACAACAGTTCCCGAATAAACTATTCCTTTTCACCCTCTGGTTTGGACCTCCTTAAGCCTTCTTGCCAGCCGGTAACACACGGAGGAACCGGCGAGTCAAGAAGCGCCAAAGTCATAGGAGTGAAGGAGCTAAGATGAGCCTCTTGAGCAAACAAGCTGACCAACAAGGTCGAGGTGCGCAGAACTAGATGTGTCGTTGGACGCGGAACTAGACGGGTCGAGGACCACGATTAAGGCGAGAAGACGCCAAGAAAAGCCGACTGCAAGGATCAGCAAAGACTTACACCAAGATCCGATCTCAAGTTGCTCTTGAGGGGGAGTGTTGAGCAGACAAGCTCAACCTGATCTGGATCGACTGAGTAAACCCGGGCCGGATTGGTATCCAGAACCAAGAGCCGGATCAAAGGGCCTGACTGGAGAGCCAAACCCACTTACCAACCGGTAGGCCGTTGGATGTCCACACTCCTAGACTACTAGGTAGTTATCCTAGGAGTTAGTATTAGTAGGTCAACACAAGCATTGAAGTACTTGACAGTACTTCTATTAGTCCTTTTAAGGACTTGTACAAAAGTTCTCTCTAAGCAGATTGTATGCACAGAGTAATATTTTGTAATTCGAGTTTTACATTGCTCTGCTCTCTCTATCTCTCTCGGGCGTACTCTCTGTGTGTAATTCAAGCTTTCCATTCAACCTTAGTTCTATTTTTTGTTGCTATCCGGCTGAGTTGGTTTGTTTAACCTTCCGCACACTAACTTTCACACTTATATCATGCTTACATTATGATCTAGCTCTAAAAGTTGCTTACATTATGTTCTGGGCATGACCATATAATATCCCATGGTAAGATTATACCATAGTACTCTATACACGTGGATAAAGTGTGAGGGTTAAACGAGAGTGTAAAGAAGGGAATGATTACCTTTAATCCTTGGGATTGAGACAACCCATTAAGGCCAAGTGTGAACTTGCCTAGGGGCCTTAGATTTGGCGATAAATATGAGGCCTAGCTACCCTCATTTCATATCTCTTGACTACATCGAGACTCTGTCCTTGTGGTGGATCAAACTCTTGTATCGAGTGCGCTAGTACCAGGTATGATTTGACGGCACAACAATGGTATGGGACGCTAATTGAGGCTCAAGTCCGTCTCAATCCCTTCACTCGGGAGTGTCAGGTGGATCGTCACCGTTCTTTCTCTCTCTCCTTTCTTATCTATCTATCTCTTATATCTTTATCTCATGCTTACATTACGATCTAGCTCTAACAATTGGTATCAAAGCCATGTTTCTAATGTTTATTTTGATTGATTGGTTTGTTTTTGTTGGATAGTCATTAATCGATGTGCGGTCGAGCTTGATCCGGAAAGACATCGACAAAAGAACTTCGGTATTCTTTTCTTAATTGTGTTTTCTATTCTTTCTTCTCCCATTCTAATCATGTTTAATTCTAAGTGTAATAATCTCATTGATTCAATTATGTTGTCGTGGTAATAACTGGTTGTGTAAAACGTTTACATATGTGCATGAGGTCAATACCTCAATTGACAAATAATTGATATGTGATTTGTGTCATATGCATACGAGGTCAATACCTCAATTGATTATACATTCACATACATATGTTACGTATGCGTATGAGGTCAATAGCTCAATTTTTATGTATTTGATACGCAATTTGTATCATATGTGTAAGAGGTAAATACTTCAATTGTGTATTACATTCACCTTTCTTTTGGATGTTTTGTGTGCATAGAGGCTATATGCCTCGATTATGTATCTCGATTACATCATGCAGTGGCTATGTTATGTTAGTGATTCTATAATATATGCATATGTAATCACGTGTATACGTATTTGATCATGTACATGTCATAAATTTACATATGTGTATATTAGTTATTATGAATGTGATATTACTTGATTGATGGTTTTCTTTCAAAGTAAGGATCTTGGTGATCGTCTTCACATTTTTGTGAGAATGGTGTAGTCACCATCCTTTTTTAACAAATTTTTGTTGTTGTTATGCTCGTTGGTCAGTTCGATTTTGTAATATATAACAACGACACAAGCATAGTCACAATGATGTTGTGAGCGTTACAGCTTGATCCACTTCATGCGAGGTCACTCCTATGACACATGCATCCAACATCCCTCCCTCGTTACATGGTTACGATGCCCCCATGAGATCATCATTATCGAAGGAATTCGTAATGACGTAACCATGTGATGAGCCACGTGGGCATACTACGAAAAGAGGGCTTGTGTGGCTTGACCATTCAGTTGCACTTTGGGGTATGTCATCATAATGATGAGAGTTGAGGTTGGGTGGTAATGTAGCAACATAGTTTTCTTGTTAACGAGGGAGAAATAAGGACTCTAGAAATATATGTTTTGTTTTAAGAAACATATATGAGTACATGCCTTCACATATCTCTCACATCCATAAATATTAAACATTCAAAAGCAACAAACCATTTCGTTAGCTCAAGTGTTTGATGTATTTGTTCTCGAGGTCTTGAATTCAAATATGACCGAGACCACACAACATTATTGATACATATGACTATAAAACATATTTAGACTTTAGGTCTAAGTGCACTTCGGGTCCTCGTAATAGGACTTAAAGAGTTGAAGCCACATGAGTGGGCAAAGAGACATAGTTTATTGTTAACATTTTTTCGTGTATAAACTATTCATTACGCAAATATACATGGTTGAGCCTCGGGGAACCGCCATGAAAAAATTTATATAGAGATCAGGGAAATACATTCATTTGTCACCCCCATGGTTTTTAAAACACCTTTATGTTACCATAATAACCTGATCTTGAACCTCATCCCATACATCTAGAGGGGTATTGACGTGAGATCATGATATCGATTAATGTTTGCCCATGATATGTTTACATCACGACATGATATTATGACTATTTGTCTGACCTTATCCTATTTCTTTGCCAAAAATTATCATTCAATTGCTCATAATAATGACCTGATGGCATCCACCCAAGCGGAAGGAATTCAAGGAAATCCTCCTAGGCCAATTCCCATTGAGTCGTATTTTTTACAAATACAAAATTTCGTTAATTCTATCTTGCACGAGATTTCTGAACTTCGGAAATCTCATAATGCTCTTGAGGCACGTATCATTAGTATACAACGTGATACTAATAGACCTGATGAGCACCAAGGTGAACCATCATTTGTTGTAAAGCCATTTACAGGAGAAAAAAAGGAAAGAACTAAAGAAGCAATCTGCACATGGTTGGGCCGATGGGAGTCTCATTTTCAGCTCTATCCCAAACCAGATAGTATGAAGATTGCATATGTTGGTTCCTAGACAGACTTTGTCACATTTTTCAAATGTCAATTTCTACAACCTCCATCTCGAACCGAGGCAACACAAGCTTTAATGAACCTCTCTAGCTGGAAGTTTTCCTCACTAGAAGATTACATACATGATGCTAAAATCCAAATTCAAAAATCAGGTCTTGAAGGGGACAATTGGTTGATAGCTTGTTTCGTCAATGGCATCCCCAATTCGAACTATCATTGGATAGTGCATGATAAGGATCCCAAATCCTTCGATGAGACGGTTGAAATAGTTCTTCATTGTCAACGCACTTCGAAGGACCATAACAAACCCAAAGTGCCCAGGACTAAGCAGTCGCAATTCGCTGGGAAATGCAAGACACCCGACGAATTCATGGATCGGGATTGTAAGCAAAAAAATCCTTTTTGTGTGTTCTGCAAAAAGAAGGGTCATACAAAAGGGCAATGTCGAAAGCTCCAATGGAAAGATCACGACAATAAAACAAAAGTTGCAGGCCATAACGGTCAGACTCTTGATGTCCTTGAGCTCTATACACATCATTTAAGTAATTGTAAATGTTCTTTCCCTCACTATGTATTGGGACCCAATGATTTACTACATGCAAACAGGTATATCAATGGATCTCCCATACAATTTTTATTTGATTCGGGAAGCTCACACAACTTTGTGAAGGATCGTTTGGTTCACTTGGCTAATGGAAGAGTACAATACATCAACGAGGCAATTCATTCATTAGGAATTTCTATTGATACTTATATAGAGGAAGTAGACTTCCATATAATGAATCTTTGTACCACTAATGTAATAATGGGTTATCCCTAGTTTTATAATAAAAACCCTTCTTTATCTATTGATTTGGTTCACCATTCCATTACTTTTGTCCTGGACGATGGTACTCATTTTATTCAATGTGTAAAAAAACAATCAAAAGAGATTGTTTCCTCTCCATCAATATCCAAGTTGTCTTGTTCTTCTTTATTTTATTGTGTACTTGATTCGAACATTCACGTTTATAATATCGATAGTGTCTCAGGTCATTTATCATATTTTGAACAACAACTAGATGAAATTTTAAATGATTTTCGTGATGTTTTTCCGAGTGAATTCCCACATGGGTTACTTCTTGTAAAGAATCGGGAAGTGATTCTGTGCAACGGAAGAGATGTGTGTTGTGTGTTGTGTGTTGTGTGTTGTGTGTTGTGTGTTGTGTGTGTGAGGGAGAGAGAGAGAGAGAGAGAGAGAGAGAGAGAGGCGTATACAGAAAACAAGGAAAAACTGTATTAACAAGAGTAAGAGTACAAGAATGAACCAACCAACACAAGAAGGAGGAGAAGGTGCTTATATAGTCACCTTCTCTTTCTACAACTACCACTTACAAAGAGAGGTGGAGACTTAACTATACTAGATATGTGTCATAGAATCTTATAGTTCTATGACACACTAGTTACTATATTAGGTGGTGGTGTGTTCCCACACCGGGGAAGTTGAGTTTGATTCGCAACATGCCCCTTCAAACATAACTTCCGGTCACCAAAAAGTTGGTTTGATCTCTTCGATTCGGTTAAATCGGCTTCAGCTTTGGATGGCCGGTACTACTTCATTCGACGTCTTCATGTCATCGTGTCAGGTAGCTCCTTATTCATACTCCCCCTCAACCTTAGCTAGTCGGTGATCGAGAGACCGAGGTTCATCACAAACTGTCGCATCTTGTCGACTCCTAGGGCCTCCGTGAAGATGTCGGCCATTTGCAAGGTCATGCTAATTTGTTGTAGGACGTTATGTTCGGCCAGGACACGTTCTCGAATGAAATGGTAGTGCACCTCAATGTGCTTAGTCCGAGCATGGAAGACTAGGTTGCAGGTCAAGTGGATGTTGCTCATGTTGTTGCAATATAGGAGAATCGGATCCTTGATGGGACCACCCCAACCCTTCAATATACACTTTAGCCAAATCGCTTCACATGCGGCGACAATCGCCCCCCTGTATTCGGCTTCTATGCTTGACAGTGCTACTATCGGCTGCTTTTTGTTGTTCCATTATATGGCACCGCTACCAAGGGAGAAGACAAATCTGAATGTCGATCATCTGTCGGCTTTGTAGCCGGCCCAATCGGCATCGGTATACCCTTCGAGTCGAATTGGTGTGCCCGATTTGTAGAGAATGCCGAAATCCATTGTCCCACTCACATAGCGCAACACTTGCTTAGCACAGTCTAGATGAACGTTTTGTGGTGTCTGCATAAACTAGCTAAGGAGGCCGACTGTATAGCTGAGGTCAGGTTGAGTGATGGTGAGATAGATAAGGTTTCCGATTAGTTGATGATAGAAAGTCGGCTCACATTCTTCTGTGCAGGAATCAACATCTAGCCTTAAATTTTGATCAAGAGGGGTAGCGACAAGCTTACACTCTGTCATCCCAAACTTGTAGACAAGATTGAATTACTTCTATCCCTAGAAAGTAAAGTAGCTCCTTCATGTCGGTCATTTCGAATCAGTCGAAGAGTAGCTTCTTGGTATGTTCGATGTCCCCCATATGATCTCCTCCACATAGATTATGATGAATAGCTATCCTCTAAGGTCATTCCAAATGAACAGAGAATTGTCGGACTTGGACATTCGAAAGCCGATTGGTGAAGATATTGCGTTATCTTCAAATGCCATGCTCTCAGTGCCTGCTTGAGACCATAGAGAGGCTTTTTGAGTCGAAAAATTGTAGTTCGATGAATGGTCGACTTGAATCCAGGTGGTTGTATCATGTACACCTCCTCTTCTAACTCGCCTAGTAGAAAGGCGTTCTTCACATCCATTTGGTGGAGGTGCCACCATTTTGCTGCTGCAAGCACGATCACGTTCAAATTGTAATCATCTTTGCCACCAGGGCAAAGATCTCTTCGGAATCAACTCCAACTATAGTTCGATGCATGGTCGACTTGAATCCGGGTGGTTGTATCATGTACACCTCTTCTTCTAACTCGCCTTATAGAAAGGCCTTCTTCACATCCATTTGGTGGAGGTGCCACCATTTTGCTGTTGCAAGCACGATCACGTTCAAATTGTAGTCATCTTTGCCACCAGGGCAAAGATCTCTTCGGAATCAACTCCATGTGTTTGCACATAGCCCTTTGTCACAAGATGGGCCTTATACCGATTGACGGTGTCGTCGGTATTGTGCTTCACCTTGAATATCCATCGGCATCTGATTACCTTTTGATGGGGTGAAGAGGGAACAAGATCCCAGGTCTTGTTTTTGGAGAGTGCTTGCATCTCCTCATTCATCGCTTCGACCCATCACGGGTCCCTGGTAGCTTCGGAAAACATTTCTGGCTCTCGGACTATCGCTATGCTCATCATGAATGCATAATGGTATGCCATGTGGTCATTGTTGTTGAATCGGCTGACTACATTCTTCTCTCAGGTGGAGTGATGCGGTGGTTCACTAGTCTTTGTGTCACCTGGTGACCTCATGATAGGCACATCCAGTCCACCATACTCACTATTGGGTGAGTGATCCGATGCGTTCTCATTTGAGTTTTTGTACTCAGGCATTTTGGCCTTTCCTTTGTCCTGCTTCAAAATCGACCGCGACGTGCTTTGGTTGCACAGAGGCTCCCGTGGTCCACTCAACCTGGTTGAGATTGGACTTTGCTCTGATCTGAGCCTTAGTCGATCATCCTCCTCCGAGTCTATATGGAAATCGGTTTCGATTGGATCGAGGGAGTTGATTCAGCTATGTACTAGGATGCCAATTCGTCGAATACGACATCCCTACTCACTCGTACCTTCTTGGTAGAGCGATTGAGGCACTTATACCCCTTTTGTTAGAGCGAGTACCCCACAAGGATACATTTCTTTGACTTAGGATCTAGCTTTTGCCGCTTTTCGTCAGGAATGTGCACGTATGCAATCGAGTCGAATATCCTAACGTGGGATAGGTTCGGCTACTTCCCATAAAACTTCTCGTGGGGGGTGACATCGTGCACTCCGGATGTTGTGCACCGATTCATTAGATAGATTGCCGTGTTCGCCACTTCAGCCAGTATGATTTTGGCAGATGTTTCTCGTTCATCATTGCCCTTGTGACCTCGAGTATATGACGGTTCTTTCGTTCAGCTACTCTGTTCTGCTAAGGTGTGTGTCGACAAGTAAACTCCCGCCGAATTACTTCTTGTCGAAGGTATGTTGTGAAGGCATCGGAGAAATACTTTGTGCCACCGTTCGATCCAAGGCATCAGACATGTCGATCGGTTGTCTTTTCGACTTCATTTTTGAATTTTTGAAAGTGTCTGAACACTTCACTCTTCTGTTGCATAGGGTAGATCCAAGTGTACTTGGAGAAGTCGTCGATGAACGTCACATAATATCGGCAACCATTGAATGTTGTCGTCTAGTATGGTCCCCATACATCTGAATGTACCACATCTTATTGATGTGAGGTTGCAAGTTCAATCCTCACCAACTATGTATTTGATGTCGTTGTGTCGTGACATTATCCTCCCCTTTACGACCACCTTTTCGAAAGCGTAGTGTAGGGGTGAATGGGAATTGGAGCACCGACGAGCATGAGCAACCATGTGTTGTCCTCACAGGAGACTGGAACACCAATGGATGTGAGCGATCATGTGCGATCCTCACCGGAGACACTAACACCAACAGGCGTGAGTGACCATGTGCGGTCCTCACCAAAGACACGAACACCAACGGCCGTGAGCGACCATGTGCAGTCCTCACCGGGAATTGGAACACCAATGGGTGTGAGCAACCATGTGCGTTCCTCACCGAGATTTGGAACATGAGCGACCATGTGTGGTCCTCATCGGGAATTGGAACTGGAACACGAACGGGTGTGAGTGACCATGTGTTGTCCTCACCGGAGACTGGAACACCAATGGATGTGAGTGATCATGTGCAATCCTTGTTACCCGTAAGAATATACGGGGAGGCATAAGGGTATGTGTAATGATGTGGTTGATGTGTATGTGTAAAGTAAATGAGTATGTAAGAATGAGTATGTGTGAGCACATGCACAATTATGTGCATGTGACAAGAGTGTAACGGTCATTATTACCGTTACGTTATGTATTATATAAACCCCTTATGGGGCATCTAATGGATATACAATTTTCCCCCTCTCATTTTGTGTCATTTTGTATTTGTCTTTCTCTCTAGGTCTCTCTCTAACTTAATCCCCTTGGGAGGGGGGTGAAGCCATTCTAGGTTTCACCCCCCACCCCAACAACACTTTTGGCGCGCCCGAACGGACGACCCCCTTGAGAGGAAGTCTCTCCTCACTCTCCCTTTTCCCTCACTAATCTCTCTCTCTCTCTCTCTCTCTCTCTCTCTCTCTCTCTCTCTCTCCCCCTCAAGATGTGTCTATTTGTCTCTATGTTAGAGAGTGATGTAGAGCATAGCTATGGCGAAGTGGACCAGAAAGACAAGAGATCCATAGCCTACAATTGAGTGTTAGTGGTTCTAATCCATCCCAGGAGGTCGTGTAAAGTTCACAATGAAAAGAAGATAAAGATGCTCCATAAGCGAGCAGAAGAGCTCTCCTTCTTCTTACCGTTTCTACCATTCTCTTCTACCATGGCGGGTTATCCCATCGCCGAGAGGTTCGCTCAGCACGCTGCCTCCTGCTCCCTCTGTGGTGACACCCGCCCTCCCCACAACTTGCTCCTTGCCTATGACGTTTCTTCATCATGCACTGAACTCGATGCTCCTTGCCTGTCACGTTTTGCCTCCCTGCTTGCCTCTTTTGCATTATTTTTGGGTCCTCGCATAGCTTTGATCAGTAGTTATGGCGGAAACCCTAACTCTGAGAGCAACACTCAGGTCCTCATGCGTCTGCCCTATCCTCGACACTGATATGAGTGTCTCGGATTTCAGAGACAAGTCTTTGGTTGTCTAGTCCTTGACCTGAGACGAGACCTCCCACGTCTTACTAGCCATGGACATTTTGTCTAGGATGTCGTCATTTCCTCAAATGGGCAACTCGCTCTCTCGGGACGCCGGGATGGACAGCTTCGTCTCTAGGATCTAAAATCAGGAGCCACGACTCGACGTTTTGTGGGACATTCCAAAGACATGCTCAATGTTGCATTCTCTGCTGATAATCATCAGATCGTGCCTGCTTCTGGAGATGGATCCATTAAGCTATGGAAGACTATTGGTAAATGAAGGATCAGCTGCATGGTTCCTCCACTGCCGCCGCCGCTATCGTTGCCGCCGCCATCACCGCCACAATCGCTGCCATTGCCATGGCATAGAAGTAGGAGGGTATTCGAATGGGACACAATAGCAAGATGCATGAAACACTGAAGATGGTCCATCACCACAACGAATAATAGGGGTAGAGGAGCCGATTAGGTCCTCATGAATGCCGCAGGCCGAAGAAACAACAACACCTATGATCTGTGTCCTCTGCATGAGCTGCCTCCTAGCTGCCATGATCATGGTGTGAGGAAGACTATATGATGAGATGTGTTTGTTTGTAACAGCGAGGGCCTGATTCTGATTCTAATTCATGTGAGAAGCATCTAGCATATGCATTCAGATTCCAGCCACGCCAAACCATGTCCTACCTTGCCCCTACATGTTGGGTGGAATAAACCCTCTCCAAGCCAATAACCACTCCTACAATCGTAAGAGGAAGTCTCTTAGCCTTCTGTGTGAGAATTTCCTGCACTTTGACACCAATGAACAAGTCGAATCCATCACTTAGGATGATGCGGCTAATTGTCTAAGACTACAATGGAGGAGATTGTGTGATATTAGGATTGTCCTAGAAAGTGTTCGGGTTCTTATTCGTAAAGCAAAGAACAACTAGAAGTGGCATGGATTCAACACAAATCATGAGGCTTTAGAAGAGATGAAGAATAATATTGGGTTCAATGGAACCATTCTCGCAACCTTTAGGGCACGGAAGCCATGGATGTTAAGGAAAACGAGAGAATTGGAGAATGAAGATGGAGACCATCGAGGCCCAGCTTGGGAAAATAGTTGCAGTGCAAGGAAAAGGATTCAAGAAAGAGAAGAGGGGCATAAGGAAAATTACAATAACTCAAGGGTACGCACATGAATTTCGAAAGCTCGAGGGTAGAAGACAAAATTCAAAAGCTCAAGGGCATGACATGAGATTTCAAAATTTGGAGGGCAGAATGCAGAATTTCGAAAACGCAAGGGCTAAAAATAAAATTTCAAAACATTTGAGGGTAAAAAGTTTTAAAGACCAAAGAATAAAAAATATAAAACTCACTTCACATGATGAAAGAAAGAATACACAAATGCGCAACACGATTTAACGACCCATGCCACATTGTACTAGCCGATTGGTGTATGATCCAATCGCGACTTGTGCTGACCGAACGAGAAGGTTCGAGTCAAGCAAAGCTCCGATCGAAGTTATCGATCGTAGAGTAGTGATCCGGTCGAGGGGTTTTTGACCGTTGAGATGACCGATGGAGTTCCGGTCGAGAAGAATTGCCATGGCGAGTGGGTTCACCGTGCAATGCATTGTCCCACAGGCGTGCCATGTGTTACCCGTAAGAATATACAGGGAGGCATAAGGGTATGTGTAATGATATGGTTGATGTGTATGTGTGAGCACATGCACAATTATGTGCATGTGACAAGAGTGTAACGGTCGTCTCTTTTGTAACGGTCATTATTACCGTTACGTTAAGTATTATATAAACCCCTTATGGGGCATCTAATGGATATACAATTTTCCCCCTCTCATTTTGTGTCATTTTGTATTTGTCTTTCTCTCTAGGTCTCTCTCTAACTTAACCCCCTTGGGAGGGGGGTGAAGCCATTCTAGGTTTCACCCCCCACCCCAACAACAATCCTCACCGGAGACACGAACACCAACAGGCGTGAGTGACCATGTGCAGTCCTCACGAAAGACACGAACACAAATGGCCGTGAGCGACCATGTGTGGTCCTCACCGGGAATTGGAACACCAATGGGTGTGAGCAACCATGTGCGTTCCTCACCAAGAATTGGAACATGAACGACCATGTGTGGACCTCATTGGGAATTGGAATTGGAACACGAACGGGCGTGAGTGACCATGTGCAGTCCTCACCGGGAACTGGAACAACAATGGGCAAAGGAGTGCAAGTGAAGCAGTCGACTCGACTTCTTCTATCATGAGAGGGTATAGTCAAGGTTGACCCAAAACATGGCACCAATGGTAGTGCTAGCGAGAAACCGACACGATCCCCACCAGGAAAGTGAGTGGTAGTGACCCCCACCGGAATTGGGAAGGCGAGCAATTGAAATCGATCCTCGTCAAAAGAAAGTGGAGTGAAATGTAGACCAAAATGAAAATGAAGTGCAAGTGAAAAATGATTTGATCCTCGCCAAAGGAAAGTGGAGTGAAACTTGAAGCAAAATGAAAATGGAGTGTAAACGAGCAATGATTCGATCCCCACCAAGAAAGTGAGTGGTTGTAACCCCCACCGGAACTGGGAAGGTGAGCGATCAAAATTGATCCTCGCCAAAGGAAAGTGGAGTGAAACTTGAAGCGAAATGAAAATGGAGTGCAAATGAGCAATGATTCGATCCCCACGAAGAAAGTGAGTGGTTATAACCCCCACTGGAACTGTGAAGGTGAGTAATTGAAATCAATCTTGGCCAAAATCGTGATGCAAAATGATACCTATAGATGATGACAATGACAATGAGGAGGGTAGAACAATGATGATAATCAAGTACCATGCAAAGTAGTGTTGATGAGTATGAAGGTTTGGCAAAGTAGCATTGATGAAGACAACAGGAGGTGCTGAAAAATGATGATGTCGAAGACGAGGCAGTGAAGACGATGATGATGAGGAAGTGTCTCTAGAAAGAATGATTGTGACTATGGTGACAATGGCGTCTCAAAAAGCAAGGCTGGTGACTTTGGAAGCAAGAACAGTGACAATGGTAACTCGAGAAGAAAGGGCAATGACGAAGACGGGTGATGCTTCTAGTTGGAAGGGGTTCAAACTGTCATGGACACACCAACCGCAGACTCAGACGGAGCACGGATGATGGGGTTACAAGTATGGAACTTAAGAAGTTAGGAATGACACAAGAGCATGAAGACAGAGATGAAGAAGGAGACAAGATGGAATGAAACGAGAATACTAGATTGATGTGTCAATGACTGGCCTTGAATCACATGAAAGGGACCAAGGAAGTTACAAGTATTTATACATGTTCCGAGATTGAATATCTGTAGAATATATTCGAGAAATATCTCTAGAATATACCCATCTAGAATATACTGTACAATATTTCTAGATTATATTAACAACTAGAGTATTCTGATTCTGAAGTGTACTATAGGCTAGACGATACGATAATAAACTATTATATACAAATACATGCTCATATGAAAATAGTTGAGCATGAAATTTTATTGATGTGAGGTTGCAGGTTCAATCCTCACTAACTATGTATTTGATGTCGTTGCGTCGTGACAAATGTGGTCAATTCGTTTGTGCCACAACTCTATGTTGGTGTCGGCTTGATGGCCCTTGGCAAACATTGTCGATTCCTTATTCCATCTCATGAGAGTCGAGGATAAACATTTGGCCTTCTCTTCGACCGCTAGCGATAATTCAGCCTTCCTTTTCGATGAAGCATCCTTCGTCATTGAACTGAAGTTGCATGCCTTGTTCCACGATTTGGCCGACCAAGACCAGATTCTTCGTTATAGTTGGAACATGCAAGACATTCTTGATGTAGGTTTGATTCCCTTCTTCACCGAAAGGCACGTTGTCGTGAAGAAAACCGCCCACAAGAGGAATCGGAGGAACAAGGCGTGGGAAACGGCTCTACACACACACGCGCGCCAAGAAGTACCTAAGGACGAAGTAGGTACATACGAGGATCCTAGGTGGGTAGATTCGGTTGGTATGCAGTTAATGCCAAACGGCCTCTTGACGGGCTATAAAAGGAAGAGGAAGAATAGAAGTGGGGCATCTCCCGCGGAGAGGACGAAGTGCTGCCGAACCGATTTCGGAGCTTCTCTCTCACTCCTGCTCTCTCTGTCTTCTGCTCCATCGCGTACCTGTGCAGGTTTCGAGGAGGCTTGCGCTGTTCCGTGGAACGCCCCGAGTGCGTCCTGCAGCACCTCCGACCTGTTTTCCCTTTCTGTGCGTCGCGACATACAGGGGTCGGCAGCTGTTCGCCGCCCTGTTCGTTTTCGTTAGTATCTATTTTGTGCCCCACCGTGGGTTGTAATACTTTAGTCTGTTATTTTCTTGCATTCATAAGTACATATCTCTCGTTGTTGCGTCCATCTACGTCGGCGTTTATTTGGGATCTCTGTTTGTTGGGCCGTGTCCCTGTGCAATCGTCGGTTCTGCGCTATCGGATCTTCGGTTCTGTGTAATCGGGTCTCTCTCTCTTTCTTCTCTCTCTCTTGCTCTTCGGTTCGAGACCCCCGTGGTCCCTCCTCCTTTCTACACGCAAGGGCGTAGTAACCTCGACATCTTGGTGAACCCGACGTGAAAGAGGCGGCAGAAGAGTGGGAAATGAAGGGGGCGGATCTTGCAGAGGCCATGGCTTCGGCCGTGGATCGGATAGTAAGCGCGCGCGAGGGCACCGGCGCCCTCGATAGAGCTATTGAGGCGGTCGTCGGAACGATCGGTCGATTCACCGGAAAAGATGCCACGAAAAATGTTAATGCGGGACATTCCGGAAGACAGGCGTCTGGCCGGTTTTCCCCGAGTGGCGATGCCGAGCATCCACGCGGAGGTGCTCGAGGTGCGGGCGGAGAGCCGTACCTGGGAGGAGTTCGAAGGTCGGCTCCTGGAAAAATACGGACTGGACGACGCGCTCCGGCTTTCGAAGCGAAGCTTCATGAAGTGGGTGGAGTCTCCCGGGAAAGGAAGGAATGCGTCGGCACTCCTCCGGGAGTTCGAGGAGAACTTCGCGCGCCTTTCGGCGCTTGACAGGATGGTCCTGGATACAAGCCGGGTCCTGCTGTTCGTCAAATCGGTTGACGAGAGGGATCGGAGTCACGTGGGCGCCCTGCTAGAAACCGAAGATGGGCTGACAGCCGACTGGGCGGCGGTCAAGAGAGCCTGCGGCCGTTTCGACAAACGGCGAGAATGGGAGGATGACAGAGCAACCGGGTCGGGCTCAGTCGCGGCGAGGAAACTCGAGCCGGCGCAGCCGGTGCGAAGGGAAGAGACTCGGGAGTGGCTGGAATCCGGTTCGGCTCCGACCGGCGTGATCGGAGGCTCGACTGGGGGAGCTGCGTTGGAGGAACTGACGAGGGCGATAAAAGACCTCCAAATCGCACAAGCCCGCAGAGAAGGCGGAGGACCTGCTCGTGACCGACGGCCGGCGGCAGGGAACAGGTGCATGTGGTGCGACGGGGTCGGCCACATCCGAAAAGACTGCGGCGATTTCGCAGAGGCGCTGAGGAACCGGGTGGTGTACCTATGGGAAGGCCGGGTTCACGCCAACGACACGAGAAGGGCCCTAAACCGAAACGACGGGCGAGGCGGAATGAAGAGGTTGATGGAAGAGGCGGCGGCCCGACATGCGGAAACCGTCCACTACTCGGCGTCGGCCGGTATTCGAGTCGGGGGCGGCGAGGCCCGAAAGGAAAGCAAAGCCGGATTCTGGCCGACGATGCTGGAAGGCCTTGCCGGTGCAGGGCTTAAAAGGGAGGAATCGGACCGTGCGGAGAAACGGGTACGGGAGATGACCGGGTGGAGCGACCCGGTCGAGGAAAAGACGGGCTTCTTGGAAGCCGCTTGCAGGAACTACGAGGCTCTGGTAGAAGAGAAGCGGGTGGGGAAACCCGGGATGACCGGGCCCTCACAACGATACGAGACCCGGTCCGGGCCACGACGGGACGAAGCCGGCGGGGCCGGTACGCAAGATAAACCCCAGAAGGGCGGGTACCGTCTGGGGACGGAGATAGAAAGAAACACGGACTTACGAAAGGTCCTGGAGGAACGGATCCTCGACAGCAAGGTGGAGCTGTCGCTACGGGAGGTGCTGGGAATCGCCAAGAAGGAGTTCCACGACTCCATCGTGGACTTGGTGAAACGGAAGAGGCTGTCAACGGAGACAGAACCGGAAAGACCGGTGGAAGTGCGGACGACGCACCTAGACGACATGGCGCTGGGAGACGAGTGGGCGGAAAGCCACTATTCGAGACCACACTGGGCCCGAGCGACCACGGAAACCCCGGTGAAGATCGGCGATGTCCAGGAACCGGTGATAGCTTTGGTGGACCACGGATCGGAGATCAATTTGATGTCCATGGACTTCTATAAGAAGGGCAAATGGCCGATCAACACCAAGCACGGGTGGAAGATAAGGGCGGCGACGCGCGCCACCGAGGAACTTCACGGGGCCTGCCCGAATGTACGGGTCAAGATCGGCGATGTCGAGATAGACCAGCACTTCTTCGTGCAGGAGTCGTCATCGCACCCCGTCATACTGGGAGAACCGTACATCACGGCGGCTCGAATGGAGACCAAGGTGCTGGACAACGGTTCGGCCTATGCGCGGGTCAAGAGCCAGGACGGGCGCCATTCGGTCCAGTTTTTGACGGTTAGGCCGAACCACGAGCGTAACCGCGACTCCCTCGGTTCCGATAACCGAGAGGATTTTTAGAGAGGGCTGCCAAGGCGTGGGGCCGCGACAGTCCGGACACCCCGGGAAACCCCCACACCTGTACGATAAAACCGAAGAAACCTTGTACCATAGGTAGGGAATTTTTGTTCTCCGACAGCGGAGCGTGTACGATAGTCGGCATCGGCGGCCGAGAGAAGACAAAGGCGGAGGGGAGACTTCGAGCGTGCGGAGTTCTCGGCCCGGACGAGGAAATCAACGGAGCCGTGGAGGCGGTCTCATTCGACGACACCTTGGGAATGCTGGGAAAGGTAGTCGAAGAAGGCCTTAACGAAGACCGGACGATACCGGTGTGTTCCGAGGAGATGTACGAAGTCATCGCGGACTTCGGTCGAGGGCTCGAGTCAGTTCGGACGGCCCACGTAAGCACCAAGTACAAGACTGTGGACCGGAAGGTAAGGCCAGTCGCGGCACCCTTACCGGAGGACAGCGCGTCGAGAATCAAAGGGGTTGCATCGGACCCTAGTCTACGAGATCCGGCCTGCATAGGGCACACCTTCACCGACGAGACGCTCCGAGAGCTCAAAATCGGTGGGGGCGGGTTCCTACTGCCGGCGGAGGAAGACCGGTTTCGGAGAATGCTCGGAAGGCGCGGGAAGGCCTTCGCATTCTCGCCGGAGGAAATCGGGTGCGTTGACCCGACGATCGTGGAGCCGATGGTGATATTCACGGTACCGCATGTACCATGGAATCTCAAGCCAATCCCGGTTCCGAGAGCTCACATCCCGAAGTTGATGGAGCTGCTGAGGCAGAAAGTTGATATGGGAATTCTCGAGCCGTCGAGCGCCCCATATTCGAATCGATGGTTTACCGTACCGAAGAAAAACGGTTCGTTGCGCTTCATCCAGGACCTGCAGCCGGTCAATCGAGTGACCATTCGGAACGCAGGGATCGGACCGACCATAGACGAGTTCGCGGAGGCCTTCGCCGGAAGGTCAATTTACTCGGTCGGGGATCTATACTCAGGGTACGACCAGTTCCAGCTAGCCGTGGAGAGCAGAGACATTACGACGATGCGAACTCCCCTCGGCCTAGTTCGGATGTGTACACTGCCGCAAGGAGGGACCAACTCGGTGGCCCACATGGTGAATGCGATGAACAAGGTTCTGAGGGACTGTATCCCGGACATCACCATGCCGTTTCTGGACGACATCCCGATCAAGGGATGCCCGGTGGAAGAAAAGGACGAGACGATCGGGCCGGACGGATGCCGGCGATTCGTGGCGACGCACATCGACGACTGCGAGAAGGTGCTGCAAAGGCTAGAGGATGCGAGACTCACCTTCTCCGGGGAGAAGTCGGCCTTCGGGCAGTCAGAAATCATGGTGGTCGGACACCTGTGCGGACCATATGGCCGGAAACCGTCTCCGGCAAAGGTAGAAGCCATCTCCGCGATGAAGCCCGACTGCAGCTCGGTCACGGAAGTACGGAGATTCCTGGGGGCATGCGCGTTCTACCACATATGGATCCCGCATTACGCACACCTCGCGGAGCCACTGTACGGGTTGCTGAAAAAGGGGCGAAGGTTCGAATGGCTAGACGAGCACGCGGCATCGGTCCGGAAGCTGAAAGAGGCCCTTGCAGCGGCACCGGCACTCCGGAAGGCGGTATACGGGAAGGGTACCCCGGTATTCATAACGGTGGATACCAGTCCGACCGGGATCGGATGGGTCGTGAACCAGGAAGACGAGGACGGCAATCGGTTTCCGATCCGATTCGGCGCGAAAGTCCTCAGTGAACGGCAGCGAGGATACGCCCAGGTTAAACGCGAACTCTGGGGTATTGTTTCGGCGGTTAAGGCCGACAAAGACTACCTGATAGGGACGGAAGTGATCATCGAGACGGATTGCCTGCCGATTCTCGGTATGGTTTCCGGATGCGCGACTCCGGACCTGGCGATGCTCAGGTGGATAGCGTACATCAAGTCCCTGGACCCGGAAATACGACACATTTCCGGGAAAGACAACGCCATGGCCGACATGCTTTCGAGGGCGAGGTTCGACGACGAGGGCGGCATGGTTTCGGAAGACGAAGAAGTCGGCGTGGATTTCTTCGAGGCGGCATACATAACGACCGACGGGATGAGCACTCCGGCGCTTAACGAGTTCGACGCGAGCAAGTACGACGGGGAGTGGCTGCAGATCGGCGGGTTTTTGAAGACAATGACGCCCGATGCGTCATGGACGAAGGACGAGGCCAACCGGATCCGGAAGAAAGCATATCGATTCCTTCTCCGAGATGGGCATTTGTGGAAGCACCCGAAGAAGAGGAACGGCGTCCCGCTCCGGGTGGTGGCGATGAAGGAAGAACAGGAGGAGCTACTGGCGGCCTACCACGACAGCCCTTGGGCTGGACACCGTGGAACGTGGGCGACGTTTGAGAAGCTGAAGGGGAAGTACTGGTGGCCGGGATTGTACCGGGACGTGCATCGGTTCGTGTCAACTTGCGAGAGTTGTCAGATGCACTCGATAGTCCGACACCGGGACGGGCTTCACCCTACGTACCCTCCGACTATCCACTTCAAATGGATGGTAGATCTGGTGACGATGCCGATGGGGGTAGGACAGATGCGGTATCTGGTCCTAGCGCGGGAAGACCTGACGAACCAGGTGGAAGGCCGAGCCCTTCAGAACAAGACGACCGCGGCCGTGTGTCGGTTCCTGATCGAGGACGTGATATGCCGGTACGGGTGCGTCGGGAAGATCGTGGCTGACCGAGGGGAGTTGGACGCCGAGGAAGCCGCGGAGCTGTTCGATCGGCTGGGAGTCAAACTCTCGCTCACCACTGCGTACAACCCGGAGGCGAATGGAAAGGTGGAGCGCGGACACGGGCCGATCGTCAAGGCGCTGGTTCGGGCATGCGGAGGCCAAGTCGGTAACTGGCCGCGACTTCTACCTTATGCTTTGTGGGCAGACCGGACCACGCACAGTTCGGTAACCGGGTACATGCCGACGGAGCTCATGTTCGGCCAGAAGCCGATCATGCCGATTGAACGGACGATCTCCTCGTGGGCAACGGTCGACTGGAGGGACGAGATGAGCCGGGAGGAGTTGTTGGCCGCACGTATACGACAGCTCGAGCGGAGACCGGAGGACGTGGCACTGGCTACGGAGAAGCTCCGGGTGGCGAGGACAAAGAACAAAGCCCGGTTCGACCGAACGCACCGGGTACGACCGAAGAAAATCGACGAAGGTGACTGGGTGCTCGTCTACGACAGCAGCCTCGACAACCAGCACCGAGCAACGCGGAAGTTCGCACGGAGATGGTTCGGGCCGTACACGGTACAGAGCGCCAACGACAACGGGACGTATCATCTGGCGGAGCTCGACGGTACGAGAATAGCGATACCCGTGGCCGGGAAGAGGATCAAAGCTTTCAAGAAGCGGCACGACGACGAACCCGACCCGATTCTCCTGGACAGCAGCGACGACCGATCCGAGGCCGAGGAAGGGCCGGCAGGCGAAGAGTAGAGGCGGGCCGGTTTTCTCCGTGCCAACTTAATTTGGCGCATGCCGGTGGATGCGCGGTTAGGTGGGGGCGGATGTCGTGAAGAAAACCGCCCACAAGAGGAATCGGAGGAACAAGGCGTGGGAAACGGCTCTACACACACACGCGCGCCAAGAAGTACCTAAGGACGAAGTAGGTACATACGAGGATCCTAGGTGGGTAGATTCGGTTGGTATGCAGTTAATGCCAAACGGCCTCTTGACGGGCTATAAAAGGAAGAGGAAGAATAGAAGTGGGGCATCTCCCGCGGAGAGGACGAAGTGCTGCCGAACCGATTTCGGAGCTTCTCTCTCACTCCTGCTCTCTCTGTCTTCTGCTCCATCGCGTACCTGTGCAGGTTTCGAGGAGGCTTGCGCTGTTCCGTGGAACGCCCCGAGTGCGTCCTGCAGCACCTCCGACCTGTTTTCCCTTTCTGTGCGTCGCGACATACAGGGGTCGGCAGCTGTTCGCCGCCCTGTTCGTTTTCGTTAGTATCTATTTTGTGCCCCACCGTGGGTTGTAATACTTTAGTCTGTTATTTTCTTGCATTCATAAGTACATATCTCTCGTTGTTGCGTCCATCTACGTCGGCGTTTATTTGGGATCTCTGTTTGTTGGGCCGTGTCCCTGTGCAATCGTCGGTTCTGCGCTATCGGATCTTCGGTTCTGTGTAATCGGGTCTCTCTCTCTTTCTTCTCTCTCTCTTGCTCTTCGGTTCGAGACCCCCGTGGTCCCTCCTCCTTTCTACACGCAAGGGCGTAGTAACCTCGACAACGTTTCCGACATGCTGAATGGGGTGTGGATTGTGTCGTCCCCTGTTTCCACATAGCTAGGTCGTACGGGCTTTCGAAGTTCGCGAAACCAATCTTTATGAGATGTCATGTGATTGGATGCACCCGAATCGACAAACCATACATTTTCTAAGTTGGAGGTGCCCGTCGGGCATGATGCCGTCATCGAATTTGCTCTATGCCGCATCATGAACATTCTACCACAATTGTCGTAGTCGGAGTTTGAGGTGTAGTTGGTGAGTTGTCGACTTGTGAAGGACGACTCACTCTTCTTCTTTTGACACTCTGCTTCATAGTGGCTGAATTGGCCACGGTATCCGCACTGGATGGAATTGTTTTGTTGGTTGGGTCCGGCATGATTGCTCCCCCTTCTTTGGACGCTCCGCCTCGCGCGTTTGAAACGTCTTGCCAGTAGTAGAAGTTGTGTTCTCGGGGTTGCTCTTGATTGTGTCAGCCTTTGCCAAATCGACCTCTTCGTCCATCAAAATTCGAATAGAGCATGTGTCCTTCTTGCACATTGCTTCTTGTTTGAACATAATTCTCCTCGACCAACAACATCAACTGGAGATCGATGGAGGGAGGATTCTCCCTTGTGAGGACTATTGATCGAATGGCGTTGAACGGAGGTGTTGGGCCTCTGAGGCAAATATGTGCATCATTTCATTATCGTCAATGTTAACATTGATCGACCCGAGGGCATCGCACAGATCCTTGATCTTCAAGGTGTAGCTAACGATTGATATGTCCCTTTGTTGAATATTGTTCAACTCTTGGCGGAGTTGAAGCTTGCGTGCAACTATATTGGCCACGAAAATCTTCTTGAGGTTCCCCCACGCCTCCTTTGGTGTTTTGGTCTCTCGTATGTAGTCGAGCATGTGATCATGAATGGATGATGCAAGGCAATACAACGCACGACTCGCAGCTTGATCCCATGCTGGGTAGTTACGATTCTTGTGCTCCTTCAATGTAACTCCAATAGCCTTGGCCAACAAGGTATTGGTGCATCTTGTATTCCCAAGATGCAAAATTGTTTCTGTCGAGTTTCTCGGTGGGGAGAGCGTTTCCCATCTGAGTGTTCATGTTGAGATGACTTGTTTGGAGCGAGTTTTTGTTCTTTCTCTTCTAAGTGATGCAAGCTATGCATGTTGCTACTACAGTGATCCGTCGGTTCTTCGTGAACGCAGGCTTAAGCACAACACACGTGGAGACGATGGACTTGGATCAAGCTAACAAGCGCTCTAATACCATGTAAAGAATCAGGAGTGATTTTGTGCAGCGGAAGAGATGTGTTATGTGAGAAAGAAAGAAAGAAAGAAAGATATATTAACATCTTCTAAGGCCAAATTTGGCCCATGAGACAAATGGTTTACAAAAAATGGGATATTTACCCATTCATCGAAAGTAAAAAATCAAAATAGGATAAAAAATAGTTCTAAAAAAAAACATGTTCTACAATGAAAAGATGCTATACTAGGCCTAATTTCATTTCCATCCAAGTCTCTCGAAGAGAAGCGGGAGGTCATGTTTGATGAGAAATAGATTGCAGAATAGATCACAATAAACAAACACTGTGCTGAAATACAAATTGTAGAAAAATACCAGAAAGACAAGATAGATGACTATACACAGAGATTTACGTGGAAACCCTAAAACGGGAAAAAAACCACGGGTGAACAGATTCTTCACTATAGTATAGTGGATATACAATACCGAGAGGAATACTACACTCTATCGAGTGTATCAGCTTCACAGGGCTCTTCGCGTCTACTGTTACTCACACAACTATGGCGCGGCTCACACACACACACTATCTCTCTCCCTTGTTCTCTTCTGTACCTCTACACACTGTTCATCACACTTAACAACTTCTGTTACACCCTTTCTAACTAAAGTTTGCCCTAGTTGCGTATATACTTACACAACGTTCTGGCTATTTACATAAATAGCCCTCATGGGGCGCACACTTAGACTATTTACAAATATAGTCTCCCGAGTTGGCTTTTTACACGATTCCGGTTTCGGCCGAGGCCTATCATCCTCGGCCGAATTCCTCATCAACTCGGCTCCTGTTTTCTGACTCTTCGACTGTCGGCTTTCCGAACAGTCGAGTCATCCTCCCACTGGAGGGACATATTCCCAACAGGTCAAAGGGTTGTGATGTGGATGTGGCCCGTGATCCCAATGTAAAAGGTACCCCAACCATAGCTTCTAGTCGACGTAGCTCACGTTCCCTTATCTTCTTAATCTTTTCTACTCCACGTCAACTTGTTTTGAAGCCCAACATCCGAGGGTGTTTGGTTGTTCTTTGTATTTCTGCTTCCTCAAGGGAGAGGCAGAGCGGCGTAAGTGTATCCACATTCATCGTCTCCCCTTGTTCCTGAAAAATTACACTAGTTACATGTTGATGAATAGTAAAAGGGTTATGATTAACACTTTGTAATTTATTCTCCCTATGTTGTTTTAGCTCTAAGATATACCTACCTAGTCTTTTTACACTCGGGGTATCTAATAGTTTGGAGAGGGTGGGAGAGGGTCCTAATATGTCTTGTTATTTTGCCTGTATCTCAGCATAAGTTGGGCACTTGCATGTGAAGTGATACTCATCCTCTATCTCTATGTGGCATAACCTACATAGTCTTTCCTCTCTAGAGACTCTATTAGCTCGACCATTCTCAATCTCAAGTTGGTGAGATGATATCCTAAGTTGTCCAATGGCCACCCTTAGTGCATTTGATAAGAATGTATCTAGATATGTTGGTCGTGTAAAAAAACCTAACTTAGAGAAGTGCAAGAAGTGTTCCTTATAGTACAACATTTTAGATGGGAGTGGCTCTCGTGGGATGATCCATTTATATTGAGTGTAAATTTGCCATATTTCTTGGTGTATCACTTTATTACGGTCTTTATGAGAGATTAGAGTTTGATCATTCCCGTGGTTGTACTTAAGGGGAGGTAGGTTATTAATGTCTATGCCATTTGCAAGTAACCAACTCACCACAATGCTATACCAAGACCTAGTGTCTCCAGATGCATGTAGGGATCGGGATGCCTCAAAGGCTCGATGGGATATCCTATCTTGTGGTTGGCTATGTATCCGATGAATAAAAACTACCATCTGAAAGAGTGCTTCTACTAACATCGGGGGTAGACTAAACTTTGCTCTAATAATGTCATGCGGTACTGTCGATTTGCTTTGGAGTTGACGTGATAACATAATCACCAAAGGTCTCTCTAGTTGCGTCCACATGAAGGATGGTACACTTGGAGCCCAAGAGAGAGAGTGAGAGAGAATCGGATGAATTCTGTGCAACGGAAGAATTGTGTGTGTGTGTGTGTAGAGAGAGAGAGAGAGAGAGCTCACGAATATAGAAAAATCAGAAAAACTATATGACGAGGAAGCAAGAATGACCAACTGTTACAAAGAGAGGGAGGAGGTGCTTATACAATCACCTTTTCTCTAAGTTCTCTCACTAGTACCGCCTCTTGGGAAAGAGGTCGTGTCTTCAGTACTTAAAGAATATGTGTCATGGGACATTAACTTCTATGACACATTAGTTACTATACAAGGAGGTGGGGTGTTCACACACTTGAGTATCCTTGAGTGTGTTCCCACTCATGGGAAGTTGAGTTTGATTCTCAACATTACGCATACCTCACAATTCTAAGACATTGTCTACGGGTAAGTGTGCTAAGTTAGCCCCACGGTTTTGTGGACCGTTTATAGTCCTTGAACGCATTGGTTCATCAACCTATCGTCTTACTCTTCCTGATGGTGTTGAAATCCATCCAAATTTCCATGTAAGTCGTTTAAAAGAACTTCTTGGTTCTGGCGACAATACAATCACAACTGAAACGTGTCAAGAACTACACGCTCCCAATGAACAACGCTCGGCCACAACCAAGCTTAGAATCAAACACAAAAAATGGGAATGAATGCACGACACAATGGAGAGAAGAGTACACAAGATGTTTACGTGGAAAACCCAAACATAGGAAAAAACCATGGCAGTCCACTGACTGCTAACTATCACTATGTAACAATATACAATAGATGAACACAGAGGCAACGACCTCTTGTTCACTGTCTTCGCCATAGGTGGCGGTTACAACAGAGATACGAACTCTTCGTCTCTTTCTCTCTCTTTCTCTCTCTCTCTCTCTCTCTCTCTCTCTCTCTCTCTCTCTGTGTACACTATTGCGCTCTAATCTTGCGCCAACAAGAATGACAACAACAACTTTCAACAACGTACTCTAATTTTGCCCTAAGTCATATTTATACTAATATGACTTTTCGGCTATTTACAAATATAGCCCCGATGGACATTCAGAAAACATATTTACGAATATTTCCCTTCATCCGGTGAGCACTTCACACCGGGCCTTCACCATCCAACTCTTGCCGGGTACTCGTCATCCGGTTCTCACCGGGTCTTCCATAGCTTGGTACTCCACATCCGGTTTCGGCCTCGGCCGAGTTTGCTCATTAGTACTGTTCTTCTCACTTCCCATCCGGAGGGACCTGTTTCCTAACAAAACATTGGTTACTTTTGAAGAATTTTCTTCTAAACCACATATACCAAAGAGGAATCTTGACGTTAAAATGAAAATTTTGTGTTCTAAAATAATCTAAGAATTTAAAATTAAGTGGTTGGATAAGTCTATACAAGATGCCACATGGGAAAGGGCAATGTTTTAAAGAGGGGGAGTATGTTACGGGCATGACCATATAATATCCTGTGGTAAGATTGTACCGTAGTATTCTATACACATGGATAAAGTGTGAGGGTTAAACGAGAGTGTAAAGAAGGGAAGGATTACTTTAATACTTGGGATTGAGACAAACCATTAAGGCCACGTGTGAACTTGCCTTGGGGCCTTAGATCTGGGTATAAATTGGAGACCAAGCTACCATCATTTGACATCGCTTGACTACGTCGAGACTCTATCCTTGTGGTGGATCAAACTCTTGTAGTGAGCACGCCAATACCAAGTACGACTCGACGCCACGATGGTGGTATGGGATTTCGATCGAGGCTCGTGTCCGTCTCGATCCCTTTGCTCGGGGGTGGTCAGGTGGATCGACACCCTTCTTTCTCTCTCTCCTTTCTTATCTATCTCTCTCTTATATCCTTATCTCATGCTTACATTAGGATCCAACTCTAACAGAGGCAATGGTATAAGAAGTTTGACGACTTCATGGACAATCAGTCAGCTTCTCCAAGAGCAATGAGGACACTACCTCTGCACCAAAATAGCTCTAGATAGGCCACTCATCTTCCTTATCATCTACGTGGACGACATGCTACTCTTAGGCTGACATGCTGAAGAGCTCTTTGAACTCGTTCGGCAACTACGGTTGAAGTTTTCCATGGAGGACCTCGGTCCGGCAAGACACATTTTGGGGATGAAGATGAGTCAGGTTCAGAATCGACGACAACTATTTCTATCTCAAGGCAAGACTATATTGGATGTGTCTTGGAACACTTGAACATGAAATCGGCAAAATTTGCTTCAACCCCACTCCCAATTAGCCTTTGGCTATCTCAGAGAGACTGTCTGACATCTAGCCCAAACTATGAAGCCGGTACCTTACGCATCGGCTATTGGTTCCTTGATGTATGCGATGGTCGCAACACGGCCGAACATAGCTCACGCCATAGGAGTCGTCAGCAGATTTATGCATAATCCCAGTTGATCGCATTGGAATGCAATAAAGCATGTGTTTAGATATCTAGTGGGAACAAAAGATCACGACATCTAGCCCAGACTATGAATCTGGTACCTTACGCATCGGCTATTGGCTCTTTGATGTATGTGATGGTTGCAACATGGCCGGACATAGCTCAGGCCGTAGGAGTCGTTAGCAGATTTATGCATAATCCCGGTTGATCGCATTGGAACGCAGTAAAGCATGTGTTTAGATATCTAGTGGGAACAAAATATCACGACATCCTATTCAGTCCAAATGTCACGGACACACCAACAGTAGACTACGACAAAGCACAGATGATGAGGCTACGACCGATAAGGTTACGGACATGGAACTCGGCGTGATGAGGCTAGAAACTCGTGAAGTTGGGAGTGACGAGACAAGACGAGGAACTTAAGAAGCTGGGAACGACACAAGAGCATAAGACAAAGATGTAAGTAAAGGAGAGAAGATGGGGCGAAACGAGAATACTAGAGTGATGTGTTAATGATTGGTGTTGAATCCCTTGAAAGGGACCAAGGAGGTTACAAGTATTTATACAAGTTCTAAGATTGAGTATCTCTAGAATATACCTGACAAATATCTCTAGAATATACTTGTCTAGAATACACCATAGAATATTTCTAGAATACACTAAAGGCTCTAGAATATTCTGGAATGTATATATGCTAGAATATACAATACCGTATTATATACGAACATATGCTCTTATCCAGATGATTAAGCATGACGTCTTGTAGATGTGAGGTTGCAGGTTCAATCCACATTAGTTACGTTGTTGCCGTCACTGTGTCGTGACATTATCCACCCCTTTACGACCGCCTTTTCGAAAGCGTGGTGTAGGGGTGGACGGAAATTGGAGCACTAACGAGCATGAGGACCCATATGTTGTCCTCACCGGAAACTAGAACACCAACGGATGTGAGCGACCATGTGCGGTCTTCACCAGAGGTTGGAACACCGACGGGCGTGAGTGATCATGTATGGTCCTCACTAGAGATTAGAACCCCGACAGGTGTGAGCGACCATGTGTAGCCCTCACTGAAGACTACAACACCGACGGGCGTGAGTGATCATGTATGGTCCTCACTAGAGATTAGAACCCCGACAGGTGTGAGCGACCATGTGTAGCCCTCACTGAAGACTAGAACACCGACAGTCGTGAGCGACCATGTGTGGTCATCATCGGGAACATGAACAGGCATGAGCGACCATGCGGCCCTCACCGGGAACTCGAACACGAACGGACGTGAGTGACCATGGGCGGCCCTCATCGGGAACTCGAACACGAACATGCAGCCCTCATTGGAAACACGAACGGGCGAAGGAGTGCAAGTGAAGCGGTCAACTCGACTTCTTCTAGTATGAGAGGGTAAATAGTTTAGGTTGACCCAAAACACAACACAAATGGTAGCGCTAGCGAGAAACCAACACAATCCCCACCAAGAAAGTGAGTGGTTGTGACCCCCACCGGAACTAGAAGGTAAGAAATCGAAATCGGTCCTCACCAAAGGAAAGTGGTATGAGACTTGAAATACATATTTGATGTCACAATGTCGTGACACCAAATAAGACTTCAGGCATAGTCAGATACACTAACTCGGACTTTGCCGACTACCTAGACAACTGAAAGTCAACAACTGGATACTGCTTCAAATTCAGCAATGGAGCAATCTCGTTGAAGTCGAAACTGTAGGAGTGCACGGTCACATCAACAACCGAGGCCGAATATGTAGCCGCATCCGATGCAGTCAAAGAGGCCTTATGGATCAGTCAACTGGCGCATAGGTTTCGACAATCCGACTCTAATTCGGCTCCAGTTGTCTATAGCGACAGTCAAGGTGTTGTCGCTTTGTCCAAAAATATGGTTCATCATAACGCCTCAAAATGTATCAATATTCGATATCACTTCGCTCGAGACAGCTTCATTTCAAGAAAAATCGGCCTCAAGAAAATATCAACGACTGATAATGTAGCAAATGGGATAGTGTCTTTTGACATACAGATTCTGATCTCTTCGGCACTAGATGGGCGCTAGGAAAAATCAGTCCGATTATGTCAAACAATAAGGACGATTTTGGAAAATCGGCTTCGACACTTTTAGAATTCAATTTTTGACAATCGGCATAGCCAATCCGATTTCTGTTTTTCGGCCATTGTCAATTTGGCCTCAAGCCAACTTGTCCGAAAACTATTTGTATAAATTTGTATATTTGCTCATTCTTTTGATTATAGATTTTTGTTGTATATGCCCATTACGGGGGAGTGTCAAATACAGGCTTATAATGGACATATCCACGTTGTCCCATTAGACAGACTACGTTTAGGCCATATATGTAAATATTATAAAGGGTAGTTGCCCTCGTTCGGTTCATATATAAACTGAACTCATAACCTAGTCCAAGTTGCGGTTGAGAGTTGTTGTGCCATATTGTAACTTCTGGAATAATACAATTACACTACTTTGTGCCTCTATGTGTGCCTTTGCCTATTTTGCTCTATCTTGATCTTGTTTCTGCTACAATTGCCTATATATTCTTGTCAATCTGTTCTTGCCGACTTTGGTAACCATCAACTTGAAGATCCTCACCTTAGAGGGTGTTGGTTTTGTTCTGCACTTATGGTCGTGCTTCCAACACTTACCCTTTCAGCTTGGCCGAACATAACGATATATCACAAAGATAGAAACAGAGATGAAGATAAAACAGAATCAGAGATATAAATAGCAATACACAAAGGGATTCAGTATGCACCAAAAACAGAAGACTTACATTCACTTATCAAGAAAAATGGTCCCTCACAACATGCTTTGTGAGCACGTTATATAGAAAGCCCCTAGATTCCTTTCATAAAGGTAGAGGGCTGACATAAGTACATTCGACTCATTCATGGGCACTAAAATCTAGTTGAATTAGATTCTACCTATAACAACATTAGTAAATCAAGTTGAGCTTGGTATCTCAACATTTCTCAACCTGAATTCATCAAGGTGGTGTGTTGTGGTTCCAATCATGGAACCCTTCAACACATCGGATGTGTTACAATGGGGTCCCTCTCTACCCGTTGAGAAAGGCCCTCACCTCAATCCATCGAGATGGTGTGTTGTGGTTCCAATTACAGAACCCCTCAACACATCATGTGTGTTACATATGGGACAGGGAGGGCGTAGCCCCACCCAAATGGCCATCATCGATCTTGGGTTCTTTAACTCTTAACATTATGACTTTCACGTTACTCAGTTGGCTGCGACCACTGTTGTGTAAACCAACCACGAAGCCAAAGGCGGGAGGACTCGAGGGGACTCGAGGGGCAAGTCTAGGAAATACGAAAAACCAAGGGACCCAATTTAAGAAAGTAAGAAAGTAAGTGTGAGGCAATTACATTTCTAAATGAAGCAAATTAAATAATGAACAAGAAAAAGAAAAACAAACAAATGCAAACGGTCTCCCTCCCCGTTGTAACTTGTCGCTCAATCCAAGCCAAGCCAAGCCGAGCAGAGCAGAGCAGAGCAGAGCATTGCTGACGGAAGGAAGGAAGGAAGGAAGGAAGGAAGGAAGGAAGGAAGGGAGAGGTTAGGAGAGGCGGCGTTTCAAGGTTTGAGCGATGGGGAAACGTAAGTCCTCGGCCAAGGCTGCACCGAAAAAGCGGATGGAGAAGCTCTCCACTGTCTTCAGCTGCCCCTTCTGCAACCACGAGAATAGCGTGGAGTGCCGCATGTAAGTCACCTACCTCTGCCTCTGCCTCTTATATCAATCCTTTCCTTTATCTACTACATTTTTTTGTATGTATATGTTTTCCATATCAATCCTTTCCTTTATCTACATTTTGTTGTATATGTTTTCCAATGTTAGGTTTTCGTTGTTTTTTTTCGTCGATGCAAGCGTTTTACTGGTACATTTAAATCTGTTGTTTTCTGTCAACAATTTCTGTACTTATATTTTCAGATGGTTTTGTATGAGACAATTTGGTTTTGTAGGGTGTGTTGGTTTTAATTGTGTTCCTTTATGGGCAATTGAAAGACAAGGAAAATGATGGTGTGCTGTTGTATATGTAGGGCCATTTTCATTGCTAGTCTAAGATAGTACTGCTGGTAGTCGCATGCATGCATGTATACGTTTTGTATGGTACAAAGTTTGAGGTTCCTTTGAGGAACAGAATATATATATATATATATCTTGTGAATCATTCAGTCTTTGAGGTTTTGGTGACTGTGTGAAGATGGAATTTATATTGCAGCATGATAATGAGATTCCTAACTTCAATGACATTATATCGAGGATATCACCATGCATTATGTTTGAAGTATATATCTTGGCATAATTGTGTATTGTTCATGGTATCCTTTTTATATAGGAATGATGTAAGCCATGCAAAGAAGGTAGTTCTCCTTGACGTGAAGTTCAGTACCATGGGCCATATATGGTTCTCTGGAGAATTCTTAGCTTGTCCTCTCTCTCTCTCTCTCACTCAGTTACTTGCAGATACACCCTCGATTTGTAAGCTCACAGACTGCAAAGGGACATTGAAACTCTGTTTCCTGAGCACACTATGAAGGGAAGTTTCCCCAGTGAAGAGAAATCATGATAGTTTTGTAACATTTATTAAATGTTTTTCTGTCTTACTGGATTTCCTCTGATTTTTTTCACGTTTTTCACTTCTTTATAGTGATCCCCTTCCCTTGCAGTAATTCTTCTATGAGATGTTGAAGAAGGATGTGAATCCTGATTTATGGATGTATAACATGTGTAACACATGGAATCAACTTTTTTTACTCAATGTAATGTAACACATGATTGGAAACTTTTTCCCCTCATTTCATCTTTCTATTTCCAAATTTGGTGGGGAACCATGCATGGTCTACATTGTGTTGAATTCCTTCTTTAAATGTTGGTGTTGCCCTATATCACAACAGGGACAGGAAGAATGGAATTGGTGAAGTCAGCTGCAGGATATGCCAAGAGCACTACACAGCTCCAATTGATAGTAAGCATTTTCTTAATATTGTTGTGTTTTAGTTTTTGGCCATCTTTGTGTGAGAACTTAGGAGGGATTGGTGTGCTGACATTACCTTGTTATCCTTTGCAGCCTTAAGTGAACCAATTGATGTGTAAGTCTCTCTCTCTCTCTCTCTCTCTCTCTCTCTCTCTCTCTCTCTCTCTCTCTCTCTCTCTCTCTCGGGTGATAGTTTTATGGGAGGGAACCTGGGATTTTTTTTATTTCCCCAATACCCTTGACTTTGTTGTTAATTCCCTGAATCCACCTGAGTTTTGCAATATCTCAAATGCCCATAATAATTCGTTTTTTCCCCATATGGCTTCTCTCAATGCTTCTCAGGCAATTACATGGACATTTGCTGCCATTTTCTTTCTATTTTTGGCAATTCTCAGTGAATCTCCTTTCTCTGTTTTGGGAGCTGACCTGGGGAATTCGGGGAAATAAGAAAATGCAGGGACTAATGAATTTTCATCTTTTGTGTTAGCAACATTTCCAGTCATATGCATTAGGATTCTATAGTTAGTAATGAGTTAGGGACCAAAGGCTGTATAGTGCCAAAACACATTTCGTACAGAATCCAATTCTCTAACACAACAAAAAAAATTTGAATATTTTGATTCAGTTTTGAGGTCTCAGTTTCTTTGAACAGGTACAGTGATTGGATAGATGAGTGTGAAAGGGCAAATGCAGCTGAGTAGGCATGGCCTTGGTCACATATTTATGTACATTGTAATATGTCTCTAGCGCGTTATGGCAAGATGAATAGACATCTATCTAATCTATTTATCGATTACTAGTTCAATGAGGTTTTTATGGGAAGATGAATAGACATCTAGCTAGTCTATTTATTGATTACTAGTTCAATGAGGTTTTCCAAGCATTAAGCAAATCAATGTGATGAGATTCTGGCTGTTAGTAGTCTAATAGGAAATTATATAATTATGGAATATAAGAAACTTAAAACAGGAGGTAATATATAAGCATCGTCATGGTTCTCGAATTCATGAATCAATCTTGCTTCGCCATGTAATGCAAGTATTATGATTTCTTCCATGTTCACTAGATGATATAGGCATAGCCCTATGTAGTGTTTTATGTAAATTGTTGTGCATTTGATTGGTAAGCTAATTGTGGCTGTTTTGGACAAAAAATCGAGGTGCATATTTAGTCTCCCAATGATGCTACTTTTCTTCTGTCAACATGATTGACCAATGTTCTTTTGTTGTGTCTATTGTGTTGTTTTATTAAACTTGGATGGAAGCAACTCAAAGCAAATAATAATATATGGCTGATGAATAAATGGAAAATGTTTTAGAATTCTTGTGGCTGTTCATGAGTGGAGATGATTAAGTATATGCCATGGTTATAATTGCACATGCACCTTATAACCAGATTGAGCTACATCAACCAACATGACTCTTATACACTAAAAGAATGTGTTGTATAGCTCTACTGACAATGTAAATCCAATGTTTTCCCTTGGTGGTGGTTTTCTCCAAGAATGATGGTCTAAGGTCAACTAAAATTAGGACTTTGGGATTTCGTGAGGGAGGGGACATTGGTGCAAGCACAAAAGCTTACAACATTAGATTAGCTCTTGTATAACGTAGCATCTAGTCACAGTGTCCAATTATATATACTTCAATTAGGATTTTATGTTGTGGCCATGGTTCATTCTAGCGTGACATGCAATCCAAAAATCTGATGTTCATTTACCTTTGACTTGTACATTTTGGCATCCCTATTTATAAGATTAGCAAACTTGTTTCCATACTAATTGCTCTAGATTATAAAGTAGATGGCGCTAATTGTATGTTCTCATTATGTATATAATGTTAAACTTTCATGTAAATAGGGGCTCAAGTGATCAAGTATATGAATGTCGATCGATGTGGTATCTAGTAGTGGTAGGCTGTAGCTATGCTTCCAACTATGGTTAATAATCAGTCATAGTCAGATCCTACCTAGTTTTTGTAGCAATATAAAGGTCAATTTCAAATCAGAATTGTACTTTAGTAGATTATAAACTTTACTCTCTCATTGGGGCAAATAGCCAAGGTTGAGGATTTTAGATAGTTAGCAAATTAAACTTGGAAATTGCCCAAGTAGGATATTGCACATTTTGGAAATCTGTCCCTCCCCCCTTCCTTGGAATTCGTTTTAGCTATTTACCAAATACCCTCGGTTTTCGAACAATTATATGTTACTGTTATTTATTGAAGTGCAAGGTGTTTTACATATTTTTTCTGATATGATCTGGGCCCCTATAGTTTTAAAAGTACCAAAATATACATTTATGTCCCTTTCATGAAGAGGAGTTTAAACATTGATTTATATGACCAACATATTTTAACATGATTTCGATCACTTTTTATTTCTGTAAACATTGCCACTATGTTTGCATTTCCTAAATGGGAGTGAAGTATAATCATCCTTGTATTCTAGAAAAGTAGAGTAAGCAAGTTTTTTATTGTCTTATCTGTCCATAGGTTTTCGTACATTGTGTATGGATTCTTGTGCTCAAGGTATTCACTATCCATAGATATTTTTATGATTTTATCTCATGCATTATTTAAAGCTTGTAATTCTTTAGATGTACTCGTATCTTTTGGCTTCTAGTAAAACAAATAAGTACAACCCTTCAAGTGGTCGAGATGAACCTTTACAAGTCAATTAAGAACACGTAGTTCAAAAAGCTATTTTAAAACCATTTAATTGTATAATCTTCTACTTGACTTGTACTTAGTGTTGTTTTGTAAGCAATGCCTAAGATAGGCCCCATAGTTTTTCTGCCATTAGATTTTGTGAACAATGAAACCGTAACACCATATTTTTAGGTGAAATATACGTCAACTGATGGAAGTACTAAATGAGAAAGGATATAAATCCAAATCTTACTTAAACCTTCGAGACACACATACTTGCTGTCACACTTAAAAAATTAAAGAATAGATAGCCGAAATTAGATTTCTTTATATTGGGAATTAATCATGACAATCGTTTTGTTAACATTAAGACCTTGGCTTTTCAATCTCATTATTTTGGAGTACTTGGCTCCAAGCTTGCTTGTGTTTTCTGCTTCTCTCATAAACACCAAGATAAAAAAGGCACACAGAGATGAAGTAAACTCCACACTTGATTGTGTGTTCCTTTTGTCAAAGGCACCAACCAAAGAGTGCACACATACTAACCTACATAACATCCGCAAGCACATACATGCATAAAACCAAATATGATCCTCACTATTTCATTGATTTGTGCCTCACTTATTTCATCATTCATTTGTCTTGTATTAGGTGGTGCAATTTTGCGAGCTTAATAGCCAATGACATGGAGAGTCACAATTAAAGTGGCAATATACTATACTATAGCCAACAAGAATCCAAGAAATATGCGATACATGAGTATCTATCTATCGATATCTATATCCATATATGTATGTTACATGTAGATAGATTGTCCAAAACGCCATTTGACTAAACCTGTCCACACAACAAGTCGACCATAAATCATTACCATATTGACATTAAAAGACACTCCCAATTATGCCATTATGTATTAGAATATGTGGAAAAGCAAGGATTTCAAGCATACAAAACAATAATGTGTGATCTAAATGGTCGTATGAGATGAAATCCCAAACATTCATTATCAAAAATCGAGGACATTGCCATAAAACATTTCCAAAATGGAGGTTAAATATGCTACTTGTAATATGTTGGGGAAATCACACAAGTTGGTTTAACCCCTCCCTTTAGTAGCAAGACCATTACAGAGAAATCATTCATTGCAATCACTTTTTACCACACACGAGAGTGCGGTGAACGATGCACATTGATCTCAATTGTTTGCGTGACAGGGCAGAGATTCAAGAACATAAACAAACCAAAAGTGATCGTGAATGAATCCTCCAAGCTTGCATTTACTCCAATTGAAACATTTGGAAAATGTGGTTCACTAATATGTTCACATTGTCCATGTGTAAATTCCTGAAACAAGTACATATTGCGAACATGGACGGACGCACCCATATGTTTGAACGAAAGTGAACATCTTTGAAGACATCCTTGCTCCATTGAGTACATGTGTGCACATAAAATATATACGCGCATGAAGAACAATGTACAAAAGAGAAACATTCACCTATGGTAGCTATGACAAACATGGGGGAGGTACGGATGTCTTGAATAAAAGGATTGCAAGCTTCCCAATGGAGAAGTAGATGGAGGAGCCTATTGTGTGGGTTACATAGGATCCATAGCTATACCCCACAATGCAATGCCAGACATAGCCGTGCTTATCGTCGAAGCCCTGCAAAGCGAGACATGATTTTAACATTAGTCCTTTAGGAAGAAATCCTTAACTTTGGACGCATAAATGAAAACTTGAACCACCATGAACATATATACATATATATAGACAGATCGCTTTATCGCCTCATGATCATTAAATATGGATCTGAACTCTCAAAGTGTTTGGAGGATCTACCGACGTGAATTCACGGTTTTAGGCTATGTGTGATAGCTGACTGGATCGAGAATATGACACTACTGCAAGGACATCAAAAGCACATACACACACACACACACACACACACACACACGGAGTTGAACCTTTGAAACAATATGTACATATGTATACGGCCGGCCTACTACTTGAAAACAACACAGCTAAAACACAAAGGGGTTGTTGTTGACCTTCCAATCTTAGAGGCGGGGTCCCACTAAACGGAAGAAGCAAGCAAGCAAGCAACCAAACCTAACCTGTTTTAGGGCTCTTGCAGTCTCCATGAGGCTCAAGCTATTCCCCTGCCTCTCCAACACCTCTTTGGTGAGCTCAATGGCATGCAACTGCAAGCTCATGGGCATGTCGGAGCTCCGAATCCTCACATACAAACCTGACCCGACGTCCTCGTTTTCCATTGGGGAAGAGGAAGAGCTTCTTAGGTCAAGTAGCTTCAGGTCATCAATGCCTCTCTTCACATGATGATCATGATCACTGCCGACGCAGGAAGAAGGGATGGCATGGAATAATGGCGGTGGGTTGTGAGAAATATCTTGCTGGAGGGAATTCACTTGAGGAGGAGGAGGAGGAGGAGGATGATGGCCCGCCTTATAATTGTGGTGCTCTGTTTGAATGAGCGCCGGCGTCCACAGAAGAGATAGCGATGTTGGTGTGTCCATTATTATTCGTTGATGATGCTCCTCCTCCTCCTCCTCCTCCTCCTCTTCCTTTTCCTCCTCCTGCTGTTGCTGGTGTGCGGCTGAATCTACACTCTTTCGGGCCATTGTGGTGGTGCCCGAGAAGCCACCGCCATGGTTTCTGCTTCTGCTTCTGCTGCTGCTGTTGCTTCTCCTCTGCCGCCGGCAACACGAGCAATAGCCCAGATTTGCAGAGAGCGACGTTAATTTCCCGACTTTGCTGCTGTTGTGGGCATTAGTTACAATAGAAGTAGTAGTAGTAGTAGTAGTATGTCCCCGTGCTTCTGCTGGAGATGGAGATGGAGATGGAGATGGAGATGGAGAGGAGAGGCCAACTTTAGAGATGTAAGTAGGAGATATTACAGTGGTCGTTCGAAGATGATGATGATCATCGTCGTCGTCGTCGATTACACTACTACTTCTACTACTGCTACTGCTGCTGCTACTACCACCACCACTAGTACTACAGCAATCTCTTCTTCTTCTTATTATTCTTCTTCTAGTTGTTGTTGTTGTTGTTGTTACACCACCCACATCCACACCCACACCCACACCCACACCCACACCCACAGTTGGTGTAGTTGTTGTTGTTGTTGTTGTGGTGGTGGTGGTGGGCATCATCATCATCATGATGGTGTGGGATTTCCTTTCCTCTTCCCACCCCATGCCTTCCCAATATGCCCTGTCTTTCAGTGTCATCACGATGAATGATAGATAATACAGATCAATTACTCAGACTGGGAATAATTTCAGGACTGATGACACCACCATACACAACATATACATGATGATACCCACTCCTTCATCATCTGAAACTCATCACATATTACTTACTTACATACATACATACATACATGCATACATAGCTGCTGCATTAAACCAACCCAAGCTGCCCTTCCCAATGTTTCAAATCACCAGTAGGATGCCCGCCCATCCATCCATTCACTGTGTACTTCCTTACTTACTTACCACACACCAAAACAATTAACGAAAGCTACTTGGAAGAAGCTTTCACAAGGAAGGAACCCAGCAAGTCCTTCGCGAGTCTGGCTGAAGTTAGAAAGGAAAACGCGGCAGCAAGAGTTGAAGCTACACGCTAAGTAATCTTAAAAACACAATAAATGATTCGAAGAAGAAAAGGTGTTTGGAACATTCCAGAACGTTCTAGAAACAAGATGCCCAAAATTTCAAAGGACAGGACAGGCAGGACTTCTTCCTTCCTTCTCCTTCTCGTGTGTGTGTGTGTGTGTGTGCGGGCGGACTAAGGACACAGCCTGTCTGTTTGTCTGTCTGCCTGCCTGCCTGCTTGCTTGTCTGTCTGTCATCATTCATCTATCTATGTATGCATCTATCTAATTCCTCCTCTGTTTCTGCTTCTTTGCTGCTGCTTCGTCTCTTAGAAAGTGCGTGATTGATTGATTGATGGGTTGATTGATTGGATATGAACGAACGAATGAATGGGTGGATGGATATTCAAGAAAGAAGGAAGGAAAGAGGTTCTGATTCCTGAATATGTAGGTAGGTAGGTATGTATGTATGTATGTACATATGTATGTATATGCCTACCCTACTACCACCACCTCTACTTCATGTATGTAAGTAATAATGTCTGTATTACAGTACCAGTAGTTAGTACCTTCTACTTGTAGGTACTACAATAGTAGTAGTAGTAGTAGTAGTAGTTTACTACTTAGAAGTTAGTACTCCCTCCTCTTCTCCCTTTCTTTCATTCATTCATTCTATCATTATGAATTAAGTGAAATGATGGATGTGTTTTATTACTACTACTTTTTAAATGCTTTCCTTTTCATTCTTTCCTTCTTTCTTTCTTTTGGTTGGGGGGGCGGGAGGCTGGCTGGGGTGCAGGTTCGAATCTTGAATTTGCAATCAATACACACAGACACACACTAAATAATTACAATGTTAATACAAAACTCTGTTCATTGGAAGATGTGTATGTGTCTGTGAGAGAGAGAGCGAAAAGCTTAGACTTTTAGTTTTAGTTTTTACTTTAAAAAGCTTTGCTGTGCTTTTACTGCTTCGATTTTATTACATACATAATGAATGCCTTGGAACATGCATATTCTCTCTCTCTCTCTCTCTCTCTCTCTCTAAGTCAGCCATCATCAGTCTCTTCTCTCTCTCTCTCTCTCTCTCTCTCTCTCTCTGTGCAGGGAAGAAGAAGGAGGAGGAGGAGGAGGAGGAGGAGGAGGAGGAAGGAAGGCATTTACTGCTCTTGCTACTTTACTACTCTACTCCTATTCCTACTGCGCTTGCAAATTTCCATTTGTTGCTGCAGGTGATTATCATAGAAAACACCCCAAAACGATTATATATTATTATTATGGTAAGAGGCAATGTCACATTACATTCATGTACATATTATAAATGTATACATACATATATACATGTATATATATATTATTACAGATGGGATGGACTTGTAAGTTGTAGGATAGTAGGGGTTTATAATGTGAAGTTGAACAACATGTGTGGAAAGAGGGGGGGCGGCATTCATACCTTTCACCTACACCTTCCCTCCCTTTGCCTTCCTTCTTGCAACAAGGAAATAGTCACACTCTCATTCCTAACTCTTACCAAAACGATAGATAATGATGGCTCCCAAAATGATAATGATGGCTTGCAAATGATGATGATGATAGATGAACCCTTGAACGAAGACTCAAGAGCCCCACAACATCTCCTCTTAATCTCCTTCAAGAAGTCAAATGCCATGTTGAAGTGCGCGGACACACACACACACACACAATCTATATATTTATACGCACACCTATGTGTGTGTGTGTGTGTGTGTATGTATGCATGCCTGCATGCACATACGAATGTATGTATGTATGTATGTATGTATGTATGTATGTATGTAGGGTGGGATTCTAAATGTCATGCCAACACAAGAAGGAAATCCATTTTAACATTGGCATCAAGCAATACTCCAACTAAAAGCTTTTTTAGTTCAAATTTCATTGTAGGAGAAAAGTAAGAAGAGTGTGCCATCTGGTCAAAGTCACAAACATGATCAAACTACTCGAGTTATCTTTGTTGTATAAACTGTTGGGTTGATTTCCAATTTTTAGTTTGCGACACTCTTTGAAATATGTCATGCATGATGTGAGGAAACATCAACATATAAGCATTTGCACAATGCTTCAAGACATGCAATTCCATCCCAACGCCATCATGTTTGATGGGAGAAACCTTAATCTCAATGTTGTTGTAGAGCCTTACCTAGTTGGGCATTCTCTCAAATGAAAATTATCAATACTTATCATAAAGCCATTTTTTCAAGAGAAAATTTGATATCATCAATGAAACATCAAACCCATTGCTTGAGACTTGAAGCCACAACATCATTCATCATATTCATAAATTAGAATTATCGAAAACAGATAAGGTTGCTTTGTCGGATCCTATAATCAATATTGAATCCTGGGTGAAGAGATTGAGGGGGACCCGAGCCTTAAACGACATCCCATACCACCACTATGGCTTCGAGTCATACTTGGTACTATCGCACACTCGTCACAAGAGTATGATCACCACAAGATCACATTCTCAAACGTAGTCGAATAATGTGTCAAAAGAGGATGGCTAGGCCTCATATTTATAGCTAGACCTAAGGCCTCCTAGCAAGTTCACACTTGGCCTCTAAGGGTTGTCTCAATCCCTAGGATTGTTTAGTGCTTGGATTACATCAGTCTTGGTTATGAAGAAGAGAGCATCAACAAGGACATCTTACAACTAAAGGACCACGAAGAGAGAGTAGTAAGAACCAATCAAGGGGGGGGACAAGTCAATAGACAATCAAGTGTGAAAGGATCACCTTCATCTCACTACACTCCTTGTGCCCCCCATACCTCCATGCTTCCCCTAAAACCCCCCCCTACATACATTCCTTCATCAGGTTCAAGATTCTCTACAACCTAGCTACTTTCTTCTCCTCTTCTTCTCGTGCCTTTGTCGTGATGCAGTGTGCTCACACGAAGAAAAACATCAAACTCTAGGTTTATGAAAGGGTTGAAGGTTAGGATTGTTGGACTAAAAGTCCTACTCTGACCGACCGTGGTATCTCTAATCAAGCAACCCACTCATGTATAAATAGGTGGTACTTCCTCCTTGTGAAGATGATGATGCAGAATAATATAACGTCTCTCTTTGCCAAAATAGTCTGTGTATTCTCTATGTACATTCTCTGTTTGTAACTAACTGCAAGAACAAGGACACACCACACAACCTCACTCTTACTCTACACTTGCTGGTTCCTTATCAAGATCAATATACATATTCTACATAAGTTCACCTAGTCGACTACAATCGACCAACCGAGTACACAACAATAGTCAACTAGGCCCTACGAGTCTCAACAAGTGGTATCAGAGCGATCTTGGAACCAGGTAGCGCTGGTATAAGAAGAGGTAGAAGACTGAAGGAAAGGACAAGGCCAAACAAAGACCTCTAGAAGAACAATGGACTCAACATTTGGTATAGGTTGTGAGATTAGAAAGTTCGACGATAAAAACTTTGCCTAATGGATGGAGATGATGCAGTATGTACTGATCATCAAACGATAGATCAAAGTGATCAGGTGATGACAATTATAGAATGGCAGTCGCTTGACAAGATTGCAAGATTGACAATCAGAATGCAGTTGGCCGAAAACGTCTACTTCAGCATGACTAAAGAGACGACTGTATTCACGATATGGGAGAAGCTTCAAATGATATATGAAAAGAAGTCGAGCTCATCAAAACTCATCTTGATTCGGCAATTATTCAATATGAAGATGAGGTACATGAGGTAGATGGATCCAGCAACCTCCCATATCAACACCTTCAGCTGGGTGTTAACAGAAATCTCCGCGCAAGGCTTGAACTTCAAAGAAGAAGTTAATGCACTTGCACTCCTTTCAAGCCTCTCCATGAGCTGGGAAGTCTTCTATACAACCGTCACCAACATTTTGTCAAAGCTAATGTTAGTTGGGGTAGTGTTGTCCAAAGAGCTTCAAAGAAATTTTATGGGACTCACCATCGATGACAATACCAAAGCACACTTCTCTAGGGGAATGGCTCAAAGGACCGGTTGTGATCAAAGTAGGCTGAGAAGGAGAAACGACTAACCGCGGTTGAAGTCGAGAAGTGGAACGTTGAACGCCTACTGCACACATTGTAGAAAGGTTGGCTACAATTTTCTCGACTGCTGGTTGTTGAACAAAAAAGGAAGAAGTCAAAGGTTTGAGTGGAACAGAGGCTCTTCCGACTTGGACCAATCATCAGTCAACAACCATATTCACATTGTCAAATCCTGGTTGGGAGAAGTCCTTTCGTTAGAAGATACGTCAACCAAAGAGATCCTGTATAGTGCAGAAGATGCAAAGACATGGTTGCTTGATTTGGGCGCCACCTTCCACGTGACCCCCCACAGAAAATAGTTTTTGGATTATTCAATCAGTGTCGGCTCGGCCTGAATCGGCAATGCGCAGGACTGCCGAATCGTTGGAATAGGTGAAATACCCATTTGATCGCCGAATGAAAATAGCACCAGGTCCGGCATGTACCCGATCAGAAGAGGATTCTTATCTTCATCAGCATGTTGGCCGAAGACGGGACAAGAAGGCACTTAGTGAGTCATCATGACAAATCTCAAAAGGAAATCTGCACATTGGCCATGGTGTGAAGTACAATAACTTGTATCCAATCACAGTGATCAGTCGGGAGGGATCACTAAACGTAGCCAAAATGCAAACATCGTCACTATGGCATGGATGACTCGGAAACATGTCACAAAATGCGCTCGAAAGACTTTCGGCACTTGGCTACATCCCAAAGCTTAGACATGAAGAGTCCTATTGTGATCACTATCAATACAAGAAAATTGTTGAGAAACTAGTCCCTCCAGATGGGATCCGGATGAGAACCAAACAAGCCAGGTCAGACGAGTCAAAGGAAGGAATCGGATTGGATGGATCCGAAAGGTATCCGACCGAACATATTAGTAAATATGTTCCGAAGTGATTGTTGAGGTCATATTTGTAAATAGCCCCAAAGTTATATAAGCATAAATATAACTAGGGCAATAATTGTGTTATGGGTTGTAGTAGTTATCGTGTGTTGTAGAGAGAGAGAGAGAGAGAGAGAGAGAGAGAGAAAGCATTTCTGTTGTAACCGCTAGTTTGTGAAGATAGAGCTCGAGGTCGTTGCCTCAGAGTCTCACATTGTAGTACCTCTCGCCATAGTGATCCTGTTTGGAGTTTAAGAACTCCCGTAGTTTTGTCTCTCGAGGTTTTCCACATTAATATCTAGTGTCGTCTCTTTTACCTTGTGAAGTGTATTGTTACTTTATGTTTAATCTTCCATTTGTATTGTGAAACTCGATTGTGGCTGAGTATGATTCTCAACAATTTGGTATCAAAGCTTGTGTTCTAAGCTTCAAGCAAAGAAAGAGAATGGAAGAGTCATTTGGTGGCATGTTCAAGCTCACCGGCTCCAACTATCCACTGTCGAAGATCTCTGGTTGCCGGTACAATTTGAAGACAAAAGACTAGACAAGATCGATGCCACAACCTGGGAAGTAATGCATATGAAGATGACGACATACATAAGATGCTTCATCAATATGAGCATGTACAATAACTTCAATGAAGAGAATAAGGCCCATGTACTTTGGGAGAGGATTGGCACAATGTTGGAGAATAAGAATGTCGTAAATCGAGTCTTGGAGGTGAATGAACTGGCCGAGGGAATGAACTAGACCGTAATAGAGAGAGAGTCTGTAGTATATGCTCCCACATGCCAAGTTGTCCAAGAGGTTTTGGGTTGAGGCATTGATGAAGACGACGTACATGATAAACATATCACCCTCAGTGCCCTTGGACGGAGACAAACCACAGAGAGCATGGACCGGTAAAGGTGTTTCTTACTGACATCTAAAAGTGTTTGGTTGTCTAGCTAACATGCACATCACAAAAGATAAACGGGGAAAACTGGACCCGAAAACTCGTCCATGTATATTTGGTAAGAATTAGGTAAGTAATTAAGGGTGAATTAGTACCTAATTATGTGATTAGTTGATAAGCGGAAGTTCAAGTGATATGTGTGTGTATGTGTGTGAGAGGAAGAGAGAGAGAGAGAAAGAGAGAGAGAGAGAAAGAGAGAGAGAGAGATACACTTATGAATAACATAAGATGGGGGATGAGTAAGTATATTAAATTAGCATTATCATCATCAAATACAAAAATACCCACAACGAGGTATATATACATCTCATGTGCAAAGGTGCACATGTGTGAGTAGAATATAGGTACTAAGGTGTAAGTCCTCTATTAAATGTACTTAGGAGTGGAGGATCTAGAATATCCCACTTAAGTACAAGGTTCTATTTAAGGTGTTATAGTCAACACTTCTAACTAGATTCTATCTAGGTAACTACAAAGTTACATGGTTGACTAACTAACTAAACTAAGTTGAGCTTGATCTCTCAACAATATTCCTTGGGTACAATGATGATGAGTTTGGCTACCGGCTGTGGAGCCTAGCCGAAAAGAAAGTGATCTGGAGTAGGGACATATTCTTCATGGAAGACAAGACCATTGCCGTCTGGGAACCGGAGAAGAAGATAGCCCCCTCCAGATCGACCGACATAGATCGGTTCGAAGATGCAAGGATCCATCTGGTCAGAAGCTAGATGTCAGTCGAAGACCATAGTGAACCAGCTAGACACGGACAAAGAACTAAACCGACCGAAGAAGGATCAGATCTCGGAACCGGACAAGATTTTGAATCGGATTCGGATGAAGAAACGATTGAAGAATCGGTGGCCGAAAACCAAGGAAGAAGATATCCTCTTAGAGAGAAAAAGGCCCCCCCGGAGATCTCCGGATGCAAAACATATTTTACTGACCGATGAGGGGGAGTCAGAAAGCTTCGAGGAAGCAGAGAGGGACACCCATAGCCACAAGTGGTTAAGTGCCATACAGGATGAGAAGGATTCCCTACATGAGAAACACACATATCAACTAACGAACCTGCCGAAAGGAAAGAGAGCGTTCCGGAACAACTAGGTGTACGAGCTCAAACCGAGAGACGTCGGAAATCCACCAAGGTACAAAGTGCACATTGTGGTGAAGGGTTTTCAACAGAAGAAAGGAGTGGATTTTGATGAGATCTTTGCCTCGGTAGTATAGATGACCTCCATCCGGATGGTGCTAAGCATTGCGACAAGCATGGACCTCGAGATCGAGCAACTGGATGTAAAGATTGCATTCTTGCACGGTGACCTTGAGGAGGAGATCTACATGTAGCAACCGGAGGGATTTGTCAAGAAAGGGAAGGAGAACCTAGTTGTGCCGGTTGAAGAAGAGCCTATATGGATTGAAGCAAGCTCCCCGTTAATGTTAACCAACCGGACATTGTATATGCAGTTCGAGTGGTCATCTAGTTCATGAGCAATCCGGGAAGAGAGCACTGGGTCGCCATCAAGTGGATCCTCTGGTACTTGAAAGGCACCCGGAACATGTGCTTCCGGTTCGGCTCTTGTAAACCCCTATTGGAGGCTTTACGAATTCGGACATGTCGGCTGATGTAGATACCAGCCGATCTACGTCTAGATACATCATGACCTTTGCTGGGGGAGTCGTATTGTGGCAGTCAAGGTTGCAGAAATTGATGGCACTTTCGACAACGGAGGCGGAATACATGGCGGTTGTGGAAGCCGACAAGGAAGTAATCTGGATGAAGGATTTCATCGGAGAGTTAGGGATCAGGCAGGAGGAATTCTGGCTCTACTATGATAGTCAAAGTGCCATCCACCTTGCGAAAAATGTTGCCTACCACTCTCAGACCGAGCACATCCAGTGAAGATACCACTGGCTTCGGGAGAAGGTAGAAGACAAACATATTCGTTGATGAAAATCCACACGGAAGAGAATGGATCGGACATGCTGACCAAGGTGTTGTCAACCGACAAGATGGATGCGTGCCGGAGATGGATATGTTAGGAAACAGGTCCCTCCGGATGGGAAGTGAGAAGAACCGTGTTGATGAGCAACTCGGCCGAGGCCGAAACCGGAAATCGTGGAGATAGCCAACACAGAAGGCTAAGTTTGTAAATAGTCAAAAGGTTACATTAGTATATAAGTACTTAGGGCAATCATGTTAGATATGTGCGTTATTGTAAAGTTACTGTTGACGAGGTTGTTGCCTCCGTAACTGTGAGAGTGAACGAGTGTGAGTGGAAGCGTGTGAGCTACATAGCTGCCTGTTGGCGAAGCAGGATCTCGAGGTCGTTGCCTCTGAGATCTCTGATTGTATTCCTTTCTCTCATAGTGTTCTATTTCGGAGTTTGTGGACTCCACATGGTTTTTTCCCAGTTTGGGTTTCCACGTTAAAATCTATGTCATTCTCAGTTTCTATATTCTGTTTTTCCTTTCCATTAGATTGAATATTATTCCGCACACGTACAACTGGTTGTGGCCGGCAATGATTTTTACCTTGCAAACTGGTATCAGAGCGAGCAACACAGAAAATGGAAGGAGGCGGGAGCGGCTTCCCAGGTATGATGGTTCTAAATTCACAGAACTATGCAAACTTGAAGATTAAGATGGAAGACCTTCTCATTGTAAAAGACCTGTATGAGCGAATCGACAGATCGGAAATACCAAAGGGGGTATTGGAGTCGGATTGGAAGCTTCTGAATAGGAAAGCCGTGGCCACTATCCGACAGTGCGTCGATATAAGTGTCCTTCAGCACGTGGCGAACAACACGAATGCCCACGAGATGTGGCAGAAGCTGTCGGGTCTTTATGAGAGGAAGAATGCGCTCAACAGAACCTCATTGATGAGGAAAATAGTAAACCTTAAATACAGAGACGACGAGAGCATGGTTGAACACGTAAGCACATTCATGGGGTATGTAAATCAACTTGCAGCGATCAAGTTCCCCTTGGATGATGCAATGCAGGCAATCATGCTGATGTGTACGTTGCCGAAAAGCTGGGAGAACTTGGTGGTTACTCTCAGCACCTCTTGCCAAGAAGAGAACTTGTCTTTGCAGACGGTGAAGACAAGCATCCTGAACGAGGAGGCACGTCGGAAGGACAAGGAACCGATCCCCGACTCAAAAGCGCTCCTTTCCGAATTGGAACATGGAAGACAAAGGAACCGGAGTCCCCAGAACCGGGAAAAATCGGGGACACGGTCAAAGTCAAGAGGGAGGCCTACTTGCTTCTACTGCGGGAAGCCGGGGCACTTCCAGAAGAACTGTCGGCATTTCCGGAAAGACAAGGAAATCGACAGTACCGATTCGAAGAAGTCATCGGATCGAAATGGTTCGGATCGGTGAGGGCAGGACTGGAAAGGAACGAGGGCAATCACGGCAAATGAAGAGGAGCTAATGCTTATCACCAAGGAGAGTAAGCTGAACCTTGCCGGCGACGAGATGACCTGGGTGGTCGATTCCAGAGCGTCGTTCCACTTGACCCCGGATAGAAAATGCTTCTCATCCTACTCGGCTGGTGACCACGGCCGTGTTCGGATGGGGAATGAAGGTACATGCCGAATTGTCGGCATAGGAGATGTGTGGTTGACGACATCAACCGCATGCAAGATGTTGCTGAAGGATGTTCGACATGTTCCGGAGGTTCGATTGAACCTAATATCAGCCGATCGGTTAGATGATGAAAGCTACACGGGTAGCATCCGGAACGATGTTATGAAGTTCAGCAAAGGGAGCCTGATTGTGGCTTGGGCCCGGAAAGTCAACACTTTGTACCTGATGAATGCCCGGTTATGTCCGAAGGAAGTGAACGTGGCATCCGACATTGCCGGTGAGCTATGGCACAAGAGGCTGTGTCACATGAGCGAGAAGGGGATGAAAAGGCTTGCAGACGACAACCTCATTCCAGTGAAGAACGTGCATTTGGAGAAGTGCACTGATTGTTTGGTCGGTAAACAAAACCGGACCTCCTTCCGATCGAGGCCACCGATGAGATGTAATGCACCACTGGAGTTGGTGCATACTGATGTGTGTCAAGTGGACACAAAGTCACATGCCGGATCGCAGTACTTCGTGACGTTCATAGATGACCACAACCGGAAGCTGTGGGCCACACCGTTGAAGACGACGGATCAGGTGCTATCCGTCTTCAAAGAGCTCCAAGTGAGAGTGGAAAGAGAAACCGGCCGGAAGCTGAAGGCGGTTCGAGCAGATAACGAAGGAGAATACCGGGGGCAGTTCGAGGAGTACTGTCACTCGAAGGGAATCCGGCTCGAATTTACCGTGCCGAAGATGCCGGAACTAAACGGGTTGGCCGAGAGGATGAACCGGACCATAATGGAGAGGGTCCGGAGTATGTTGGCGCATGCAAAATTACCCAAGACTTTTTGGGCTGAGGCACTGTCGACGGCGACATATGTGATAAATAGATCACCCTCAGTACCCTTGGACGGAGACACGCCGCAGAGAGTCTGGACCGGTAAGGAAGTGTCCTACCAGCATCTGAAGGTATTCGGTTGTCTTGCATACGTGCATGCAACTAAGGACCGGAGAGGAAAGTTAGATCCGAAGACCCGACCATGCATATTCCTCGGTTAAGGCGACGATGAGTTCGGCCACCGAGTGTGGGACCCGGTCGACCAGAAAGTATTCTGGAGTCGAGATATTATCTTCATGGAGGACAAGACGCTCGCCGACTAGGAGTCGGAGAAGAAGATAATGAACTCCGAGTCGACAGGTAAGGAAAAATTCTGATTTGATGAAATGCAGTTCCAACCGGCAAGAAGCCGGTTAGAACTCGATGAACCGGCCAATGACGGTGAGGAGACAAAACCGGCCGAAGAAGAAGGAATAGGTGAAACCGAAACCGGACAAGACCCCGAATCGGATTCGGATGAAGAGCAAATGGAGGAGCCGGTTACCGAAGCCCAAGCACGCAGATATCCTATCAGAGAGAGAAGGGACCCCTGGAGATTTCCGGATCCAGAGCATGTGTTGCTGACCGATGAGGGGGAGCCAGAAAGCTTCGAGGAAGCTAAAAGTGACGCCCATAGCCGCAAATGGTTAAGTTCCATGCAGGATGAGATGGATTCGCTACATGAGAACCATATGTACGAATTGGTGGAGTTGCCGAAAGGAAACCGGGCACTCCGAAACAAGTGGGTGTACAAGTTGAAACCGGGAGATGCCGGCAACCCCCCGATATACAAAGCTAGGATTGTGGTGAAGGGGTTCTAGGAGAAATACGTGACAAAGGTGCTTCAACGGTTCAACATATTAGAAGCGAAACTGGTCGGATCGACACTCCCGGCAAACGACAGATTGTCCGGTAAGCAAAGCCCGAAGACAAAAGCAGAGAAGGCGGATATGATGAAGGTTCCATATGCCTCTGCCATCGGGAGCTTAATGTACGCAATGGTGTGTACTCGACCGGATATTGGATACGCAGTCGGAGTGGTGAGCCGGCTTATGAGCAATCCCGGCAAGGAGCACTAGAACGCGGTCAAATGGATACTCCGGTACTTGAAGGGCACTTTGAATATGTGTCTCCGATTCGGCTCCGGTAAACCTCAACTTGACAGTTTTACTGATTCGGATATCTCGGCTGATGTGGATACTAGCCGGTCTACATCCGGGTATGTAATGACATATGCAAGGGGAGTTGTTTCGTGGCAGTCGAGGCTACAAAAGATGGTTGCGTTGTCAACCGCGAAGGCGGAGTACATGGCAGTTGTTGAAGCCGGCAAGGAAATATTATGGATGAAGGACTTCATCGGAGAGCTCGGTATTCGTTAAGATGAATACCGGCTCTATTGCGACAATCAAAGTGCCATCCACCTCGCTAAGAACGCAACGTAACATTCCAAGACGAAGCACATCCAACGTAGGTATCACTGGATCCGGGAGCGAGTAGAAGATCGAGAGTTCGCGCTGACGAAGATCCACACTGCCGAGAATGGGTCAGATATGCTGACCAAAGTACTGATACCCGACAAGCTGGATGCATGTCGGAAGCAGATCGGACTAGTAAGACATCCCATGCCGGAGTGAAGGGGGGGGAGTTTGTTAGGAAACAGGTCCCTCCGGATGGGAAGTGAGAGGAACCGTGTTGATGAGCAACTCGGCCGAGGCCGAAACCGGAAATCGTGGAGATAGCCAACACGGACGGCTAAGTTTGTAAATAGTCGAAAGGTTACATTAGTATATAAGTACTTAGGGAAATCATGTTAGATATGTGCGTTATTGTAAAGTTACTGTTGATGAATTTGTTGCCTCCGTAACTGTGAGAGTGAACGAGTGTGAGTGGAAGCGTGTGAGCTCCATAGCTGCTTGTTGGCGAAGCAGGATCTCGAGGTCGTTGCCTCTGAGATCTCTGATTGTATTCCTTTCTCTAATAGTGTTCTATTTCAGAGTTTGTGGACTCCACGTGGTTTTTTCCTAGTTCGGGTTTCCACGTTAAAATCTGTGTCATTCTCAGTTTCTATATTATGTATTTCCTTTCCATTAGATTGAATATTATTCCGCACACGTACAACCGGTTGTGGCCGGCAACGATTTTTACCTTGTAGGATCAGACTCACGAGACATCCCATACCGGAGTGAATGGGGAGTTTGTTGAGAAACTGGTCTCATCGGATGAGAACCGAACAAGACGGGTCGGACGAGTTGAAGGAACCCAACCGGAAGGTACCCGGAAACCGGATCGGATGGATCTGGAGGGTATCCGGCCGGACATATTAGTAAATATTATCCGATGTGACTGTTGCGGTCATATTTGTAAATAGCCCCAAATCTATATAAGTATAAAATAACTAGGGCAATAATTGTCTTATGGGTTGTAGTAGTTATCGTGTGTTGTACACACACACACACACACACACACAGAAAATAAGGAATCTTGTGTTGTTGGCATCCACATACTTGACGGGAACTCAACGCTCCTTATGTCCAACGCTCGGCCACAACCGAGATTCTTTTCATACATAGAAAACGGGAAACAAATGCACGACACAAAGGAGAGAAAAAGGTATACAAGATGTTTACGTGGAAAACCCAAACTGAGGGAAAAACCATGGCAGCCCACAGGCTGCAAACTATCACTATATTGGAATGTACAAACAGTGAGTTCACGGAGGCAACGACCTCGTGCTCACGATCTTCGCCACAAGCGGCGGTTACAACAGAGGCAACGACCTCGTTCTCTCTCTCTCTCTCAACCTGTACACTGTTACACGCTCTCTCTTCTTGCACCAACAAGAAAATGACAACAACTACAACTTCACCTAAAAGTTTGCCCTAAGTCATATTTATACTAATATGACTTTTCGGCTATTTACAAATATAGCCTCGATGGACTCTCAGAAACATATTTACGAATATGTCTCTTCATACGGTTCATACCGGGTCTGCACCATCTAGCTCTCTGAAGCCGGGTACTCCTCATCCGGTTCATACCGGGTCTGTATCATCCGGCTCTCCGTAGCCGGGTACTCCTCATCCGGTTCATATCGGGTCTGCACCATCCGGCTCTCCGTAGCCAGGTACTCCTCAACCGGTTCATACCGGGTCTGTATCATCCGGCTTTCCGTAGCCGGGTACTCGTCTTCCGATTTCGGCCGAGGCTTATCGGCCTCGGCCGAGATTGTTCTTCGGCACTGTTCTTCTCCCTTCCCATCCGGAGGGACCTGTCTCCCAACAAACTCCCCCTTCACTCCGACATGGGGTGTCTTACCAGTCCGATCCTCTTCCGACATGCGTTCAGCTTGTCGGCTGTCAACACTTTGGTCGGCATATCTGACCCGTTCTCGGCCGTGTGGATCTTCGTCAGTGCGAACTCCTGGTCATCCACTCTTTCCCGGATCCAGTGATACCTCCGCTGGATATGCTTCGTCCGGGAATGGTAGGCCGCATTCTTAGCAAGGTGGATGGCACTTTGACTGTCGCCGGTGAGACCAGTGCCCGGGATAACCACAAGAAGGGCAGATACCGGTTGGGCACGGAGATCGAAAGGACCACGGACCTAGGAAAGGTCCTGGAAGAACGAATCCTCGACAACAAGGTGGAATTGTCGTTGCGGGAGGTGCTCGGAATCGCCAAGAAGGAGTTCCACGACTCCATCGTAGACTTGGTAAAGGGGAAGAGGCTGTCGACGAAGACATGACCGGAAAGGCCGGTGGAGGTGCGGACGACGCACATAGAGGACATGGCGCTGGAAGACGAGTGGGCGGAGAGCCACTATTCGAGGGCACACTGGGCCCGAGCGACCACGGAAACCCCGGTGAAGATCGGAGATGTTCAGGAACCGGTGGTGGCGCTGGTGGACCACGGTTCGGAAATAAACATGATGTCCATGGACCTCTACAAAAAGGGGAAATGGCCGATCAACACCAAGCACGGGTGGAAGATACGGGCGGCAACGCGCGCCACCGAGGAACTACACAGAGTCAAGATCGGCGACGTCGAGATAGTCCAGCACTTCTTTGTGCAGGAGACGTCCTCGCACCCGGTCATACTGGGAGAACCGTACATTATGGCAACGCAGATGGAGACCAAGGTGCTGGACAACGGGTCGTCTTACGCGAGGGTCAAGAGTCAGGACGGGCATCATTCGGTCCAGTTCCTGACGGTGCGACTGAACCACGAGCGAAACCGCGAGTCCCTCGGTGGCGAGAACCGAGAGGATTTTTAGAGAGGGTTGTCAAGGCGTGGGGCCGCGACAGTCCGGACAGTCCGGGAAAACCCCACAAATGTACGATAGAGGCGAAACCGAAGAAACATTGTACCGTAAGTAGGAAGTTTTGTTTCTCCGACAACGGAGGGTGTATGATAGTCGGCGTCGTTGGCCGAGAAAAGACAAGGGCGGAAGAGCGACTTCGAGCGTGCGGAGTTCTCGGGCCCAACGAGGAAATCAACGGCGCCGTGGAGGCGGTCTCCTTCGACGATACCTTGGGAATACTGTGAGAGGTGGTTGGAGAGGGCCTTAAAGAGGACCGGACGATACCGGTTTGTTCAGAAGAGATGTACGAAGTCATCGCGGACTTCAGTCGAGGGCTCGAGTCGGATTGGATGGCCCAGGTTAACACGAAGTACAAGACTATGGACCGGAAGGTAAGGCCAGTCGCGGCACCCTTACCAAAGGGCAGCGAGTTGCGAATCAAGGGGGTCGCGTCGGACCCCAGTTTACGAGATCCGGCCTGCATAGGACACACCTTCACCGACAGAACGCTACGGGAGCTCAAAATCGGTGGGGGCGGGTTCCTACTGCCAGCGGAAGAAGACCGGTTTTGGAGAATGCTCGGAAGGCACGGGAAAGCCTTCGCATTCTCACCGGAAGAGATCGGGTGCGTAAACCCGACAGTCGTGAAGCCGATGGTGATATTCACGGTACCGCATGTACCGTGGAATCTCAAACCAATTCCGGTACCGAGAGCTCACATCCCGGAGCTGATGGAGCTGTTGAGGCAGAAAGTCGATATGGGCATCCTCGAACCGTCGAGTGCTCCGTACTCGAACCGGTGGTTTACCGTACCGAAGAAGAACGGGACGTTGCGCTTCATTCAGGACCTGCAACCGGTCAACAGAGTGACCATTCGGAACGCAGGAATCGTTCCAACGATAGACGAGTTCGCGGAGGCCTTCGCCGGAAAGTCGATCTACTTGGTCGGTGATCTGTACTCGGGGTACGATCAGTTCCAACTAGCCGTAGAGAGCAGAGACATTACGACGATGCGGACTCCTCTCGGCCTAGTGCGGATGTGTACCCTGCCACAAGGAGGGACGAACTCGGTGGCCCAAATGGTGAATGCGATGAACAAGGTGCTGAGGGATTGTATCCCGGACATCACCATGCCATTCTTGGACGACATCCCGATCAAGGGATGCTCGGTGGAGGAAAAGGACGAAACGATCGGACCGGACGGATGCCGGAAATTCGTGGCGACACACATTGACGACTGGGAGAGGGTGCTGCAGAGGCTAGAGGACGCGAGGCTCACCTTCTCCGGGGAGAAATCGGCCTTCGGGCAATCAGAGATCATGGTCGTCGGACATCTATGCGGATCGTATGGCCGGAAACCATCTCCGGCTAAGGTGAAGGCCATCTCCGCAATGAAGCCCGGCTGTAACTCGATCACGGAGGTACGGAGGTTCTTGGGAGCATGCGCGTTCTACCACATATGGATCCCGCATTACGCCCACGTTGCCGAGCCGCTATACGGGTTGCTGAAAAAGGGGCGAAAATTCGAGTGGCGAGGCGAGCATACGGAGTCGGTCCGAAAGATGAAGGAGGCTCTTGCTGCAGCTCCAGCACTCCAGAAGGCTATCTACGAGAAAGGCACCCCCATCTACATAACGGTAGATACAAGTCCGACCGGGATCGGATGGGTCGTCAACCAAGAAGATGCGGATGGCATTCGGTTCCCAATCCGGTTCGAGGCGAAGGTCCTCAGCGAGCGACAACGAGGATACGCCCAGGTTAAACGCGAACTCTGGGGTATCGTTTTGGCGGTGAAGGCCGATAAAGACTATCTGATCGGGACAGAGGTGATTATCGAGACGGACTGCCTGCCGATTCTCGGCATGGTTTCCGGATGCGCAACCCCGGACTTGGCAATGCTCAGGTGGATAGCGTACATCAAGTCCCTGGATCTGGAAATACGACACCTTTCCGGGAAAGACAATGCCATGGCCGACATGCTTTCGAGGGCGCGATTCGACGACGAGGGCGGCATGGTTTCGGAGGACAAGGAAGTCGGCGTGGACTTCTTCAAGGCGGCTTGCGTAACAACCGGGGGGGGGGGGGGGGGGGGGGGAGCACTCCGGCGCTTAACGATTTCAACGAGAGCAAGTACGACGGGGAGTGGCTGCAGATTGGGGGATTCTTAAGGACGATGACGCCGGATGCGTCATGGACAAAGGACGAGGCCAACCGGATCCGGAAGAAAGCGTACCGATTCTTTCTCCGGGACGGATACTTGTGGAAGCACCCGAAGAAGAGAAACGGCATCCCGCTCCGAGTAGTGGCGATGGAGGAGGAACAGGAGGAGTTGCTGAAGGCCTACCACGACAGCCCCTAGGCTGGACACTGTGGGATGTGGGCCACGTTCGAGAAACTAAAGGGGAAGTACTGGTGGCCGGGACTGTACCGGGATGTGCATCGATTCGTGACAACTTGTGAGAGCTGTCAGATACACTCCATAGTCCGACATCGGGACGAGCTTCACCCTACATACCCTCCGGCCATCCACTTCAAATGGATGGTAGATTTGGTGACGATGTCGATGGGCGTAGGGCAGATGCGATATCTGGTGTTGGCTCGGGAGGACCTGACGAACCAGGTGGAAGGCCGAGCCCTGCAGAACAAAACGACCGCGGCCGTGTGTCGGTTCCTGATCGAGGACGTGATATGCCGGTACGGGTGTGTCGGGAAGATCGTGGCTGACCGCGGGGAGTTGGATGCCGAAGAGGCCGAGGAGCTGTTCGACTGGTTAGGGGTCAAGCTCTCGCTCACCACAATGCACAATCCGGAGGCGAACGGGAAGGTGGAGCGCGGACACGGACCGATCGTCAAAGCACTAGTCCGGGCGTGCGGAGGCCAGGTCGGGAACTGGCCACGACTGTTACTTTATGCCTTGTGGGCGGACTGGACAACGCACAGTTCGGTAACCGGGTTCATGCCGTCAGAGCTCATGTTCGGACAGAAGTCGATCATGCTGATGGAACGGACGATCTCCTCTTGGGCGACAGTGGACTGGAAAGACGAGATGAGCCGGGAAGAACTGCTAGCGGCGCGTATACGACAGCTCGAGCGGAGGCCAGAGGACGTGGAACGAGCGGCGGAGAGACTTCGAACGGCGAGGATGAGGAACAAAGCCCTGTTCGACCGAACGCACCGGTTCCGACCAAAGAAAATCGAGGAAGGCGACTGGGTGCTAGTCTACGACAGCAGCCTCGACAACTAGCACCGGGCAACACGGAAGTTTGCAAAGCGGTGGTTTGGGCCTTACGTGGTAACAAGCGCCAACAACAATGGGACGTATCACCTGGCGGAACTCGACGGTACGAGGATGGCGATACCGGTAGCAGGGAAGCGGATCAAAGCGTTCAAGAAGCGCCACGACGGCGAACCGGATCTAAGAGGCCTGGACAGCGACGACAGACAGTCCGAAACGGAGGACGAACTGATGGATGAGGAACCGGAACCCGGACCGGTTTTCTCCAACCAGAACCCAATTGTGGTGCATACCGGTGGATGCGCGGTTAGGCGGGGGCGGATGTCGTGAAGAAAACCGTCCCTTAGCGCAATCGGTGTATAGCGCGCGTGAACCGGCTCTTCACGCGTGCGCGCCCTTTAATGTATATAATAGAGAATTAGGTACAAAGGTATATCCTAGGTAGTTAGATTCGGTAGGTAGGAAGTTAATGAGGGAAACGGCTCCCTTCTTGAAGCTATAAAAGAGAGGGAGACACGGGAGAGAGAGGGGCATTTTTATTTAGAGAGGGAGGAGGACGAAGTGCTGTCGGACTGAAACCGAAGGCTTCTCCTCTGTTCATCCTCCATCGCTCTTCTCTGCAGGTTTTCGGGAGGCTCGCGCTGCTTCGAGGAACGCCCGTGTGCTTCCGGCAGCACCTCCATCCTATCCCCTTTCGTGCGCAGACGAACAGGCATCGACATCTGTTCTCTGGCCTGTTCGGTTGTAACCGCTCGCGTGCTCTGTTGTTTATTTGTAATTCGTTAATATACAAACATTTGTGTCTCTCTGTCTCTGTGTCCATTCATGTCTTCTGCGTTGACGGGCCGCGTCCCTGTGTTTCTTTGCTCATACGTAACCGGGCATCTCTCTCTTTCTCTCTCCCCTTCTATCACCTGCTCTTCGGTTCAAGACCCCGGTGGTCCCACCTCGTTTCTCCACGCACGCGCGTAGTAACGCGCCACCGTTCTGGATGCTACTCGTGTAGCCTTCATCATCTAGCCGACCGGCTTATATTAGGTTAAGACGAACCTCCGGAACGTGTCAAACATCCTTCAGCAACAACTTGCATCCGGTTGGTGTTGACAGCCACACGTCTCCTATGCCGACAATTCGACATGTACCTTCATTCCCCATCTGGACACAGCCGTGAACACCGGCTGAGTAGGATGAGAAGCATTTCCGGTCCGGGGTAAGGTGGAACGACGCTTCGAAGTCTACCACCCAGGTCATCTCGTCGCCGGCAAGGTTTATCTCACACTCCTCGGTGATGAGCATCAACTCTTCTTCACTTGCCGTGATTGCCGTCGTTCCCTTCTGGTCCGGCCCCTTCCGGTCTTTACCGTTCCGGTCCGGGGTCCGCTTCGAATCGGTACCATCGGTTTCCTTGTCTTTACGGAAATGCCGACAGTTCTTTCGGAAGTGACCCGGCTTGCCGCAATAGAAGCAAGTGGGCCTCCCCCTTGACTTTGACCATGTCCTCGACTTCTCCCGGTTCTGGGGACAACGATTTCTATGTCTTCCGCGTTCCGATTCGGTAAGGAGCGCTTTGGAGTTGGAGCTCGTATCTTTATCTTTCCGACGCGCCTCCTCATCTAGCAAGCTCGACTTTACTCTTGCTAGGGATAACCGTTTTCCTTCCGGCCCGGCGTTGCCCATAGTGACAACCAACGTCTCCCAACTATCCGGGAGGGAACCGAGCAGGAGTAGCTCTAGTACCTCGTCGGCGAGAGGTACTTCCAATGATGTTTCCTGGTGTACCAGCCCCTGGAGGGCATTGATGTGCTCCGCCATGGTGGAGCCATCTTGGTACCGGAGTCTTACTAGCTTCCGGAATACCGACACCTGATTAACAACATTTTTGTTTTGAAACATTATGCCGATCTTCTCCCAGAGCTCATGAGCCTTGCTCTCCTCATTGAAGTTGTTGTACAGGCTCATGTCGATGAAGCACCGTATGTACGCCGTTGTCTTCATGTGCATCACCTCCCATATCGCGGCGTCGATTTTGTCCGGTCTCTTGTCCCCGAACTGAACCGGCTGCCAAAGGTCTTTAACCACGAGCATGTCCCTCATCTTCGACTTCCACACTGAATAGTTGGAGCCGGTGAGCTTGAACATGCCGCCAAACGATTCGTCCATTTTCTGTGTCGTTTCGCTCTGATACCACTTGACGGGAACTCAACGCTCCTTATGTCCAACGCTTGGCCACAATCGAGATTCTTTTCATACACAGAAAATGGGAAACAAATGCACGACACAAAGGAGAGAAAAAGGTAGACAGGATGTTTACGTGGAAAACCCAAACTGAGGGAAAAACCACGGCAGCCCACAGGCTGCAAACTATCACTATATTGGAATGTACAAATAGTGAGTTCACGGAGGCAACGACCTCGTGCTCACGATCTTCGTCACAGGCGGCGGTTACAACAGAGGCAACGACCTCATTCTCTCTCTCTCTCAACCTGTACACTGTTACACGCTCTCTCTTCTTGCACCAACAACAAAATGATAACAACTACAACTTCACCTAAAAGTTTGCCCTAAGTCATATTTATACTAATATGACTTTTCGGCTATTTACAAATATAGCCTCGATGGACTCTCAGAAACATATTTACGAATATGTCTCTTCATTCGGTTCATACCGGGTCTGCACCATCCGGCTCTCCGAAGCCGGGTACTCCTCATCCGGTTCATACCGGGTCTGTATCATCCAGCTCTCCGTAGCCGGGTACTCCTCATCCGGTTCATACCAGGTCTGCACCATTCGGCTCTCCGTAGCCAGGTACTCCTCATCCGGTTCATACCGGGTCTGTATCATCCGGCTCTCCGTAGCCGGGTAGTCCTCTTCCGATTGTTGCCTCGGCCTATTGGCCTCGGCCGAGATTGTTCGTCGGCACTGTTCTTCTCCCTTCCCATCCGGAGGGACCTGTCTCCCAACAATACTCAACACACATTGCAGGTCTTCGATTGTATTCATCATCTTTGACCTCTTCAATTGGATGAGTTCTGGTTGTCTTTCTTGTTCATGGAAAATTGGTTTTATCCCGAATCACTATCACATCATGAATAATGGATATAAACATGAATTCCTCTCAAATTGTGGGGAACATCGAAATGGAAACAATTGATCCAAAAAAGAGTAATGTGATGGTTGAATGTAATCGTGAAAGGGAAGACATTGGAAATTGTAAGGAGGTTTAAGGGCATTGGGGAAATTAATGAGAAAAAAGTGACATATGCTGAAGTGATACATGTAGATGAGGTTGACAAGGATAATTGTAATTGAGATACTTTATGGGGAATTGCCAATACCTTATTGTCTGATATTGTGGAAGAAAATGAAAATGCAGCGAAAGAATGCAATGATGTGGATGTTGGTGCTAAGGTAGTGTTGCAATCTTTTGATGTATTCTATGATCGTGCAGTTATATTGTTTTTTACTGGGAAACTCCCATACATTAATTGGATTAAACAATGGTTGAACACAATCGTGTCACCAAATTGTGTTGAAAATATATATGTAGGACCAAGAGGGTTTTACGATGTAGTGTTTCGTTCACCGGAACATCGAAGTGCATTGTTGGCTAAAGTTCCAGTGTTTTTTGATAAACAATTGGTGCATGTAATGCAATGGTCCCCTGTTGTGGACTATCATGCTTTGTTGAAACAAGAATGCCTTGTTTGGGTAACCGTGGATTGTAAGCATGCTTTTTAATGGCCACTTTTACCAGAGTTGATGAGTTAAATGGGTAAAGTGTTGGTATCTCCACATGCAAATACTACAAATAAGTGCAGATTTTATGTGTTATGGGATACAAGTCGTAAGAGGCCAGGATGGGTGCATATGAATACACCTGGAATGAAAAGACTTTGTTTTAAATTGAAGTGGGAGACATTTGCAGGTCACTATTTTGGATGTGGTGAATGGGGTCACTTTATGGCGGAATGCCATCGTCATTGTCCTTCAACTATAGAGGTTCCTAATGAAGGGAATGGTAAGGAAGGAGTTAGGAGAGATGTTGGTGTGTCAGATATGGTGGTTGTTATGGATGAAGGAACATTATCTAGAGCAGGTTATAAAGAGGTTTCACTTCAAGGTTTGGGTCCTAAGAATAAGGGAACTCAATCTATGGATATGGAAAAACAAACTTTGGTGGTTATAGATAAGGGGAAAAAACCGTTGAATAGAACTAGTAATGATGTTGTTGTTGAAAAGGATTGGCATCAGGTTAAGGGCAAGTCGAAGGGCAAATCAATAAATATGCAACATAATAGTTTGCCCACTACTCGTGAGACTACTTGGAAAAATAATTCAAGAACTAGGGAGGGTCCTCGAAAAGTTCCTTGGTAAAGACAATTTAGGGTTAAGGGGTTACCCCTTCACCTTCAATTTGATTCATTGGGACGGTGTTGTGTTGTCACGCACTTCCCGTGTAGAAAGAGGTGGGACCACGGGGGCCTTGAACCGAGGAGGGAGAGAGAGAGAGAGAGAGAGATTTGCAGATACGCGGAAGCGAGAAGGAGAGAGAATGAACGGAACCCTTAATTACAATAACAGTCGATTACAATATCAAGAGATTACAAACTCTGACGGTTACAACCGGCGAGCCGACGATGGACTCGACACGGGCACACAGACGGAACACATTGGACCCAGAAAACGTAGAAGGGAGAGCCTCTGCTGGCAGCGCACGGGCTACCCACGAAGAAGAGGCGTCGAACTCCCATCACCCACAGAGAATGATGGTCGGGGAGAGAGCTCGGCACTCGGTCCTGCAACACCTCCTCGCTAACGCGTGATGCCCTTTTCTTTCTTCTCTCCCTCCTTAAATAGTTCGCTAAAAGGGGGGTGCCCCCTTTCTCCCTAGTCAAATCACTTTATTCCCTGTCCCTTTTGACAGAGATACGCACAATCCCCTAATAAATGTGTACTACTTAGTATTTACATCAGCCGATCCATTTATGAATCATGTACAAAATATCAAAATATCAATTCACGCGTCCATCCGTGTAAGAGCCGGTTCATGCGCCTTTTTCTCCGATTCCGCCTATGGCTGGTTTTCTTCACGACATCCACCCCCACCAAACCGCGCATCCACCGGCATGCGCCAGAGACGGGTAGATACCGAAGAAAACCAGCTTCACTCGTCGCTCTTTGATTCTCCACCATGCTTGAACTGATCGTCGTTGTCGCTCCCACTCGCAGGCTCCGGCTCATCTTCGAACCGCTTCTTGAACGCTTTGATCCGCTTCTCGGCCATCGGCACCGCTAACCGTGTCCTGTCGAGTTCCGCGAGGTGGTACATGCCGTTGTCATTCGCGCTCGTCACCGTGTAGGGCCCGAACCACCTCCTAGCAAACTTTCGCAGTGCCTTGTGCTGATTGTCGAGGCTGTTGTCGTACACCAAGACCCAGTCGCCTTCCTCGATCTTCTTTGGTCGCAACTGGTGTGTCCGGTTGAACCGGTTCTTAGTCCGCTCCCTTGCCGCCCGCAGCTTTTCCTTCGCCCTTTTCATGTCCTCCAGCCTCCGCTCGAGTTGCCAAATCCGCGCCGCCAGCAACTCCTCCCGGCTCATCTCATCCTTCCAATCTACTGCCGCCCATGAAGAAACCGTCCGTTCCACCGGCATGATCGGCTTCTGTCCGTACATCAGCTATGCTGGCATAACCCCTGTCACCGAACTGTGCGTAGTTCGGTCCGCCCATAGTGCGTAAGGAAGGAGTCGCGGCCAATTCCCGACCTGCCCTCCGCATGCACGCACCAACGCCTTTACGATCGGCCCGTGCCCACGTTCTACCTTCCCGTTCGCCTCCACATTGTACGCCGTAGTGAGGGAGAGTTTGACTCCTAGCCGGTCAAACAGCTCCTCAGCTTCCCGCGCATCCAGCTCTCCCCGGTCCGCCACGATCCTCCCTACGCACCCGTACCGACACACTACCTCTTCGATCAGGAACAGACATACCACCGCGGTTGTCTTGTTCTACAGTGCACGGCCTTCCACCTGGTTCATTAAGTCTTCCCGCGCAAGCACCAGGTATCGCATCTGTCCTACTCCCATCGGCATCATCACCAAGTCCACCATCCACTTGAAATGAACCGCAGGCGGGTAAGTCGGGTGTAGCTCGTCCCGATGTCGGACTACGTAGTGCGTCTGACAGCTTTCACAAGTCGTTATGAACCGATGCACGTCCTGGTATAGTCCCGGCCACCAGTACTTCTCCTTCAGCTTCTCGAACGTGGCCCACGTTCCACGGTGTCCAGCCCAGGGACTCTCGTGAAATGCCACCAGTAGTTCCTCCTGTTCCTCTTTCTTTGCCACTACTCGGAGAGGGATGCCGTTTCTCTTCTTTGGGTGCCTCCATATGCACTTGTCCCGCAGGATGAATTGGTATGCCTTCTTCCTGACGGGAACTTCTCGTTCCTTATCCGCAACGCTCGGCCACAACCGAGCTTAGAATCATACACAGAAAACGGGAAATAAATGCACGACACAGTGAAGAGAAGAGTACACAGGATGTTTACGTGGAAAACCCAAACTAGGGTTACGGTTACGCGTTATCTCTCTCACTCTCTCTGTATACGGTTACGCGTTATCTCTCTTCTTGCACCAACAAGAATAACAACCACACTAATAGTTTGCCCTAAGTCATATTTATACTAATATGACTTTTCGGCTATTTACAAATATAGCCATGATGGGCTCTTCGAAACATATTTACGAATATGTCTCTTCATCCGGTGAGCACTTCTCACCGGGGCTGCACCATCCGACTCTCCGTAGCCGGGTACTCCTCATCCGGTTCTCACCGGGTCTGCACCATCCGGCTCTCCGTAGCCGGGTACTCCTCATCCGGTTCTCACCCGGTCTGCACCATTCGGCTCTCCTTAGCCGGGTACTCCTCATCCGGTTCTCACCGGGTCTGCACCATCCGGCTCTCGGTAGCCGGGTACTCCTCATCCGGTTCTGTTTGTCGGCACTGTTCTTCTCCCTTCCCATTCGGAGGGACCTGTCTCCCAACAAACTCCCCCTTCACTCCGGCATGGGGTGACTTACTAGTCCGATCCTCTTCCGGCATGCGTCCAGCTTGTCGGGTGTCAGCACTTTGGTCAGCATATCTGACCCGTTCTCGGCCGTGTGGATCTTCGTCAGTGCGAACTCTTGGTCATCTACTCTTTCCCGGATCCAGTGATATCTTCGCTGGATATGCTTCGTCCGGGAATGGTAGGCCGCATTCTTAGCAAGATGGATGGCACTTTGACTGTCGCAATAGAGTCGGTATTCATCTTGCCGGATACCGAGCTCTCCGATGAAGTCGTTCATCCATAATATTTCCTTGCCGGCTTCCACAGCCGCCATGTACTCCGCCTCCGTGGTTGACAACGCAACCATCTTCTGCAGCCTCGATTGCCACCAAACAGCTCCCCCTGCATATGTCACTACATACCCGGATGTGGACCGGCTGGTATCCACATCAGCCGACATGTCCGAATCGGTGAAACCGTCGAGTTGAGGTTTTCCGGAGCCGAATCAGAGACACATATTTGAAGTGCCCATCAAATACCGGAGTATCCATTTGACCGCGTTCCAGTGCTCCTTCCCGGGATTGCTCATGAACCGGCTCACCACTCCGATAGCGTATCCAATATCTGGTCGGGTACACACCATTGCGTACATTAAGCTCCCGACGGCAGAGGCATATGGAATCTTCATCATATCCGCCTTCTCTGCTTTCGTCTTCGGGCTTTGCTTACCGGATAACCTGCAGTTTGCCGGAAGTGTCGATCCGACCGGTTTCGCATCCAACATATTGAACCGGTGAAGCACCTTTGTCACGTACTTCTCCTGTGATAGCCATAATTGCTTCACTGACCGGTTCCGGATAATATGCATCCCCAACATGTGCCTTGCCGGACCCAAGTCTTTCATTGAGAAGGTCCGGTTGAGAGCCTTCTTCAGCATCCGTATTTTGGCTTGGTCCTGTCCGACGATCAACATGTCGTCCACGTACAGAAGGAATATCAGGAAGTCGCCTCCTTCGAACTTCTTCACAAACACGTAGTGATCGGCCTGCGTCTTGTGGTACCCTTGATTAGTCATGAAGGAGTCGAACTTCCGGTACCATTGTCGGGGGGCCTGCTTCAACCCGTAGAGGCTCTTCTTCAACCGGCTTACCAGGTGCTCCTTCCCTTTCTCCACGAATCCTTCCGGTTGCTGCATGTAGATCTCCTCTTCAAGGTCGCCGTGAAGGAATGTCGTCTTCACGTCCAGCTGCTCTACCTCAAGGTCCATGCTTGCCGCTATACTCAGCACCGTCCGGATGGAGGTCATCTTTACTACCGGGGCAAATATCTCGTCGAAGTCCATGCCCTTTTTCTGCTGGAACCCCTTCACCACGATCCTGGATTTGTATCTCGGGGGTTTGCCGGCATCTCCCGGTTTCAACTTGTACACCCACTTGTTTCGGAGTGCTCGATTTCCTTTCGGCAACTCCACCAATTCGTACGTATGGTTCTCATGTAGGGAATGCATCTCATCCTGCATGGCACTTAACCATTTGCGGCTGTGGGTGTCATCCTTCGCTTCTTCGAAGCTTTCCGGCTCTCCCTCATCGGTCAGCAGAACATGCTTTGCATCCGGAAATCTCCAGGGCGCCCTTCTCTCTTTGAGAGGATATCTCCGTCTTCGGGCTTCGGTAACCTGCTCCTCCATTTGCTCTTCATCCGAATCCGATTCGGGGTCTTGGCCGGTTCTGGTTTCGGCTTCCTCTACTTCTTCTTCAGCCTGTTCGGTATCCTCACCGTAACCGGCTGGTCCCTCGGGTGCTAACCGGTCTCTTGCCGGTTGGGTCTGCTCATCGTAGAGTCGTTCCTTACCGGTCGACTCGGAGTTCATTATCTTCTTCTCCGACTCCCAGTCGGCGAGCGTCTTGTCCTCCATGAAGATAATATCTCGACTCCGGAATACCTTCTTGTCGACCGGGTCCCACACTCGGTAGCCGAACTTATCGTCTCCATAACCGAGGAATATGCATGGCCGGGTCTTTGGATCTAACTTTCCTCTCCGGTCCTTAGCTACATGCACGTACGCGAGACACCCGAACACCTTCAAATGCCGGTAGATCACTTCCTTACCGGTCCAAACTCTCTATGGCGTGTCTCCGTCTAAGGGTACTGAGGGTGATCTATTTATCAGATATGTCACCGTCGACAATGCCTCAGCCCAAAACTTCTTGGGTAGTTTTGCATGCTCTAGCATACTCCGGACCCTCTCCATTATGGTCCGGTTCATCCTCTCGGCCAGCCTGTTTAGCTGCGGCGTCTTCGGCACGGTAAATTCGAGCTGGATTCCCTTCGAGCGGCAGTCCTCCTCGAACTGCCCCCGGTATTCTCCTCCGTTATCTGCTCGAACCGCCTTCATCTTCCGACCTGTTTCTCTTTCCACTCTCGCGTGGAGCTCTTTGAAGACGGATAGCACCTAATCCTTCGTCTTCAACGGTGTGGCCCACGGCTTCCGGCTGTGGTCATCTATGAACGTCACGAAGTACTGCGCTCCGGCATGTGACTTAGTGTCTACTTCACACACATCCGTATGCACCAACTCCAGTGGTGCATTACGTCTCATCGGTGGCCTTGGTCGGAAGGAGGTCTGGTTTTGCTTACCGGCCAAACAATCAGTGCACTTCTCCCAGTGCACGTTCTTCACTGGAATGAGGTTGTCATCTGCAAGCCTCTTCATCCCCTTCTCGCTCATATGACACAGCCTCTTGTGCCACAGCTCACCGGCAGTGTCGGATGCCACGTTCACTTCTTCCGGACATAACCGGGCATTCATTAGGTACAGTGTGTTTACCTTCCGGGCCCGAGCCACAATCAGGCTCCCTTTGCTGAACTTCATGACACCATTCCGGATGCTACCCGCGTAGCCCTCATCATCTAGCCGACCGGCTGATATCAGGTTCAGTCGAACCTGCGAACGTGTCGGACATCCTTTAGTAGCAACTTGCATCCAGTTGGTGTCGATAGCCACACGTCTCCTATGCCGACAATTCGGTATGTACCTTCATTCCCCATCCGGACACAGCCGTGATCACCGGCTGAGTAGGATGAGAAGCATTTCCGGTCCGGGGTAAGGTGGAACGACGCTCCGGAATCTACCACCCAGGTCATCTCGTCGCCGGCAAGGTTTATCTCACACTCCTTGGTGATGAGCATCAACTCTTCTTCACTTGCCGCGATTGTCGTCGTTCCCTTCCGGTCCGGCCCCTTCCGGTCTTTACCGTTCCGGTCCGGGGTCCGCTTCGAATCGGTACCGTCGGTTTCCTTGTCTTTACGGAAATGCTCACAGGTCTTTTGGAAGTGTCCCGTCTTGCCGCAATAGAAGCAAGTGGGCCTCCCCCTTGACTTTGACCGTGTCCCCGACTTTTCCCGGTTCTGGGGACTACGGTTTCTGTGTCTTCCGCGTTCCGATTCGGTAAGGAGCGCTTTGGAGTTGGAGCTCGTATCCTTATCTTTCCAACGTGCCTCCTCATCTAGCAAGCTCGACTTTACTCTTGCTAGGGATAACCGCTTTCCTTCCGGCCCTGCGTTGCCCAAAGTGACAACCAACGTCTCCCAGCTATCCGGCAGGGAACCGAGGAGGAGTAGCGCAAGTACCTCATCGGCAAGAGGTACTTCCATTGAAGTTGCCTGGTGGATCAGCCCCTGGAAGGCATTCATGTGCTCCGCCATGTTGGAGCCATCTTGGTACCGGAGTCTTACTAGTTTCCGGAACACCGAAACTTGATTAACAACATTTTTGTTTTGAAACATAATGCCGATCTTCTCCCAGAGCTCATGAGCCTTGCTCTCCTCATTGAAGTTGTTGTACAGGCTCATGTCGATGAAGCACCGTATGTACGCCGTTGTCTTCATGTGGATCACCTCCCATACCGTGGCATCGATTTTGGCCGGTCTCTTGTCCCTAAACTGAACCGGCAACCAAAGATCTTTAACCACGAGCATATCCCTCATCTTCGACTTCCATAATGAGTAGTTGGAGCCGGTGAGCTTGAACATGCCGCCCAACGATTCGTCCATTTTCTGTGTTGTTTTGCTCTAATACCACTTGACAGGAACTTCTCGTTCCTTATCCGCAACGCTCGGCCACAACCGAGCTTAGAATCATACATAGAAAACGGGAAATAAATGCACGACACAGTGAAGAGAAGAGTACACAGGATGTTTAAGTGGAAAACCCAAACTAGGGAAAAAACCACGGCAGCCCACAGGCTGCAAACTATCACTATGTTAGAATGTACAACAGTGAGTTCACGGAGGCAACGACCTCATGCTCACGATCCTCGCCACAGGCGGCAGTTACAACAAAGGCAACGAGCTCTTTCTCTCTCACTCTCTCTGTACACGGTTACGTGTTATCTCTCTTCTTGCACCAATAAGAATAACAACCACACTAATAGTTTGCCCTAAGTCATATTTATACTAATATGACTTTTCGGCTATTTACAAATATAGCCACGATGGGCTCTTAGAAACATATTTACGAATATGTCTCTTCATCCGGTGAGCACTTCTCACCGGGTCTGCACCATCCGGCTCTCCGTAGCCGGGTACTCCTCATCCGATTCTCACCGGGTCTGTACCATCCGACTCTCCGCAGCCGGGTACTCCTCATCCGGTTCCGGCCTCGGCCTATCAGCACTGTTCTTCTCCCTTCCCATCCGGAGGGACCTGTCTCCCAACACTTCCGTACCCGGCTCGCCTCTTCTCTCGTCTATGCTGCGTCCGGCGTCATCGTCCGTAGGAACCTCCGCGAACTCGTCTATGGTCGGTCCGATTCCTGCATTACGGATGGTCACCCTGTAAATCGGTTGCAGGTTCTGAATGAAGCGCAGCGTGCCGTTCTTCTTCGGCACCGTAAACCACCGATTCGAATACGGGGCACTCGATGGTTTGAGGATGCCCATCTCCACCTTTTGCTTCAGAAGCTCCATCAACTTCGGGATGTGAGCTCTCGGCACCGGAATCGGTTTGAGATTCCACGGTACATGCGGTACCGTGAAGATCACCATCAGTTCGACGATCGTCGGGTCCACGCACCCGATCTCCTCCGGCGAGAACGCGAAGGCTTTCCCATGCCTTCTGAGCATTCTCCGAAACCTGTTCTCCTCCGCCGGCAGTAGAAAGCCACCCCCACCGACCTTGAGCTCCCGTAGCATTATGTCGGTGAACCGGTGCCCTATGCCAGCCGGATTCCGTAAACTTGGGTCCGACGCGACCCCTTTTTTTCCGCTCCTCGCTGCCCTCCGGCAAGGGTGCCGTGACCTGCCTTACCTTCCGGTCCACAGTCTTGTACTTTGCACTCACACGGGCCGTCCGATTCGACCCGATCCTTTCCCCGAAGTCCACGATGACTTCGTACATTCCCATCGAACCTACCGGAACGATCTGGTCTTCTCTAAGGTCTTCACCGATCACCTTTCGCAACTCACCCAAGGTGTCGTCAAAAGAGACCACCTCCACGGCTCCGCTGATCTCTTCGTCGGGGGAGAGAACTCTGCATCCCCTGAGCTGCTCCTCCGCTCGCTTCCTTTCCTGGCCGTTGACGCCGGCCATAGTACATCCTCCGTTGTCGGAGAACCAAAATTTCCTACTTATGGTACAAGTCTTCTTCCGTACTGTAAATTTGTGGGGTTTTCCCCGGGTGTCCGGACTATCGCGGCCCCACGCCTTGATAGCCCTCTCTAAAAATCCCCTTGGGTTTCGCCATCGAGGGTCTCGCGGTTACGCTCATGGTTTGGTCGCACCGTTAGGAACTAGACCGAGTGACGCTCATCCTGGCTCTTGACTCTTGCATAGGCCGAACCGTTGTCCAGCACCTTGGTCTCCATCCGTGCCGCCGTGATGTATGGCTCTCCTAGTATAACCGGATGCGAGAATGTCTCCTGCACAAAGAAGTGCTGGTCGATCTCGACATCGCCAATTTTCACCCGTACGTTCGGATAGGCTCCATGTAGTTCTTCCGTGGCGCGTGTCGCTGCCCGTATTTTCCAGCCATGCTTGGTGTTGATCGGCCATTTACCCCTCTTGTAGAAATCCATGGACATCAGGTTGATTTCGGTTCCATGGTCTACCAACGCCACCACCAGTTCCAGAACGTCGTCGATCCGTACAGGGGTTTCCATAGTTGCCTTGGCCCAATGCGGCTTCGTGTAGTGGCTTTCCGCCAACTCATCTTCTAGGGCCATGTCTTCCAAGTGTGTGGTCCGCACCTCCACCAGCTTCTCCGGTTCCGGCTCCGTCAAGAGCCTCTTCCGCTTCACCAAGTCTACGATGGAGTCATGGAACTCCCTCTTGGCGATTCCCAGCACCTCCCGTAACGAAAACTCCTCTTTACTATCAAGGATCCGCTCTTCAAGGACCTTCCGTAGGTCCGTTGCTCTCTCGATTTCGGTGCTCAACCGAAACCCCGCTTGCTTCTTCCCATCCGGCGCCCCTGGGTTGCCGGCACCGGTCGGTTTCGGTTCGAACCGGGTCTCGTACCTCTGCGGGGGACCGATCCCTCCGGCCTTTCCTGCCCGTTTGTCTTCCACCAGAACCTCGTAGTTCTGGCAAGCAGCTTCTACGAAGCCCGTTTTCTCTTCGACCGGATTGTCCCAACCGGTGACCTCCTGGACCGCTGTTCCGCACGGTCCGCCTCTTCCTTCTTCAGCCGAACTCCCGAGAGGCCTTCTAACACTAGCGGCCAGAATCCGGAGTCCTTCGCCTTCCGGATCTCATCACCGCCAACCCGAATTCCCTCCGACACTGAGTAGTTAACGGCTTCAACGTGTCGTGCCGCGATGTCGCGTTGTTACGCGCGTGTGTGGAGAAAGGCGGGACCACGAGGGTCTTGGACTAGGGAGCGACGGAGCGTAGGAAGTCGCACTTCACCATTTCTGGGGCACCCCTGAAACGTACCGGAAGCAGCTGAAGGGAGAGAGGGAGTGAGAGAGCGTGCTTGACACCGGCTCACGCGTGCACACATACACACACACACCCTCTTGTATAGGAAACGCAGGGAAGGAGGGGAGCACCTGACACCAGCAAGACGCCAATATACACAGACAGACGTGTTGGGATTATGGTCCCTCCGGATGGGATGTTCGGATGTCCGGGAATCGGAAATGAAGACCCGAATGAGATGAAGACCCGGTTCCGGATCCGGATGATGAAGACCCCGGCTACGGAGCCGGATGATGAAGACCCCGGCTACGGAGCCGGATGATGAATGTACCCGGAGAGAGATCCGGATGCGGGGACATATTTGTGAATATGTTTGCCAAGGGCCCTTGAGGCTATATTTGTAAATAGCCCGAAAGTCATATGTGTATAAATATGACTTAGGGCAAACAGTTTTTTGTTGTTGCTCAATTTTTCTGTTTTCCACTTAGAGGGAGCGAAGTGAGAGCAGCCGAGAGAGAGAGTGAGAGAGAGAGAGAAAGGAAGAGATCGACGCCTCTGTGTAATACCGCCGCCTGTGGCGAGGACAGCGAGCTCAAGGTCGTCGCCTTGCAGCTCGCCATTGTACATTCCCTGCGTATAGTGATAGTTGGAGTCTTGCACTCCCGTGGTTTTTTTCCCGTCTAGGGTTTTCCACGCTAAACCCTGTGCATTCGAGTCTCTCTCTCTGTGTTTTCGATTTACTGCTGCATTGACTCGTGTTTCCTCGGTTGTGGCCGAGAGGTGAAGGTTTTGAAAGCGTCAATTTCCAACAATCTGGTATCAGAGCGACTGCAGTGCAGAAAATGGAAGGCGGCAGCAGCGGGCAGCCGGGGATGATGGTGCTGAATGCACAGAACTACGCCGACTGGAAGATAAAGATGGAGGATCTGCTCATTGTTCGGGACCTGTATGAACCGATCGACAGGTCGGAAATACCCAAGGGGGTACTTGAGACGGAATGGAGGCTTCTGAACCGGAAAGCCGTTGCAACCATTCGGCAATACGTCGACGTGAGCGTTCTACAACATGTGGCGAACGACACCAACGCATATGAGATGTGGCAGAAGCTGTCGGGCCTCTACGAGAGGAAGAATGCGTTGAACCGGACCTCCCTGATGAGGAAGATAGTGAACCTCAAGTACCGGGACGGCGAGAGTATGGTGGAACACGTAAGCACGTTCATGGGATTCCTGAACCAGCTTGCGGCGATCAAGTTCCCGTTGGAGGATGCAATGCAAGCCATCATGCTGATGTGTACATTGCCGGAAAGCTGGGAGAACTTGGTGGTGACTCTCAGCACCTCCTGCACCGAAGATAACTTGTCCCTACAAACGGTAAAGACAAGCATTTTGAACGAAGAAGCGCGTCGGAGAGATAAAGAACCGGCCTCCGATCCGAAGATGCTGCTTACCGAATCGGATCGGGGAAGACAACGGAACCGGAGTCCGCAAAGACGGGAGAAGTCGGGGACCCGGTCGTAGTCAAGAGGAAGGCCCACATGCTTCCACTGTGGGAAGCCGGGGCACTTCCGAAAGAATTGTCGGCATTACCGAAAAGACAACGGAGCCGACGACACCGATTCGAAGAAGTCTTCGGAACGGAACGGTGCTTACCGGGGAGCCACGGACCGGAATGGTTCGGATCGGCGAGGGCAGGACCGGAAAGGAACGACGACACTCACGGCAAGTGAAGAGGAGATCATGCTCATCACCGAAGAAGGTGAACTAAACATTGCCGGCGATGAGACTACCTGGGTGGTCGATTCCGGAGCGTCGTTCCACCTGACCCCGGAAAGAAGATACTTCTCATCCTACACAGCCGGTGAGCATGGCTGTGTTCGGATGGGAAATGAAGGTACGTGCCGGATTGCCGGCATAGGAGACGTGTGGTTGACAACCTCGACACGTTACTGAAGGATGTTCGACACGTTCCGGAGGTTCGATTAAACCTGATTTCGGCCGGGAGGCTAGACGATGAAGGCTACACAGGTAGCATCCGGAACTGCGTAATGAAGTTCAGCAAGGGGAGCCTGATAGTGGCTCGGGCCCGGAAAGTCAACACACTGTACCTTATGAATGCCTGGTTGTGTCCGGAGGAGTTGAACGTGGCAGCCGACACTGCCGGTGAGCTGTGGCACAAGAGACTGTGCCACATGAGTGAGAAGGGGATGAAGAGGCTTGCAGAAGACAACCTTATTCCAGTGAAGCATGTGCACCTGGAGAAGTGCACCGATTGCCTGGCCGGTAAGCAGAACCGAACCTCCTTCCACTCAAGGCCACCGACGAGACGTAGCGCACCATTGGAGTTGGTGCACACTGACGTGTATCAAGTAGAAACGAAGTCACATGGCGGAGCCCAGTACTTCGTGACATTCATTGATGACCACAGCCGGAAGTTGTGGACGGCACCGTTGAAGACAAAGGACCAAGTGTTGTGCGTCTTCAAAGAACTCCACGCGAGAGTGGAAAGGGAATCCGGCAAGAAGCTGAAAGCGATACGAGCGGATAACGGAGGGGAATACCGGGGGCAGTTCGAGGAGTACTGTCGCTCAAAGGGAATCCGGCTCGAGTTTACTGTGCCGAAGACGCCAAAACTGAACGGGCTGGCCGAGAGGATGAACCGGACCATAATGGAGAGGGTCCGGAGTATGCTGGCGCATGCGAAATTACCCAAGGGGTTTTGGGCTGAGGCAATGTCGACGGCGACATACGTGATAAACAGATCACCCTCAGTACCTTTGGACGGAGACACGCCGCAGAGAGTGTGGACCGGTAGGGAAGTATCCTACCGGCATCTGAAGGTGTTTGGGTGTCTCGCATATGTGCATGTGGCAAAGGACCGGAGAGGAAAGCTAGATCCAAAGACCCGGTCATGCATATTCCTCGGTTACGGCGATGACGAGTTCGGCTACCGAGTATGGGACCCGGTCGACAAAAAGATATTCCGGAGTCGTGATATCATCTTCATGGAGGACAAGACACTCGCCGACTGGGAGTCGGAGAAGAAGATGAAGAGCTCCAAGTCGACCGGTGAGGATCAACTCTACGAGGAGCAGTCCCGACCGGCAAGGGACCGGTTAGCACTCGAGGATCCGGCCGAAGACGGTGAAGAAACAGAACCGGCCGAGGAAGATGAAACTGATACCGGTACCGGCCCCGATCCCGAAATGGATTCGGATGAAGAGGAAACGGAGGAGCCGGTTACCGAAGCTCCGGAACGGAGATATCCTCTAAGAGAGAGAAGGGCCCCCCGGAGATTTCCGGAACCAGAGCACGTGCTGCTAACCGACGAGGGGGAGCCGGAGAGTTTTGAAGAAGCAAAGCTTGACACCCATAGCCGCAGGTGGTTAAGTGCCATGCAGGAGGAGATGGATTCCTTGCATGAGAACCACACATATGAACTTGTGGAGTTGCCGAAAGGAAAGCGGGCACTTCGAAACAAGTGGGTGTTCAAGCTGAAACCGGGGGATGCCGGAAACCCCCCGAGATACAAAGCCAGGATCGTGGTGAAGGGGTTCCAGCAGAAGAAGGGCGTCGACTTCGACGAGATATTTGCCCAGGTAGTGAAGATGACCTCCATCCGGACGGTGCTGAGCATAGCGGCAAGCATGGACCTCGAGGTAGAACAGATGGACGTGAAGACGGCATTCCTTCACGGTGACCTCGAAGAAGAGATCTACATGCAGCAACCGGAAGGATTCGAGAAGAAAGGGAAGGAGCACCTGGTATGCCGGTTGAAGAAGAGCCTTTACGGACTGAAGCAGGCTCCTCGGCAATGGTACCGGAAGTTCGACTCTTTCATGACTAACGAAGGGTACCACAAAACGCAGTCCGATCACTGCGTGTTTGTGAAGAAGTTCGAAGGAGGAGACTTTCTAATACTCCTCCTGTACGTGGACGACATGTTGATCGTTGGACGGGACCAGGTCAAGATACGGATGCTGAAGAAAGCGCTTCACCAAACCTTCTCAATGAAGGACCTGGGTCCGGCGAGGCAAATACTAGGGATGCACATCATCCGGGACCGGAAGAAGAAGCAGTTGTGGCTGTCACAGGAGAAGTACGTGACAAAGGTGCTTCACCGGTTCAACATGTCGGAAGCAAGACCAGTCGGGTCAACCCTCCCGGCAAACTGCAAGTTGTCCAGCAAGCAAAGCCCCAAGACAAAGGCTGAGAAGGAGGACATGATGAAAGTACCATATGCCTCTGCCGTCGGAAGCTTGATGTACGCAATGGTGTGTACAAGACCGGACATAGGATATGCAGTCGGAGTGGTGAGCCGGTACATGAGCAATCCCGGCAAAGAGCACTGGAACGCGGCCAAGTGGATACTCCGATACCTGAAGGGCACGGCAAACGTGTGCCTCCGATTCGGCTCCGGTAATCCCAAACTCGACGGCTTTACCGATTCAGATATGTCGGCTGATGCAGATACCAGCCGGTCCACATCAGGGTATGTGATGACGTATGCAGGGGGAGCTGTTTCGTGGCAGTCGAGGCTGCAGAAGACGGTTGCATTGTCAACCACGGAGGCGGAGTACATGGCGGCTGTTGAAGCCGGCAAGGAAATGATATGGATGAAGGACTTCATTTGAGAGCTCGGTATCCGGCAGGAGGAGTACCGACTCTACTGCGACAGTCAGAGTGCCATCCACCTTGCGAAGAATGCGGCCTATCACTCCCGGATGAAGCACATCCAGCGAAGATATCACTAGATCCGGGAAAGGATAGAAGACCAGGAGTTCGTGCTGACGAAGATCCACACGGACGAGAACGGGTCAGACATGCTGACCAAAGTGCTCACACCCGACAAGCTGGAAGCGTGCCGGAAGAGGGTCGGACTGGAAAGACATCCCATGCCGAAGTGAAGGGGGAGTTTGTTGGGATTACGGTGCCTCCGGATGGGATGGTCGGATGTCCGGGAATCGGAAATGAAGACCCGAATGAGATGAAGACCCGGTTCCAGATCCGGATGATGAAGACCCCGGCTACGGAGCCGGATGACGAATGTACCCGGAGAGAGATCCGGATGCGGGGACATATTTGTGAATATGTTTGCCAAGGGCCCTTGAGGCTATATTTGTAAATAGCCCGAAAGTCATATGTGTATAAATATGACTTAGGGCAAACAGTTTTTTGTTGTTGCTCAATTTTTCTGTTTTCCACTTAGAGGGAGCGAAGTGAGAGCAACCGAGAGAGAGAGTGAGAGAGAGAGAGAAAGGAAGAGGTCGACGCCTCTGTGTAATACCGCCGCCTGTGGTGAGGACAGCGAGCTCAAGGTCGTCGCCTTGCAGCTCGCCATTGTACATTCCCTGCGTATAGTGATAGCTGGAGTCTTGCACTCCCGTGGTTTTTTCCCGTCTAGGGTTTTCCACGCTAAACCCTGTGCATTCGAGTCTCTCTCTCTGTGTTTTCGATTTACTGCTGCATTGACTCGTGTTTCCTCGGTTATGGCCGAGAGGTGAAGGTTTTGAAAGCGTCAATTTCCAACAAGACGCAAACATAAATGTATATATATATAAGAAGAATACACTCCCGGCTTCGAGCCGGACTGAGGTAGGTTACAATAGTCGTCTGCTGCCAAGCCGCCGTCAGGGAGCTTAAGGGCTCGTCGCGCCGAGCGGGGTCTTGCGCAGGAGATGAGCTGAAGGCTCCCCGTAGGCTCGTTCGACCCATCGATGGGTCCTCTACCGCGATCTCCGTAGTACGCGTACTTCCGTTGGCCCTTGTTCGGCCGTATGAACGCCCCGCTTCCGTCGTATGCCCGATGTCCTCCGCTTGAGGAATGCCCGTGGCAGCCCGCTTGGCCTCCGTTGTCGAATCGTGATGTCCCGATGGTGTTTCGCTTTGCCTTCGTCCTTTCGCCGCCACCTTACTTCTCCATGGTCTTACATTGCCGCGTCGGCTCGATCCGCCATGGTCTCTGGAACGGTGTGGAGGATCCCTTTCCGGCCTTCTCCGCGCTCGCCTTCCCGCTCCGTGTTGTTTGGCACTGCCCGTGTTGCACTCCTCGTCGGTCCCTTTCCAGCCAGATCGTGCATCGCTGTTCACCCGCATACCGGTGTCCTTTGCATCCGAGGAACACCCCGTAGTAGCCCGCTTGGCCCTTCCCGTCTTCGTGCTGCTGCAGTAGGTCCTGAGTCTTCCGCTTGCCGTCGTCCCCTCGCCCCCACCAGCTTGTCACCCCGGCTTGCCGTGTCAGTCTTCATTACTTCGACGGAGCTACCGAGATCTACGAAGCGAGTGTGGAGGATCCTCCTCCGGCCTCTCTTGCCATCCTGGTTCCGACCTTGTGCAGTCCGCTAGGCACTTGTCACTTCGTTCTTGGCACCTCCCTTGTGTCGTCTTCCGCTTCCTTCGTTCGGCCCTGCCCGCGCCAAACACCGTCCCGTAGTCACGCTTCGTTCCGGCCCGCGATGGCCACTTGCGAGACTCTTGTTCTGCCCAAGGTGTGCCTTTCCGGCCTGACACACCCCTCTGTGTTTGCCACTACCGGCTCCTTCCGAACCTCGTGCCGTCGGGTCCCGTTCCCTGCCGCCACCGTCCTTCTCCCTCGGTCTCACGTTGCCACGTTGGGCGAACTGCCGGAGTCTCTGGTTAAGTGTGGGGATCCCGTAGGACCGGACCTCCTTACGCCCATTGCCTTTGTCACCTCGTCGCCACCGTCAGTATCTTGGTCTTACGTCGACTGCGTTGCCGACTGCCAAAGTCTCCAGAACCGGTGTGAAGAATCCTCCGTAGGCCGCCCTTCCGTAGCCCTTGCCTTCGTCACCTCGCCGCCACCGTCAGTATCTTGGTCTTATGTCGACCGCGTTGCCGACTGCCGAAGTCTCTAGAACCGGTGTGAAGGTTCCTCCGTCGGCGTTCGTCGCCTTCCTGACCCTGTCCCGGGTCGTCCTTTTCCTCATGTCGAGAGGGCGGTTTACTCCGCACCCTCTCCCTTGGTACCGACGTACCGTGTCCTCGGCCTCTTCGTAGGCCTGCTCTCTTCCTCCCTCCCGGAATGGTCATCCGGGAGTCCGCTCCGCCCGGTTCTCGTCCGGGTCCGTTCGTCCTTCTCCGGATTGCCGAGTGCTGTTCTCCTGTCGCCACCGTCTCTCGTACAGGACTTACGCCGGCACTCGGGCTTGCAGCCTGATCGGTGTAAGGAATCCCATAGGACCGGCTTTCATTCTATTTCCAAATCTCGACCTTCGCCCGGTCGGTCTTTCTCCCCATGTAAAAGAGGGCGGCTCGTCCCGCACCCCCTTCCGTATCGGCACTTTCATGCCGACTCCGGCCCCAATCGAACGATCCACGACCGGATTATGCTCCACCCGTATCGGAATGCCGATCTCCTCGTGCCGCGTCCGCCCTCGGCCCCCTCGCTGGCCGTTTCCCATCCGACTTCGATGGCATCGTGCGAGGACGCCTCGGTACCGCCATCCATCTCCTCGGTCTGACATGGGCATACAGGCCCGAATGCCAAGTTCTTCGGAATCGGGTCTGTGGGCTTTCGTCCGTTCCTTCCCCGTATCGTCTCGCCGGTGATTCTTGGCCCTCCGCCGCCGCCTTCCTCCGCTTGGGACTTACGCGGGTATTCGGGCTCGACTGCCATCGTCTCTGGAGCAAGCATGGGTTGACACAAAGAATCACCTGCCCGTTTTACGCCCTTGTCCGTAGCCACCGACTCTTCGTGGTCGGCGGTCGTCTTCTTATCGATCGCGCAAGCCTCGTCTGGGCTTGCTTCTCCAATGACCGGGATCTCGGGCTGACACGCCCGAAACCGCTGGTCCCAACGTTCTAGTTCTGCGATCGGTATCTCGGCCTCGTCCTTGGCCGTTCTATCTCCGCAAGTCGAGAGGGTGGCTCGTCCCGCGCCCTCTCCCGTGGTACCGACGTACCCTTCTCTTTCGGCCTCCTCATCCTCCGATCGCCTCCGGCCCGACTCCATAATAAGCCCTTCTTCGGCTTCGATTTTCCCCTCTTCCTCAAGCATCGCTTTGAGCGCTGCGTACGCCTCCACAATCCTGGCCCCAATGCCGACCCTTGCCGACTCTCTTTGCCATTCGGCCTCTTCCCGCTGTGATGGCACGCCGTCGCGTACCTTCCTCTTAGCCTTCTCGGCTCGCTCATTGTCTAGCCTTTGGCACACCCTTCCGACCTTCGACCAGTCCTCCGTAAGCCCATTTGCTCCATCATCGTCTTTGAGCTCAATCCCGATGGCTTCCTGTTCCACTCGGTCGAGCGACCTGACGAACAAAAGGACTTTGTCCACCCCCACCAAACCTTGTTCCCGCTCTGGGAGCCGAGCAAGTCGTCGCTCGAACTCCCGGAACGCCTTCGTTGCACCCCGGTGGGTCTTTGCCGATGCTACCCACTGGTCGAAGTGGTGCCGTCCCCGGTTCTTCCGCCGTCCTCCGTATGCCTTCAGGAGCGCCTCTTCGAAGGCCTCCCACGAACCATAAGCCTCACGGAGCTCCATTATTTCCGCATGCATCCGGACAGCTACGACCCAGCAGAAGAACTCCAGCCTCAACGCCTCGTCTACGCCACGCTCTTCCATTTCCGCGTTGTAGGCTTCCAAGTAAGATGGGACTTTGTCCCCGTTGAAACGGTCGACTCTTTTGACCACTCGCCCAACCGCTTGTTGCGCTGCTTCTCGCCTCATCACCACTCGTGCCGACTCCAACACCACTTCGGCCACCATCTCCGCAAGGTCGTCGTCTTCCGACTCCATCCTCCCTTGCTGCCTTTCACGTCGGGTTCACCAGATATGTCGCGTTGTTACGCGCGTGCGTGGAGAAAGGCGGGACCACGGGGGTCTTGGACTAGGGAGCGACGGAGCATAGGAAGTCGCACTTCACCGTTTCTAGGGCACCCCTGAAACGCACCGGAAGCAGCCGCAGGGAGAGAGGGAGTGAGAGAGCGTGCTTGACACCGGCTCACGCGCGCGCACACACACACACACACACACGCCCTCTTGTACAGGAAACGCAGGGACGGAGGGGAGCACCTGACACCAACAAGACGCCAATATACACAGACAGACGCAAACGTAAATGTATATATATATAAGAAGAATACACTCCCAGCTTCGAGCCGGACTGAGGTAGGTTACAGTAGTCGTCTGCTGCCAAGCCGCCGTCGGGGAGCTCACGGGCTCGTCGCGCCGAGCGGGGTCTAGCACAGGAGATGAGCTGAAGCCAACCCTAAACGAACACGAAGGGGAAGAAGAAGAAGCAGAAGAAACCTAACCCTAAACCTACCGGTATACCCTCTAATGCAAAAATGGGCAACCCTTACACAAAGGGCGTTCCCTTCCTTTTATAGATCAAGGAAAGGGATGCATTACAATGTGGGACAAATCCCAACTTACATGGGATTGTCTGTCCCGAGTTGACTACTCTTGGGCGCCATAAAGGCGCCCTCGATATTCACACTAAATGTACATGGGTGCGTACACACGTTGCAGCCCGCCGATGTAGCCAATGTTCCCGATTTCCGCCTCTGGCTGAAATTCTTCACGACAGCGGCCTCTTCCATAAACCTCTTCATTCCGCTGCGCCCCGTATTTAGTTCTAGGGCTCTCCGGGTCTCGCTTGTGTGCACCCGCTCATTCCAGAGGTACACCACGTTGGTCCTGAGCGTGTCGGCAAAATCCGCGCAATCCTTCTGAATGTGACCGATCGCGTCACACCACATGCACCGCTGCCCAGCCGGCGGCCTCCGGTCGCGAGGTTGTTCGCCGTTGTCTCTCCGGGCCTGTGCGATCAGCAGGTGCGCACCATCTGTGTCAGCTCCTCCAGCGCCGCTCCTCCGTATGGGCCTCTTACCACGTCATTCGATGCCGACCCCGACTGTAGCCAGGTTTGGGTCTCTTCCTTCCTACCAGCCCGCACCGATACCGGCTCCTTGAGCCTCCTCACCGGGACCGGCCCTGACCCCGACGAGCTTCTATCGCTCCAATCGCGCCGTTTGTCGAACAAGTGCAGACCTGTTTTACAACGGCCCAGTCTGTCGTGAGCCCTTCGTCCGTTTCCAATAGGGGACCCACCCTTTCCCTGTCGAGCGCGTCCACCGACTTGACAAACAATAGTACTCGACTCGTTTCGAGCACTGTCCAGTCCAGCGTTGACAACCGCGCGAACCATTTTTCGAACTCCTAGAGGAGCGCTGACGTGTTCCTCCCTTTTCAGGGGCTTTCCACCCACGCCATGAAGTCCCGCCTCGACAGCTGAAGCGAGTCGTCAAACCCGTACTTCTCGAGGAGCTGCAGCTCAAACTCCTCCCAAGTCTAGCATCCAGCTAGCACCTCGAGCACCTCCGCGTGGATGCTCGGCGTCACCACCCGAGGGAATCCGGACAACCGCCTGTCCACCGGGATATCCCTCATGATCATTTCGGCCCGGTAAGCCTCCAAATAACTTGTGGCGTCTTTCCCTCCGAACCGGCCTATAGTGTCGACGATCGATTCGATGGCTCTGTCGAGGGTACCCGTCTCCTCACGAGCGCTTACCAGCCGGTCGATGGCTACCGCCATTGCCTCTACTAGCTCTGATCCCCTCATCTTTCGACTCCTTTGCCACCCCTTTCACGTCGGGTTCACCAAATATGTTGTGTTGTCACGCACTTCGCGTGTAGAAAGAGGCGGGACCACGGGGGCCTTGAACCGAGGAGCGAGAGAGAGAGAGAGAGAGAGAGAGAGAGAGAGAGAGAAAGAGAGAGAGATTTGCAGATACGCGGAAGCGAGAAGGAGAGAGAACGAACGGAACCCTTAATTACAATAATAGTCGATTACAATATCAAGAGATTACAAACTCTGACAGTTACAACCGGCGAGCCGGCAATGGACCCGACACGGGGACCCTACTCACGCACACAGACAGAACACACTGGACCCAGAAAATGTAGAAGGGAGAGACTCTGCTGGCAGCGCACGGGCTACCCACGAAGCAGAGGCGTCGAACTCCCAACACCCACAGAGAATGACGGTCGGGGAGAGAGCTCGGCACTCGGTCCTGCAGCACCTCCTCCTCGCTAACGCGTGATGCCCTTTTCTTTCTTCTCTCCCTCCTTAAATAGTTCGCTAAAAAGGGGGTGCCCCCTTTGTCCCTAGTCAAATCGCTTTATTCCCTGTCCCTTTTGACAGAGATACGCACAATCCCCTAATAAATGTGTACTACTTAGTATTTACATCAGCCGATCCATTTATGAATCATGTACAAAATATCAAAATATCAATTCACGCGTCCATCCATGTAAGAGCCGGTTCATACGCCTTTTTCTCCGATTCCGCCTATGGCCGGTTTTCTTCATGACAACGGGTTGTAAATACATCGAATTCTGGAAGTTTTCGTCAAGCAGGAGAACCTAAACAAAAGAGTTCGATAGACAACTCTAAGGATGTGGTGCATGAAAATCCATATGCAACATTGGAACATGCTTTGACTAGTTTCATGACATCGGTTGCTCTAAAGGAGCAAGTGCACCCATAACATTGTTGACTGAATGAAAGCGGTAACATGGAATGTGAGAGGGGCATGTTCTCCTCATAAGAAGTATATATTATGGCAAACTTTATTAAGTAAAGAATGGGATGTATTATGTGCAGTTGAGCATAAGTTTCATGAGTTAGCAGGATCCAGAATTCATTTGCGTGAATATTCATAATTCTATGTAGGACATCTTAATAATCATTATTTAGATGTGGTATTAATCGTGCGGGATAAGTATTTTCCTCAAGTGGTGCATAATGATCCTTATGGTCGGTTTTTGGTTATAGAAATCCCTTTTTTCTGCAAGGTTGTGTGGGTGGTTGGGATTTATGCCCCTAACCAAGCCACTCAACGTATTGCATTATGGGGCTCACTCTGTCAAACCCTATGTGTGGGCCATCTAGGATTACTTATGGGTGATTTTAACATGTGTCTTGATGCATCTCAATCTACGTCTGAACATTCAATCATGGATGATCCTGAGCAACTTGCTTAGGATTCATTGGATATGGAGGTTTTGAAGTTGGATGTTTGGACATGGTTGCATGGGAATGATCCAGGTTTTACTTTCCAATTTGCTCAACATAGACAAACATGGAGTCGGTTAGATAGAATGTATGTGATGCACAATGATTCTTTTTTACCGACATCACTTCGTATGGTAGTTTTACAAGATGTAGGAACTTCAGATCACTTTCCTATTTGTTTGTGACGGGAACTCAACGCTCCTTATGTCCAACGCTCGGCCACAACCGAGATTCTTTTCATACACAGAAAACGGGAAACAAATGCAGGACACAAAGGAGAGAAAAAGGTAGACATGATGTTTACGTGGAAAACCCAAACTGAGGGAAAAACCACGGCAGCCCACAGGCTGCAAACTATCACTATATTGGAATGTACAAATAGTGAGTTCACGGAGGCAACGACCTCGTGCTCACGATCTTCGTCACAGGCGGCGGTTACAACAGAGGCAACGACCTCATTCTCTCTCTCTCTCAACCTGTACACTGTTACACGCTCTCTCTTCTTGCACCAACAAGAAAATGACAACAACTACAACTTCACCTAAAAGTTTGCCGTATGTCATATTTATACTAATATGACTTTTCGGCTACTTACAAATATAGCCTTGATGGACTCTCAGAAACATATTTACGAATATGTCTCTTCATCCGGTTCATACCGGGTCTGCACAATCCGGCTCTCCGAAGCCGGGTACTCCTCATCCGGTTCATACCGGGTCTGTATCATCGAGCTCTCCGTAGCCGGGTACTCCTCATCCGGTTCATACCGGGTCTGCACCATCCGGCTCTCCGTAGCCAGGTACTCCTCATCCGGTTCATACCGGGTCTGTATCATCCAGCTCTCCGTAGCTGGGTACTCCTCTTTTGATTGTTCGTCGGCACTGTTCTTCTCCCTTCCCATCCGGAGGAACCTGTCTCCCAACAGTTTGGAGATTTGTGGTCATGCAATTGACATGTATAAATCCTTACATGGAAAGCCTCCATTACGCTTTAACTCTTCTCTTTTGCTTCAACCTCACTTTGATTCTCTCATGGAGCAAATTTTGGTAAATTTTTCACAAGAAGTGAATCTTAAAGGAGTTAAAGCATGGGATATCACATTACGAATTATTAAGATCGTTATCGTATGTATGGAGTGACTAATGCCCAACGAAGAAGAGGTCTTCTTCTAAAATTCTCACAAGTTCTGTCTAGGTGTAATGCATTATTGATACGTGCACCTTTAGATGAGGAGCTTTTGGATATCCAAAGTCAATTGCATGTTATTATTTCTCAGTTGCAATGCCAAAGTTATCGTTATGCGAAGATGCGACAATTGAGGGATGGGCTCATAGATAATGAATGTCAATCCCATTTGTTTTTCCAAGCGTTACATCCTACTTATACTCGATCTAATGTGGTACATGTGAAGCAAGGTGATGAAGGGATAGTGGATCCTACTAAAATAATTGACATATGTGCTCATTACTTTAAGGAGTTGATTGGCCCACAATTGTTAATGACAAATGAGGTGAGTAGAGCACGTCATGTGTTTTATGATGTGGTTGGATGTATTGTGCATGACCTCATTAGTCATGAATTGGATGCGGATTTCATTGAGGATGAGGTGGACACAGTTTTAAGGCATCTTCCTAGTGGTAAGAGCCCTAGTTGGGATGGCTTGACAAATGAAGTTTTTAATCGATATTCACACATTTTAAAGGGGCCCTTAACTTTGATGTTTCAACATTCTTGGGATTCTGGTAGTATGCCTCAAGCTTGGAAGGTTGGTCTAATTAAATTAGTTCCAAAGGTGGCATCTCCAGAGTCATTTCATCAATGGAGACCTATTTCTTTGATGGGGGGATTGTATAAGATATTTACAAAGGTCTTGGCAAATAGATTAAAAAAGTATTTGCCAAAGTTGTCAATACATCTCGCCCAATATGGTTTTATTGTAGGTAGGAATATATTGCATAATGTGTTGAATGTTCAAATGGCCATGGATTATGCTCGAAACACTCATCAAGAATTGATTATGGTGCAATTAGATGTGGAGAAACCGTATGATCATGTTAATTGGTCCTTTGTTTCTAGGTTAATGCATACAATGGGCTTTGGACCTTGTATGTCTCGCCTCATATTTTTATCTGGCTCTTGCCGGTTATGCTTCATCCGGTTCTTGCCGGTTTTCTTTATCCGGTTCTTACCTGGTCCTCCTTACCGGTCCTCTTCGTCCATTTCTCACCAACTCTCATCGGCCTTCTTCATCCAGCTCTTGCCGTGTCTCCTTACCGGTTTCAGTCCTTACCGGTTCCTCCTTCCGGTTCTCACCGGGTACTCCATGTCCTATCCGGAGAGACCAAAATGTAATTTTTCACGTAGTGTGCGAATTACACTACGACAACGTTACATCCTGTGTCATCTCTTTTATCTTGCGAAGTGTATTGTTACTTTTTGTTTAATCATCCATTTGTATTGTGAAACTTAGGTTTGGTCGAGTACGATTCTCAACATAAATAGACCCAAAATCCGCACTCTATGCACTATGTGAGGATACGACATCCCCTGTAGCTGATTCATGGTGACATCTATGGGCCGATGCTCGAGATATCTCTAAGTGGCATGCAATACTTCATCATGTTCGTGGATGATCTTATACGCAAAGTTTGGGCTTATTCGGTTAAGTCCAATGATGAAGCACTTGTGACATTTGCTCGATGGATAACCAAAGTCGAAAATCGATCTGGCCACAAGGTGAAAAATTTCCGGTCGGACAACAAAGGCGAATACAAGGTCATTAATAGAAAGATACAAATCAACATGATTATATGAAGAACAACAGGTTGATGGACATAAGCAAGATGAACAGAGTGAAATTGAGACAAGTTAGCAAGATCAATAAGAACAATAGAGAGAGAGAGAGAGAGAGAGAGAGAGAGAGAGAGAGATAGAGAGGCACACAAGAATGTAACTGTATTATTCAAAGCTAAAGTTACAATAGAAAAAATGGCGTCATCATCTACAAACTAGTCACAGGTTCAGTTATATACTAGCCAAACTAGGGCAACTGCCCTTTGAGCATACTACAAATATGTCCTACCCTAGTTTGTCCAAATGGGACAATGTGAATACAACCATTATAACCTGTATTCGACACTCCTCCATAATGGGTGTATACATCAAGGAATCTATAATGAAGAAAACAAATAAACAGATTATACAAAGACATGATAACAAGAGTCGGTTGTTTTCCCTAAGTTGCCGAATCGGCTACCCCGAATACTAGATGCCGAGTTGGTTGAGCTGAAGCTGATTGATTGAATTTGCCAAGCTGAAGTCATCTCGGTGTCCGAATTGATCGAGCCGAAATGGCGGTGCCTAGATCAACCGGATCAATTACTCTTACGCCCATATGGTGCCTTAATGATCGGAATTGGTCTGCTGAAAGACACTTTGTCATCCCTTTTACAACATTGTCGGCTGTTGAGATCTTCTCCATGCCGAACTTTCTATTGTCCAGACAACCAACAAAGTCTAAGTCGATGTAGCCGACTGTTAGGATCGTGACCGGCCACTACCGGTTTCACTTTTGAATATTCGGGTGCAAAGATCAAGAAAGATAGTGCACATAAAAAAAACGAGAAGGCAGAAAGCACAAGATTTAACGTGGAAAACCCGAAAAGGGAAAATCCACAAGAGTCCTCGAACTCCGAACTAAATCACTATAAGGGGAGGAGTACAACAAGAGGATTCAAAGCAACAACCTTGACCTCTTCTTCCTCAAACGACGACTATAGAGTTACACGCACTCTCACTCTCTTTCATACACAGTTACGGAGGTAATGACCTTGTCAGTAAAACTATACACTATCACTAACTGATTTTCCACTACACATAAAGTTTTCCCTAGTTGTATTTATACATATACAACTTTTTGGCTATTACATACATAGCCCACAAGGGCACATTTAGACGATTTACATATATGGTCTCCTAATTTCGGTTTCGGTTTTCGATTTTGGCCTCGGCCGAAATACTCATTGACTCTATCCAAATCGGTTCGTTCTCTTCCCATCCAAAGGGACCTGTTTTCCCAACAAACTCCCCCTTCACTCCGGCATGGGGTAGTTCATCAATCTGACTCTCTGTTAGCACACGTTTAGCTTTTCGACCGACAACACCTTCTTAAGCATGTTCGACGCGTTATCCGTTTTATGCACCTTCACTAGAGAAAACTCCTTCTCTTCCACTCACTCTCGAAGCCAATGGTACCTCCTCTGGATGTGCTTGGTTCTCGAGTGGTAGGAGACATTCTTTGCAAGTTGGATGGCAATCTGATTATCGCAATGGAGTCAGAATTCTTCTTGCCGAATTCTCTCCTCACTGATAAACTCCTTCATCCATATTGTTGAGCGGCAAGCTCAACCGGAGCTAGATCGGCTGAATAAGCCTGAGCCGGTAAGCGAGATGAATCGGTATGCCGGTGAGCAACCGAGCCAGTAAGCAGTAAGGACCGGTGAGCTGGGGAGCTAGTATGCCGGATCCAATCCGTAACCGGAAGCCTAGTATAGGTTAGACTACTAGGCAGTTATAGTCTCGTAGTTAGTGTCAGATGCTCGTGTGAGCATTGAAGTACACCGTACTTCTAACAGTCCCGTGTGGACTTGTATAAATAGCGCTAATGAGTGCATTGTAGAAAATAAGAGCACAGAGTATTCATATAATTTCGAAGAATAGTGTGTCATGCTCTCTCTGTCTCTCTCGCGTACTCTTTCTCTCTCTCTCTCTCTCTCTCTCTCTCTCTCTCTCTCTCTCTCTTTGTGTATTGTTCTTTCTAATGCTTCCGCAAGCAATCTTTGACATGGTATTAGAGCGCGTGGGTTGAGAACCTCTGCTGCAGACATCTACGCTTGTGAAGGAAACCCTAACAGATCGGAAAATAGACAGAAAAGGAGAAATGGACAGAGGTATGGCTACGTCGCTCCCGGTGGAGAAGCTCGACAGAACCAACTACGCATCTTGGTCATACAAGATGCACCAGTACCTACTTGGGCATGGCTACTGGAGTTATGTCGACGGAGTGAACGACTCAGCACCGGGGACGACACACAAGGACTTCCCAGTGTGGGAACAGGCGGCAAGCAGGGTGATGTACTGCTTCGCGTCTAGAGTCGGTGACCAGCTGCTCAGCCATATCCGTGACGCCAAGACATCGAAGGATGCTTGGGGAAACTTGAAAAAGGTCTTCGCCGCAAGCACCACTGCCCGGAAGCTGCAACTCAGACAGGAGTTGAGCAATGTTTGACAAAAGAACATGTCGGTGGCAAATTACACAAACCGGATCAAAGGGGTCTGTGACTCGCTTGCTTCTATTAACATCACCGTAGAGGAAAACGAGATGGTGCAGGTTTGTCTTGGAGGCCTGGCGTCCAAGTTCGGAGCTTTCCGGACTGCGGTTTGTACAAGGGAGAATACGCCCTCATTTTTCGACTTACAATCAATGCTCCTTGTAGAGGAGAACTACGCCGGTGCATCTACCAGTGCATCCCCAGACAACCGGATGTTGTACACAGGAGGGGATCGGTCCCGCGGGCGTGGTGGACGAGGCAGATCGGCATGCAATGGAGGCGGCCGGCAAGAGCAGGAACGAAGGCATTGTGAGCGTGCGGACAACAGTTCCGGGACTTCTACAAGCAGGGGGAGTCAAGATGGTGCCAGAGGCTGGCAAGACAAATCCGCTACGAAATGCTGGTACTGTGGCAAAAAGGGCCACAAGGAAAGCGAGTGCTGGAGAAAGCATGCCAATTCGGACAAATCCGGATCCGGCAAGACCGGTAAGGAAGGCCGGCAAAGCTCGTACTACGCAAATGGATCGGGAGGATCCAAGAACGGTAAGGGGCCAGCCTTGGTGATGAAGCACAAGGCAAACTCGATGAAGAAGACCACTTCCAATCGGACTTGTCCGAATCGGTATCCTCCGATTCGATTTTCGGCTTCAGGCCTCTCACCACGTCGGACCACGTCTGGGTCTTGGCCTTCTCCATGCTTCCCTTGGCTTCTTCAGCCGGTTCACCGAAGTTGAATTCTTCATTCGGCTCCGCATCATGGCCATTACGATCGTGATGACCTCCGCATAGCATGCACTTCTCTTCCTGAGTGTACAATTCTTCTTCATAGCCTCTCACTCCGACCTGTTCGGATGTGCCGACTTCCTTCGTCAACTCAGCTTCATTTTTCTTCTTGTCTCCACCTCTACCGGTTCTTCTCTTACCTACGGGTTCAACAGTTTTTTTGCCTTTGCGGCACGTCGAGGTGCTGAACACCAAGCATTTCGGTAAAATGCTACAACTTGTCCGACCCGAGCGGTTTGGTGAGGATGTCGGCAACTTGCCGATCCGTGTGAACATACCGTAGTTCAACTTCACCGCTCAGGACCCGCTCACGCAGGAAGTGATAATGCACTTCTATGTGCTTTGTGCGAGCATGGAACACAAGGTCCTTGGCGAGTTGCATCCTGCTGAGGTTATCGCAGTAGATAAGGATCGGGGTCGGTACCTCGATCCGCAAGTCTTGCAATAGTCGTCGAAGCCAAATGGCTTCGTAGGTGGCAACGGTCGCGCCCCGGTATTCAGCCTCAGTGTTGGATAGAGCCACTATTGGCTGCTTTTTGCTGCTTTTTGCTTGCTGCTGGCCCCTGACCGTTCTTGGATCCTCCCGATCCGTTTGCATAGTACGAGCTTTGCCGACCTTCCTTACCGATCTTGCCGGATCTGGATTTGTCCGAATCGGCACGCTTTCACCAGCACTCGCTTTCCCTGTGGCCCTTTTTGCCACAGTACCAGCATTTCGTAGCGGATTTGTCTTGCCGGCCTCCGGCACCATCTTAACTCCCCTTGCTTGTAGAAGTCTCGGAACTGTTGTCCGCACGCTCACTATGCCTTCGTTCTTGCTCTTGTCAGCCGCCTCCATTGCGTGCCGACCTGCCTCGTCCACCACGCCCGCGGGACCGATCCGCTCTCGTGTACAGCATCCGACTTTCTGGGGATGCACTGGTAGATGCACCGGCGTGGTTCTCCTCTACAAGGAGCATCGATTGTAAGTCAAAAAATGAGGGCGTATTCTCCCTTGTACAAACCGCAGTCCGGAAAGCTCCGAACTTGGACGCCAGACCTGCACCATCTCGTTGTCCTCTACGGTGATGTTAATAGAGGCAAGCGAGTCACAGACCCCTTTGATCCGGTCTGTGTAATCTTCCACCGACATGTTCTTCTGTCGAACATTGCTCAACTCCTGTCTAAGTTGCAGCTTCCGGGTAGTGGTGCTTGCGGCGAAGACCTTTTTTAAGTTTCTCCAAGCATTGTTCGGTGTCTTGGCGTCACGGATATGGCTGAGCAGCTGGTCACCGACACTGGACGCGAAGCAGTACATCACCCTGCTTGCCGCCTGTTCCCATACTGGGAAGTCCTTGTGTGTCGTCTCCGGTGCTGAGTCGTTCAATCCGTCGACATAACTCCAGTAGCCATGCCCAAGTAGGTACTGGTGCATCTTGTATGACCAAGATGCGTAGTTGGTTCTGTCGAGCTTTTCCACCGGGAGCGACGTAGCCATACCTCTGTCCATTTCTCCTTTTCTGTCTATTTTCCGATCTATTAGGGTTTCTTCACAAGCGTAGATGTCTGCACTAGAGGTTCTCAACCCACACGCTCTAATACCATGTCAAAGATTGCTTGCGGAAGCATTAGAAAGAACAATACACAAAGAGAGAGAGAGAGAGAGAGAGAGAGAGAGAAAGAGTACGCGAGAGAGACAGAGAGAGCATGACACACTATTCTTCGAAATTATATGAATACTCTGTGCTCTTATTTTCTACAATGCACTCATCAGCGCTATTTATACAAGTCCACACGGGACTGTTAGAAGTACGGTGTACTTCAATGCTCACACGAGCATTTGACACTAACTACGAGACTATAACTGCCGAGTAGTCTAACCTATACTAGGCTTCCGGTTACGGATTGGATCCGGCATACCAGCTCCCCAGATCACCGGTCCTTACTGCTTACTGGCTTGGTTGCTCACCGGCATACCGATTCATCTCGCTTACCGGCTTAGGCTTATTCAGCCGATCCAGCTCCGATTGAGCTTGCCGCTCAACAATACGACTACTGAGAGTGGCCGCACCAATACATGGGACAACATGTGGGACATCGTCGCACGATACACAAAGAGGGGGCAATGGCTCGGTAATGAAGAAAAGAGAATTTCAGAACCAATCTTTAGACCAAGATCCGGATTGGAAGATCACCAACCACGACCTCGGGAGACTACGACCGAAAAAGGAATCGATGCGACCACAGTGGAGCAATTGCTGAAAGAGATGGAAAATGTCAAGATTGCCATGGTGAAGAAATCGGAAGACTGTCCCACGAGTTCCAAGTATATGGACCGTTGTGCCTTCGAATATGTCTTCGAGGTCTATTATGGAAGAGACATTCTCCGGTTCTTCTGTAGTGGCGCATCGTCTACTCGGAGGAAGCCTTCCCATCCGTGTTTGGTGAACCATTCCCTTGTCGCGATCGAGAGTGCCATCGGTTTTGTGTCGTCTTTGTAGACTCCACTGTTATGGGGATGTGGTTGAGGTTGGTTGATTGCCTATGCTTTTCCGGAAGTCTGTGTGCTCTGTTGCGTTCTCAAAAGTCTTCTTTCGCAAAATGACAGGCTTTCGGTCATCCGGAAGTTTTGTAGCCCCATTATTTCAGCCGCCTTTTCCTGATTCCCGTGCATGCATGTCGTGTACCATAATAGTATGAGTACGCCGTGTGGTGCACTTTAAATGGCTGATGTCACGCCTTTTCGTGGTGACTGTGCATCATATCAAATAGTATCTTTGTTTTTTTTGAGTTTTCATACTTGACTACTTGTCTGTCCTACCTAAAGGTACCGGCTCGGTTTTCGGCGTAGGTTCCCCGGTTATTCCCTTCATGCCGGTCTTCGGTTTTTTGAACGGGTTCTTCGGCATCGGTCCTTGGTATGATTTTAATCGGAAACCATTCACCCACTTGTCCAATACTTTGCCAGCTAGCGTGCTTAATTGGTACGATCTCCTGAATTTCCTAGTACTCCAAAACGGTCCAGTCCACCGGAACCGCAGCTAGATTGTCGATGTCCAACATTTTCTCGTTTCGTCATTTGTGCTGGTCCACAAAGGCTTTCCTCCTACGTTGTTTGAGCTCCAACTGCAACACACTGGCTATTCGGTGCACTATGTTGAGCGGCAAGGTCAACCAGATCTGGATTGGCTGAATAAGCCTGAGCCGGATCGGTGAGCCGGTGAGCGAGATGGATTGGTGAGTTGGTGAGCCAGGTAGCCAGATCAGAGCGGTAACCGGAAGCCTAGTAGTAGCCTAGACTACTAGGTAATCATTGTCTCGTAGTTAGTGTCAGTCGCACATAGGAATATTGAAGTACCTGTCAGTACTTCTGTTAGGTCTTTTGGACTTGTATAAATAGTGTTGTTTAGCACGTTGTATGTATAGAGTTATAGAGTATTTTCATTTTTTTGAATCTACGCTTACGTTCTGCTCTCTCTGTCTCTCCCGCGTATACTCTTTGTATACGAAGCTTCTCCATTAAACCTTCATCTTATTCTCTGTTGCTATTTGGCTGAGCCGGTTCTGTCTAACGCTTCCGCACGTTTACATTCACATGGTATCAGAACGAGAGGATTGAGAACCTCTGCAGCTAACAAACGCTTTCGAAGACAAACCCTAATACTCGGTAAGGACAGACAGAGAAAGATATGGAAAGAGGTATGGCAAGTTCACTTCCCACAGAGAAGCTTGACCAGAGCAACTACGCGTCCTGGTCATATAAAATGCACCAGTACCTGCTAGGGCATGGATATTGGAGCTTCGTGGAACGAATGAACGAGGTAGCGCCGGAGCCGGCACACAATGACTTCCCAGTTTGGACAACATCTGGCAGTTACGGACTACACCACAAGATAAAGGAGATTTGTGACGCACTCGGGTCCATCAACGTGACGTTGGATGAAGACAAGATGGTACAAATCTGCCTCGGTGGTCTAGCGCAAAGGTATGGGCCAATCCGGATAGCGATATGCACCTAGGAGAAACAACCATCTTTCTTCGACTAGCAATCGATGCTAATGGTCGAAGAAAACCACGCGAGTGGGTCAAGGACCATTCAATCGGATGGTCGGATGTCGTACATGGAGACAGATCGGCCCCATGGATGTGGTGGATGAGGTGGGTCGGCGCGTAATGGAGATGGCCGTCAAGAGAAGGACCGGAGGCACAGAGGTGGTGCCGACAACAGTTCCAGACTCTTCACAAGTAGGGGGAGTCAAAGCGGTGTCGGGAACCAGCAAGGAAAGGCTGACACGAAATGTTGGTACTGTGGCAAAAAGGGCCACAGGGAAAGCAAGTGTTGGAAGAAGTGCGCTGATTCGGACAAATCCGGATCCGGCAAAACCGGTCAGGAGAACCGGCAAAAGCTTGCACTACTCGGAAGGATCGGAAGGATCCGGAACCAGGAAAACCAGTAAAGGGCCAACCTTCGTGATGAAGCACAAGGCTAACTCGATGAACAAGACAACTTCCAAATCGGAGGAAGTATGGTACGTTGATTCCAGAGCGTCCAACCACATGACGAGCCATGAAGAGTGGTTCTCTTTTTTGGAGAAGCTGGAACAACCGAGGATTGTCGAAACTGGAGACGACACCCCTCACCGGATTGTGCATGTCGGAGAAGTCCCTTTAAGCCATGCTAGACAAAAGGGGAAGTTGATGAACGTACTACACGTTCTGAATATCACAAAGAACCTGGTGTCAGTTGGACAAATCGTCGACTAGGGGATGCAGGTGCGGTTTACGCACCTAGGGTGCTTCATCGAGGAAGAAGGTCGGATAATTGTGCAAGGGCGCAGAGAAGGGAGGATGTTCATCCTCAACACCAATGACATTGGCACTGCCATGTTTGCCAAAGGGCAAAAGGTCGAGTCGGACATCGACCTGTGGCACAAGCGGATCAGCCACGTCAACTACCGGAGGCTTTAGGACCTGCAATCGAAACAAGCTATCTTTGGTTTGCCAAAATTTAGCGGCCGGATGGCCGAAATTTGTGAAGCCTGCCAACTCGGGAAACAACACCGGCATCCATTCCCCATCGAATGAAACCAGAGCCATAACAAGCTCAAACGTTAGTCTTAGCTTCCATTCGGATGTATGGGGACCGGCACAGAACGTTAGTCTTGGCGGGAGTCGATACTTTGTCTCCTTCATCGACAACCACAGCTGGCACACATGGATCTACCTCATTGAATGGAAGAGTGAAGTCTTCGAATGTTTCCGGAACTTGCAAAGCTTTGTTGAACGGGGAACGGAGAGAATGTCAAGTGCTTGTGGTCGGATGGCGGAAAAGAATACTTTTGTGGCCAATTCAACAGTTATCTGCAGTAGAAAGGAATTCAGAGAGAATTCAGCTGCAGATACACGCCGGAGCAAAACGATGTGGCCGAAAGGAAGAACCGGTTGATTGTTGACGCGACAAGGGCAATGCTGGAGGAGAAGAGCATGCCCCAATTCTACTGGGTTGAGGCGGTCTGGACGACAGTCTACATCCAAAACCGGATCGGAGACAAGGTGTCATCACATGAGCTGTATTTCGGGCGGAAGCCGAATTTGAGACATCTTCGTATATTTGGCAGCATAGCATATGTGCATGTACCGGATGAGAAACAGAAGAAGCTAGATCCGAAGTCAGAGAAATGCATCCTAGTCAGCTACTTGCATGAGCAGAAGGGGTATAAGTGCTATAACCCCCGGACTAAGCAGGTCCGAGTAAGCCGAGATGTCGAGTTTAATGAGACGACATCATGGTACTCCTTACTGACTCCAACTCCAACTCCCGACGAAGACCCGATTCCGAAAGATGAGGCTAGTGAGCCCGAGGAGGTCCATGTAGAGGATGAAGACTTCGGCACTCTAGAAAAGAGTCCGATCTCATTTCGGCTCACGCGAGTGGTGGAGACTCTGTCATGCTCTCCCCACGCAAGGAACCGAGGAGACGGTTCACGCGCAAAGAGAAGGGGAAGAAGAAGATGTTGGAATACGAAACCGACAACGTTAAGTCAGATCAGAGTGACTCTGACTCCGGAAAGGATGAAGGCGGATCTTCAGGAATGAAGTCCAAACCGGCCAAGAAGGGCCCCAAACCGGGTGATGACAAGCAAAACCCCGTTACACGGTACGGGTACAATGAGTACATGGCGCATCACTATGCATACATGACCAAAGTGGCAGAAGTGCGTGAGCCGGAGAGCTACACAAAAGCGGCAAAGGACGCAAATTGGCGTGCCGCTATGGAAGAAGAAATGCAGGCACTCGATGCGAACGACACATGGGACGTCGTTGACCCTCCCCGACATTGTAAACTGATCGATTGCAAATGGGTGTACAAGGTAAAGTACAATGCCGACGGTTTGGTTAACCGGTACAAGGCCTAGTTAGTGGCGAAGGGATACCTGAAACCCATGGAATCGACTACGACGAGACCTTCGCTCCGGTAGCGAAGATGACGACAGTTCGTGTGGTACTGACGGTTGCCGCAGCAAGGGGGTGGCATCTTCACCAGATGGACGTGAAGAATGTGTTTCTTCAAGGCGACCTTCAAGAAGAGTTCTTTATGATCCAACCCCTCAGATTTTAGTTGGAGATGAACAAGTCGACGGTGTGCCGGCTTAAGAAGTCGCTTTACGGTCTGAAACAAGCCCTCCGATCTTGGAATGCAAAGATCACGCACCGGTTGCGTAAGATGGGGTTTGTGATGTCTAAATTTGTCTCCTCGTTGTTCATATGACAATGTCCGGATGGTTTGGTTTGCATCCTACTTTATGTTGATGATTTAGTCGACAGTGTGCCAGCTTAAGAAGTCGCTTTACGGTCTGAAACAAGCCCTCCGATCTTGGAATGTGAAGATCATGCACCGGTTGCGTAAGATGGGGTTTGTGATGTCTAAATTTGACTCCTCGTTGTTCATACAACAATGTCCGGACGGTCTGGTTTGCATCCTACTTTATGTTGATGATTTAGTCATCACCGGACCCAGACTCAATAAATCGGCCGAGTAAAGGCCCAGTTGTCGGACGCATTTGAAATGAAGGACCTGGGGGACCTTCATTATTTTCTTGGGATCGAGGTGATCCGAACCCCCGACGGCATATTGCTCTCATAACGACACTATGTGTTGAATATGTTGTACAAGTTCGGCATGACGGAATGCCGACCTATCTCTACACCCCTAGACCGGAACCATAAGCTCCGTCCCAACTCCGAACCGGCCTGCAATGAGAAACAGTTCTGACAAATTGTCGGAAGCCTGATATACTTGACAATCACTTGACCCGACATCAGTTATCCAGTCGGAGTGATCATCCAGTTCATGCAGAAGCCGACTGTCGAGCACCTTCAGTGCGCACACCGGATACTCCGGTATGTTAGCGGCACGAAGGATAGGGGACTATTGTACCGTCGGGGTATAACCGAAGAGCTACTTGGATATACAGATGCCGATTGGGCCGGTGATGCATCGGATCGCCGATCCACCTCCGGTTACATGTTTTCTCTAGGTAGCGTAGTTGTTGCATGGAGCAGCAAGAAGCAGCCAACAATGGCTCTATCGAGCACTGAGGCTGAATACCGGGGCACTACCAATGCCACCTATGAAGCCATCTAGCTTCGGCGACTGCTGCAAGACCTACGGATTGAGGTACCGACCCCGATCCTAATCTACTATGACAACATGAGCAACATTCAGCTCGCCAAGAACCTTGTGTTCCATGCTCGGACGAAGCACATAGAAGTCCACTATCACCTTGTGCGTGACTAGGTTTTGAGCGGTGAAGTTGAACTTCGGTATGTTCAGACGGATCGGCAAGTTGCCGATATCTTCACCAAACTGCTCGGATCGGACAAGTTGCAGCATTTCACCGAAATGCTTGGTGTTCAGCATCTCGATGTGCTACACTTGAGGGGGAGAAAAGGAAAGGGAACGGATGGCACTGGACAAGGAGCCGAAGAGGAAGAAAGAACCAACAAAAGGGGAGACAAAGGGAAAAAGGAAGTTGAGTCGACGAAGGAAGTTGGCACATCCGAACAAGTCGAAACGAGCGGCAACGGCGATAGAGTCAAGAAGGATAGAGTCGACCGAAAGGAGAAGGCCAAGACCCAGACATGGTCTGATATGGTGAAGGGCCTGAAACCAGAAGACAAGTTGGACAACACCGACTCGGACAAGAGCCGGAATGAATCGGGAGCGACCGATTTGGACAGGAGCTGGAATGAATCGAAGGAAACTGATTCGGTTCAAGATTCGGAGAAGTCGGATCAACTAAAGGCCAAACGGACACGGACGCAACGGAAGTCAACGCCAACACGAAAGAACCGATGGGTCGACAAGCGCCAGAGTCGCAGTAGCGAGGGAGCTGAAATGGGCATGTTGAGCAGACAAGCCGACCGAGGAGGTCGAGGTGTGTAGAACCAGAGGGGTCGTGACAAAAGGGACCAGACCGAACGAGGAGCACGAGCAAGGCGGAGTGACGCCAGAAGGAGCCGGGTAGAAGGACCGGCTACCATGAACACTGACACCACGATCCGACCTCAAGTTGAGCTTGAGAGGGAGTGTTGAGCGGCAAGCTCAACCGGATCCAGATCGGCTGAATAAGCTTGAGTCGGATCGATGAGCCGGTGAACCGGGTAGCCAGATTAGAGTAGTAGTCGGAAGCCTAGTAGTAGCCTAGACTACTAGGTAATCATTGTCTCATAGTTAGTGTCAGTCGCATGTAGGAATATTGAAGTACCTGTCAGTACTTCTGCTAGTCCTTTATATGGACTTATATAAGTAGTATTGTTTAGCACGTTGTATGTACAAAGTTTTTGAATCTACGCTTACGTTTTGCTCTCTCTGTCTCTCCCACGTATACTCTTTGTATACTAAGCTTCTCCATTAAACCTTCATCTTATTCTCTGTTGCTATCCAGCTGAGCCAGTTCTTTCTAATGCTTCCACACGTTTACATTCACACACTACTACGTAGAACGACGTCAAGCTTTCCACGACTTGCCCTAGGAAGTGACCGCCTTGGTCGTTGATGAGCTCAATCGGGCATCCGTATCGGCACCATATGTGTTTATATAAAAATTTTGTCCTTGATGCCGCGGTGTTGTCCTTAAGCACTTTGTCTTCTACCCATTTTGTGCAATAGTCGGTTGTGACGATGACGTACCGGTTTCCTGTTCGCATTGCCAAAGGCTTGAATGGCCATACGAAGTCCAATCCCCATTTCTGAAAAGGTTCAAGTGGCAATATGGGTTTATGGGGCATCCACGCTTGTTCTGTGAGTTGACCCATCCTTTGGCAAAGATCGCATTCTTCACAATACCGGATCGAGTCTTTCAAGGTTGTCGGCCACCATAGACCACCTCTCCAAATCTTCCAGGTAGTGGCATTGTTGTAGGTTTTAGGGTTAGGGTAAAGGATGAGGATGAATGGTAATGGTGTTGATTGATGATGAAGATAGACATGGTGTAATAGTGGAGATGATGAATGGTATGATGGTGAGAGAGAACATGAAGAACAAGACAAGCATTGAGGGGTGGGGGGTGGTGCCTAGAATAGCTCCACCCCCCTCCCAAAGGGGTTCAACGTTTGGGAAGAGAGAGAGAGAGAGAGAGACAGAGAGAAATGTTCATTGTCTTCATTCATTCCCCATAAGGGGTTAAATAGGTACAAAGGGGTAGATACACAAGGGTGCAAGTCCCCTTGGGCATTCATACCTAGTCACTCACTCACACCTCTTTGTATCCATCACACTCACACTTACATTCACACTCATAATCGTATAACATTACACATACATATCAACGCATTACATCTTTCACCCTTACTTATCACACAATATCAATCAGCCGTACATTTCGTACGATAACACAATATGGCACGCCTGTGGGAGAGTGCCTTGCACATCGATCCCACATGCCTTGATCATAATCTTTCTCCGACCGGAATTTTCATCGGTCATCTCCACGATCGGAGCGCTTGACTCAAACATCTCCTTCGGTCAGCGATTTCATCGACACGAACATTCTCGTTCTGTCGGTTCACGAACATTGATATCATGGGTCCAAAAACGTTGTGTGTATGTGTATCTTCCTTTTGTTGATTTTGTGAGTTGTGTGTCGATCGCATCCATTTCTTTTAGGTTGATGAGTTTTCGAAATTTCGTAGGTGCCCTTTGATTTTTAAAATTTTAATTATGTACGCTCCAGTTTTTGAAATTTTATTCGATACCCTCAGGGTTTCAAAATTTGTCTCATACCCCTATTTTATCTTTTTCCCTCTCTTTTTGCTTTTAGGTCATTTTTTCCTTCCCTTCTCTATTTGTCTTTCTTCTCTCTTCTCTTCCTCTTGTCTATCTATGTCTCCTTCTGCTTCTTCTCTCCCTTTGATTCTCCCGCTTGATTCTCTCTCTGTCCATGCCTCTATCACTAGTGCCCATATCTTGCTTTGCTCCTCCTCTCTGTTTCCTTCTTTCGTGTTGCTTTGGTCTGCGTTTTTCTTCTTCTTGTTCATTTCTGTTCTTCTTCTTTCTTCTTCTACTGCCATCGATGTTTCTGCCATCGTTTGCGGCTTTTTTCTCCTCCCATTGACCGTCTCTTCCATCGGTTATCTGCCTACTACTAGTCAGTTGTCGATGTCTCCATCGTCGTTGCCATCTCTGTCTCTGTTGTCGTCGCCATTTCCATCTCTTGGCCTTGTCCGACAATCGTCATCGTCGTCCGTTGCCTCTATCGGCCGTCCATCTTTTTCACCGTTTCGACCGTCATCCGGTCGCCGGTGTCTTGCGTCATTGCCATTGTTATCTCTGTCTTTGGCTTCGTCTCCGGCCGCCTATCCAGACGTTGCACCGATGACGCTTCCGCCACAGTCTGGCCGCTATCTGGCCGTCTCCATGTTGTTGTTGTCCAGTGTCGTCCGGTCCGGACACCTTAGTTTCGGCATCGTACGGCCACTTCGACTGCTCTTCAATCGCACTCCGACCGGATTTTCCCGGCCTCATCTCCATATCTATCTATGTCGCCCTTCTGGGTGCGGTCGACCGCTCTTCCACTCCTATCCGGCCACACCGGCTTGTCTTTCACCGTTGTCCGTAGCTTTTTTTCCATTGTCGTTCTCAATGAACATTTTGCCGCCATTTGGGGTCATCATCATATTCCGGCCGCCGATGTCTCTGTCCTGTCGGTTCCGATCATTCTGTTCATTTGTTTGGCCCATTCCAGTATCTCTATCGCCGGCCATCATTCGTCTGTCTTTGCCCATCCTTGTTGGTCTCTATCCGGTCATCCTATGTCGTCGACTCTGTTGGTTTCCATCAATCTCCGTTCGGTCTTCGGTTATCCGGCATGTCCAGTTGTCTCTTCTAGTCTGTTCCGGCGAATTATTCGATCCGGTCATTCGTCCTCCTGGTTGTGACCTTCCGGCTCTTTGCCTCTCTATGTGTCATTGTCGCTGTTCTGGCCATCTGGCCATCGCGCTGTCTTAGTCCAGCCCGTTTTGGCCTCCTTTGTTTGACTTGTTTCTGTATCCAGCCATCTCTATTTCGATCCTCTTGTTTCGTCGTCGTCCGGGACCGTCCATGGTCTTCCGGTCATGCATCTAGTCCGTTGTCCCAGCGTCCTATCTGCTTCCCCGGCCTTGTCCGGCCACTCCGGCGGCTCCAGCCATTGTCCGGCTATTTCGACCGGTTTTCGGCCCTTCTAGCCACTCTTTCCACTATCTGGCCCATCTGGCCATGTCTGTCCGGTCCATCTCCAGAGGTCTCTATCGTCGGCCTTGTCGGCCCTGTTTGGCCAATCTGCAGTTGGTCATCTGGTTTGGCCAAGGTCCAGCTGTCTCCGTCGCTGTCCGATCGTCGTCCCCGCTTCGTCACCATTCCAACTATTTGGCCCATTCTAGTTGTCGTTTGGTGGTTCTCTATCCAGCCCGTCTAGCCACTCCAACCACTGTTCGGTTATTCTTGCCGCTTCGCCGCTCCTCGACCACTATTTGGCCGCTCGTCCGTCATTCCAGCTCCATCTCCGACCACTGTTGTCGTCCTTGTCTTTTTGGTTGTCTCTCGCACCACGCTTTCCTGCACATGCACATTATCGTTAACCGCACGTGTGAACATGTCTGTTGCTTATCCTTTTGCGACATCCTCTCGCACAACATCACCGTGTTGCATTCCTCGACCTCGATGGCTTCCAATCAACATCACCATTTTTCGCATATCGTCCATTTGATTTCTCGCACATTTCATCGTTGCCATGTCTTTGCCGTGTAGTAGTCTTCGACTTCGTCTCTAAAGGGGAGTCGCCTTAGTGGTTGCCAAAAAGTGTTGTAGATTTTTAGGGTTAGGGTTACTAATAATGATAATGATGATTGATAATGAAGATAGACATGGTGCAATTGTGGAGATTGGTATGATGGTGAGAGAGAACATGAAGAAGAAGACAAGCATTAAGAAGCATTGAGGGGTGGGGGTTGGTGCCTAGAATGGCTCCACCACCCTCCCAAGGGGGTTCAACGTTAAGAGGGAGAGAGAGAGAGAAATGTTCATTGTATTCATTCATTCCCCATAAGGAGTTAAATAGGTACAAAGGGGTAGATACACAAGGGTGGAAGCCCATTCACACCTAGTCACTACTCACACCTCTTTGTATCTACTACACTCACACTTACATTCACACTCATAATCGTATAACATTACACATACATATCAACACATTACATCTTTCACCCTCACTTATCACACTTATCAATCACTTGTACATCTCATATGGTAACAGGCGTCTCCAGCATAGTGGCCTCCAGCACCCACAATGGGCCTCTCATAAAATCACTTCCTTCTCGTCACTACTTACCACACGCCGCCAGATTTCGTTCCCTCCCTTGTGATAGAGTGTATCCTATATCAAACAACAATGTCGACTCAAGACCGCTAACCGTTTCCGTTCATCCCGGCTTAGCTCTTCCGAAGGCAGTCTTGTACTTGGGAATTGATGCATGTTGGTAAGCCATATATACTCGCCAGCCATTGTTTCATCCACTACTGTATTCGCGGTGACTTTGAATAGCTCTGCATTCGGGAACTCATCTCAGACTCCGTCACCTGCCTCTTCGGATTCCAACTGGCTCAAAGTAGTCCACCACCGTGTGTTGTACTCCTGGTCGGTGGAATATTTCAAATTCTAATTCTTACAACAATAATGTCCACCGTGTTAATTTACCGGTTAGTGATGCCTTGGATACCAAATATACTAATGCCGAATGGTCCACGTGGAAGAAAAACTTGCATCTGTCGGTACTTTGTGACGTTATACATCATCCTGAGGGCTTCTCTCTCCGTTGTAGAATAATCTCGTTCTGCCTTTGAGAGTTTTCGACTCGCGTAATACACTGGGCGGTACCACCTAGGTTTTGTCAGCTACATCAGAACACTTCCTATTGCTATGTCGCACCCCTCCACGAACACGTGAAAATCTTTCTTCCAGTCCGGAGGTTGTACTACTGGGGCCTGTGAAAACATCACCTTCAATGCTTGGTACGCTTTATCCTCTTGCTCCATCCATTGAAAGGGTACCCGGTGCACCACCGCGTGTAGTGGAGTTGCGAAGTTTGCTAGGTAGCGGAGCATCTAGCTGTACCACCGGATCTATCCTAAAAACCGGCTGAATGCCTTGGCGTTAGTTGGTGTCGGTGCTTTTAAGATGGTTGTCACCTTGTCCGGATCCACCGCGATTCCTTCTTTGTTGTTCTCTGACCGGACAAGGCCTAACACAAGGTGTCACGGAGACACATCACCAAAGGGTGATTACGGCATAGGATTATGACTCAACGATTACACCGACCTAAGTAGGTTACACGATTAGAGCGCTCTTGTTAATTACACGCGTAAGATATAACAGTAATTACAGAACGGAAATCAACACAGAAGTATAAACACCATACGCTCTATTAATTATCCGCTGCGATTACAATGGGCTCTGGGCCTTTAAATAGGTTTCCGGTCCGTAGTACAAAACGGTGCCTATCGCACCTATTCGGGATCCGTCCGGATCTGGAACGGCATACCGTTTCCAGTCCGTCCGTCCATACTATGCTTATTTACAACCATACTTAATTAATTCCTTCACTCCGTATTTTGGACTCCTTGCCGGCCGGTAACACATGGCACGCCCGTGGGACAGTACCTTGTACGTCGAACCCTTCTCGGCCCCTTCATTGTTCACCCAAATTGTCCAAAATACTTTGTTCCAGAGTTTCCAATTGTTCTTCCGGTTGTGGTTGTTGCGGCTGTGCTTGCTGCTGCTGCTGTGGTTGCGGTTGGGACTGAGACTGCTCCGGTTGCTCTATAGGCGGCTGCTCCGTTTGTTTCTCTGACTCCGGCATCCCCGTTTGACTGCTTCCGGTCCGGTCTCCTTCCAGTAACGGTTCCTCATCACTGAGGTTGACCGTAACCGGTTCTCGTGCTTTCTCTTCCCGGATCCGGGACCTCTCGTAGCTTTCAAACTGGATCTGCGCCTCCAGCCTGTCGTCGTCCAGCTGAGCTACAAGTTTCTGGACTTGCCCTAGTTGGTCCTCTGCCAAGGCTTGAAAGTCTTCGGCCAGCTCATCTCTTATGCCGGTGAAGTCTTCGGAAGTCAGCATATAGCAATCATCTCCCTCCTTCTGCCGGTTCTCTATGTCGGCCCGGAGCAATTGGAGTTCCGCCGCGTTCGGGGCCCACTTGGTCCACCATTTGACGGAACCGTTGTCAATCAAGCTCCTGGTCTGGTTCAACCAGGCCCGCATGATATCCTGGATGCGACTTGCTCCCATTTGCGCTCTACTTTCCACAACTTGTCGTTCCTCCTTCAACTGCTTGATGAGATTAGCTGTATCCTCCGCCTGCTCTCTGTAGCGCGTCAGCTGCCCTTGATATGTTGTTTGCAGCTTCTGCAGTACCTCCGTCGCTCTTTCTCTTTCCGCCTGCTGTTGCCTGAGGAGCTCTGTCCGAACCTTCTCCGCCTCTTCCAACCGTCTTCTGGTTTCCGCTTGTTCATTAGCGTATGCCGTTGCGGTCCAATCAACTGCTTGTCGGAGCTCATCCGTCCGTTCCTTGTGCTCCGTTTGCAACCGTTTATACTCCCGGTGCAAGTGCTCAAATTCCTCCGTTTTTTGTTTGAGCTTGCCGTTGATCTGGCGATGGTTCCGGTCCTCCCGGTCCTTTAGCTGCCGGAGTTCCTCTTTCAGGCGCTCTACTTCTGTTTCGGCGTTTCTCCGAGCCTGTCCTTCTCTTGCAGCATTTTCTCCTTCTCCTCCTTGAGCCGGTCGTACGCTTGGTGGCCTTTTCGTAAGCTCTCCTCGGCCCAGCGTAGATTCTCAGCAGTCTTTTTGAGTTCTGCCTCCGCTGCCGTCTTCAACTCTCTTTCGCGGCTCCTCAGCGCTTCTTGGGCAGCTAGCTCATCCTTTAAGTCCGCAAGCTCTTGGGCTTGTGCCGCATTTCTCTCCGGAACGGTTTCCGTTGCCGGGGTCTGATTGCTATGTACAGGTTGATCTGACGCTTTATTCTGTACATTGCCCGGAGTCACCGGTGCTTGGACTGGTGTTGTCAAAGCCAATTGAGCCATTTCCCTTGTGACCCTGTCCAAGTCTTGTTCAAGGCTCCAGATTCTGGACCGGGCCGTCTCTAGATCTACGGTTGTGACGAGCAACCGTTCGTGGTGCGCTCTCTCCTCCGCCTCTATGTACTCGACCGCTCCGGCGATTTGCTCGCCTACCCACCGTAGCCACATGCTACTGGTGCCTTGCTGCTGTACTGGTCGGGTCGGCTCGTTCACTGTGGAATTGTCTGGCCTGAGTGCCTGTATCTGCCGTTCTGGTTCTACTCCTTGGCCGCTGTGTGTGCTGGCTGGGCTCGCCGGCTGTTGAGTTCCGGTTCTCGCCGTCTCCGGAGCCGTTGGAATGACTTCTTGTATAGAAGTCGACAAGGCCGGTTCTATACGCACCGGTTCCGGTTCCTCCCTTGTGGTTTGCTCAGGTTGAGTTGGGGGCGTTTCTTCCTTTTGCGGGTCCGAACGCTCCCCCGCTGTCCCGGCGGTTCTACTTCTTGACCGTCGTTGGAGGTGCTCTACTGGCTCCTCCGTTTCCTCTTCCTGGGTAACGGCATGTATCTGTGCCGTCAAGGGTTCCGGTTCCTTCTGTCCCGGTCGCCGTATGGTTATCTTAACGGGTTGGACCGGTGACACCTCCTCCGGTTCTGGGAGCCGTTTCTTCCCTTTCGTCGCCTTCGACGCCAGCAGCTGCTGTCGTTTGGACGCGGGCTTCGAGGTGCTTCCTTCCGATAATCTTGGTCGCTTCTTTGGCTGGACGGTCTCGACCGGCGGCACGAGCAATGTTATCCACTGAGCTACGGCATGCCACAGCTTCCGGCCCTCCTTGCCGTCCTTTCCTCGTACCGTGTCGATTGCCGCGCACAAACCGTCTGCAATCAACACCGGCCAATCCACCTTGATCCCTTCATAGGTGGCTATGATCATCCTTGCCCGATTTTTTGGCATGACAGGGGGTCGGGGGTACACGTGGCCGTACTCATGGAGCACTCGAGCTATCTCCCTGAATAGCGGATCTTCGCCGCCCTGCGTTCGATAGCCTTTGCCAGCTAGAGAGTACTCACCGAAATATCGGATGAGTTGCTCCGAGGTTGGGTTATCGATCTGAAAAATACCTCCCTCCGGAAGGCCTGTTAGCGCACGGATCGCTTCCTCGGTGATGAATTCTGTGTCGAGCTCCTTGATGACCCGGTCGGCTTCTTTGTGCGGTGGTGCCTCCATGATGGTCAAGAACCCATCAAGTCCGTGTTGCCTGAGCCATTTCCTGGCAGCTTCCGACAGCGTTTGTGGGTCCATGTCTGCTTCGAGGTCGAGGAAAGATGGCGAGGTAGAGTGGTGATGAGAGTGAGAGCGAGAGAGAGAGAGTTCCGAACGTGGGGGTTCTCTGAGTGCAGGTTCGCGTCTGATAAGCTTCAACCGCCTTGGTGCTTCTGTGCTTCTTGGCTCGCGAAATGAAAAGGTCTCCATGCGTTCTGCTTTTTCTCTGTGCGTCTTGGCGCCTTTTTCGAGCATGCGCACGTCGTGTACCAATTTAGTATTAAGTGATGTGGCGGCTCTTAAATGCCCACTACATACCTTTTCGCTCCTTCCTTTCACGTCCGTTCATACCTCGATTTTTAATGATTTCTTTTTTTTCTTTTTTCTTTTTTTAAATTAATTAATTAATTGACGGTATGTGATCTTACACATCCGTAGGTCCCTTCGGACCCTTACCGTTTTCCTTAGGGGTTGCCGTGTCTTCCTTCACCTCTGCTACGGGTTGTCCGTCGTCTTTTTCTTCCATCCGTACCGTTCCCGGACAGGTTCCCGGTATAGTGCCGGTGGGCTGCATAAACGGGTTACTTGGCATCGGTCCTTTATAGGGCTTTAGTCTAAATCCGTTGACCCAGTTGCCTAGCACTTCACCGGCAAGTGTCCCTAACTGATAGGACCCGTTGTATTCCCGTGTCAGCCAATACGGGCCTGTCCATCTAAACCGGAGTTTACCCGGCATCTTGCCCATCCTCGTTTGGAATACTAGCACCGGCTTTCCGATTTCGAACATCTTTTCATTACCTTTCCGGTGACGGTCAACGAACGCTTTCCGTCGTCGTTGCTCCAGTTCCATGTGTAGGATGCTGGCCAGCCGTTGCTCCTCCAGTTCGCATAGTGCTGCTAGCCGCATTTCCTCCGACTCCTTTTCATTCAGCCGTTCCCGTAGTTGGATCCATAAGCTTGGTACCTGAAATTCCACCGGCATGACCGCCTCTAAGCCGAACGCTAACCGGAACGGCGTTGTCCGGATACTTGTTTTGTATGCCGTTCGGTACGCCCATAGCGCGCTATGGAGCTTTGTATCCCAGTCCGTCCGGTTTTCATTGACGATTTTGCGGAGAATGTTCTGGAGCGTTTTGTTGGTTGACTCTGCAAACCCGTTTGCTTGTGGGTAGTACGGTGTGCTCCGTTTATGGACCACGGCATAGAACGTTGTTAAGCTTTCAACTACCTGGCCGAGAAAGTGCCCTCCTTGGTCGCTGATTAATTCAATCGGACATCCATATCGGCACCAAATGTTCTCGTACAGGAATTTTGCTGTGGATGATGCGGTGTTGTCTCTCAAGGCCTTAGCCTCCACCCATTTAGTGCAATAATCTGTTGCCACGATGACATAACGATTACCCGTTCTCATTGCCGGTGGCTTGAACGGTCCGACAAAATTCAACCCCCACTTCTGGAATGGCTCTAGTGGAAGTACCGGTTGGTGTGGCATCCGTGCTTGCTCCGTAGGCTGGCCCATTCGTTGGCATAGGTCACATTCCTTAGCATACTTGACGGCGTCTTTTAACGTCGTGGGCCACCATAAGCCGCTCTGCCATACTTTCCTTGCCGTCGCTTCCCCGGCATAGTGTCCTCCGGCAACCCCACAGTGTGCTTCCCGTAAGATTACTTGTTTCTCGTCACTACGGACTGCCCGTCTCCATATTCCATCTGCTCCCTTGTGGTAGAGAGTGCCCCGTAACAGACAGAAATTGCGGCTCTGCACCGCCAGTCGTTTCCTCTCGTCCCGGTTCATTTCCTCCGGTGGCAGGCCCGTGCTTAGGAACTGGTGCATGTTTGTTAGCCACCTATCTTTTGATGCCACCGTGTCGTCCGCTGCCGTTTCCGGGGTGATACGGAATAACTCTGCGTCCGGGAATTCATCTGATACTCCGTCGCCTGATTCTCCGGACTCTAACCGGCTCAGATAGTCTGCTACGGCATGCTGGATACCGGGCCGGTGGAAGATCTCGAATTCGAACTCCTGCAACAGCAAGGTCCAACGGGCCAACTTACCGGTCAGGGACGCCTTGGACACTAAGTATAGGAGCGCCGAGTGATCCACATGAAAGGAGAACTTCCTTCCCAATAGGTAATGACGAAACTTTGTTACACTGTAGATCATGCCCAGGGCCTCCCGTTCCGTCGTCGAATAGTTCTTCTCCGCTTGGGACAGCTTCCGGCTGGCGTAATATACCGGCCGGTACCATTTAGGCTCCGTAAGTTGCATTAAGGTGCTGCCGATAGCGATGTCGGAAGCGTCAACGAACACATGAAATTCCTTGCTCCAATCTGGAGGCTGCACGACGGGTGCTTGCGACAACAGTACCTTCAGGGCATTGTATGCCTTATCCTTTGTATCCGTCCATTGGAACGGTGTCCGATGTACCGCGGTGTGTAATGGTGTAGCCAAGTCAGCCAAGTGACGGAGCATCCGGCTGTGCCACCGGATTTGTCCTAAGAATCGGCTTAGTGCTTTGGCCGTTTTCGGCGCCGGTGCCCCTAGTATCGCGTTTACTTTGTCCGGGTCGACCGCAATGCCCTCCTTACTTACAATGTGTCCCAGTAAGATTCCACTTGAAACCCCAAAGATGCATTTTGCTGGGTTTAAGCTTAGCCGGTATAACCTACACTTTTCAAGGCATAACCGTAGGTGCTGCAAATGGTCTTTTTCCCGGCTATAGACTGCAAAGTCATCCAGGAAAACCTGCATGAAGGCTGGAATGTATTCGCCGAAGATCTCCATGATGATTCGCTGGAAAGTTGTTGGTGCCGTTTTGAGTCCGAACATCATTACTACGGCTACAAACACCCCCCATTCGGTGACGAACGGTGTCTTCTCCTGGTCGTCAGGGTGCATCCGGATTTGATTGTATCCGCTGAACCCGTCTAAAAAGCTATAAACTTCATGGCCGGCGACGGCATCCAGTACTCCATCCGTGAACGGAAGAGGGAATGCATCCGTAATTGTGGCTGCATTTAGTTTCCTGTAATCTACACACACGCGGATTTTACCGTTCTTCTTTGGGATGACGACGATGGGGCTCAGCCACGTCGCTTTCTTTACCGGCCGGATGAAGCCCACTCTTAGGAGTTTGTCGATTTCCTCCTTCACTTTGGCGGCGTAGTTGGGGTTCATTCGGTAACGTCTTTGCGCCACTGGTTTCGCGTCCTTGCCTAAGTGGATCTGATGCTGATATAATTGAGGGTCCAGCCCTCGCATGTCTTCGTATGACCAGGCGAATACGTCGCGAAACTCCGTGAGAAGTTTGATCATCGCCGCTTTATCTTCCGGCTTCATTTCTTTGGCGATGTGTACCGGCTTTGATTCGTCCTTGCTTCCTAGGTTCACTTCGTCGAGCTGGGATGTTTTTACCCGTTGGGAAACGGCCATTTCCCGTTCCAACGCTTCCTGTGCTTGCCGTAATTCCCGAATCGAATCTTTGTCTGGTTCGGCTTCGGTTTCGTCCCGCTGCGGCAAGTATGGCGCTACGGCTTCAGCTACGTCAATCTCGAAGAGTGGTACGATCTTCGGGTGTTCCTCCAAGTACTGGGCTTCTTCGTCGTCTGCCAACCCTTCAAGCATGTTCACGCATTCCGCATACAGCGGTGTGCATTCCTTACCGTTGCTCGTCCGTGGTTGTGTCGGTACCCGGACCTTGGCTTTTCCGCGTCGGAAGGTAATCATATTTTTCCGCCAATTTTGCTTGATGTGTGCTATTTTCAACCATGGTCTGCCCAGCAACAGTGGGTACGCGCCTTGCGCCTGTAGCTGCAGCACTACAGCCGAGATGTGAAATGTGTGACCTCCTATGGTGACTTCCAATTTCCGTATTAAGCCCGTCGGCCGTACAGAGCTCGTATCCGCCATCCGTAGCCAGAACAGACATGGCTCCCATTCATGTATACCCAAGGCATCACACGTGCGGACGCTTATTACGTTCACCCCGGAGCCTCCATCGATTACTGTGCCGGGAAGTTCGTGCCCTTTGACAATAGCTGTAATCACCGGACTACTAGTGTCCACCACCGTCGGTCCCTCCTCCGGATTCGAGAAGAGGACTGGTGCCGGTGGGGCTATACCGTCTGTCATGACCGTTTTTAGTCCTTCCGTAAATCGCGGCACGAGCTGCAAGAGTCTTCCTAATGGCAACGTGATCTGACATTCTTGCAGCGCTTGCCATGTCTCGTTTTCTGCGTGGCTACCGCCGGCACTCCCTATGGTATTCGCCTTTTGCCGTTCCGCGTCCGCGACGTTCCTTTCATTGGCTTCCTTCACCCATTCCGTTGCCTGTTTTCGTATGGCCTCTTGTGTTTCCCACTCTTTGGCCATGCCTTTCGACCGTGTGGTTACTTGCTGTACATCCGCCACTTCCGGAACCACCATATTAACTGCTGGTCGTTTATCGTAGCTCTTTGCCGGGCACTGGTTACTGTAGTGGCCTTCCTGCCTGCAGTAGTAGCAGTACTCTTTACGGGTATTGCTGGATTCAGCATTGCTGGTAGCCGGAGTCGGTCCCGTAGTGAGTGGTGCGTTCTGTGCCGGTTGGCTCCTTGGGGTTCCATTTTCCGGGTCCCTAGTGTGACCACCTTTCTTGAAATTACGTTTCTTATTATTCTTATTTTTATTTCGGTAGTCCTGTCGTGGTGGATCGTAAAATCGGCCGTAGTCCTCCTGGTGCCTTCGGTAACCAGGGGAATGGTCTCTGTCGTATTGCTCGTGTCGTCTGTTGGACTCCCGATAACGGTCCGATCGCTCATACCGGTCGTAGTTATCATGCCGATCCCCGTACCGGCCATCATTCTCTTGTCTGTCTCCGTACCGGACATCCTGTGCCGGTTGGTACCGGTTCATTCTTTGCCAACGATCTTCATCTTCGTCTCGGCTACTTCTTGGCTCAATCCGTCGGACGGGTGGTGGTTGTCGGTTTAGCAGGTTATACTCGCACCGGTCCGCATTGACGGCCTTGTCGCCAACATTTGGTATCAGAGTGTTGGAGGTTCTTCAACCCGCTGCTCGCCGTCATCGCACAACACAACATTCTGTTTTCGTTTTCTTTGAAGAACAGAGAAGGGAGAAGAAAAACAAAAAATTCGCATCTCACTATGTTTAATCACAAATTGGAGTAAGCTAGTCGGTTGTACTCTATTCCTGTGATTGTAACCGCTTGAGGGGAGCTCCTTGAGCAACAACCAACCACTTCGTGCTTCACTCAGTTGATCGACATTTGGGAGGATCAGTTGGATCCGTCCCTCTCATCGACACAGTCATCCGAAGCAGAATCGGCCCAAACAATCGGTTTCATGTAATCGGTATTCGGCATACAATCGGAAGCTATCCGGGCTCACTCCGACTCGGCAACATTCGGGAAGACCAGCTGGTTCTGTCCCTCAAGTTACCGGAGTCACTCCGAGCAAGTTCAGCAACAAGTATCTGAAACGAAACCGACTCGGGTTCAAAACCGACTAGAACAATATCGGGTGAGCCGACCGGCTGCACCCCACTAAGGTTCGTAGTCAACTCCGAACTGAGTCTTACCAACTGAAACCGAAGCAGATGGCATCAACATCCGAATCATCGGAGATGAGTGTAAGGAGGTTCGACGGTTCGAACTTCAACTTCTGGAAGGAACAAATGCAGGACTATCTCATAATCAAGGGTCAGATAGACCCGATTGAGAATGAAAATCCTCCAGAAGTATACAAGGCAAACGAGTGGCTAAAGCTGGACAGAATCGTCCGCGCCACGATTCGGATGCACTTGTCGGAGTCAGTGTACTTCACAGTGCAATCATGCACAACAACGTTTGAACTTTGGAAAACACTGTCGGAAACTTATGAAAAGAAGGTTGCTGCAACGAACATGTATCTGATCCGGCGCCTCTACAACTTACGGATGAAAGAATCCGATTCGGTTCAAGCACACCTCAACTAGTACGAAAGCATAAGCTCCCAAATCTCGTCTCAGGGGACGGCAATCGAGGATGAACTCAGAGCAATGATACTCATGAGTAGTCTCCCTTCTTCATGGGAAACTTTCGTTACAACCGTGTGCAATGCTTCAACAACTGCAGTTAAGTACTCCGAAGTCACGAGCGCAATCCTGACTGAAGTAGCTCGGAGAAAGTCTTTCACCAAAGACTCGGCAGATGAAGCTTACGTAGTACAAGGTTCGACCGACCGATCGAACAACCGGGGAAGAAGTTCTTCCTGACCATCGAACAATCAGTGAAGCCGGAGCAAGTCCCGGGACAACCGAATCTGCAACTACTACAAGAAATTGGGACACATCAAAGCCGATTGTCGAGCACTCAAAGCAAAAACCGACATAGCTCAGAGAGCGGATCATAAGAGTAGCCGGCATGAGGAGGTCAACTACGTCGGCTCTTCAGCCGAAATTTTGACGACCGACCCGAACATATTGTCCATAGAGAACCCAATCGAATCAGAAGTTCTGCTTACAACTGAGGAATCGAGCACATGGCTCCTGGACTCGGGCGCATCGTATCATGTGACACTTCACCAATCTCAGTTTCGGCAATACTCGGACCAGCACTCCGACTCAGTTCGAGTCGGAAACTCGCAGCACTGTGCTATAATTGGAATCGGCACCGTAGAGCTCAATCTTCCGGGAGTCTCTACACTCATACTACACAACGTCCGACACGTTCCTAAGCTTTCAAGACCCTTGATCTCAGTCGGACAACTAGACAAAGCCGGCATCCATGCCGGATTCTCATCAGGAGGGTGGACACTCCACAAAGGGAATCTCCTGCTTGCTCGAGGACCAAAGGTACATTCCTTGTATCCTTTATATGTCACACTCAAAGAGGGTGACTTCTTTTTGGTTGATATCCCCGTGTCATCGTTATGGCACGGACGACTTGGACACCTTAGCAAGGCCGACATAACACACCTATCCAGAGCCGGTTACATCCCCAAACTCTCCTTCTCGGATCACCAATTCTGGGAGCATTGCCAGTATGGCAAACAGGTAGCCACATCACACCCGCCATCAGCACCAAGAGAATCGAGTCCCCTCGATTTGGTCCACTCGGACGTCTGTGGTCCGATGCCACATCAGTCTCTCGGTGGTGCTTCGTACTTCGTCAGTTTTATTGACGACTCGACTCGGAAGGTGTGGGCTTACCCCATCAGAACCAAAGATTGGGTGTTCTCAATCTTCTCTGAATGGATTGCAATGGTTGAAAATGAGACCGGTCCGAAACTGAAATGTCTTCGAACCAACAATGCAGGAGAATTCAAGTCTGAAGAATTCGTCAAATTTTGCCAGGAACGTGGCCTTCAACGTGAATATACGGCACCCTATAGTCCGAAGCAGAACGGAATTGCTGAACGCATGAATCGGACGATTCAAGAACGTGTAGTATCCATGCTCGAACACTCCAGACTGTCGAATGGCTTTTGGGCGGAGGCTCTACTTATGGCAGTATACATAATAAATATGTCGCCAAGTAGACCTCTAGGACTTCAAATACCTCAGGAAATATGGACCGGCAGTAAGCCGAATTATGACAAACTGAGGATCTTCGGTTGCGAGGTGTATGCTCTCATATCGAAAGACGACTGCCGGAAACTCGAACCAAGGTCAAGGAAATGTACTTTTCTTGGATATGGACTCGACGGCGAGATCGGATAACGACTCTAGGATCTCGAGCACAGACAAATCATCCGAATTTCAAACGTCGTGTTCAATGAGTCGGCTATGCATAAAACGGCCGAAAGGCCTATTGAAGTCCGAAGGGTAATATTTTCCGAACTGCCAACCCTTCATGATGGCCCAACCCACAACACGAGATCGGTTTCACGGGTAACCGACAACTCTCGCACCGAATCCACCAATTTGGCATAGCCGAATGGCTCGGCTCCCGACCATCCGACATCGACACCCGGCGCGACTAATCCAGTCATACCTCGCAGATCCGAGAGAATGTCGCAACCTCCGGAAAGGTACTCTCCCGAAATTTTCTTTACTGACGCTAGTTAACCGACGTCTTACGAAGAAGCATCGGCATCTGCCGATTCAGCCACATGGCATCTGGCAATGGAATCGGAAATGCACTCCATTCGGGCAAACAAGACTTGGGACCTGGTTGAATTGCCGAAGAATCGACGTGCTCTTCCATGCAAGTGGGTCTATCGACTAAAAGAGACGTCCGACTCGACCACCCCAAAGTACAAGGCTAGATTAGTTGCGAAAGGTTTTCGACAAGAATCTGGCGTCGACTTCGACGAAATCTTTTCACCTGTGGTGAAAATGACGACCCTTCGTTTCATGCTCGACGTCGTGGCCGCCGACAACTTGGAGTTGATTCAACTAGATGTAAAAACGGCATTCCTCCACAGTGACCTACAGGAGGAAATCTATATGGAGCAGTCGAAAGGCTTTGTGGCATCCGGCCAGGAACATCTAGTTTGCCGACTCAAGAAGAGTCTCTACAGCCTGAAACAGGCACCCCAACAGTGGTACAAGAAGTTCGACGACTTCATCCAATCGGTCGGCTTCTCAAAGAGCGATGAGAACCACTTTCTCTTCACCAAAATAGCTCAAGACGGGTCTCCCGTCTTCCTCATCATCTACGTGGATGACATGCTCCTCTCCGGACGGCATGCTAGAGAGTTCACCGAACTCGTTCGGAAACTGCGGTTGAAGTTTGCCATGAAGGACCTCAGTCCGGCACGACACATACTCGGTATCAAGATTAGTCGACATCGCGATACACGACAACTTTTCTTGTCTCAAACCGACTACATCGGACGTGTCCTAGAACGCTTCAACATGCACTCGGCCAAGTGTGCTTCAACCCCGCTCCCCATCAACCTTCGGCTATCTCAGCGAGACTGCCCGACATCCGGTCCAGAGGGGGAAGATATGAAGTTGGTACCGTATGCACCGGTAGTCGGCTCCCTCATGTACGCGATGGTCACAACATGGCCTGATATTTCTCACGTCGTAGGAGTCGTCAACAGATTCATGCACAACCCCGATTGCACTAGAACGCAGTCAAGCATGTGTTCAAATACCTAACTGGCACAAAAGACCACGACTTTCTTTTTGGCCTGAACTCAACCTCAAGCGTAGTCAATTACACCGACTTGGACTTCGCCGGCTGTGTGGACAATCAAAAATCAACAACCGGATACTGTTTCAAATTCGGCAATGGAGCAATCTCGTGGAAGTCGAAACTTCAGGAGTGCACAACCACCTCAACGACCGAAGTGGAATATGTAGTTGTGTCCAACGCGGCAAAAGAAGCTTTATGGCTCGGTCGGCTGGCGCACATGTTTCGACAGGGCGACTCCGACTCGGCTCCAGTTGTCTACAGCGACAGTTAGGGTGTTGTTGCTTTGTCAAAAAAACTGGTTCACCACAACGCCTCTAAGCATATCGACGTTCGATATCACTTCGTTCGGGACTGCGTCATTTCAAGGAAAATCGGTCTCGAGAAGATATCCACAACCGATAATGTCGCAGATGGAATGGCCAAGTGTCTTTCAGCGGATCGTTTCCGGTCCCTTCGGCACCAGATGGGCGTAACGAAAAATTGGTCTGATTAAAGTCGGACACATAGCACAGGATGGTTTCGGACCACCGACATCGGTTCTCTGAGGATCGGCTTTAGCTCTTCCGACCCGACCTATTCAGTCTTCTGTCTTCGGACCTTGCCGACTTTCACAAAACCGATATGTCCAATAAACCTTGTATATATACCTATAATTCTTTAAGATAACCCATGTATACGCCCATTACCGGGGAGTGTCGAATACGAGTGTATAATGGCCGTATTCACATTGTCCCTTTGGACAACCCAAGTTCGGGCTATTTTTGTAAATAGCATAAAGGGCAGTTGCCCTAGGATAGTCACTATATAAAGGGACTTTGTAACCTTTAGTGGAGGTTGGTTGTCATTTGTAACGATTGCTATTGCAATATAACTGATTGTTTGTGCCTCTCTCTCTCTCTCTCTCTCTCTCTCTCTCTCTCTCTCTCTCTCTCTCTCTCTCTCTCTCTCTCTCTCTCTCTCTCCTCTGTGTCTATCTTGCTCATGCATACACAGATTCCTTCATCACAAATGTTGCTTGCACTTCCGCATTGACGGCCTTGTCCCCAACACATCATTACTACCACGACGAACACTCCCCATTCCATAACGAACGTCGTTTTCTCCTAATCGGCTGGGTGCATCCGGATTTGATTATAGCCACTAAATCAGTCCAAAAAGTTGTATACCTCATGACCAGCTACTACGTCTAGCACCCCATCTGTGAATGGCAACGGAAATGCGTCTGTTACTGTCACAGTCAACTTTCGATAGTCCACATAGACCCGAATCTTGCCATTCTTCTTTGGGACGACCACAATCAAACTTAGCCATGTAGCTTGTTTCATTAGTCGAATAAACCCGACCCTCAGGAGCTTGTCAATTTCTTCTTTGACTCTAGCTGTATAATTCAAGTTCATCCGGTACCGTCGCTATGCTACCGGTTTCGTGTCCTTGCTGAGGTGTATTTGATGCTGGTACAGTTGGGGATCCAGCCCTCGCATATCTTCGTATGACCAGGCGAACACATCTCGAAATTCTTTGAGTAGTTCAATTGTTGCCTTCTTCTCATCCAAGGGCATTTCTTTTGCCACGTACACTACTCTTGGTGCTTCGCCAGTCCCAAGGTTCACCTCTTCTAGCCGAGATGCCTTCACTCGTTGAGATACCGCCATTTCCCGTTCTAGCGATTCCTGTGCTTGTGGCAGTTCTCGGATCGCCTCCCGATTCAGCTCATTAAGGACTTCCTCTATGTGCACGACGTATGGTATGACGACTTCGACGACATCTACTTCAAATAACGGAACTGTCTTCAGATGTTCATCTACGTACTGTTCGACTTCATTGTCTACTAATCCGTCCAACATGTTTATGCTCTCTACATATAGTGGTGTTAGCTCTTTACTGGTACCCGCACATGGTTGGGTCGGGACCCGCACTTTCGTCTTTCCTCTACGGAAGATAATGACGTTCTTCTTCCAATTTTGCTTTATATGTGCCATCCTTAGCATGGTCTCCCTAATAATAGGGGATAAGCTCCTTGCACGTTGAGTTGCAGGACTACCGCGGATATCAGAAATGTATGCCCCCCGTTGTAATCTCCATGTTCCGGATGAGTCTGGTTGGCCACTTGTCGTATGGCCCGAGAGTGACAGATAGGGAAGTGGGCCCGCATGTTGCAGTCGACCACCGAATGTCCCGGATTCAGGCATATCGTACACTGCACAACCTGCCGGAAACGATACTCCTCATCCCAGGATAATGCCTATCGTAATGACGTCATGGATATGATATCATCTTCGTCCTCTAATTCCATCGGTAAAGCCCGTTCAATGACCATGTCTGCCATCTGTCCTGTAAAGTTTTGCATTCCCAATGGCGTCCACAAGGGTCGGCACAAAGCAACCAAGAACGTTTCTTTGGCCTCGTCTTCCGTGGGAGCTCTCGTTAGCTGGCGCCTTAGATTCTGGAATCGTAGGTTGAAGTCAACGACGGTCTCTTGTTGAAGCTACCAAATAGAGTAGAACTGGTTGATAATTTCACGTTGCGGAATGCTTCGATGAAAGAAGCGTAAAAACGCTGACTGGAGTTGGTCGAAGGAGGCAAAAGCCACAATATCGAGTTGGGCATGCCAATGGGCGGCATGTCCATCGAAGGTCAGGCCAAAGTCCACGATTTTGGAAGCGTGAGCTTCAGCTTCCGGGAGCCTCTACGATACATGGTTGGCAATCCAAACATTTAGGAACGACCAAGCGTGACCTTCAGTGTCGGTTTCTCCAGTGAAGAGAGGGTACGAGAAAGCCATCGCAATATATTGTCTAGAGGTGGGATAACTACTGTCAACGCGGTGTGGGGAGGTGTGTGTTGAGCTGGTGGTTTCACTACGGTGGTGAAGTGGGATAGGACCTCCTACCCAATCCTGCTTTGTTAAGTGAGCGTTGACTCGCGTACTATACTCTCCAAAAAATCTGGCAAGCAGTTGTTGAGGCGTGCTTTCTGCGCAACGCGTTCTACTGCCCTCTGGTTTCGGCCTGGGTGTGTCGTCGAACTTGACGAACTAGTTCTTTGCTGCTTCGGCAGTCAGACATCCATTCCCTGATGTTCGGCTGTGAAAATCACAGATCACCAGGCATGCCAAAAGTGTTACCGGCTAGGGTAAACACGGGCTACCCTCAGTCCGTCTAGGTACAACTCAAGAAGATTGGGGTGCAGGAAATGGAGCGTATACCGGCTATCATGAATGGTTGTGAGGGTAATATGTAGCGTGGCATAAGCTTAGGGGAAAGGGAATTAAGGAGATGACTAAACCGACCTCCTTTGCTCAAATAAGTAACCTTTACGCAAACACGCTTACACGGTTTATCTCGCACAAAGAATACGCTAATGAAGAAAACACAAAATACAACGATTTGGTACAACACTACTGTTGAGAATCAAGCTCAACTTGGTCTAGTGTGTGAACTCACCTTGAGAGTGAATAGACACTCCAACGGTCAAGAGTCACCATTAAGTCACCTCTTTGTATTCTAGCATTTAGTATGAGTCATAGAATCATATTCTATGACACATAACTTATGAGCTTTCACATTCCCCATGCTACATGAGCCTTGTAGTTAATGAAGAGAGAAGGTGACTATATAAAGCACCCTCCTCCCACCTTGTATGTCGTTGAGTCTTTCTCCTTTGTTAATATACTTTACCTTGCGTATTCTCTGTGTCTTACTACTCGTCTCTCTCACTCACTCACTCTCTCTCTCTCATACACACACACACACACAGTTCACACCTATTCCGCTACACAAGAATCATACATGATTATTTACATGGTATCAGAGCGATTTGGTAGCTCCATCTAGCCCATTCGCGTGTGTTGAGCTCTACGTTGACGTTCAAGAAGATCCGGCTCATCGTTATCGTAGCTTCGCTACATAGCTCGCATTCGAAGAGAGAAGAAGAAGAAGAAGAATCAACATAATGAATACTCAAATGGGGAGCGCTCTCCCTACCGAGAAGTTGGATCGAAACAACTTCGCATCTTGGGAGTACAAGATGCACCAATACCTTGTCGGACAAGGCTATTGGAGCTACATCAAAGGAGAGCACGAAGACGGACCCGCCGAAGCGGCTCCCGGATACGCGACATGGGAGCAGGCCGCAAGCCGCGTGATGTATTGCTTGGCAACATGTGTTCACGATCACATGCTCGGCTACATTCGTGAAGCCAAGGCGCCGAAGGAGGCATGGCAAAATCTACAAAAGATTTTAGCAGCGACCACAACCGCAAGAAGGCTTCAACTCCGCCAAGAATTGAACAACATTCAACAAAGGGACATGTCCATCACGACATACACCTCGAAGATCGAGCTTTGTAACTCGCTCGGCTCGATAAGCGTAAATATTGATGATGATGAGATGGTGCAAATATGCCTCGGCGGCCTCGCACCACGGTTCGGCGCGATGCGAACCGCTGTTCTTGCACCGGAGAAATCTCCCTCCTTCTTCGAGCTCCAATCAATGCTATTGGTCAAAGAAAATCGCGTGCGTACAAGGAGCAATGAGTCGGAAGGCCACATGCTCTACACGCACTCAAACGGAGGAAGAAGATGCGGACGAGTGAGAGGCCGATTCTCCAAGGACAAGGCGGACGAGGTTCGACCTACGACAACAACTCCCAATTTCGGCTGCAAAACGGAAGCCAACGAGGAACCTTCGCAAGAAGGGGGAGCTTCCACTCCGGCCTGAGCCGTCAAAATGCAACCGAATGCGGATATTGCGGAAAGCTCGGCCACCACGAAGAAGAGTGCCGAAAGAAGATGCACGAATCGGCTTCCACAAGCCGACAACTCACGAATTACGGGCACAATTCCGACTACGAAGAGTATAGCGGAATATACGAGCACAACTCCGACTATGAAGATCGTGGCGGAATGTATGCACACAACTCTGACCGTGGCGAATTGTTCATGATGAAACATAGAGCAAACTCTATGTCGGCCTCTACCTCAACTAGTGCCCTCAATCCGGAGGATGTATGGTTTGTTGACTCCGGAGCCTCAAACCATATGACATCTCATCAAGAATGGTTTCTCGAATTTCGAGAGCCGGAGCGACCCGGTTATGTCGAAACCGGAGATGACACTACGCACCCGATTCGGCACATCGGCAATGTTCCATTCGGCGAAAGAGGTAAGCAAACATACATTAAAAATGTCTTGCATGTTCCCACCATCACGAAGAATTTGGTCTCCGTCGGACAAATGGTTGAGCAAGGGATGCAAGTACAATTCGACCAAGAAGGGTGCTTCATCAAAAAAGAGGGCCGAATCATCGCGCGCGGAAGAAGAGAGGGTCGGATGTTCATTCTCGATTCACACGAGATGAAATCCGCCATGTTCGCAAAAAGCACGAAAGCCGATTCCGACATAGAGCTATGGCACAAGCGAATCAGCCACATCAATCTCAACAAACTCAAAGCAATGAAATCGAAAGGAGTCGTGATCGGACTCCCGACATTCAAAGAGAAGGACATTGAAGGTGTATGCGAAGTGTACCAATTCGGCAAGCTCGGCCACCACGAAGAAGAGTGCCGAAAGAAGATGCGTGAATCGGCTTCCACAATCCGACAACTCACGAATTACGCGCACAATTCCGACTACAAAGAGTATAGTGGAATGTACGGACACAACTCCGACTACGAGGATCGTGGCGGAATGTACGCATACAACTCCGACCGTGGCGGAATGTTCATGATGAAACATAGATCAAACTCTATGTCGGCCTCTACCTCAACTAGTGCCCTCAATCCGGAGGACGTATGGTTTGTTGACTCCGGCGCCTCAAACCATATGACATCCCATAAAGAATGGTTTCTCAAACTTCGAGAGCCGGAGCGACCCGGTTATGTTGAAACCGGAGACGAGACTATGCACCCAATTCAGCACATCGGCAATGTTCCGTTCGTAAAAGAAGGTAAGCAAAATTACATTAAAAATGTCTTGCATGTACCAACCATTACGAAGAATTTGGTCTCCGTCGGCCAAATTGTAGAGCAAGGGATGCAAGTTCGATTTAATCAAGGCGGTTGCTTCATCGAAAAAGAGGGCCGACTCATCGCACGCGGACGAAGAGAGGGCCGAATGTTCATTCTCGACTCACACGAGATGAAATTGGCCATGTTTGCAAAGGGCATGAAAGCCGAGTCCGACATAGAGTTATGGCACAAGTGGATTGGCCATATAAATCTCCAAAAGCTCAAAACAATGAAATCGAAAGGACTTATCATCGGACTCCCGACATTCAAAGAGAAGGAGATTGAAGGTGTATGCGAAGTGTGCCAATTCGGCAAGCAACACCGACACCCATTCCCGAAAGAGCGGAACGTGAGCAAAGGTCTACTCGATGTAGTCCATTCCGACGTATGGGGACCGGCATAGACGGCTACATTCGGCGGATGCCGATATTACGTTGTCGTGAAGAATTTCGGCCATAGGCGAAAACCGGGAAACATTGTCTACATCGGCGGGGTCCAGCGTGTGTACGCACCCATGTACATTTGGTGTGAATATCGAGGGCACCTTTATGGCGCCGAAGAGTAGTCAAGTCCGGACAGACGATCCCATGAAAGTCGGGATTTGTCCCACATTGTAATGCATCCCTCTCCTTGTTCTATAAAAGGGAGGGAACGCCCTTTGTAAAAGGGTTGCCCATTTTGGATTAGAGGGTATACCGGTAGGTTTAGGGTTAGGTTTCTTCTGCTTCTTCTTCTTCCCCTTCGTGTTCGTTTAGGGTTGGCTGCAGCTTATCTCCTGTGCAAGACCCCACTCAGCGCGACGAGCCCGAGAGCTCCCCGACGACGGCTTGACAGCAGACGACTGTTGTAAACTATCCTGGTCCGGCTCAAAGCCGGGAGTGTATTCTTCTTATATATATATATATACATATACGTTTGCGTTTGTCTGTGTATATTGGCGTCTTGTTGGTGTCGAGTGCTCCCCTCCTCCCCTGCGTTTCCTGTACAAGAGGGTGTGTGTGCGTGTGCGCGCGCGCGAGTCGGTGTCAAGCACGCTCTCTCACTCCCTCTCTCTCTTCGGCTGCTTCCGGTGCATTTCAGGGGTGCCCCAGAAAACGGTGAAGTGCAACTTCCTATGCTCCGTCACTCCCTAGTCCAAGACCCCCGTGGTCCCGCCTTTCTCCACGCACGCGCGTAACAACACGACAACGTGCTCTTCATCGATGACTTCTCTAGGCACACTTGGATCTACCCGATGCGGCAAAAGAGCGAAGTGTTAGGACACTTCCAAACATTCAAGAATGAAGTCAAGAAATCTATGGGCTGACATGTACGATGTCTTCGATCGGATGGCGGCAAGGAGTACTTCTCGAACGATTTCACGACGTATCTCCGAAAGGAAGGAATTTGGCGAGAATTCACTTGCCGACACACTCCGCAACAAAACGGTGTAGCCGAGTGCAAAAATCGGCACATCCTCGAAGTAGCGTGGGGCATGATGAACGAGAAGCATATGGCCAAGTCATACTGGGTTGAAGTTATAAATACAGTCGTCTACCTAATGAACCGGTGCACAACATCCGGCGTGCACGAGGTCACTCTGCACGAAAAATACTTCGGAAAGAAGCTGGACTTATCGCACATCCGGATATTCGACGCGATAGCGTACATGCATATCCCCAACGAGAAGCATCAAAAGCTTGACCCGAAGTCGGAGAAATGTATCCTCGTAGGATACTCACTCGAACAAAAGCGGTACAAATGCTACAACCCCTCAACTCGAAAATCTCGAGTAAGTTGAGAGGTTGTTTTTTATGAGTCCGCATCCTGGTACGCACTAGAGACAACTTTGCCTCCGACTCCGCTCGACCCGGAATCTGCCAAACAAGAGATCGAGGATGAAGATCGCCCTATGCGCATGATCGAATAAAGTCTGATCACGACCCAACTGAGCAGACCACAAGAGCCTTTGAGTGATCAAAGCACATCACGGCCTAGCCTGAAGATGGACAAAGGCAAGGCGAAAATGGCGGAATACGAAGACGATCGCTTCGACGATGATGAATCGACTCACTCACTCGACAGTGAGCTCGGCGGTTTCGATGTACCAATCGGAGCTAAGAAAGCCCTCATCTTTGCAAATGAAAAGCTCCGCTGATCCACTCGTGAAAAGAACCCTATAAGTCGTTTTGGCTACAACGATTATATGGCGTACCATTACGCCTTTATGATGAAGGTAGCAACAGTGCGGGAGCTGGAAACCTTTTCCGAAGCCGCGAAGGACCCGCGATGGATCGAAGCAATGAACGAGGAGATGCAAGCACTACGCAAGAACGAGACGTGGGATCTTGTTCCCACCTCACCACACAAAAAGAGGATCAGATGTAGATGGATTTACAAAGTGAAGTACAACGCCGATGGTTCCGTCAACCGCTACAAAGCGCGACTCGTAGCAAAAGGCTACGCCCAAATGCATGGAGTTGACTACGAGGAGACCTTTGCCCCAGTGGCAAAGATGACGACGGTACGGACCGTAATTGTGCTTGCCGCAGTGAAAGGGTGGCACCTCCATCAAATGGACGTCAAGAACGCCTTTCTACAAGGCAAATTAAAAGAGGTGTACATGATACAACCACCCGGCTTCAACTCGAGCACCCATCTGAAAGCTGTATGCCGACTCAATAAGCCACTCTACGGCCTCAAGCAAGCACCGCGTGCTTGGCATTCGAAGATAACGCAATATCTTCATCAAATCGGCTTCCATATGTCAAAATCGGACAACTCCCTCTACACACGAAGGGATTCCGCAAGTACGATCGTCATCATCTTATATGTGGATGACCTAGTCATTGGAGTGAGCATATCGTCGAAATCAATAAGGTCAAATCCCTCCTTTCCGACAAGTTCGAGATGACGGACATGAAGGAACTCCGCTACTTCCTCGGCATCAAGGTAATTCGGACTCCGGCCGGAATCATGATTTCTCAACGGCACTACATCCTCAACTTGTTATACAAGTTCAGTATGGCTAAGTGCAAATCCGTGGCAACCCCGCTCGATCGTAATCTCAAACTAGATGCGAACTCCGGCACCAAAGCGTGTGAGCCGACTCAGTATCGGCAACTCATCGGGAGTCTCATCTACCTCACGATCACTCGACCCGATCTCAGTTATCCGGTTTGTCTCCTTAGCCAATTCATGCAAACACCGTGTGATACTCATTTGGATTGTGCTAAGCGAGTTCTACGATACGTGAGTGGCACAATGGATTGCGGCATCCTCTACAAGACCGCAATTCCAATACGACTCGAGGGGCACACCGACGCCGATTGGGCCGTCTACAAAGCCGATAGAAGATCAACCTCCGGATTTGTTTTCTCCCTCAGTAGCGGAGCAAGAAGCAGCCTACTGTCGCTCTTTCGAGTATGGAGGCGGAATACAGGGGCGCAGTCGTAGCTGCGTGTGAAGCCATATGGCTCAAGAGGATTTTGAAGGATCTGGGCGTACCCATCAAGGATTCGACTTCCCTTTACTGCGACAACATGAGTAGTATCTATCTGGCTCGGAACCCGGTGTTCCACGCGCGGACAAAACACATTGAAGTGCACTATCACTTCATCCGAGAGCGCGTTCTAGCTAGCGATGTCGACCTACAACACATTAGCACAAATCTTCAAACAACCGACATCTTCACTAAAGCCTTCGGAGCCGACAAGCTATGGCAATTCATGACCGATCTCGGATTGACGATCCCTGACCTGCCAAGCTTGAGGGGGAGTACTGAAGACACTAACGCGTGGATTCCGCAAGAACGCGTGGATTACGCAACGACGCAATGAAGCCGCGAAGAAAGACGCAAGCCGAAGCACAGACTTCACAACTACGCACAACGCAAGTTGGAGCATGGATTCCACAACTCCGCATAAAGCGAGTCGACACGGACTCCGGAACACGAGTCGAAGCGGATTTCGGATACCGTCTGAAACTGACCCGATTTGAGCTTGAGGGGGCGTGTTGAGAATCAACCTCAACTTGGTCTAGTGTGTGAACTCACCTTGAGAGTGAATAGACACTCCAACGATCAAGAGTCACCATTAAGTCACCTCTTTGTATTCTAGCATTTAGTATGAGTCATAGAATCATATTCCATGACACATAACTTATGAACTTTCACATTCCCCATGCTACATGAGCCTTGTAGTTAATGAAGAGAGAGGGTGACTATATAAAGCACCCTCCTCCCACCTTGTATTTAGTTTTGTGTCTTTCTCTTTCGTTAATATACTTAACCTTGCGTATACTCTATGTCTCTCTCTCTCTTTATCTATCTCATACACACACACACACACACACACAGAGTTCACACCTATTCTGCTTCGCAAGAATCACCATTGATTCTTTACAACTACTATATTTCAGAGATTACCTTTTACAAGTTTCCCATGCCCTTTATATACAGGGTCATGGTCGGTTACACTTGGAGTGTGAACCGTTACAAGCATTCAAAAACGCTTCATTCTATACCTACGAACTCATAATTATGCTACGACTGTCCCTACGCCTTCCTTTTCTTCTACCTTTTCCCACTTGGGCGACTTAGGCGGCCACCAATCGGACCTGCATTCCTTGATCTACGATCTTGCCGACCGATACCAAATTCTTGGTGATCGTCGGAACATGCAAGACGTTCTTCATGACCCCTTTCTCGCCGACATGGCTCAGTGGGACATCTCCGATGTGCCCGATGGGATGTAGGGTGTGGTTTCCGATTTTGACTACCCTCAGCTTCTCAAGAAAGGAGAACCACTCTTTATGGTTCATCATATGATTTAAAGCTCTGAAGTTCACGTACCAGACTTCTTCCGACTTTGAGTCACATACTCCCATCCGGTTGGCCTTATGCTTACTTACGAGGGTCGGTCTCGAACCAGCTTCGGGCTCCCTCCGAGCTTCCGGCGAAGTGCAATCGATGACGCTTGTTCGCGTCTTTCCGGCTCGTTTTAGCTTTGTCCGAAGCAGCCCTCTTCTTCCAGCACTCGCTTTCTTTGTGGCCTTTCCGGCCATAGGACCAACATTCCGTGTCGGCCTTTCCTTGCCGATTTTCGGTGCCGCTTTGACTCCCCCTGTTTCCAGAGGGTTTGGAATTGTTGTCGGCACCATCTTTGTGCCTCTGATTCTGCTCTTGTCGGTCGCTTGCATTGCGCGCTGATCTACCTCGACTATCATGACCGCCACGACCACTGGGCCTCTCCGTACAACATCTGGCTATTGGTGTGCATGCTCATAGAAAAGACTGACAGAAGTACTGACATGTCTTTGTTAGTGCTTTGTACATACAAATGTTCTACAGAACACTTTTTATACAAGTCCTTAAAAGGATTGACATGTACTTCAATGTTCATACGAGCGATTGACACTAACTCCAAGGAATATGCCTACGTACTAGGCTCAGACCGTAGGCCTCCATTGGCCTACTAGTTCTCACTATTCTGAAGTACGATCCGATTCTCCGGTTTAGCTCTAGGTTCCGGATACCGATCTATCCGAACACCGATCCGGCTCTGGCTTATTCAGCCGATCCGGATCCGGTTGAGCTTGCTCGCTCAACAGAATGGCCAATTTATGAAATTCTACATATACATACATAATACATATATATTTATATTCATCTACTCCAATACAAATCACTAGCATCTAAATGCACACACATACTTTTACGCACAAACGTCTCCATATATATTCACGGTTACACACTTTCACATTATAATAAATGTATATATGTACATGTACATAACACATACACACTCATATAAACATCCATATGCACACACTCACAAGCACACACACCTATCTCTAAACACATGTATACTTTTAGAGCTAGATCTTAATGTAAGCATGAGATAAGGAAATAAGAGATAGATAGATAAGAGAGGAGAGAGAAATAAGGGTGTCAATCCACCCGACCACCCCCAAGCAGAGGGACCAAGACAAACTCGAGCCTCAATTGACGTCCCATACCATCGTCGTGGCATCGAGTCATACCTGGTACTGGCCAAGGTTGTGGCTTGCTTGCCGTACTAATGCATGACAATTGCCACAACAAATCCCCCCAACAATCTCCTTCACACAGTGGTTCTAACAATGTCGATCGAACACACGAGCTGATTGTAAGATTTGCAAGGCTATAAAGTTAGCTCAAAACATGTGAAAAATTAGCATCAAGACTTATGCCAAATAAATATTGTTTACTATCTATATGTCAAATTTATGATAAAGTTAGTTCAAAACAAATGAAAAATTCTATGATGTGTTTTGGGACTTGAAGGTGCTTGAAATAAACAATAATTACTACCTATGTCAAATTTGTCTCGTAGCTACAATGATTCTCCCACTCCACAAGATGACATACAATGGTACACTTGTGTGGTCGATGAGGTGATAGTTTTGTGTGATTTATTGAAGATGTCAAAAACATCAAAAAAAAGTCATGACAATAAGAGATGCTAACTACACAAACAAAAGTATGGGAGAGACTAAACTCCATAGTTTAATTCATTCTCCTCTATATAACACACTTAATGACTTACAAAATGTTCACAATTAGCAACAAGAGCTAGACTATATTCCCCAACATTATATGCCGCTAAATGAGAATAAGGTTCTCAAAGGTATTCATCCAAAAGTAGTTGATTTTAGTTTCTTCTCATCGCTAAGGTCATACTCAAGTTCTACTCTCTTCTTTGTGAGACAATTAAAAATAGTCATTAATTGCTTCTAAGGACACATTTTAAGGATCAAAATCTCTAAGTACAATCTCTCACTTAATCATTAATTGCTTCTAAGTACACATTTGAGCCTTTAAGGATCACAATCTCACTTAGGATGCTTTCACAAATAGAAAATAATGCTTTCACAAATATAATCAAATAAACATATATTTCCATAGTAAGATGAAGACATGTTTGTTGGAACGTAAGACATATTTAGGGTAAGGTAACTCCAAAACAGTTCACCTTATAAATAACTGTTTTCAAAGATATTTCTCCAGTACACGATTTCAGTAAAAATATCCGAGCTACATAAATTAGTTTTTTTTCCAAAATTACATAAATTAGTTGTTATTTTACTGTCATAAAGAAAGAGGGTGCATTTGCGCATCATGATTCAGAAGAAAGCAGTCCATTTTATGTAATTTGGGTATCATGGTATCATGGTAACTGAATAATAATACAACTTCGCACCCTACACTAATCAATCTGCAAATTCCTTAAATACCCAATTCATATATATCCAACCACTCTACCCACGATAGGTATCAAAGACCTTGCTACTGGATCCCATTTGATCTAGAATATTCCACAAGGGACATACTGACACCAAAATTATAAGCTTCTATTTTTTTTTGACTGTCTATAACGTTTATGATGAGATACATTTCTGTAGGTTTTATACATTTGTATAAATGCTTTGCTCTAATTGGTCATTTGGAGATTTGGTAGATGATAATCTGTTGGGCCAAAGTTGTCAAAGAAGAAATGAGAAAAGAAATCAAAGCAAAAGATTATAGAATAATTTGTTGTGCAGGTAGCTAATAATATAGAACTAGGACAAGAATTTTAACTTGTATGCAAAAAAAATTGAAGAAGAGGGGACGAAGCATGCAACTGAATCCATGTCAGAGTAATGGGCATCTTCATGTCACCAGATGCCAGTGCTGAATAAGGACAATTTGAACCCAGCTCGTGTATTAGAAGGAAGAAGCAACCCCCTGCACCAAATCTTAGAGAGTGGGAAAATAAACCAATCAAGTTGGGCATACATATTACAATTTCCAAATGTAGGAATAATTGCCTTCCTAGAGTGAAACTACGGTAGTTGTATGGCACGTATCTTCCTAGAGTGGGGAAATACTCCAACTAAGCTCAGGCACAAATACAATTTTCAAACGTAGGACTAATTGTTGTGTAAAGGCGTCCCTCCTTGCGGGGGAGTCGGCCGAAAAGTCGACTTGAGTGTCGAATGGTCGAAATCGGCCGAAAAGCCGAAAAGAGTCGAATTACTGAAATCGGCCAAAAAACCGAATTACCGAATTTGGTCGAAATTCGGAAAGTAAAAGAATAGTCAGTTGCGAAGAACCGAATCGGGGGTTAGCTGATCGAATTCGGTGAGAGAGTCAAATTCATACTCAGTCAAATAGACACACATATACATATACATATGTCTTCTACATTCAAAGAAAAAATCGACTTAGTATATATATGCTGACAGGCCTGGTAGTGCGCCTGTATGTGGGATAACTCACTAAGAGTGAAATAGTGAGAAAAGGGGAAAACCTACATAGCGTATGTGAGGGTGTGAGATATATATATATGAGAGAAAAACGAGTAGCGTGTGTGTGGTAAATCTGAGAACGACTGGTTTTCTGCACAGTAGTGGCTGTGTAAGAGTATACATACTCAGAAGCTAAGTAAGAAGAAAAGAAGTGTGAAGCAAAAGAGAAAAAGACAGAGAAGCTTCGGAAGCTTCGGAAGGAATAGTCACCTGCGTGCTAGAGTTTGAAGAGCTTGACTGAAATCGTGGTTTCAGTACATGCTCATACCAAATCAGGTTTCATTGTTCTATGATTGTATTCTGTCATTTCTCATAGTGAAAGCTCTGTTCCGTGGTTTTTTCCCTAAATCAGGGTTTTCCACGTAAATTGTGTGTTCTTTCTTATTTCCTGTTTGCGTCTAAGTTCAATTTCTGATTTCGAATCGGAGTGAAACTCTTTCACTAATTACCCCCTATCTTCCTTGACCAGAACTTGATGAAGATTCAAATCAACCACAGATAATGAATCGTACAAACCCACAAGGCAATAAGGTTGATTACTGTGATGGTTGTATTATCAATGGCAAGGCCATCAAATAGGGATTCCCTATGAGACAAAGAATCAAAGGTATATATTTCAGTTTGGAGCTGCAACAGAGCATTTAAGAGACACCCAAGAAGAATGGAAGGAAGAGAACATGGATAGATGAGACATCCTCATTACAAAGATGCATTATAACCCAAAGAAAGGTCTACTCGAATGTATGGCTTTCAATGGGAAATTTGCATACAAATCAAGCATGATAAATAATGCATTAGAAGTGTAAAGTGGAGTGTACTTCTCTTTTGCATTGCATTGTTTTACTCAACTCATAAAGATCAAGAAATGCTGAAGCAAACTATGAAAATCAAAGAACTAAGAAGTACAAAGAAACTAAATCACCCTACAGTATCCTATCTAGGAACATTTTGTGGTACTCAAATCTAGGCAAAATATCCGCCACAGGAGACGAACACAGCAAAATAGTCAATTTGATACAACTTGGAAGACCCAAAGCTAATGTACTTGATATTTTTAGAGGGCTCACAAACGTGTAGCAGCCCAGTTCAATCAAGATCAGACAACATAGAATATGGCAAACATCTATTAGAGCTAGAACCTCGACAGAAACTAGTTGTCAACAACAGCATCAACTCATGGCCAGATTATGGCAGACTTACATGCAGACTAGGACTGTTGATATAAGAAATAGAGGAGTAACTATAGTTTTCCCGAGCATGCAGGTCTTAACCTCAACATCTTCACAATCACAAAATCCAAGTTATCATCTCCTGACCTTGAAGAATTTTTCTGTGCTTTCAAGGCATTTATCTTCAACCAGCATATGGTGGAGGTCTTTAAAATATAAAGCATTTCATTTGTCTCATTTCCTGTCATTGAAGAGTTTCCCGTGCTTTGGGGAAATCTTCAGCCAACATATGGTGAAGGTCTTCAAAAGATAAAGTATGTCATCTTTCATACCCAAAATCAAACATCTGGGATACATTAACCAGCTTTTATTCATATGGTTAATTCTTGAGGAACAATCTTGCCCTTAAAGACATTAAAAATTGTGGAAATCTTACCCTTTAAGAATGCTTTCATTGCGCTCCGATGGGCCTTCACCGATGCCACCCATCGATCGAACTCATGCCGACCTTGCCCCTCTGGTTTCTCATACTCGTCTACCTCAAATAGAACTTCCTCAAAGGACTCCCACGACTCATGAGCTTCTCGAAGCTCCTTGACCTCTTCATGTGTCGACACGGCTACCACTCAGCAAAAATATTCTAGCCTTGTCGGTTCATCCACGCCCCACTCTGTCATCTTGGCATTGTAGGCTCTCAAACAAAATTTGGGACCTCGTCCCCGTTGAATCGGCCGACTTGATCAACCACACTCGACGGCTTGTTGAGCCGCGTCTCGTCTTTCTTTCTTCGTTAAGAAATCCGTCACTCTCCTCGCCATCACTTCCACGAAATCTTCCTCTTCAATTCTCGTCCTCCCTTACCGCCTTTCACGTCGGGTTCACCAAGATGTCGCGGAAAATCCGCACGTGCATGTCGAAAATGGTAGGCCAACGGGGGTCTTTGACTAGGAAGGGGTTAGGAGAAAGAATAAGAGATTAACACGGAAAGAGAAGTAGATCGAGACAAGATATATAAACAAATTACATTAAGAAACCACCATATGATTTACTACCATGACCATATAGGCCATATACATACACCACTAGATTGAACCCTAACCGGATAGGCAAAGAAGAAGAAGAATGAAACCCTTAAACCGAAACCCTAATGGTCTACCCAAACCCACAAAATGGCGACCCAAAAAAACCCAAAAGTGGAAGTCGTTTATAAAATAGGGTTTGATAACAATGTGGCAACTTCTAGTTAATCACAAGCTTAACAAAACACAAATAGTGTATGCCCTTCGAGACAAGAGTAAATCCGAACACTAAGCACGAACACGAAGAAGACGAGCACACGAGCACACCACACCACAAAAATGTCGACCCCATCGAACCACAACCACCCGAACGGCGAGCACATGGGCTCGCAACGACAAACGAACCAACGCCGAACCAACGAGGCTCGGGCTCATGAGCACCGTAAACGACCCGAGCACTTCGAGTGCTAACACGAAGAAAACGAGCACGTGGTGATGAGGGGATGATGGGGTATGAGATGAAGAAAAATGGTGAATGCCCTTCGAGACAAGAGTAAATCCGAACACTTAGGACGAACACAAAGAAGACGAGCACACCAGACCACAAAAATGCCGACCCCAACAAACCACAACCACCCGAACGACGAGCACAGGGGCTCGCAACGCGAACGTGGGCAAACCAACGACGAACCAACAAGGCTCGGACTCATGAGTACCGTAAACGACCCGAGCACTTCGAGTGCCAACACGAAGAAGACGAGCACGTGGCGATAAGGGGATGATGGGATATGAGATGAAAAAAAATGGTGAAGATGAAGACGAAGAGCTCCGAAAGAAAAATTGCGATAGTCACTCCCAAAACGTCCTCCCCAATGAGCCCCCCTCAACCTTCATTTAAAGAAAAAAAGGGAAGGGAGGTCGCCACATTCGTCTTCAATGCAAAAGGAATAAAATTCTTTAAATCACGCTACATTGTGTTAGACCATATTTGAACCAACGAGGCTCGAGAACCGAACGGCGAGCACACGGGCTCGCAACGACGAGCGTGGGCGAAGCAACACTGAACCAACGAGGCTCGAGCTCACGAGCACCGTAAACAACTCGAGCACTTCGAGCGTCAACACGAAGAAGACGAGCACGTGGTGATGAGGGGATGGATGTAGGAGTATGAGATGAAGAAAAATGGTGAAGATGAAGATGAAGACCTCCGAAAGAAAAATGGCGATAGTCTCCTCCTCCAAAAAATCTCCCCCCAAATGAGCCCCCCTCGACCTCTTTTTATTGGAAAAAAGGGAAGGGGAGTCGCCACATTCGTCTTCAATGCAAAAGGAACAAAATTCCTTAAATCATGCTACATTGTCAAACCAAATTTGAACCGTGCACCTTTAGTTAGGAGTCAATATGTCTATCTAATAGCCCATTAACTCTCTATTATTCATAGTACAATCTTATTAATTTACAAATCCACAATCTTTCTCCTCTCTACTTTTCATCTCCCCTTTCTCTTACTTTTCACCCTCCTCTCTCTTACTTTTCGAATCTCCTCTCTTTTACACGAGTTTCTATAACTCCTTTGCACCCTTCCTTCTTCCTTTTTCCTTTTCTTTTGCATGGGCACAATTATTTGACTTTGTGTGCAAACACATTGCACATACACATTTTGACCCCCTATCACCGGATTTTTCCCACACTCGAGCATGCCACATCACGACATCCACCCCCACCAAACCACACATCCTCCGGCATGTGCCATGAAAAGAGTGTGATTGGCGGGGTCGAAGGTAGTCAACCCTTGAGTCCTTTGTTCCTCGTGCCTCACTTGTGCCATCTTTGTTCCTACACTTCAAACACGTCCACTCTTTCCACATGAACCACCGTCGCCATCCAATCAACCATATCCGTTGCCTGTGCTTTCCACCATGACCGGATGTCATGGGCTTGACCACTTTCCCCAAGTATAATCCTTCGTGCACCATGTGCCACCTTCGTTCCGACCATCCCCTTGGTCAAGGGACTTCCACTAGGCTTCTTTCTTTCCCCTTACATGCTTGACTTCACAAAGCACCATTCGAACATCGATGTTTATTACTCCATGTAGCCCTTTCTTAAAGTACATGCTCACACGTCGTATGCTTCCCATTTTGTCCACCTTTGTAGTTAACTCTCACGCTAGAGTTGACCTTTGCGCCTCCGATCTTCACACTAGTGTCCTCCCTCACCTTAGAAATTGTGATCACTTCCCGAGGAACACCCTTCGAATCCACCCAAACCGCTTGACCCTCATTGTCCTTTGTTGTGCTTTCTTCGGCCTTCACTTCCTCGCCACCACCTTTCGTCTCTTGGTTCTTATGTTGACACTCGGGCACAACCATCTAAGTTCTCCGATCCTCTTGAGCCTAACTCCATAATAGACCATTCTTCGGCTTCGAGCTTTGTTCTCAACATCTCACATGCCTCTCATACCAATGCTTCTATATCGAGCTCCTCCAAACCATCACGCAATGAGCCCTCTTCTGGTGGTAGTGCGTAGTCACTCACCCCCCTCTTTTCACCATCGCTCGCGGGCCGTGTTGTGACCGACCACTTCTCATCATGTCACCGACATATCCACTCCACTTCGGTCCAATCCTTGGTGAGACCGTGTGCTCCATAATCATCTTCGAGCTCGAGTAAAATGTCCATCCTTTCCTCCCGATCGTTCGAATTTAGAAATAGTAGGACTTTGTTCGCCCCCAATGATCTCCGAACCCGCTCCGAGAGTTGAGTAAAACGAGCTCGAACTCTTAGAATGCTTTCATTGCGCTCCAATGGGCCTTCACCGATGCCACCCATCGATTGAACGACGACCTTGCCCTTCCGGTTTCTCGTACTCGTATGCCTCAAATAGAGCTTCCTCAAAGGACTCCCATGACTCATGAGCTCCTCGAAGCTCCTTGACCTCTTCCTGCGTCTAACAATCGGCCACGGTTCGGTTTGAACCGAACCAAACCGCGAAACCGCGGTTTAACAACTTAACGGTTTCAACAATTCGGTTCGGTTTCAATTCGGTTTCAACAGTCAAAAACCGTGGTTTAAACAGTTTAACGGTTTTTTCTTCTTTCTTTTTTTTAAAAAAGATTGTCAAAATTCTAAAAACATTTAAAAATTGTTTTTAAACAATCTTTTCATTTTTAGACATTATTCTCACATTTTAGGAACATCTTAAAATTTTTAAATCATGAAATATTATAAATTTTAAAAAATTAAAATTTTGACCTATGTTCAAAACCGAAACCAAATCACAAAACCGCGGTTTTTACGGTTTAACGGTTTCGCGGTTTGGTTCAGGTTTCAAAAATTTTAAACGGTTCAGTTTGGACCCGCTCAAACCGAACCGAACCGTTGTCGATTGTTACCTGCGTCGACACAGCCACCACTCGACAAAAATACTCTAGCCTCGTAGCTTCGTTCACATCCCACTCCGTCATCTCGGCATTGTAGGCTCTCAAAAAATTTGGAAACTTGTCCCCGTTGAATTGGCCGAATCGATCAACCACACTCTCGACGGCTTGTTGAGCCGCGTCTCGTCTTTCTTTCTTCATTAAGAAATCCGTCACTCTCCTCGCCATCCCTTGCCACCTTTCATGTTGGGTTCACCAAGATCTCGCGGAAATAGCGGGCCAACGGGGGTCTTGGACTACAAAGGGGTTAGGAGAAAGAATAAGAGATTAACATGAAAAGAGAAATAGATCGAGACAAGATATATCAACAAATTACATTAAGAAACCATCATATGATTTACAACCATGGCCATATAGGCCATATACAAACACCACTAGATCGAACCCTAACTGGATAGGTAAAGAAGAAGAAGAATGAAGCCCTAAAACCGAAACCCTAATGGTCTACCCAAACCCACAAAATGGCGACCCAAAGAAACCCAAAAGTGGAAGCCCTTTATAAAACAGGGTTTCTAGTTAACCACAAGCTCAACAAAACAAAAATAGTAAATGCCCTTCGAGACAAGAGTAAATCCGAACACCGAGCATCAACATGAAGAAGAGGAGCACATGGGCACACCACACCACAAAAATGCCGACCCCAACAAACCACGACCACCCGAACGCCGAGCACATGGGCTCGCAACGACGAACAGGGGAGGGGCAAAGCAACGCTGAATCAACAAGGCTCAAGCTTACAAGCACCATAAATGACCCGAGCACTTCGAGTGCCAACACGAAAAAGACGAGCACATGGTGATGAGGGGATGCAAAGGTATGAAATGAAGAAAAATGGTGAAGATCAAGATGAAGACCTTTGAAAGAAAAATGGCAATAGTCTCCTCCTCCCAAAACGTCCTCCCCAATGAGCCCCCCTCGACCTCCTTTTATAGGGAAAAAGGGAAGGGAGGTCGCCACATTCGTCTTCAATGCAAAAGGAACAAAATTCTTTAAATCACACTGCATTGTCAAACCAAATTTGAACCATGCACCTTTAGCTAGGAGTCAATATGCCTATCCAATAGCCCATCAACTCCCTATTATTCATGGTACAATCTTATTAATTTACAAATCCATAGTCTTTCTCCTCTCTACTTTTTATCTCCCCTTTCTCTTTCTTTTTACCTCTCCTCTCTCTTTTACACGAGTTTCTATACCTCCTTTGCACCCTTCCATTTTCCTTTTCTTTTGCATGTGCACAATTAATTGACTTTGTGTGCACACACATTGCACAAACAAATTTTGACCCCTTTTCGTCGGTTTTTCCCACACTCGAACATGCCACATCACGACAAATGTCGTGATGTGGCATGGCGAGTGTAGGAAAAATGTGGTGAAAGGGGGTCAAAATGTGGATGTGCAATATGGGTGCACACATAGTCAATTAATTGTGCACATGCAAAAGAAAAGGGAAAGGGAAGGGTGCAAAGGATGTATAGAAACTCGTGTAAAAGAGAGAGGAGATATGAAAAAGTAAGAGAGAGGAGAGGTGAAAAGTAAGAAAGAGGGGAGGTGAAAAGTAAGAAAGAGGGGAGATGAAAAGTAGAGAGGAGACAAATTATGGATTTGTAAATTAATAAGATTATACTATAAATAATAGAGAGTTAATGGGCTACGAGATAGACATATTGACTCCTAGCTAAAGGTACACGGTTCAAATCCTGTTTGACAATGTAGCGTGATTTAAGGAATTTTCTTCCTTTTGCATTGAAGATGAATGTGGCAACCCCCCTTCCCTTTTTACCTATAAAAAGAGGTCGAGGGGGGCTCATTTGGGGGGACGTTTTTGGGAGGAGGAGACTATCGCCATTTTTCTTTCGGAGCCACATGCTCGTCTCGTCCTCTTCGTGTTGAAGCTCGAAGTGCTCGGGTCATTTATAGTGCTCGTGAGCTCGAGCGTCGTTGGTTCGGTGTTGCTCTTGCATCCGTCGTTGCGAGCCATGTACTCGCCGTTCGGGTTTTCATGGTTCGTTGGGGTCGAGATTTTTGTGGTGTGGTTTGCTCGTGTTCTCATCTTCTCAGTGTTTGTGCTCTGTTTTCAGATGTACTCGAAGGGCATTCACTATTTGTGTTTTGTTGAACTTGTGGCTAACTAGAAGTTGTCACTTTGTGATCAAACTCTATTTTATAAAGGGGCCCTTTTGGGTTTCTTTGGGTCACCATTTTGTGGGTTTCGGGGTAGACCATTAGGGTTTTAATTATCCCTATTTCGTTTTAGGGTTTCAAGTTTTAGGATCTCATTTTAGGGTTTCATTCTTCTTCTTCTACTTTTCCCCTATCCAGTTAGGGTTTCATCTAAAGGTTTACATTCAGCCTATGCGGCCATGGTTGTAATTCATATGGTGGTTTCTTAATGTAATTTGTTGATATATCTTGTCTTGATCTACTTCTCTTTCCGTTTTAATCTCTCCTTCTTTCTCCCAACCCCGTCCTAGTCCAAGACCCCTGTGTTCCTGCCATTTCTGACACGCACATGCATATTTCTGCGACATCTTGGTGAACCCGACGTGAAAGGGTGGCAAGGAGGACGAGGATGGAAGAGGACTTCACGGACGTAAGGACAAGGATAGTGATGGATTTTGTAAGGCAAACAGAAAGACGAGATGCGGCTCAACAAGCCGTCGAGAGCGTGGTTGCATGAGTTGGCCCTTTCAACGGGGACGAGGTCCCAAATTTTTGGAGAGCCTACAATGTCGAGATGACGAAGTGGGGCATGGATGAAGCAACGAGCCTAGAGTATTTTTTCCGGGTGGTGACCATATCTAGACACAAAGATGTCAAAGAACTTCGAGAAGCTCATGAGTCGTGGGAGTCCTTCGAGGAAGCTCTATTGGAGGCATACAGGTATGAGAGACCAAAGGGGCAATGTCGGTGTAAGTTCGACAAATGGTTAGCATCGACGAAGTCCCACCAAAGCACAATGCAAACATTCCAAGAGTTCGACAATTGTTTTGCTCAACTCTCGTAGCGAGATGGAAGATTGGTGGGGGTGGATAAGGTCCTATTATTTTTTAAGACGATCGATCGAAAAGAAAGGATGACCATTTTTCTTGAACTCGAAGATGATGATGGAGCAAACGGCCTCATCGAGGATTGGACCGAAGTAGAGAGGGTATGCCGACGACATGATGAGAAGCAAACGAGAACATTGTCGGCCACAATATGGCCCGTGAGTGGCTATCAAAAGAGGGTGGCGAGTGACTACCCACTACCATTGACGGAGGAGAGTTCATCGCGGAATGGTTCAGTCGAGCTCGATATAGAAGCATTGGTGAGGGAGACGTACGAGATCTTGAAGGCGAAGGTCAAAGCCGAAGAAGGTTCTATTATGGAGTCGGGCTCGAGAGGATCAGAGGATGAGGAAGTTTCCTCCTCAGGGACGAAGGACGAGTGGGGCCTATGAGGAGGCCAAAGGATAGTACGATGATACCATGGGAGAGAGTGTAGAGCAAGCCACTCTCTCGACTTGCGGAAGAGTGACAAGCGCCATTTTGAGGGTGGACGAATGTTTCGGGATGCAATTGCCCAAAACATCGAGCGAAGGAAACGCAAGCATAATCAAAGCTTGCGTAATCGAGGACGGAAAATCCTACCGAGAGGAAGAGATAGCCACAGATAGCAACATCCGGGCAGAGGTGGCTATGGACGGTTTGTCGGTGAGCGACAGTGCCGAAACATTCCTCACATCGGTTCTTGAGACTTCGGCAATTGTGCCCGAGTGCCAACATAAGAACCAACAAACGAAGGGTGGTGGCGAGAAAGTGAAGGCCAAAGCTAATGTGTATGACAAAGAGGCCGAAGAAAGCACAACAAAGGACAATGAGGGTCAAGCAGTCTGGGTGGATTCGAAGGGTGTTCTTCGGGAAGTGATCACTAAAGGCAGCATGAGGATTAGGGTTTAGGTCAAAAACAGAGAGGGAGAGAGTCTGAGTGAGAGACAAAGGGGGAGAGAGAGAGAGATGCACGTTATCTTGGGTACAAAGAGTGTACCTCTTTTTTGGTTTTTAGATATTATGTAGATACAAGTCAAAAGAGTGCTACGAGTGCGTTCACACTCATGCACTAATAAAAGGCACGATGGCCCTTTATTCCCAACAACCTCCCACCTAAAGGCAATGTGCGGTGAGAAGAAAAAAAAAAAATCAGCTAAGTCCAAGTATGTACAAAGCTGAACTACATACATCTATCCAACTCCCATCATCTGTCGGCAATGAGCAAATCGCTCAGCTGGAAGACCCTTCGTGAGAAGATCTGCAGGATTATTATTTGTATGTACTTTGAGAAGCTCAATGTTCTTGTTGTCAAGTACATCTCTGATGAAGTGATACTTCACCTCTATGTGCTTCGTCTTTGCATGAAAGACGGGATTCCGAGCTAGCATCATAACAGTCTGGTTGTCACAATGAAGAATAGGTAACTCTGTAATGCCAAGATCTCTCACTAGATATGAAAACCATAAAGCCTGTTTGCAGGCCTCAGTGGCAACAACATACTCTGCCTCTGTAGTGGACAATGCAACACACTTTTGTAGTCTGGAGATCCAAGAGACTGCTCCTCCGGTGAAAGTAAACACATACCCAGAAGTAGACTTCCTGCAGTCTGCGTGACCAGCATAGTCCACATCCGTAAAACCAACAACAGATGCCTTTTGCTTTCCAAAGCAAATGCCCAAGTCCTTTGTGCCTTTGAGGTATCTCATAATACCTTTTACCGCTTCCCAATGCTTTTTGCCAGGATTTTCCATGTACCTACTAACCACTCCCACTGCAAAGGCAATATCAGGGTGTGTAGCAGCCATCGCATATATCAAACTGCCAACGGCTAAAGCATATGGAACCTTAGCCATTTCAGCCTTCTCATCATCAGATGTAGGTTTGTCTTCTGCATTGAGTTTCAAATATGGAGGAAATGGAATCCCAATTGTTTTCCCCCCCTCCATATTGAAACGCTGCAAAACCTTAGAGATATACTCTTGTTGAGATAGAAAGAGTACCCCTTTCGACCAGTTTCGGAGTATTGCATGCCAAGGATGTGATTTGCATCACCAAGATCCTTCATATCAAAGCTGCCATGAAGGCTTTGTTTCAATGAATCCAAGGCATGAATATCCTTGCCAGCAATCAACATATTATCAACATACAAAACCAAGATAATCAGGCTGCCATCTCCTGCCTTCTTGGTGTACAAGTAGTGGTCCACTTGACTTCTATGAAAACCTTGAGACTGAATAAATGCATCAAATTTATGATACCATTCTCTTGGTGCTTGTTTCAACCCATACAAACTCCTTTTGAGCTTACAAACCATCTTCTCTTTGCCTTTAGCCACAAAATCTTCAGGCTGTTGCATATATATGTCTTCATGCAGATTGCCATGTAAAAAGGCGGTCTTCACATCCATCTGTATGAGCTCCATATCTTCAGCTGCAACTAAGCCCAAAATGATTCTTAATGTAGTCATCTTGACTACAGGCGAGAAGATCTCATCAAAACCAACTCCATATTCCTGCTTGTATCCTTTTGCAACCAATCTTGCTTTGTACTTTGGCGAGGAATCAGAAATAACCTTCATTTTATAAACCCATTTGCATGGAAGTGTTTTCTACCCTTTAGGCAACTGCACCAAATCCCAAGTGTCATTTTTCTCAAGAGATTCCATCTCTGACAACATGGCTTTATACCATTCCTTATTGTCCTGTTTGTTCATTGCTTCCTTAAAGCAAGTCGGTTCTGTTTGGAAAAAGGTCCCTCCGGATGGGAAGGAAGAAGAACAGTGCCGACGAACAAACTCGGCTGAGGCCGAAACGGGATGAGGAGTACCCGGCTATGGAGAGCCGGATGGCGCAAGCCTGGTATGAACCGGATGAGGAGTACTCGGCTACGGAGAGCCGGATGGTGCAGGCCCGGTATGAACCGGATGAGGAGTACCCGGCTACGGAGAGCCGAATGGTGCAGGCCCGGTATGAACCGGATGAGGAGTACCCGGCTACGGAGAGCCGGATGGTGCAGACCTGGTATGAACCGGAGGAAGAGACATATTCGTAAATATGTTTCTGAGAGCCCATTGTGGCTATATTTGTAAATAGCCGAAAAGTCATATTAGTATAAATATGACTTAGGGCAAACTAATATGTTACTGTTGTTACTTTTCTTGTTGGTGCAAGAAGAAGAGAGAGCACGTAACTGTACACACAGAGAGAGAGAGAGAGAGACGAGGTCGTTGCCTCTGTTGTAACCGCCGTCTGTGGCGAAGATCGTGAGTTCGAGGTTGTTGCCTCAGTGTACTCATTGTTTTGTACATTCATACATAGTGACAGTTTGCAGCCTGTGGGCTGCCGTGGTTTTTCCCCTAGTTTGGGGTTTTCCACGTAAACCTCCTGTGTACCATCTCTCTTCTCTGTGTCGTGTTTTATTTCCCGTTTTCTGTGTATGAAAAGAATCTCGGTTGTGGCCGAGCGTCGGACATAAGGAACGTCGAGTTCCCGTCAGGTTCTCCACATTCAGTTACCATCACATAATCAGCCACACTGTTTGCATCAAGAACAAAAATCTGTCAGGCCTTCTAATAACTCTAGAAAATCTCCTAACTCAATGCTCATTGTTTGGTAGTTGTTGAGCCTGCAAATCATCATTTTCAATTTGTAGTCCAGGCATTTCAGCCTGCAAATCAGCATTAACAGCTTGATGTTCTAGCTTTTCTTGCACATTTGGTGGCTCATCATTATTGGCAAAGGCTGGCTGAACATGTCCAACCTCATTTTTTGCATTTGCAGGTAAGGTTACAACAGGTGTTTGCTGTTGTACAACGGGCACATTTTCTTGTCTAAATGGTATTTCTTCTCGGAATACAACCCTAGGTACTTCCTTAGTCTTTTCGGGTTGTTTATGCATGCGATTTTCCCAGAAGATAACATCATTGCTTCGTACTATTTTTCTTTTCTCGGGATCCCACAATCTATACCCCATTTCACCCTCGTCGCCATATCCTAGGAAAATACATTTGTAGGACTTTGGCTCAAGTTTGTTGCGTTCTTCTTTACGAATGTGCACAAAAGCCTCACAGCCAAACACTCTCAAGTGAGCATATGAAGGTGGCTTACCCTACCCGACCACGCTTCTTGGGGTATTCCCCCTCCCAAAGACCTGTTAGGTGACCGATTAATCAAGTGAACAACTGTCATAACAGCCTCTGCCCAAAAACCATGGGGTCACACAGCATGAGACAGCATAGTACGGACCTTATCTTGAATAGTCTGATTCATACGCTCTGCAACTCCATTTTGGGGTGGATTATAAGGGGCAGTGAGTTCCCTCTTTATCCCTTTGCTGTCACAAAATGCTTGAAAAGCCTTGGACACATATTCCCCACCATTGTCAGAGCGAAGACATTTAAGTGTCTTATCAATTTGATTCTCAACCCAAAAATGTTCGAAACTTGTCGAGCACTTCATCCTTGTTACGAATAGGGTAAACCCATACCTTCCCTGTAGCATCATCGACAAAAGTGACTAAGTATTTATTTCCCCCTAATGATAGCCCTAGCATCTGACATACATCTAAATCTACTAACTCAAGCGGGGACGAGTTCAGCGAAAGAGACTTTTTATGAGATATTTGTACATGTTTACCATAAATGCAATGATCACAATGTTCAAAATCGGCATAACGAAGACATGGCAAGTAACCCAACAAGACAATACCTTCATACCAGTTTCACTCATGTATCCCAACCAGCCATGCCACAAAGAAACACTAGGTTGCTCGGTTATGGCAACAACATGGTCACTCACACTAGATACATGGAGAGGATACAAAGCATCACTTTTACTACCCTTGGCAATAACTCTAGATCCCTTACAAATCTTCCATTTCCCATCGCCAAAGGTTGTGTGAAATCCATCATTATCTAGCTGTCCTATGCTAATCAAGCTCTTCTTGAGCTGAGGTACATGCCGTACATGTTGAAATGTGAAAGCAGAACCATGCTGAAACTGTAATTGCAAAGTGCCAATACCTGCAATTTCACATGCATAGTTGTCCCCAAGATGGACAACACCATGTCGGCCCCCTGTGTAATCTGAAAACCACTCACGATGAGGGGTGACGTGAAGAGAAGCACCGGAATCGAGTATCCAAGTGTGTATGTCACTATCCGTATCTGCAAGTAAAGCATGTTCTCTATGGCATGATGAAACAAAGAGTACATCATTTCCACTATCATTATCATGAGTGACTACATTCACCTCTTCAATTTTAGTATTGCCTTTCCTCGGTTGAATGTCTCTCTTTTCTTCTATGAAATCATCTAACTTCTTGCCCTTTCCTTTCTCTTTCTTCTATTTGAAACAATCACGTTTAAAGTGACCCTTTTTGCCACAGTGATGGCATTCTACATCTTTACCACGTGATTTACTACGGCCATAACTATCAGATTTGCCTCTCTGTTGTGACCTACCCCTCATATGCAACGCACTAGAGGACTTATTGGATGCATTGTTTTGTCGACTCATTTCTTCCATGAGTAGAAAACTTTGCACATCGGCATAAAGAAGCATCGCATTTGAATTGCTCATCGCAGTCCTAAAAGTATCCCAACTTTCTGGCAAGGCGCAAAGTAAAAATGTGGCCTTAAACTCATCATCAATGATGAATTTCAAGGCAACCAACTGGCTGAAAATGGAATTGAACTCACTCAGGTGAGTTGACATGGGTGTGCCCTCTGTCATACGCAAATCCATAAGTTTCTTAAGCCAATAAACTTTGCTAGTTGTCATCTTCTGGGCATACAGTTCCTCTAGTCTATTCCATATAGAATAGGCACAATCCAAACCTTCAATATTAAACAGCAAGGCATCAAAAATCGACAACTCAATAGTCGAGGGTGCAAGCTCGTTCAACTCTATCTTTTCACCAGTGGTGAAAATGACGACCCTTCGTTTCATGCTCGGCGTCGTGGCCGCCGACAACTTGGATCTGATTCAGCTAGATGTAAAAACGGCATTCCTCCACGGTGACCTACAGGAGGAAATCTATATGGAGTAGTCGAATGGCTTTGTGGTATCCGGCCAGGAACATCTAGTCTGCCGACTCAGGAAGAGTTTATACGCTCTGAAACAGGCACCCCGACAGTGGTACAAAAAGTTCGATGACTTTATCCAGTCGGTCGGCTTCTCCAAGAGCGATGAGGACCACTGTCTCTTCACCAAAACAGCTCAAGACGGGTCTCCCATTTTTCTCATCATTTACGTGGACGACATGCTACTCTCCGGCCAACATGCCGGCGAGCTCACCGAACTCGTTCGGCAACTACGGTTGAAGTTTGCCATGAAGGACCTTGGTCCGGCAAGACACATACTTGGTATGAAGATTAGTCGGTATCGCAATAAACGTCAACTTTTCTTGTCTTAATCCGACTACTTCCGACGTGTCTTGGAACGTTTCAACATGCACGCTGTAGTGCCTTACGGCTCCGGATCGTTGCGTGAGTTGGGTGGGAACCGTTGAGGTTTTGGACTAGGAGGAAAGAAAATTGTAAGGCAATTAAGAATATGAAATATATTGTAAGAAAGAAATATATGAAAAACTTGTGAATCCCACGAGTATAGTGTATTAGTGAGTACTCAAATTAAGAGAAAAAATAATTAGCAAACTCGTGGATCCCACGATTATATTATATTAATCCCCTTGTAAAATAATCAACAACCTCTATACATCTTTCTCTCTTCCTTATATAGTGTTGGAAGAGTCTAAGTTCATCACATGCAAGCATCATGCTTTTTCTATCTTTAGTTTTCATGCACACTGCATGTGCATGATTAGCTTTCTATCTCATCTTTTCTTTTAACTCGAGTGTCTATGCATGAATAACTTTTGTACCATGCATGTCTAGAAATTTTACATGGGATAAAGTTTAGTATAACTTTAAAATTCATAATACCCTATTATAATGATAAGGCTTAACATTATTAACATGGAGGTGCAAGGTTCGAATTTTGCCCTATGCATGTAATATATATTTTTATACTTTCTTCTATTTACAAATATGTCTCTTCATCCGGTGAAAGACTCTCACCGGCCTTCTTCATCCGGCTCTTTCCGGTTCTGCTTCATCCGGTGCTTGATAGTTTTCTTTGTCCGGTTCTTACCGGGACCTCCTTACCGATCTCTTCATCCGTTTCTCACCGACTCTCACCGGCCTTCTTCATCCGGCTCTTGCCGGGTCTCCTTACCGATTTCGGTCCTTACCAGTTCCTTCTTCCGGTTCTCACTGGGTACTCCATGTCCTATCCGGAGAGACCAAAAATGTAATTTTTCACGTAGTGTACGAATTACACTACGACAATGCGGCCAAATCTGTTTCAACCCCGCTCCCCATTAACCTTCGGCTGTCTCAGCGAGACTGCCCGACATCCGGTTCAGAGGGGGAAGATATGAAGTCGGTACCATATGCACCAGCAATCGGCTCTCTTATGTACGCGATGGTTGCGACACGGCCCGATATTTCTCATGCCGTAGGAGTCGTCAGCAGATTCATGCACAACCCAGGCCAATCGCACTGGAACGCAGTCAAGCATGTGTTCAGATATCTAGCTGGCACAAAAGACCATGGCATTCTTTTCGGCCCGAACTCAACCTCAAGCGTAGTCGGTTACATCGACTCAAACTTCGCCGGCTGTGTGGACAATCGGAAATCAACAACCGGATACTGTTTCAAATTCGGCAATGGAGCAATCTCGTGGAAGTCGAAACTTCAAGAGTGCACAGCCACCTCAACGACCGAAGCGGAATATGTAGCTACATCCGACGCAGCAAAAGAAGCTTGATGGCTTAGAGGGCTGGCGCACACATTTCGACAGGTTCGCTCCGACTCGGCTCCAGTTGTCTACAACGACAGTCAGGGTATTGTTGCTTTGTCAAAGAATCCGGTTCACCACAACGCCTCCAAGCATATCAACGTTCGATATCACTTCGTTCGGGACTATGTCATTTCAGGGAAAATCGGTCTCGAGAAAATATCCACAACCGATAATGTCGCAGATGGAATGACCAAGGGTCTTTCGGCGGATCGTTTCCAATCCCTTCGGCACCAGATGGGCGTAACGAAAAATCGGTCTAGTTAAAGTCGGACACACAGCACTGGATGGTTTTGGACCACCGACATCAATTCTTTGAGGATCGGCTTCAGCTCTTCCGACCATCTTGGTACCCTATCCAACATAGAAGCCAACTACATACTACATAAACCCTCAAAAGGGTACCAAGTATGCAATATCTATTTCCTCCCAAAACTCCATAAAAATCCAATAGGTTTTAGACCTATTTGCTCATACAATAACTCACTTTTTGAACAAACATCAAAATGGCTTCACCATCAACTCATGCCTATCTTTCTCCTTCAGAAGCAATATTTGAAATACTCACATTCCCTTGTCCAGACTTTAGAACATCTCAACCCACCTCCTAATAGCTTTATCTTCACCTTTGATGTTGAATCTTTATATCCTAGCATACCCCCTAGGTTAGGACTTCAAGCTTTACGAAAAATGATTATCCCACATTTTTCATCTTCTAAAACTAACCTTATCTATACACTTAGTGCACTCACGTTAGAATATCACTTTCTATCCTTGATGACATGATCTATCAACAAGTCAAGGGTACAACCATGGGTAGTAATTTTTCTGTAGTTTATGCATGCCTATTCTTAGCTCACAGAACTCCCAACCATCACAGTCTAATGTTTTTTATTTCACTAGATATATATAGATGATGCATTCGGGATATGGATGGGTACTAAACCCGAATTAGAAAATTACCTCCAGTTCTATAACACCTTCACTAATAATTGCATCAAAATTACCATCACCACTTCTCCCTTTAGATTACCATTCTTAGATTTATGGATTAACCTAAAGAATTCACATTTCTCCTTTAATTGCTACCAAAAGCCCCGAAATGCCTACCAGTATCTCTCATTCTCGTCAGTTCACCCCCTTCACTTAAAATGTCATTTTATTATTAATGAACTAAAACGATACCTAATTAGAGAAAGTACCCCCTTAGGTTTCCTTCGAATGAAAAAACTATTTTTTAGTAGATTAGTTAAGAGAGGATATCCCCTTTCTTTTATATTAGAGAATTATGAAAAGGTCCCATTTAGCGCTAGGAAATCACTAGTATTTAGTAGAAAACCTAAAAGTACCCTTATACTTGTCATATTCAAACTTACGTATACGAAAGATACCCCAAGATTAGGAATTCACGACATGCTAGAAAACCTCCACGCAGATTTAGCCACACATCCCCAACTATCCGAACTACCGCGACCCTTCATATGTTGGACTAAGTCTAAGTCCATTCATTCCCTTCTCGTCAAAACTAAATATAAATCCATAAATACTCCCACTTAATACTATATTCCTTTTATATCCCACCCCTATAATCCCCCTTTTCTTAGAGCCCACCCCCACACCCACACCCACCCCCACCTATCACTTATCATATACATACATATAACCCCCCTCTAACCCACTTTCAATTATCAATCCTTTGCCTATCACAATTCCCCGTTTCCCTCTCTCCCATCATTAAACTCCTATTCTCTCTCTCTCGCTCTCTCGCTCTCTCTCTTCCCCCTATATAAACCTACCCCCTTGTTGTAAATGACCTTGGCACTAATGAGCTCTACCTAGAGCGAAACTAGTTTGCACAAGGTCTTTCTAATGAAAATTTCTTAAGCCTTTCTTTTTTCTCACTCACTCAGCTCTTCTTCTTTCATCTCATTCTCTCATTCTCTTTTACTCTTATTCACCTCTAATCCTACTCACCTTACTTTCACTTGCATCATTGCTTTATTTCTTTTCTTACTCTTCCCATATCATCTCAATAGTTGTGCTAGTTCGCTCACACTCCTTGTCACGACGCTACGGTCACAACAACCGGTTCAGTCTTCTGTCTTTAGATCTTGCCGACTCTAACAAAACTGATCTGTCCGATAAACCTTGTATATACCTGTAATTTTTTAGATAACCCATGTATACGCCCATTACGGGGGAGTGTCGAATACGAGTGTATAATGGCCGTATTCACACTGTCCCTTCGGACAACCCAAGTTTGGGCCATTTCTGTAAATAGCATAAAGGGCAATTGCCCTAAGATAGTCACTATATAAAGCGACTTTGTAACCTTTAGTTGTGGTTGGTCATTCTTTGTAACTATTGCTATTGGAATATAACGTTTTCTTTGTGCCTATCTCTCTCTCTCTCACTCACTCTCTCTCTCTCTCTCTCTTTGTGTCTATCTTGCTTATGCGCATACACAGGTTCTTCCTAAAACAAAATATTGCTTGCACTTCCGCATTAACGGCCTTGTCCCCAGCACTCTTGTCCGAATCGGTCGCTCCCGATTCGTCTTCTGGTTCCAGGCCCTTCACCACATCAGACCATGTCCGGGTCTTGGCCTTCTTTTAATCGGCTCTGTCCTTCTTGACTCTACCACCGCTGCCGCTTGTTCCAACTTGTTCGGATGTGTCAACTTCCTTTGTCGACTCAACTCCTTTCTTCTTCTTGTCTCTCCCTTTCTTGGTTCTTCCCTCACTGACGCAATCGGTAGTTTCTTTGCCTTTGCCTGTTCTCCCCTTCAAATGTGGCACGTCGAGATGCTGAACACCAAGCATTTCGGTGAAGTGTTGCAACTTGTCCGATCCGAGTGGTTTGGTGAAGATGTCGGCAACTTGCCGACCCGTATGAACATACTGAAGTTCGACCTCACCGCTCAGGACATGCTCACGCACGAAGTGGAAGTGCAGTTCTATGTGCTTTGTGCGAGCATGGAATACGGGGTTCTTGGCGAGCTGCATGCTGCTTATGTTATCGCAGTAGATCAGGATCGGGGTTGGCACCTTGATCCGCAAGTCGTGCAGCAGTCGTCGAAGCCAAATGGCTTCAAAGGTGGCAACGGTAGCGCCCCGGTATTCAGCCTCAGTGCTCGAAAGGGCCACTGTTGGCTGCATTTTGCTCCTCCATGCAACAACCGCACTACCAAGGAAAAACATATAGCCAGAGGTGGATCGATGATCTGATGCATCGACGGCCCAGTCGGCATCGTTGTAGCCGACTAGTTCTTCGGTTATACCATGCCGGTATAACAGTCCCCGACTAGTGAAGGTCCCCCAGGTCCTTCATCTCAAAGGCTTCCGACAACTGGGACTTGACTCGGCTGATTTCATCGAGTTTGGGTCCGGTGATGACTAGATCATCAACATAGAGCAAGATGCAAACCAGACCGTCCGGACCTTGCCGGATGAACAATGAAGAGTCGGATTTGGAGGCCGCAAACCCCATCTTATGAAATCGGTGCGTGATCTTCGCATTCCAAGCTCAAGGGGCTTGCTTTAGGCCATAAAGTGACTTCATCAACCGGCATACCGCCGACTTGTTCATCTCCGACTGGAAACCGGGGGGTTGGGTCATGAAGACCTCTTCTTCAAGATCGCCTTGAAGAAATGCATTCTTCACGTCCATCTAGTGAAGATGTCCCCCCCTTGCCGCTGCAACCGCCAGAACCACACGAACCGTCGTCATCTTCGCTACCGGAGTGAAGGTCTCGTTGTAGTCGATTTCATGGGTTTGCGCGTATCCCTTCGCCACTAACCGGGCCTTGTACCGGTTAACCGAACCGTCGGCATTGTACTTTACCTTGTACACCCACTTACATCTGATTGGTTTACAGTGTCGGGGAGGGTCAACTAGGTCCCATGTGTCGTTGGCATCAACTGCTCGCATTTCTTCCTCCATAGCGGCACGCCAATTTGCGTCCTTCGCTGCTTCACGGAGTTCTTCTGGCGGGAAGACAGGTGTAACTTATCGTTACCCGGTTTGAGGCCCTTCTTGGCCGATTCGGTCTTCGTTGCCGAAGATCCGCCTTCATCTTTTTCGGAGTCGTATTTGCTCCGATCCGACTCACCATTGCCGGTCTCATGCTCCGGCACCTTCCTCTTCCCCTTTTCCTTATGCGTGAACCGTCTCCTCGGTTCCTTGCACGGGGGGAACACGGCAGAGTCTCCACTACTCACCGGTTCATCTTCCGACTGGTCTGTCTGACCTAGTCGCTCGTTCGGACCGCTCAACCGAAACGATTCTGGACTCACATCTAGAGTCTCGAACCTTTGTCTTCTAACTAGACCGTTTCAGGCTCACTAGCCTCATCCTCCGATATCGGGTCGGGGTCGAAAGTTGGAGCCAATAAGGCATGCCATGATGTCGTCGCATCAAACTCAAATCCCAACTAACTTGGACCTGCTTCGTCTGGGGTTTATAACACTTATACCCCTTTTGCTCATGCGAGTAACCGACCAGGATGCATTTCTCCGACTTTGCATCCAACTTCCTCCGCTTCTCCTCTGGTACATGCACATATGCAATGCTACCGAATATCCGAAGGTGTCTCAAATTCGGCTTGCGCCCGAAATACAGCTCATGCACGGATACCTTGTCACTGATCCGGTTTTGGATATAGACGGTCGTCCGGACCGCCTCAACCCAATAGAAATGGGGCACGTTCTTCTCCTCCAGCATTGCCCTTGCCGCGTCGACAATCGACCAGTTCTTTCTTTCGGCCACACCATTTTGCTCTGGTGTGTACATGCAGCTAAATTCTCTCCTAAATCCATTCTGCTGCAGATAACTGTTGAATTGGCCCGAGAAGTATTCTTTCCCGCCATCCAATCGCAGGCACTTGATCTTCCTCTCCGTCTCCTGTTCAACCAAGCTTAGAAAAGGTTCTGGAAACACTCGAAGACTTCGCTCTTCCTCTCGATGAGGTAGATCCACGTGTGCCGACTATAGTCGTCAATGAAGGAGACGAAATACCGAGGAAGTAATGACGGTTCCCAAGATCCTTCATGTCAAATGATGCCACAAGCTAGGAATTTACGTCGCCGATTTCATCAAGGTCGGCGTCGGCGATGACGAAATCATCAACATAAAGTAAAATACTAACCGGCCCGTTTTGACCTTGCTGGATGATGAGAGTGAAGTTAAAATCGTTGCCGGCCACAACCGGTTGTACGTGTGCGGAATAATAGTCAATCTAATGGAAAGGGAAAACAGAATACAGAAACTGAGAATGACACAAATTTTAACATGGAAACCCGAACTGGGAAAAAACCACGTGGAGTCCACAAACTCCGAAACAGAACACTATGAGAGAAAGGAATACAATCAGAGATCTCAGAGGCAACTACCTCGAGATCCTGCTTCGCCAACAGGCGGCTATGGAGCTCACACGCTTCCACTCACACTTGTTCACTCTCACAATTATGGAGGCAACAACCTCGTCAACAGTAACTTTACAATAACGCACATATCTAACATGATTGCCCTAAGTACTTATATACTAATGTAACCTTTTGACTATTTACAAACTTAGCCTTCCATGTTGGCTATCTCCACGATTT